>NC_065535.1:17983281-18638281 GCF_932294415.1 Quercus robur | reverse complement strand
ACCAAATCCATATGAAAACACAAAAAAAAAAAAAAAAAAAAAAGCCCAAACACAGAAAAGAGAGAAGAAAGATGGGTGGCAGCGGCAGCTTGCGGCTTGCAGCTTGGGTCGAAGTAGGCGAGGTGGGTTTATGGCAGCTGGGCGATGCGAGATCGACGAATGAAGGAAGATGGGCGATCGGCGATGTGGGTCTATGGTGGCTGGGTAGTGAAGGCGATGTGGGTTTGTGGGTCTGCGGGTTGGTGAGGGCGATATGGGTTTGTGGTGGCGAGCTGGGTCGGTGAGGGAAGAGTGGAGAAGAAATGGAGAGAGAGCACGAGATGATCTGAAAAGGAAAAGAAAAGAAAAAATATAAAAAAAAAATGAATAAAATATTTAAACTAGTGTGAACACGTGAATAAAATAGTTTTTTTTTTTTAATTTTTTATTTTTTTAACCTATGAGCTAAAGTGCACAACCAAAAGAAACTGTGCACGGTAACAGTGAAGGAAGATGGGCAATCGGTGATGTGGGTCTATGGTGGCTGGGTAGTGAAGGCGATGTAGGTTTATGGATCTGCAGGTCGGTGAGGGCGATGTGGGTCTGTAGTAGCGAGCTGGGTCGGTGAAGGAAGAGTGGAGAAGAAATGGAGAGAGAGCATGAGATGATCCAAAAGGGAAAAGAAAAGAAAAAGTAAAAAAAATTAAAAAAAAAATGAATAAAATATTTAAACTAGTGTGAACACGTGAATAAAATAGTTTTTTTTTTAACCTATGAGTTAAAGTGCACAATCAAAAGAAATTGTGCACGATAACTGTGGAGCCAAATTATTTGGTTTTGAATCCATCAATATGGTTATATTTTTGTATTTGATAGTATTAAAAATAGTAATATATCTTTTTAGCACTATCAATACTAATACTCTAATGCTTTAAGACTTATGTCTTTTGGCAAAAATTCAAAGCACAGCTGTTCAAATGGATTTGAATTCTTCTGAACTTATTAAATAAGGCGAGAATTCAAAGCACAGCTATTCAGCCTATTCATAAATGAAATTATGAATACCGCGCATGCGTTTTGCAAGTTGCAATCAAGAAGCCCACAAAAACCCTAAATGAAATTCTAAAAAAAATGAGTGTCGTCATCGAGTCATTGACAAATGAAAATGACTCATGCTAGCGCGAAAATTTAGAATATGGTACGGAACCATGGTAACAGCGGATAGTTTTTTTTGGAGAGACATTTCATGCAGCTGCTGCGCAGCATGCAGGGATTCCCTCAGTCTAGCTACCATTCTATATTTACTGTGTTAATCATTCAAAGCAAGCTGTCTTATGCTGACATACACATATTCTTCCTTAATTTTATTTGGTCAAGGTAAACGCAGATGAATAGAAAATTCAAAATTGTTTGGTTTTTTTGAAAGTTATCATGTGAGGGAGACTTTGGCGTAAATACTTACTGATGAAGGATTGATTCAGCCAAAAAAAAAAAATGATGAAGGATTGTAATTGTCGGTTGAATCCCCTGACTCCTCCTAGAAAATGTTATACTTGAATATGTACAACCTGTTTTGCCCTCACTGAAATGGAAAAACTGAAAAAGCACTTGTTAAGTTCCCACTTGAAGCAAATTAGGCTCGTTTGGTAACAATGTTCAAATAATAAAAACGGTTGTTTAAACATTACAATACGTATTTTACACATTTTTTTCAACTATATATATTTTTACAAAACTTAAACAACGTTATTAGAAATTTTTTATCAAACGGACTCCTAGTCTGTAGGAGGAAAAACAAAAAAGAAAAAGCTTCCCCCAACTACTCTCTGATACACAAAATGCAAAAGTTGATTAAATATTAATCGAATAAATCTGAAAATTAGAAGACAACGAAAACAAAGTTAGAATGTGAGTTTTGCATTTTAGCTTAATTTTTATCTTGTTTTCACTTAAATGGCAAGAATCACCGCAATTTATTTTTCTTGTCCCAATTTTTTCTCCTTTTAGTTTTTTCCTTTTTCATCAAAATTGCAAGATTTATGGAAATATTACTTTTTTGGCCAAACTGCAAAATGGACCCTCTAAATTTTACCTTTTGTCTTTTCAGTCTTCTAAGTTTCAAGTATAGTCAATTCAGTCATCTGTTAGTCTTCTGTTAAGTGCTACCGTTTACTTACCAAAATGACTCTGTTTTGAATTTTTTTTTTTTTAATTTCCAAAAACTAAAAATCGTTATTTATATAAAATAAAATAAAATAAAATAAACCTCCACCGCGAAATGTGAAATGTCCATACTTATGGTTGAAGTCAATGCACATAGTTTTCACGAATTTCAATTTTGATCTATTTAGGCCCTAACATATAGTAGCAATATCCTTATTTCCCAAGAAAATTAATTTGCAGCATAGTGCTTACAGAGACAGCATCTTCAATTGATACATTGATAATAATGCTGACTAAAAGAAGGAACAGCAAAGCAATACAGAAGAAAAGAAAAGAAAAAGTCGGTGGAATGTTGACTCAGCAACAAGAAAATTACGGAGGAAGATAACAGATACGAAATGACATATGCATCTAGAGCTAAACTGAGTTTTATTCTTTGGAGGATGGATTTCTTGTTTGTTTCCTATGACTTGGATGGACCACACATTCATGCTCTCTTCTCCCTCTCGATCTCTCTCTTTCCCCCTCTTTCTTTCTCCCCTTGTCCCTCAAATTTCTCAGGTCAAGGGCTGCTAGGGTACAGTGGGGGTGGGATGAATTTTTATATTTAGGTGCGGTTTGAATTCACGTTTTGCGAGTTCAAGTTTTGCCTTTTTTTTTTTTTTTTTAGCAGTAGTTGTTGACTTTTCTTCATTATACAGTGCACATTTCAACAACACAAGTAGGTCTCGTGCACTATTCATGGACCGACAAACTTCACTTTTCAACAATTTTTTCATTAAAAATGAGTCTCACGGTACTATTCACACATTTAAAAAAAATTTGCTATAGTGTTTTATTTTCAATTTTCAGCAAAATAAGCTATATCCAAACAGACTTTTAATAGGCTAGTTTCTTTCTTTTAAAAAAAATGTTTTTCAGTTTTTTTGAAATTTTTAAAAAAAATTCCAAGACGGCATAGTTTTGGTAAGTAAATAGCATCATTTAACAAAAGACTAACAAATGACTGAATTGACTATACTTAAAACTTAGAGAACTAAAACGACAAAATGTGAAACCTAAAAAGTCAGTTTTGCATTTTGACATATTTTTTTCTTATCCCAATTTTTTCTTTCCTCGCGCCACTATTCCATTAATGGTTCCCATATTATACACAAAATAACAAATTAAAAACTACTTAAATCTCCTTATATGGTACTAAAGCGCCATTCAGTATCTTCTTCTTCTTTTTATTTTTTATTTTATTATTATTATTATTATTTTTTATCTCCACCATCTCTTACCTCTATCATGATATCAAATTCTAATTTACTATATCCAAATTTTAAAGACCTAGAAAAAGAAAGAAAGAAAGGTTGAATTCTACATATTTTTTAAGAATAAGTTAGTGCAATGCGTATACAATTTTGTAGGTATTTTGCTATATTTTTAACACTTTTAGATTTGTTTATTTTTATTATTACTTTAATGAATCAAATTATATTTATAGACTTTAACTATTTAGATTAATCTCTTACTTTGATTGTTAGAATATTTAAAATGAAAAAAAATCATATAGCAATTTTAAAATATGAAAAAACATATATAATTGTTGAGTAAATTGGCATACGTATGAAAAAATAAATTATAGTTTACATTTATATTAGAGCTTGTATGATAATTACATTTGTTTGCAACTTTTTATATATTTTGTTATTAATATCAATTAATATTTTTTAAGTTCATTCTTTTAATATTTTTTTATTAATCTTGCCCCTTGAATAAAAATCCTGGCTCCACCACTACATATGACCTAACACAAATTCCATGCTATTACCATGGAATGGGCTTTGGATGCCACTTGGCAACTGCTGTCTTTGCTTCTCTAAACTTTTATTTTTAAATTTTTATTTTTTTTAGATACAATAAAATTTGAACCTATTTATGAGTTTTCTAAACATTAAAAAAAGGACTTTTGATATTTATCTCAGCAACTTAGTGTGTGGGTTCTTTTTTTTTGTAAATAGCGCATAGGCCCAAGAAAAGAAGCAAGGATCTTGGGCTTGATGCTTTATGTTTTAAGGGACTAGGCTTGGTTCACTGTAACTAAATTGGTCTAATTTCGAACCAAGTGGTGCACAAAGTGTAGATCCTACAACACATACATACTAACACATAGAATATATATGCACATTTAAGAACAAAGAACAGTAGAGAACGAAACAATGAGGAAGAAAGGCAAAATAAACGTTAGGGTTCCTTAAGACAAATTGAAATATTTCATTGTTTTCTTAATTTTGTAATACACCATGCTCACTAGGACATGTTATAAGATCTAAATAAGTTCAAAAATTACAGACTTAGATGGCTCTCTAGGCCTGTAAAACTTGCAAAATTTGAATCCCTTTGAATCCAAGTGTGTTCCCTTGTGGCTGTCTAAGGATCCTGGACGATATTTTCCCTCTCTTTTCTTTTCTTTTTTTTTTTTTTTTTTTTTTTTTTTTTTTTTAAATTCAAACAGAGCTTTCTCAAGGATTTTTCACTCTAATTCACTGTTGCTGAATGCCCTTCACTATTGGCTGTCTCTCCTTTTATAGTGCCATCCTAGGGTTTCAAGGGTACCATTGATTCCCTTTATTTACTCCCCTGGGTACCAGAACCAATGTTGTGTCAACAACATTGGTGGCTGGTCCCTTCCTCATTCTTCACTATTTCCCTCTTTTCAGGTTCCCTCTTCAAAAGCCCCTAGTTGACTTTCCCGTTCTGAGGGGTCCTAGAGGGCTAACCTTTGATCTTTCCTTTTCCAAGGCTTCTAAATTCCACTTTTTCATACCCACCTTTTGGTTGCTTCCCCCTTTGTCATTTTTTCCAAATGGATTGATTCCTTTCTACCAAGCTGAAAGATCCTCAGCCACCTTTTTTCATGGTCCATCTTCTTGGGTTCCCTGAGATATCTATCCTCGTTCTCCGTGTTTTTGGGTATGCCCCCCTTGAACTGTCTCAGTCCCAACCTGGCCTTGCTGCACATCCCGAGGATCCTAGGCTCCTAGGAATCTCTAGGTATCCTGGTCCAGTTTTCTCCCCGGGTTCCCTAGTGATTTTCTTACCTTTGAGGGCTAGGCCAGACTTCTTCTTTCCTTTGTTTCATGAGGTCCAAAGCTTGCCCATCCATGGCCTTGGGTCCCTTCCTATGGACCCTTAAAGGATTTGGGCCTCCCCCCTTTGAAAGCCTGAATGATTTCAATCCTTTGTGTTGTTTTGGGCGTTGGTACAACATTGTGATTTTTTGGACCTCAACACTTTGATAAATGAAAATTCTAATATAATTGAGTTCTTTATAAGAGGTATTGAACTTATCTCATTCTTAATAAAGTTGAAATATTATCATAAAAAAACTAGTGCCTCCACAAATCTATCTTTCAACAAAAAAATAAATAAAACTAGCGCCTGCACGAATAAATTTTCCTCATCTCCTTGCTTTTTCATATGTTTCAAACTTTGTGATTTCACATAAACCCAAATTTTAACTACATAGAAAAAGATAGAAAAAGAGAAGAAAAATATTGAATTCTACATATTTTTTCATAGCATTCAAAATTTAGGGGCACACATACAACTTTGTAATGCCATATTCATAATATGTTTTACATTAATTTATTTTAAATAATCAATTACATTTTCAAACTTTATGTATTTAGATCAATATTTTAATTTGATTGTTAATAACTATAAATTGGTCATTATTTTTCTTTATTTTAATGATGTGAATTATAAACTTGTATTTAGTATGGACTATAAAATATTCTAATCATAATAGTGAGTCCATATCGAATTCTAAATGAACTCATATTTATTTTGTTATTAATATTGATTAATATTATTGAAATTAATTTTATTTTCAACGTTGTGTTTTAATCTTGCCTCCTAATTAAAATCCTGGCTCTGCTACTATATACGCATATATGAGTAACTCCTACATGCTACTCATCCATTGAAGAGTAACACCTAAGGCATTATTGTTGGTAATAGCCGTACGAAGTAATGCAAAGCCTTTTTTTTCCTCTTTCCAGCCAACCCTTGGGGTGTGGTTTTAAAAATCTTGCCTTTGAGAGCATTGTGTGCAATGCCAAAAAAGAAGAAGGAAAATGTTCAACAAGTCTCTCTCTAGATTGATTTGTGTACGTGTGTGAGTGCTTTAGATTGTGAACACTGTGTGTATCAATTCTAGTAGTGTAAACCACCATCGAGGTCCTGTTTGTGTTTTTGGGTTTATGGAGGTAAGTGTAACGAAAAGGTAAAGACTCTTAGTGCTCTTAACAATTGGAACAAGCGGAGGTGCTCTATTTTGTTGTGAAACCTCATCTTGATAATATTCGTGGCTATAAAAGTGAAAGAGTAATGTTAGATATATTACAATTTTGTTTTTTATTTTTGAAAAGAGAGATACTACAAATTTTTCTATATAAATTTTACAAAAAATTGCAATTAACCTTCTAAAATTTGGAATCACAATTAACATAACCCTTCCATCAAGTTCTGTTAATTACATGATAGTTGATTTACTTTTAAATAATGTCATTTTTTCTAACGTCACTTCTAATTACTTTATTGTTAATTTACAAAAAAAAAAAAAAATGCAATTAACCTTCTAAACTATAGGCTATTTCTAATAATTACATAATGTTTTCCATAAATGCATACAATTTTCTATGTAGCCATGGTTGGGTATAGAGGGTATAAGTGAAGTTCCACAATGAACAATATATGATAAGAAAAATTAGTGGTTAATATAACACAATTGAGCACATATCCACTAGGGTTAGGCCTTTTGGGTTAAATGTATATATGTTATATTAACTACTCAATTGGTGATTTGTTTGTGCTACCACGTTTTTGTATGATAAATTGATTAATTAATAACTTGGCTAATTAATTAATTAATTTCTATCACAAGGGGTCATTTAGTTTGTGGTCTATCAATTTTGACCTATAATTTACACCTCAATAGTTGTTAATATATTGTAATAACAACAAAATGTCACGACATTTTTAGTTGTGCTAGATATCAATATAATATTTTATTATTTTATTTTATTTTGACCCATAAGGAATTGACACGTGCGTCACAACATTTTCATAATATCTCTATGTATACATTGTACTTATTTACAATGTAAATTTATATTGTAGACACAAAAAAAATTGGCAAATTTTGTACACATTTACAAAATTTGTACAATATTTACCATCTTTTGTGCAATGTGTATAATATTAACCACTTTTATGTATTTACAATGTAAACTTGCATTGCAAGTACAAAGCAAACATATAAAGATCTTGAAAAAAAAAAAAAAACAAAAACAAAAACAAAGCTCAAACCAACTGGCATACTTGAAGGGGGAAAAAAAAAAAAAGTGCACCTCACTAATTGTATAACCCAAAAAACACTATTCATGAGCCTTTGGCTCTTTTTATATAGTTAACAGATATGACAGGTTACATAAATATTTAAAAGAAAAAAAACGCAAACCGATAACTGGGAAAAAAAAAAAAACTTTAGGCACTATAGAAATTAATGTTAAAATGTTGCGAACTTAGCATTTTTTTTATTTGATCTATAAGAAATTGAGATCTCAATAATTGTGAAAATATTGTGATAATAATAAGTGAAAGTTCAAAAACGTGTACAAAAACACTTTTGAACGTTTAGACCCCCAAAAACCAATTTAATCAACACAGCAATATGTTAAACAACTAGTATGCGGAAACTTAACATATGCTATAACATGGAATTGATTAAACAACTATCTAAGCCACAACAAAATAAACCACAGCAGATAATGTAAAGGCAGAGATAGAGAGGAAGGAAGATGCAAACACAGCGATAACACCAGATATGTTATCGAAGAGGAAACCGAAGACCTCGGCGAAAAACCTCTCCGCCGCCCTCCAAGCGGTAATCAATCCACTAGAAAATACAGTTGGGATACAAGGACAGCAATAGACCCTCCAAGCCTAATCTACCCAATGCACCTAAGCCCTCCAAGCTTCTTGCTCCAACGAGGTTGCGCCGAACCTTTTTCTTTTCTAGCTTTCCGGATTCCGCTACTACACCGTAGCATCAACCAATAAAGATTGGCTCCTTCCTAACTGCTTCCCAGAACTCCAAACAACTGTCTCACAGAGATGATAATGGTGAGAACCAGGTTTGGTATAAAGGCCTCTCAAGGATTTGACAATGGAGAGGAAGAGAGTGAGGGATTTTGATGAGACTCTAAGGTAGAGATTGTGGGTAAAACAATCTGGTTTTTCTTTAGGGTTTCTCTCTCAAAATTCTCTCTGGAAGCTCTCTTTCAATCGTGGGTTAAAAGGGTATTTATACTGAAGAGGAGTGGAATGCGAAACGTCAGGTTTTTCCAAAACAGGGGTGGCTCGCGGCTTGACCTCGCGGCTTGACTAAGTCGCGAGTTCCAGTCGCGAGTTAACCGTATGGCCAGTTGTCCTGTTTTGTCCTGTAGTGCTCCAGCTAGCATGACTGTTCATCTTCCAGCATGCTTGGCACGTGTGCAGATTCTGGCGGGTTGAAGCCGCGAGTCCAGTCGCGAGTCCCAGCCGCGACTCTCTGTTTTCTTGCACACTCTTGAGCAATCTTCACACTATCTCACTCACTACCCTTACAACAATCCCACCTAAATACAGGGTTACTAAATGCTGAATTACAAGCAAATTTGGCACGGAATAAAGCCAATTAGATGGTTGAATAAATTCAACCTTACAATCTCCCCCTTTGGCTATTCCGTGACAAAACCCTAAAACAGACTCTAGACTTAACATGTGAGTTGGGAACAGTTGATCAAAACTCACTCACACCTAATTCTAGAAGCTGTGAAGCACTTGAATCATATGAACATAAACTCCTGAAACACAACAATACACCATGATCATTGTAAGCAGAAAATTATTAATGCATATGAAACAGGCAAAAAGAGATCAAGCATAAGATGGAGTTAATGAACAAACCATGGCTTGATCAACCAAGTAAACACCACAAGGTAGTGATCACAGTGTTCATTCACACTTGGAATGAACACAAAGACATACAAGTTAACAAGCGCAAGGCAAGACACTTGTATGCTCAACACTCAACCAATGCATAGCACACAAGGCATATGCATCTAGGAACAATCCTACAAGGGCACAAGAGTGACAGTACATAAACCACAATGCTGAACATTTAGATTTAAAATACTGATTTCACATAGCATAAAGGCTGCACTTAAGCATGGTACATACCACAAGGCCTACAAACCTATGCATAAAACATAAACCCTCAAAGCTTACAAAAGCATATGGGTACAAAACACATTATATTGAATAAAAACTTAAACAATATAAACTAAGAGTGCTTAAAGTTTCTCCCCTTCAAAGTGATGAGAAGCTGTGTTGCACTTGGAACATATATACTTGTAACCTGAAACACTTGCACAAAACACATTAGACCCTCAAGGTAAAACAAGTAATAAAGAACAAGTATAATATAACAAGTATAGAAATGGCTATAATGATCACATAGCAAAGCAAAAGATCATCTGAACATGCATTCAATGAAGCATAATAGCATAGGGATATATGCATGTCCAAAGCACAAACATGATGCAATGAGAACAACAAAGCATAACTCAAAGCACCATAAAGCCAACAAGAAAACAAATAGAACAAGGTTTTCTAGTTAACACAATGTCTTCTCCCCCTTGGTATATGCATCTCCCCTATGGAATATCTCTCCCCCTACAAATGTGCATGAGAAATATAATTTCTCCCCCTAAGGATGTGCACAAGAGTCATATAGAAATGACAAAATACTCCGAAGCATTCTCTAGAGTATACTCTCCCCCTTTTTGTCAGGAATAGACAAAGGGTCAAGAAGAAACGAGGACAAGAGATGAAGGTATGAACAATGCTAATGATGCATGAGGGGTGCAAGATGAATGAGAAAATGAAGCTCAAACCTAAGACAAAGAAACATGCTACAAAGCATAAGGTAAGCATGACATGCTAGGATGAAACAGCAAGGTCAAGACCAATGCATGACAAGGATAGCAAAGGTGTGTGAAAGAGGTGGCTAAGTGCAATGCATGACCAATGCATGAAAAATGCACATGTGGGGCAAAGTGTGCAAAATACACAACTAATGAACCAACCATGTTCCTAATGAGGAAACATGAGAAACCCCAAAGTTTGATACTCATCGGAGTCCAAACAGGCGAGAAAATGTCTAAGAGGCATTTTATCAAACACCTAGCATGCACACTATAAACAAAAATGTGAAACAATGCATGAACATCATGAAAACCACCCTTAATACATGTTCTTACTGCCACAAGGGGCCAACATCCAATGCATATCAACAAAAGAAACCAATCCCATGAAGAAAATTGACAAAAAAATAAGTTTTCCCAACCCCTATGATGAAAATCCCAACCAAGAGCACAAAACTCTCCAAAACATAATCTAAGGATCAAAATCAATGAAAAGAGTTTATAATTACCTTAGAGATGTTAATGGATTGAAAAACCATTCAAATTGGTTGGGTTTTGATGTAAAAATATTGAAAGAAGGGTTTTAGAGAGGATGGGAGAGGTTTAAAACAAGTTTCCCACGAAAAAGCTCTTTAAAAAGCTGATTCTGGGCGACTCGCGACTGGAAGTCGCGAGCCAAGTCGCGAGTGAGCCGCGAAACCTCTCTGTCTGAGCTCGCGGCTTAGACTCGCGGCTTGCAAGCCGCCAAACCGACCAGCCAAAACTGGCAGCTTGCTGGCAGCTCACGCGACCAGCCAAAATGAGTGGCCAAAAAATCTGACACTTGTTTTTCAAACCAGAACATGTTTAAACATTGAAAAACAAAGTAAGCACTAAACATAAACACAAAAAGTGATAAAAATCACTTCCAAAAACATATAAAATGATCAAAAATATTTTTGAATTGAACCATATATGATTGAGCACACACACACATCACATTTAGACAAGTACAATCTAACAAATGAATGAGACATTTATTGAACATTAGGCATGTGTGTTGTGTGTGTGTATCAAATGTGGAAGAGTCCTTAGTCTAGAGTGAAGCTTCAATGATCAATTCAATCAAGTCATACACAACTAGTGCTAAGTCAAGTGGTCTATCTCAATTATAGAAATGAACATATATGACCTCCCACAAGAAAATGATTACATAAGATTGAAGCTTTTCATTTGGCTTCTTACAATTCATATCATTTGATCATTTTGAATCAATACAACTCATTTTGAGCAATACATCTCATTTTTGAGATTGATGCCTGAAATTTTTGATATTTCAATTTGATGAACAAGCTTTTGGCTTTTTGGGCATCATACATTTTCATATAAGTCGCTTTCCCTTTTTCCTAGTCGAATACTAGTATGTGCGACGGCTTTTGCAGCTCATTATCTCTTTTCATTTTGAGATTTACATTTATTGAGCTCTTTAAACAATAAAGATAAAAGAGTGGGAAGAGATATAAGCACAAGTCTACGCATGTATCAAAACCAACATGACTATTGACAAATCATTCATGACAAACTTGAAGATCGATTTACAACAATCACACAAAAATGTCAAGATTTTTCCCACAAAGATATAAGTGCAAAAATAACAAGCTAAGCTCGAAAATGCACAAAGCCATTTGTACAAAGGTACAAGGCCAAACTCACATGTGATATGTGCTCAAACATATACGATCAAACTTTTTGAATTTTTCACTTTTTATGTGGTTTTGGATTTTTACTCACACAAAAATAGAAACATAAAAGTAAGATAAAAAATGAAACAATGCATACAAATAAATGCAAGATGCACAAAATGCATGAAGATATGACATTTAATGCATGAAGGGTCCTACAAGGATCGAAAGAATTAGATCAAGGACCAAAAGAGCAAAAGCTCAACCATAGGAACCCTTCCTCATCCAAACGGAACGATTGTTTGGAATGAGTGTCTCAAGAGAAGCGAGACGAGGGTTGGAAGAATGAGAACCGGAGATGCACATAGTCAAGGAGTTAAGAGCATTAAACATTTTCTTTAACAACATGCTATTTTCACTCAAATCCAGTTTACTCTTTTTAGCACAACTTCCAAAAAACTCAAGTTTCTCTTTTCTTTTGATTCTCTTAAGAGCTTGAAACTTAGAGCAATGAGGTCTTAGATGACCAAAGGCACCACAATGGTGACAAATAATGTGTTTAGGTCCACTAGGCTTTTTGGGAATGGATCTAGCAACATGGTTTTGTTCCCTCTTCAACTTATGACATTGAGGTCTTATATGACCAATCACACCACAATGGTGGCAAGTAGGAACAAACTTAGATCCATCCAAAGCCTTAGGTTGAGACCTAAACGAAGGCTTTGACTTAACAGCCTTTCTCTCCACCTTTTGATTTCTTTTATGTGGAGGAATGTACACCGATTTGTCCTTTAAGGTAGAACACACACTAGGCACAAAATCGGGTACCACAACATGATTGCAACAAACATTATCATCCTTTTTAACAATAGGTTCAGCAATCAAACACTTGGCATGCATCTTAAGAGATTCATTTTCACATTTAAGATCATCAACAAGTTTGTTAGACAAAACAAGTTTAGCATCCAAGTCCATATTCAAACATTCAAACTCTTTCAACTTTTCAAGAGAAATTTCAGCAAGTTTTTTATATTTCTCAACCAATTTGTTGGATTCATTGAGCTTAGCAATCAAATCATCCTTTTCACAAAATAACTTGCTCAAATTCTTTTGAAACTTCTTAGCATTTTTCTTGAAGAGTTTGTCAACAACACCCATAGATTCAAATAACATGTCATCACACTTATGAGGATTAACACTCATAGAGGCATTTTCACAAACACGTGGCATGTTACATTCATCACCAACCAAATCATGCAAAGAGTCATACAAAGCACAATCCATGGCAAATAAACACAAGGGGTCAAGGATCACACTTAGGTATTTAAACCACAACAAGTGTACCCGCTCTGATACCAATTGAAAGTTCAAAAACGTGTACAAAAACACTTTTGAACGTTTAGACCCCCAAAAACCAATTTAATCAACACAGCAATATGTTAAACAACTAGTATGCGGAAACTTAACATATGCTATAACATGGAATTGATTAAACAACTATCTAAGCCACAACAAAATAAACCACAGCAGATAATGTAAAGGCAGAGATAGAGAGGAAGGAAGATGCAAACACAGCGATAACACCAGATATGTTATCGAAGAGGAAACCGAAGACCTCGGCGAAAAACCTCTCCGCCGCCCTCCAAGCGGTAATCAATCCACTAGAAAATACAGTTGGGATACAAGGACAGCAATAGACCCTCCAAGCCTAATCTACCCAATGCACCTAAGCCCTCCAAGCTTCTTGCTCCAACGAGGTTGCGCCGAACCTTTTTCTTTTCTAGCTTTCTGGATTCCGCTACTACACCGTAGCATCAACCAATAAAGATTGGCTCCTTCCTAACTGCTTCCCAGAACTCCAAACAACTGTCTCACAGAGATGATAATGGTGAGAACCAGGTTTGGTATAAAGGCCTCTCAAGGATTTGACAATGGAGAGGAAGAGAGTGAGGGATTTTGATGAGACTCTAAGGTAGAGATTGTGGGTAAAACAATCTGGTTTTTCTTTAGGGTTTCTCTCTCAAAATTCTCTCTGGAAGCTCTCTTTCAATCGTGGGTTAAAAGGGTATTTATACTGAAGAGGAGTGGAATGCGAAACGTCAGGTTTTTCCAAAACAGGGGTGGCTCGCGGCTTGACCTCGCGGCTTGACTAAGTCGCGAGTTCCAGTCGCGAGTTAACCGTATGGCCAGTTGTCCTGTTTTGTCCTGTAGTGCTCCAGCTAGCATGACTGTTCATCTTCCAGCATGCTTGGCACGTGTGCAGATTCTGGCGGGTTGAAGCCGCGAGTCCAGTCGCGAGTCCCAGCCGCGACTCTCTGTTTTCTTGCACACTCTTGAGCAATCTTCACACTATCTCACTCACTACCCTTACAACAATCCCACCTAAATACAGGGTTACTAAATGCTGAATTACAAGCAAATTTGGCACGGAATAAAGCCAATTAGATGGTTGAATAAATTCAACCTTACAATAAGCATTGTAACATTTTCTCAAAACATTTATTTTTAGTTGTGGTTGGTCACAGTCTCATATTTTATTATTTTATTTCGACTTGTAAGAAATGAACACATCAATAATTTTGAAAATATTGTGAAATTTGTTGTGTCAGTATAACAATATATATAAACCAACTTACATACATATTTAAAAAAGAAAAAAAAAAAAAAACACAAGCCGATTACTGAAATAAAAAAATAAAAATAAAATAAAAAACTTTAGGCACTGTAGCTACCGTGCCAATTGAATAAACCAAAAACATTACACAATAAGTGTTGTAACATTTTCTCAAAACATTTATTTTTAGTTGTGGTTGGTTACAGTCTCATATTTTATTATTTTATTTCGACTTGTAAGAAATTGACACGTCAATAGTTGTGAAAATATTGTGAAATTTATTTTGTCAGTATAACAATATATATACCAGCTTACTTAAATATTTAAAAGGGAAAAAAAACTGTAACTATTGTAGCTATAGTGCCACTTGGCACTGTAGTTACTGTTCAAAACTTGGGAAAAAAAAAAGTGGCTCACAAAACCAAAGCCCTGTAGCTACAGTGCTTTAGCACATTTGCGCACGTCAATAATTGTATAAATATTGTAAAATTTGTTTGGTCAATATAACAATATATATACCAGCTTACATAAATATTTAAGAGGAAAAAAAACACAAACCGATTACTAAAAAAAAACTGTAGCTATTGTAGAAGTGGCACTATAGTTACTGTTCAAAACTTGGGGGAAAAAAAAAAATAAAGTGGCTCACGAAACCAAATCAGTGTAGCTACAGTAATTTAGCGCAATCGCGCTTTTATATATAGTAGCTACAATGCCAGTTAACTAAACCAAAAGCACTGTAGTACCATGCATACACGTATTCGCGATAAAGCAAAAGCACTACACAATAAGTGTTGTAACATTTTCTCAAAACATTTATTTTTAATTATGGTTAGTCACAGTCTCATATTTTATTATTTTATTTTAACTTATAAGAAATTGATACGTCAATAATTGTGAAAATATTGTGAAATTTGTTGTGTCAGTATAAAAATATATAAAGTAGCTTACATAAATATTTAAAAGAAAAAAAAAAAACCTTTAGGCATTGTAACTATAGTGCCAATCAGTAATTGTGAAAATATTGTGAAATTTGTTACGTCAGTATAACAGTATATATACCAGCTTACATAAATATTTAAAAGAAAAAAAAAAAAAAAAACACAAACCGATTACTTAAAAAAAAAAAAAAAAAAAAAGACTTGAGGCACTGTAACTACAGTGCTGGTAACTAAACCAAAAAAAAAAAAAAAAAAAAAAAAAAAAAAAACAAGAAGCTATCGTGCTTGCACAGTGAAAACACATTAAGTGCACAATGCCGAAGCACTGTAGCGGCATAGTCGCTTTTTATATAAAGAAATTTTAATTCACTTAATAAATTTTCTTTTGAGAAGAATACACTAAATATCTAATAGTATAGTAAACAAAATCAACTAACAACAAAATTAATGTCTTAATAGTATACACCAGGCATGCCCTTTTCATTTTGGTAAGTATGTCCTTTAACTTGTAGTTGATAAATGTATTTGTATATTTTAGACTCTTTAGAGTATAAAGTGATCATACTGTTTGGTAAAGGTGCAATTGTATTTTTGATAAATTAAGTTATATTGTTCTATACTTTATATTTTATTTTATTCTAATTAATTATAATTTTCTATTTATAGATCGAGTTTCGTTTATTCCTAAATACTTTAAAAAAAAAAAAATGTCTACTAGAAAAAACCTATTTGGATATCTTTGAAAAACTTTTTACTATTTGAATCTCAAAAAATGTCATTGGATAAACTTTTTACTCGTAATAAACAAAAAATAACAGAATTTTTTAAATTAATATTGATAAAATCCTATCTGAGCATATTAGCCATACTATCAATTCAAAATAGAATGTTAGAAAAACTTAAACACAAAAAATTTAATTAATAAATTTTCATCTCAAAAAGTAAATAGATTTTAAGTGGAGAAAAAATTGATATCAAAAGTTAAATAAATACAATATGATTTAATTATAAAGAAAGGCCCATTAAAGTAGTTGCTGCCTTAGGTTCCCAAATACATTGAGCTGGTGCTGCACCTGCATTCAACTCCATCTCAACAACTCCAAAACAAAATCGCCCAAATTGCCCTATCCCATGAGTCAACAATGATAGCAAGGCGGCCACTTGAGCGAGAGAACCAGTACAAAAGGAAAAAAGAATAACCCAAGGTTTAAAAATTTAAATGGATAGTGCAATCTTCTGTTTTAAATTGACCCAAATCCTATGGTATCGTTTTAGAATTTTCCAATAAACTAATTCTTTTATGGCAATTATAATTTGAAACCTCGAGTTTGAATGGTAAAGAGACAATTGCTACATTTCTAAGAGTTTCGTTGTTGAGATCTAGCATTTCTTTATAAGTAATCATCGTTCTTTACATGTATTTATAATAGTACATCATATTATTAAAAATCAACAGTTTAAAAAATGTCCCATGCTTAAATCAATTATACCAAAAGTTCTTCTAAACAAAAAAATTGCACCAAAAATTAATTTTTCTTTGGACGATGACTTGTACAATTCTAATTACTAGACTACACCACCGAAATCTATTAATGTTTGTTTTCAACTTCAATTCTTTAGTTACGGGGTGGTTATGCACAATTTCCTAAGACCAGGACGTGTATGAGTTGGGTTTAGATTTTAGAGTATTTTTCAACCCAACTCAATCTCCACAAGTTGAAAAGTCTCCAATTCATGGTAGTTCTAAAAACCAACCCAATCCTATAATCAGACTGTTTCGAGTTAGGGCAATTTTGTTAAGTCTAATAATTTTTTTAGTTTAATTCAATAATATATTGTTTGTTGGGCATCAGGTTGTTTTTTTTTTTTTTTGGGAAGTGCGAGGTTTTAAAACACTTTACATAGAAAAATTCTACAGTAAAAGGAGTTTTTCAAAGTTTAGGAATGAAAGATGAGTTTTTTAAAGTTTAGGGACGAAAAATAAATTTTTAACAGAGTTTAAGGACCAAAATAGTATTTTACCTAACATTTTAAGATCATATAAAATGGTACAACTTATGTCACAACTGTCCAAATAATGGACAATGAATAGCGGAAAAAAAATTGTAGCTTCACGTGAAAAGGATAAGTAGCTAAATACAGTCTAACACGTAAAATAATTTTGGCAAAAATTGTGGTAATTTATGTGGTACTAAACTACTCACTTTACATTAACAAAATAATCTGAAAGAAAAATAAACAATTTGAAACCTAACCAATCCTTGAAAAAAAAAAAAAAAAAAAAACCTAACCGATCAACCCATTCAAAATCATCCCTAGATGTTGGCTCCAGATTGATTGATCAAGTTGATGGGATGGGTTGAACAGACTTGAACTAGAACGTACAACCTACCTAACAAATTCAAACTTTTATTGGACCAAACGCTCCAACGGTTCAACCACATTTGTTTGTAGTAATCCTTATTTTTTTTAATAATGTTTACAAATGTTTCTAATAAGCTTTATATATTATTCTATTAAGTAGCTACACTATAAATTGAAAACCGAAAACTTAAAATACTGTAATAAAATAATTTTTAAATGTGTAAATAGTACCATGAGACCCATTTTTAATGAAAAAGTTACTGAAAAGTGAAGTTTGTGAGACACGTGAACAGTGCACGATGTAATGTTCACGGCTGAAAAGTCAAAACATGCTGTTGGGAAAAAAAAAAAAAAGGAAAGGAAAGAAACACAAATTCATTCCCTCCTATTTTGGCAATGTCATTGCCACAAATCCATTCCACTTTTTTTTTTAGAAATGATATGTGCACACAATTTTTATAATATTTTACAACAAATTTTAAGTGACAGGTTGTTATTGTTGGATTAAAAAAGTAACCTCAGTGTTAAATTCAAATTTGAACTAATAATAACTAATCACTTATGATTTGTTGTGAAAATGTTGTAAAAATATTGTGGACGTAGCATTTTATTTTTTTAATTCCTTCCCAAATTTCGGAAATCATTATTTATTTATTTTTTTCCTCCCATTTTCGGCAATGGCATTGCCACAATTGTCGCAAAATATTTTTTTCCGCTATTTCGGCAATGGCATTGCCATAATTGGTTCTCGGTCAGCAGGAATTTCGGTAATGTGATTACTGAAATTCAAAATTTTCTCTCTCCCACTTTTTCTCTTTCTCTCTCATACTTTTGTTGAATTTCGGCAACACCATTGCCGAAATTCACTCTCTTTCCTCAATTCCCTAAATAACTTGGAACAGTACCTATAACGCAAATAAACTTCAAATTTAGTAATATTCGGCCAAAAGACTCCCAAAAACCTCTAAAATGTCCAAAATATTCCCAAAACCCAAAAATTACCAAAATATCCACAAAATTTTGGAATTTCCATGCTTCGGAAATAATCAAGTAATAATTTGTTTGTCATCTTGCTTAGCATAAGGGGTGTAAACACCCCCCCCCCCCCCCCCCCGGTCCCCCAGTTATTATTTTATCAACTAACACCTGAAAAATCAAGTTTATCCGGGTATGTATTGCAATTTTATTTTAGCAACTGTGAATAGTGGGTTCTCAAATATACAACCTACTAATCATGGGTTGTAAACATAAAAAAATATAATATTGGAGAGAGAGAGAGAGAGAGACAAAATTTTTTATATTATTTGATTGTGTTTATATTATTTGATTTGGTTGTATATAAAAATAAGAACTGGGATGTTGAGTATATTGTTAAATAGGTTGGTAAAATAGATAAAGTAGTGTTTGAGAATGTAAAATAGACTTTTCTTTATATCCTTGGATGTGAATGCTTTAACTAGTCTATAATATGAAAATTACTTGTAACCTATAATATTACGGCTTATTATTCCTTAAATTAAACTTTATCATGCATTAAAACAAATAATAGACTAAAAGTATACTTGGATGATATCTAAAACGTCATATCTCAAAGATTGGCTCTTAGTTTTACTAATTCTTGTCTAGTTTTTTGTCGACTTTCCTAGTTTTGATTGGATTGATTCCAGTTTTCAAAACAATGGTATTAACTTGACATTTATGGCATAACTTTGTTCTTTTCTAAAGCGCATTTGAATTTAATTTACAGAGGAGACCTTATTAACCAATTTAGCAAGATTTGTGGTCAACATATGGATTTTTGTGGTACTTATTCTCACTCAAAGTTACACTGCGAGTTTGACATCACTCTTAACAGTTCAAAAACTACAACCAATTGTTACAAATGTCAACCAGCTAATTAAGAATGGGGAGTATGTGGGCTACCAAGAAGGTTCTTATGTTTTGGGAATTCTAAAAGAAAAGAATGTTGACAAAACTAGGCTCAGGACATATAAATCTGTAGAAGAATGTGATAAACTATTATCACAAGGAAGTGCAAATGGAGGTATAGCTGCTGCTTTTGATAATATTCCTCATATGAAGATTTTAGTATCAAAATATTGCTCCAAGTACACCATGGTTCAATCCATATACAAAACAAATGGGATTGGCTTTGTTAGTTCTCTCTCTCTCTCTTATGTGTTTGTGTAGGTGTGTAGTCATGTAGATCTTATTTATTTTAATGCCTCACAGGTCTTCCCAAAAGGTTTGCCTTTTGTATCTGATGTTTCAAGAGCAATCTTAAATGTGACCGAAGGAGGGAAAATGAAAGAAATTGAAAAAGCATGGTTGGGGGACCAAAGTGAATGTCCAAGCTCGAACACCCAGATTTCTTCTGGTAGCCTTAGCCTTGAAAGCTTTTGGGGCCTATTCCTTATTGCAGGGATTGTTTCCTTATCAGCTCTCATCATCTCCTTCTCTATGTTCCTTTATAAGGAGAGACAACGAATTTGGACCAGCTTTGATTCAAAGAACTCAATATGGAGAAGAAGTCGTCATGCTTTAAAAATCTTTGACAACAAAGATCTCAGCTCTCATACTTTTAGGCATAAAGCACTAAAAGATAAAGGTGACATTGACATTGTTCAAGGTATAGGCACAAGTGATGCCTCACCAAATAATACTAACTGCCCGGTAAGTCTAACAAGCTGTTCAGTCCACACAGAACCTAAATATACTTCCTCTGAATATTCAGGAATTCCTAGAATATTTTTCATTCCTAGTGACCAAGCATTTTTATTGGGCGAAGTTAATGAGAAATTTGGTCACCCAAATCCAAATGAAGAGGGTCCAAGAGCCCTAGAAAGAGCTCATGAAAACTGTTAATTTATGAGATTGTTAATTTATCAAATTGTTAATTTGAATATTTTAGACAATGACACAATTATCCATATGAGACTTTCATTTATGGTTCATTTGGTTGGGATATAAAAAAGTGGGGGTATAGAAAATAAAGAAGGGTGGAAAAGTGGGAGAATAAAAGAGATTTCAGTTTTCTTTCACGGTATTTAGTTAGGGGGTGGAAAAGATTGAGAAGGAAAATGAAATGATAAAAAATGTAGATTGTATAAATTTACTATCATGTCGCTATTAGATAAAAAAAATACATTATATTTTTATTAAAAAT
Source organism: Quercus robur (assembly GCF_932294415.1). Lineage (NCBI taxonomy): Eukaryota > Viridiplantae > Streptophyta > Magnoliopsida > Fagales > Fagaceae > Quercus > Quercus robur. Next base: position 18,617,375 of record NC_065535.1, on the reverse strand, counting down.
TGTGTATAAATGAGGACTTAATTTTATTTTTATTTTTTTTAAATCCCAAAAATGTGCTCTCTTTTTAAATTTTTTTTTTTAAAGATGCTAATGAGGAAAGAAGAAAAAAAAATCCAAAAACTAAAGAGAAAAGAACCTAATAAACACCCCCATAAAAAGAATAATTAGCCAAAAAAAAAAAAAAAAAACCATAGAATGATAAGTGACAACACAGAAAAAGACAAAAAATTAATGATAAAAATGACCTAAAATGTTCAAAATAATGAACGTTGTGGCTAGAGCAATATAGTCGCTAAAAAAGCAGGAGCTTTTGTTCCTTATTTTCTTTTAGGTTTCTCCCCAATTTGGGGAGATTGAGTTTTGGTGACCTGGAGAGAACAATTGGACACCACTATTTTATTCTCTCTTTCCCCACCCAACGAAACACACTTCCCTCTTATTTTCTCTCTACCATTTTTTATCTCCCCACTTTTCACCCCAACCAAACAAACTTTTAGGGATAGTATTCTTCGTATGGTACATAGTGGAGGACTAAAGGCATCACACATACACAAATTTATAAATAAGTTGTCATTTGTTCACGGAATTTGTTTTTATTTGGGATAGACACAATAAAATTTTAAGTTATAATGTCAACTTTATGACAATTGTTCTTATCATTAGACCACAATAATAATTGTTCCTTCTTGATGTAGGCAGGATTCGATGTAGAACCACTACTTGAGAATAAGATATATTATTAATCAAGCTAACTTAAATCCAATTTTGAAAAAAATTATTTAGTTTATTAAGATTATTAAGTCAATACAATTTTCATTTAGGAAACCTTTTTTTTTTTTTTTTTTTTTTTTTTTTTTTTTGTGGAGAAAATCACTTAGGAAACTTTTAGTCTTGCCCTCTCGATGCATGGACCAACTAAAGTATATCTTAATTTATTAATTGATTCATTTGTTAATTTACTAATTGTTACCCAATAGTCATAACCCAAGTACAAAAGGGGGGGGGGGGGTTAGAGGGGAAAATTATAAAAATATTCCGAGAGTACAATAATGGGACCTAATATTATGTGAGAGAAAATATTACGCTATTATTGTACTTATGAAATATTGTATAATTACTCGAAATTGTATAATTACTAGATTAGAGTTGTAAGATATGCCTCTAAATCCCTTCAAACCCTTCCCCATCCCCTTTAAAATGCATCAAAACAAGGTTCTCTCATCCCCTTTCCTCCCACTTCGTCCAAACACACTCTATCAATGACATTATAGAAGATATATAATTTTTACTTAAATTCATTTTGGAATGGGCTTGTAAATTTTTCTAATTGAAAGGTAATGTAGTTGCTCATACATAGGTTTGTGGGCTAGATATTGCCCACTGGGCTAACTATTGTAACTGAGTTGGGTCTATTCCCCTCTTTGCCTTGCCTTGCTGGCTATTCTTTAAGGCGAGCGGAAATGACCGGGCTCGTATCTCTTACATTTGTCTAATGATGTGTTTTTATTCAGCAAAACAAAAAAAATTGTGGACTTGCTAGGTACTGAAAACATATCTTATATTGTGATAATTAGACAAGACAAAGAGATAATTACGGAATCTTATCCTATTGCATGTCTTGCAGGTTTTTTTTTTTTTTTTTTTTTTTTTTTTTTTTGATAATTCGATAATTACAATAAAAATGAAAGATTTGAATTCAGGATGTCTTCATTGAAAATATCAGAAAGTATCAATTAAGCTATAAAAGTCTTGGTTTTTTTTGTGACACCTATGACTACTGAAAAATGATTAATACTATAAAATTAAATAAAATAAATTTTTGGCCCTTAAAATATGAGATTTCTTTTTTTCAGTTTAGCGCTTTATGTTTCAAAATTTTTATTTTGACCTTTCATTTTTTATTTTGTTTTCATATTGACTATATTGTTAATTTCTATTAATAATATGAAGTGATGCAATCTCATATTTTGCGCTGGAACGTGCTTAACTCCAACAACTTAAATGAAGAAGATGGTTAAAGTTTGTTGCTTACAGAGTGACGCGATTTATCTATTTGTGCTAAAAAGTGCTTAATAGCGTCAAACACTTTCCTTGGTGATGAGTCGCTTGTATTCGTGGCCTCCAATCCATGTAGAAAAGAGAATATGGGCCAAAAACCCAATTTGTGTGGTAATTGTGGATCTAGAGCCCAATCACTTATGAAGAAAAATAAATTAGCTAATACTTATTTGTGCGCTTTATACCCAATAATTATTATTTGTATTTTTTAATTATTTTTTAACTCAATACAAATATTTTTCTGGTGCCAAAAAAAAAAGTACTGTTTCTTTTTGTTTGTTAGTGACTTGTTATGGAGTTACAACTTACTCAAGCTCTGTTTACAACTAAATAAACAAAGCATTAGTGTAATCTTATTCAGTGAGTTTAATACACAGATTTCTGAGGTTTGTTTTCTCTCGTTCTATCTTTGACATTTCTCCTAAAGTTTTCATATTACAATATTGAATATATTTGTTGGAATTTTGGTTCACCTGGGATTTGACTTCCCCTATATTTGGAGACCAAAAAATACATAAAATTTTAGTCTAAGTTTTCCCAACTAATTGGGCTTCGTCCTTTTTGGCTCTTCATTAACAAATTATTACTTATCATAGAAGAATCTTGCTAAACAGAAGCTAACAAAATATTTGTTCATATTGACAGATTTGATTTCTTTTTAATACCCCTTTTGTTTTTAATTCTTTAGAAAATGATATTGACTATATAAGCTCTTTCAAAGGTAATTCTATGCAACGACAGCATGAAGGTAGATATCTATTGATTCTATTCAAAGATTCCAGAATGAAGTCTAAAGACCCTTCTGGCAAGCAAGATGCAATCTTCTGTTTTCCAATTGTAGTTTGATTTTTTTTTTTTTTTTAATTCGTTGATGAATGCTCTAAGAATATTAGGATATTCAAAAATACTTTCAGAAAATTTTTATACTTGAAATAAAAAAGAAAATTTTTTTAATACATTTTTTTTTTCTATTTTTTATAAGAAAAAGTTTCAAAGTTTTCTTAAAATTGTCCATTAACAAATAACGAAAGGACACTTGTTAAACAAACCCAAAAAAAAAAAAAAAAACAAAACAAAACAAAACAAAACAATGATAGGGCATGGAGAGCTTAGTTTATCAGTTTGGCTAGTTATATTAATTTGACATTTCAAAATTTATTAACTTACAGATAAAGTTGGCTTTCATTTATTTAATTTTCAGTAGGAAGCTTCCCCGAATGTTTGACTCAAGTGAAGATAGGTAAGGTCAAGCAGCCCGAAAACAAAGCGTACGTTGCCAGACCCACTGACTTTTACACTGACTTGAACGAAAAAGTATACATATATATATATATATATATATGTAATTATGTATCCTTCTGGACTTTTTTTTTTTGATGAGATGTATCCTTCTGGACTTGAACCCATATTAAAGTGTCTGTGGTATCCATCTTAAATTCTTAAATATCAACTCATCAACCAAATTTCTTAAGTTAAGATGAGTTATTGTTTTTGTGAACCAAATTCTATGCCTTATTTATGTTGTTGTTTTATGATAACTTTGAGTTGTACTATGAGAGAATATGTCCTCTAAATTTTGATGTTGCTGTTTCTGTTCATGAAAGTTCAGTTTTTACTGAGAAAAAAAATAATTAAAAAAAAAACTCACAATGAAGACTATTGCTTATATATATATATATATATATATATATATATATAAAAGATAGAAATTCTATCATAGTTTAATTTAAGTGTATATGTATGTAAAATTCTCTCCTAGAGACTTGAATCCCGACCTTTACCTCCCACACCCAACCACAAATACTTATACTTATGAAGCGCGTTAAGCGACCATCACACACCTTGATAAAGACTATTGCTTCTAATACGCTAATACATTCATATGTACTAGTACATAAATGTATATTAAATTCAGCACCAAATCATAAGGATGCTCATTCTAAACACTTTGAACCCAATTGACAACACTCAAAAAAAAAAAAAAAAAAAAAAAAAAAAAAAAAAAAAAAAAAAAAAAACTAACAAACAAAATAGACTTTAAAATTAGACTTGTAATACATTTACTCTTCTAGAACATAATTACATAAATGTATTTTAAATTCAGCACCAAATCAATATCATAATTCATAGACTCTTTCTAAACACCCTGAAACCTACCGAAAATACTCAGCTGAAAAACAAACAAGAAACTAACTGACAAACAAATTAGACATTAATATTATGTTAGAGGCTCCACAAACTTTGTTTTTTCGTACTATAAATTCAGACCTATTCAACAGTTATTATCTGCAGTTAATCTAATCCGACTTGTTCTTGGCTGCTGAAGGGCTACAGTAGATTTCGCCGTCCAAATGGATTAAAATGTGTTTTAGAAGTAATATATTGAGTTTGTTCCTAGAAACTTGAAAAATTAGAAGTTTTTAGCATGTTAGTTTTATTAAAAATGTTGAACTATTAACTTATTAAGGCAACAATTCAAAGCATGGATGCGCAGCCATCGAGATTGCAAATACCAGTTGAAATTCTAAAAATAAGTTTGATGTCCAAACTCCAAAGGTGTAGCACATGATCTAGACACATTTTGCACAAAAGCACCAAAACTAACATTTGTTGGAGAGTTTAGACTCTAGTTGTGTCAAATTAAACAATTTAAGTCAAGTTGATTAAATTAACCAATTGACTGCACGACTAGTTTATGGTTAATTTCAATACAAACCAATATAACAAATATAAATATACGCGCAAAGTAAATAACACAGTGATACAGTTATGAAGAGAAAACTCTAAATGATGAAAGCTCTCCAAGATTTACCACCAACCCTTAAGGAAACATATTCATCATATATAGAAGAATCGAAGTTTTATAGCATAATTAACCTTAATTCTCTAGTTAGACTAAGTAGTACTTACTGATGTGGCTTCACGTAGCTCCATATCCTTGGATTTGTTTTACTGTGGACTCTTTTCTCATTAAGGCCCTATTTGTGACTTGAAGAACCTTCTCGAAATTCTTCATGGTAGAAATATTTGTGACTGGAGTGCGGTAACTTCACCATGATTATTGGTTGATGGAATGAGAGAACTCGACAATAGAAACCCCATGCGCACATTATGTAGCTCTCCAAAAGTATATATTGTCTTTTTTTATAAGTTCTTTTATACTATATCAGCTAGGGCATGAAATACTAGAGATTGGACAACTCAATGGGCTTGATTTGGATTAGGGACCCGCTATTCTCAATTGATCGATATATCGATAATTATTGTGGTCTATCTCAAGGGTTAGTTATTGGTAATGACATAATTCATAAGTAAGTCACAATTATCACATGCTAGAATAATATAATTGTAACAAATTAAAGACATGCTAGATTTAATAAAGTACATGGCTTCTACTTCAAACCGCTTCTAAAATCTAGCATGTGCATGTATCCCTAACTAATTTTCCATCCAATTTTTAAATATTACAATGAACTTGGCATATTTGCATTTAGCTACAATAATAAAAAGACATGTGAAATGAACCCTCATGATCATTGTAATGCATTAAACTCCTACATTAATAATGAATTTTAATTAAGTCCTTTTATATTTTCTAATTTTAGATGCATGAATATGCATGTAAATATAATTGACACAAAATTAGGGTATAATTGGTGTGATAGTTAGAATAAAATTGTAATGCAACTAGAATCTAATTTATATTCTTGATTGTGCTTCCATTTTAATATTTTATATATGACAAAAAATACATCCCTACTTTGAGAAGGCAAATACCACCTTAGACTTCTAAAATGATTAAACTTCAACCCTTTCAAAGTGCAATCTATAGGAATATATTATACTATTACATACTTCTTAAGATTGCAATCTAAGTAATGTTACACCATCCAATAACTTATTATGAAATTCATATTTTGTAAAAATCACCATTGAATTACATGTTCTATATGTTCTTAACATGCATGCCAATTTTCATACCAAACAGATATTATTTACTACTTGATCCATAAACTAATCTTTTATGCATTATTTTAAACTACAAAAAAACTTGAATTTAAACAATTGATTGATAATATGATAATATAATTCAATAGTAGATTTATCAAAATTTACACACAATTAAAAAATATTGAGTGGTGTAACATTGCATAAAGTTACACCAGGTATAACTTGAACCCACACACATATAATCAGGGACGGATCTACGTTGGGGCAGAGGGGGGCCATTGCCCCCCCCCCACCCCACCACCCCCCCCCCCCCCCCTTCCACATTAAAAAAAAAAAAAAAAAACTAGTATAAAAAAATTAAGATTTTCCCTTATATATATATATTTGTCTCTCCTCCTCTAAAATATTTAAATATTGACCTACAAGAAAATAAATAAATAAATAAAATTCATGCCCCTTTAACTACAAAAACAAAATAAAAAAATAAATATGGACTAAATAAAAATCGCGCACAAAATAAGAAACACTTATTTTGTATGTTATACTTTATTGATGTGTTTTATAATATGAAATGTTTAAGAAATACTTATTTTATATGTAGTATTTTGTTAAATATGAAATAGATGCTAGTTTTTATTTTCATAAATTTTTTTTTGGTTTTGAGCTTTGCCTCCCTCAAGTATGAATCCTAGTTCCGTCCCTGCATATAATTATAGAATAAAGGTTGATTATGACCGAAGTGTATGGCTATAGCCTCCCGAGTTAAACCTTTCAAATGTCTGGTAATCTTTTGGATGACACTTACCAAGAAATATCTTTTCATTAAAGATTGCTTGCAAAGTGAAGCTATATACCTTGAGTATCGTTGTTGAGCATCAACAATGACTCATGACAGAACAAAAAGATAAAATAAAATAAAACAAAACAACACACATGGATGGTTTTTAGACCAAACAACATTCACACAAATCTATAGAATGGTATTGAATAAGGAGTATCCTGAAGATACAGGGGTTTGATAGCCAGAGGAGGAAATTAGCCGGTACTTGAGATACGTACTTAAGATTTATCATTTTGGTACTTAAGGAGCTCATATACGGATTGGTCTGAGTCAAATATGAGTTGGAAACTCCTTCCAGGGGCTTTGGAGGGTGACCTAACTGCCACCAGCATAGGAGGCACAACCAATCTAAGCCGATGTGAGACCAACAACGAGGATGGAGAAAACTAACATACTAAGGGTGATGAGAGTCCCTCGAGGGGACTGAGACCCTATAAAATGACAAGCGAGAGGCACACGTCAAGAGCAATACTAATAGCATAGCCGGGTAGGAGTTAGGCACACATTAGCATGGAGATGCTAATGTGTGCCGGGAGCCCCCCAGAGAGAGAGAGAGAGAGAGAGATTTTAGATAATTAGCATATGATCAAATTATTTGGAATAATTAACATTATGTTTAAACTTATTTATTGACAACAAAACTGAGTTAAATTTATATATATATTCAAGATAAAGTTACACTTAATTTAATTTTAAATAATATTACACGCTTAATAATTCTTTATTAATTAATATTTTAAAAATTTCACAATTGAATACATATCCTCTATATTCTTTACACGTGTAATATATTTCATGTCAATAAAATGTTATTTATATTTGATTCATAAACTCTTTTTTTTTTTTTAGGTATAATTAAAAATATATATCATCTTAATTTTTTTTAACATTTTATAAATAAAATAGCAGTTATTAATTTCGGATTATCTTGAAGTTTGGTAAGTACAGAAAGTATATGAAAAAACAATTCTAATGATAGATTTTTCAAAATTTCCATCAAATAATTTTTTTGACAAAGCTTAGAAACCAGCTATACATCTCCAACTCCAATGATCACTCGTCATGGTGATAAGGTTGATTAAAATAAAATAAAAATTCTGAATCTCATGTGGAATATGTCAATGACAGAGAAATGGTGATAAAATTGATTAAGATAAAATAAAAATTCTGAATCTTGTGTGAAGTGTTGTCATCAATGACACAGTAGTTTTTGTTTTTATTTATTTATTATATATTATTTAATTGACTTAATAGTTAACTCTTATTGACTCACTAGTTTATATCTCATGAAAAGATGGGACCTGGCTGCATGGAATGCCCCCTGATCAGTTTATTATCCACCATTCTAAATTTACATTTTTTATTATTATTTATTTATAGAGAAATGCCTTTCTATATTTACGATATTCAAAGCAAGGTATCTTACGCTGACCTACACATACGACCTTGAATATTTTATTTGGTCAAGGTAAACATAGATGAAGAGATTTTTTCTTTTTTTTTTAGTTGATAATTTGGTAGTTACCATGGAGATGGGGGAATTTGTCGTAGAAGTCAGAAGATGAAGGGAGCTTATAAGTTATAATTTTGCAGATTGCTCAACAGGTACGTCCCAATACTTTAATGAGGAGCAGGACACATGAGCTAACAAATATTCCATGCCATCCCATGGCCCATGGGATCAGCTTTGGCTGCCACTTGGCGATTGTTATTTATTTTAAAAAATAATAATAAAATTTTAATTTATGACATCCATTTTGTAATAATAATTTTCTATTATTAGGCCAAAACACTTTGATTTTAGTGTATGTGAGGTTTGAACTGAAGTATTACCCGTCACAAAAAAAATAGTTCAAAATCTATTTCTTAGTTACGGAAATAGCTCCAGTTACATTTATTCACTTAACGTATTATTGGAACATTGTCTTAATCACTTTAAATCTTTATAATTGAACCTGGATTTCCGGTTGATGTTTCAAGAGAGCTTGGAAGAATTTCTATGCTTGTGTACAAACCACCGCTCTCCAACAGTCTTGAAAAACATGTCCTAAGTTTGCTTTTATATCTTAGCTTGAAAATGACAAAACCGTAGTGCATGCGGCCGAAGAAACATAATTGAAAATTTGTTTTTGCATGAATCTCGATGGATCGAGTTAAATGGATTTTTTTTTATGCTTGAATTCTGACTTGTCTTGAACTTGAAACAGAACAGATCACACCTAAGAAACACTATGGTTCCTAAAGTTTGGTTACATATGGTCATGGTAATACTTGTTGCACATAAATTGTTTTACATAGTTTTACACACTGTCCATAAAACTCTGAAACCATGACTTGACAATCAGTGTAAAATAAACACAATCCATAATTTATTAGTTGGTGTTTTACTTTTCAAAGATATATAATTTATTTGGTTTGTCCTACGTTTAACTATACCTGATGACATTGTCCTATAAATAAGAGTAATAAGATGATGAATTTTACAAGATATTCAAAACATAATCATGAAGATCCCTACCAGAATTGCTTTTTCATTTCTGTTCTGCTTCATTATTCTTTCTAAAAGTAATTTCTTGGCCAAAGCACAAAACACGACAATCTCAGTTAACGTGGGTGTGATTCTTGACTTCGATACATGGACTGGGAAGATGGGTCTGAGTTGCATCAACATGGCCCTTGCAGACTTCTACGCCTACAATAGTTACTACAAAACTAGGCTATTTCTTAGCTTCAGAGACTCCAAAAGTGATGTTGTTGAAGCAGCTGCTGCAGGTAAATCTCCCTCTCCCTCTTATTCATCGTCATCTGAAGACTGTAGGTAAGGTCTCGTGTTAGATACCTTTCGGTTTTTATTTTTTTAATAACTCTCTGCAGTATTTTCTTCCTACTAGATTGGAACCCTTCGTAGTTGCAGCAATGGTGGGATTAAATGATTAATAATATGATGTACTTTGTTAAACTTTCACACCACTAGTACTAAACGAAAGACATTACAAAAAAATTTGAATTAATAATTCCTTTTGTTATTCTATGTAGTATCTAGTGTTTCGTAGATGATGGTTCAATTCACCATAGGTAGAGGCTTTTGGAAGCCAAAGATGAGGTTAGACCGAAATTAGAAAATTAGAATCTATGAAGAACGTACGGCATCTTTTTTTTTTTAATTAATTATTAATATTTTAAGTCTGAACATGCACTTGTTAATTTATTTATTTTTATAAGCATGCACTTGTTCATTGATTATTAAACATTATGGGATTGATATAGCTGTCATTTTGCTTTATTAAATTTGTCAAGAACTTTGTAATTCAATCGTTAGCATCTTATGGTATTTCCAACCTAAATAACATGGGTCCGAAACTTCCATTTTGTGACTATCGAAATATAAATAAATAATAAATTGTAATTACCCTCCTAGCTAAACTGCAAATTCTATTAAATTGATGTATAGGATAGTTAATGATAACCAATTAATTAAACTAGGTTGACGGGCTCCATGACATTAACAACAATTTAAAACTTTAGGATGTTAACTACAAGTTCTAAAACTGATAGACCACAATGATAGAGATACTAAAGTTGGGGAGAGTAAAAATGTTTTTGAACTATTCTTATTTAATGGCTTGAAGTAAACGTTTTTGAGTTTCACTATTCGTGTAAGGGATTTTAAGATAGAGGTAGCTGTCATTTTGAGTTTCACTATTCATTTTAATTATTAATAATATGGTAAAATCTCATATACTCATATCACAAGTAAAAGTTTTCCTTTAAACAAGTTTAGAGGAATTTTCCCTAACCTACTGTGTGACCATTTATAAGACCATCCATATATTTTATTTAAACAAATCTCATGATTTATTAAAAAAAATTATGTGACTAGAAGTATAGGTGAATAGTCTTTTCAACTATCACATATTGGGTTGGAGAAATATCCTTCCAAATTAGTTTAAAGATAAATTTTTTTTGTGTAAAATATCAATCAAAAAAAAGGGGAAAAAAAAAGCACCAAATAATTCTATAAATATTGCTAGACAACATGGTAGGATGCAAATAAATGTCCAAACTTTTAATTTTGATTCATCCAACCACCAAAATGTCGTGCAGAACACATAGTTATGATATTTAATTATTTGCATTTTTTTCTAGCAAAGAACCGTTTTTCTTTAGTAAAGGATTTGTTTTTGGTTTGTTAATAAAAAATAATTTCTTTTTATTGATTTCGTTTTGAAAGGGGTCATAGGCTACAGATTTGAGCTAGGTAGCCACTTTTAGGTTTAGGAGAAACTGATTTTTAATTTTATGGGGTAAATTTTTTGAACCAAAACTTTCAAATAATATATATTATATACTTATAAAAAAATTTCAAAGTCGTACTCTATTCATAGATCCACCACTATTTTTTGCAGTCACATGTAGTGATCCGTGATGATCTTTTATTATGGCCAGGGTGTCAAGATATTTTGTCATTACCAACCCCAACTCCAGCCATCACTCAACTGTATCCACCATCCCTTGTTTGAACTCCATCTCGCGACACCCACAACTAATATTTATAGAACTTTTGCAGCAACACATATATATGGGTTGAGTTTAAGTTGTATTTGGTATAATTCAAAGATATGTTATACTATTTAATAGCTTTTGATTGGATTAATAATTTATATATCTCACCATTAAATTATATATTCTCTATATTCTTAACGTGCAAAGTTTCGTGCCAATTGGATGCTATTTACTATTTGATCTATAAACCCAACTTCCAAGTACAATTTTAAAATAAAAAAAAAATTGAAAATTATATATTTTACCAATGACATAGTTATTGATCTCATATTATCTAGAAATTTGCAAACATGTGGAGTATAAGAAGATCTTATTTAATAGTGGATTAGTTAAAATTTGCTTTCAATAAAAAAATATTTAATGCTGTAACATAACTTAAAGTTATCCTAGTGTATCACATGGATCAAGTGTAAGCTTAACAATATGTATATAAGTTCTTGGACACCCCTCTTGCAAGTTGGTTTTCAAGAGTGAGTCTACCCATGAGTTCTTAGTATTTGGTATTAGAGACAACCACCACGTTGTGTAATCTAATATAACTCATTTAGTATATGAGATCAAATGAATTGCAGTTTTGTGGTCGGGTCATGAAGGGAGGTGACCTAGAAGTTAGATTAAATTGACTTACTAAGTCATTGAATAACTAATAGGTGAGTGGAGCCGCCAAAAAAATAGAAAGGGCTAAACCATTGGGTTAGTGTCGATAGAGTGGGTTGATGTGGACGTTGGCTGCAGAGCATAAGAACTAATCACAACCTACTACCTAAGATTTATTATGAAAGTGTTATTGATGTAGAACTTCTCTTATTCTAATCATTAAGCTAGACTCCACCACCAAAATATCTTACTTTTTCTTTTTCAACTTCAATTCTTTTGTTACGGGCAGCTACGGACAATTTCCTATGATTAAGCATGTGTGGCTTTGGTTGGGATGGGTTTGGAGTATTTTTCAACACAACTGGACCTCCACAAGTTGGAAAATCTTTAATTCAACCAAATTCATGGTAGTTCTAAAAACCAACCAATCATGTAATGTAGGGATCAGATTGTTGAGTTAGGAGTCATTTTGTCAAATCTAATAAAAAAATTAGTTTAATTTCAACCACCCTACTTGGCATCTACGTATTTAGCTTTTTGCCAATTTATATTTGCTAAAAGTGGGCTAAAGAATACTTGTAATTGAAAATGTAGCGTTTTAAAAAGCTCTACATAAAAAAAGTAATCTAAAAGCTAAATGAAAGTTTAAAAACCTAACCCATCAACCTTTGCAAAACCATCCCAAGATGTCAGCATATTGATCTAGTTGATGGGTCGAAAGTACACCCTTACCTAACACATTCAAACTTTTATTGGACCATATGCTCCAACCTCATTTGTTGGTTGTACTCCTGGTGAGTACCGACTATTGTTGTCAGCGCTTTACTTTCTTCTTAACAATAAATTATATGCTTTAGGATGTGAAATTTTCGGTATTTTTACGAATGTTTCTAACTAGCTTCATATATTATTCCATTAAATTAATAGTTAAACTTTTCAATTGGTTACCAAGACCTCTATAGTCCTAGGAATGGTAATGAGGCGAGATAGGGTGGGATCATGGTTGCCCCATCTCCATCCCATCTTCTTTTTGGGGCCCGAACCCATGCGAGGAGTAGTGAGGCAAGTTAGTTTTGGGGCAGATTGAAAATGTTTTATTAATTCTAATGAGACGATTTAGACATTGATAAGATAAAGATGAAAAATACATGAAAATGATTACTATGAGAGTACATAGAAAGAAGTAAAGACAAGTGTTTTGAGAATATTAATAGAACATGTATAATATTATAGGGCAAAATTTAAGTATAATTCCTTGGGTGTGGTTCTTTAGATTCCCCAATTACATCACTACATGTGTCAATTAATCCTCATCCTCCTTCTCCTTCCATCACCACCTCCTTTGCAAGCTCTTCCATACCACTGCCGACATCATCTTCCTTGCTGACGAGTTCCCAAGCAATACAAGATCTTGAGGTTACCATCCACCATGTCGAGTCACCAACGCTAGAGTTGAAGAAGATGTTTTCGATGAACCTCCTCTCATTCTTTTGTCCTCCCATGGCGGAGGCATCACTGACCCACCACTAGCATGGACTAATCTCTCTCCTTCATTGCTCACCAACTCCTCTTCTCCTCCTCTAACTTTGTCAAAATCTCTCACTTATAGGTTTCGCTTTTTATGGGTTGGATTGTCAATGGATTGATTTATCTATAGGTTTTGCTTCTTCTTATTTATTATTTTTATTTTTATTATTTTTATTTATTTATTTTTTTCCTTATGGATTGGATTTTTTAGGTGTTGGAAATTTTAGGATTTGTTCTTCAAAGGGATGCTGTAGAAATATTTGGCGAGGTAAAGGATGTTGTTGGTAGCGAGGTAGAGCTTAGAGTGGTTGTAAGGAAAGGAGGAGGAAGAGTGGACCTATGGAAGTTGAGGTTTGAGAGAGACAACAATGGCTGATTGGGTTTTTGTTTTTTAGACAAAAACTTTGTTAGCGAAAAAAAGGAGATTAACACCGTTTATGCTAACTTGGAGAAATTGCCCATATGTAGTGATGTAATTAGATACATACTCATATATGCATAAAAATCACATGTATAAATAAGTTAAACATATATTTCATAAAAATAATTTAAAAATATACTTCATAAAAATAATTTAAACATATATTAAATAAAATCCGCATTGGGCAAAGTGGGGTAGGGTGGGTCATAGTCTTCTTCGTTAACTATGCAAAAATGGATGATTACCAAAATTTTCATTTATTTCTCATTTGTTTCTAAGACTTTGCATTAGTTAGAGTTTGACTGGGCATTTACTTTCTCTCTTCTTCTTTTTTCAACAACAGGTGTAGACCTGATAAAAAATGTCGAAGTGCAAGCCATCATAGGGCCAGAAAGTTCTATGCAAGCCAAGTTTATCATCAATCTTGGGAAGAAAGCCCAAGTACCCATTATAGCATTGTCAGCAACAAGCCCTTCTCTTACTTCACTTCAAAGTCCATATTTTTTTCAAGTCACTCAAAATAGCTCCTTTCAAGTGAAAGCTATAAGTGCAATTGTTCAAGCCTTTGGATGGAGAGAAGTTGTGCCAATTTACATTGATAATGAGTATGGACAAGGTATGATACCCTTCTTGATTGATGCCTTGCAAGAAGTTGATGCCCGTGTCCCTTATCGAAGTGTCATTCCTCCATTGGCCTCAGATGACCAAATTGGTCAAGAACTTTATAAGTTGATGACAATGCAAACTAGAGTCTTCATTGTGCACATGCCAAGCGATGTTGGTTCTCAGCTTTTCACCAAGGCAAAAGAGATTGGAATGATGAGTGAAGGTTATGTTTGGATCATGACTAATGGGATGACCAATTCCATTCGCTCAATAGAATCTTCAATACATGATTCAATGCAAGGGGTGTTGGGTGTAAAGACTTATATTCCAAAAACAATTGAGCTTGAAAATTTTACACTTCGATGGAAAACAAAATTCCATCAAGACAATCCAAACATTTTGGATGTTGAATTGAATGTTAAGGGACTATGGGCATATGATGCTGCTTTAGCGCTAGCCAGGGCAGTTGAGAAGGCTGGGACTACAAATTTTGGCTTTGAAAGTACAACTGGTTCAAGCAACTTAACTGATCTTGCAACCTTGGGGGTCTCTCTAAATGGTCCAAAACTTCACCAAGCATTATCGAACACAAGATTTGTTGGCCTTGCTGGAGATTTTAATCTCCAAAATGGGCAACTACAATCATCAACTTTTCAGATAATTAATGTGAATGGTAATGGACAAAGAGGGGTTGCATTTTGGACTCCAAAAAATGGACTCGTAAGGGAATTCAATTCTACAAACACAAGCATGTATTCCATTTTAAGAAGAAACCTAGGACCAGTTATATGGCCAGGTGATTCAAGCTCTGTCCCCAAAGGTTGGGAGATTCCAACAAATGGGAAGAAGTTGAGAGTAGGAGTTCCAGTGAAGGATGGTTTTTTTGAATTTGTTCAGGTGGAACATGATGCTAGCACTAACACAACAAACGTCAAAGGGTATAGCATAGACATCTTCGAGGTTGTAATGAAAGCATTACCATATAATGTTGACTATGAGTTCATTCCTTTTGCAAAACCAAATGGTGAAAGCGCTGGTACATATAATGATATGGTGTACCAAGTATATCTTGGGGTTAGTAAAAATCCTTAGCTTACTATTTTTAATAACTAAGATTACATTTTGAACCTTTATATTTCTTAGTTTACATTTTCTTTCTAGATTTTGTTATATATCGATCTAAACAAGGGCTCACATATAGTACTAGAATTGATGGAAGTAAATATTTTACTTTGACAGAACTTCAATGCTCTGGCTGCAGATACAACTATCATTGCAAATAGGACTAACTATATTGACTTCACATTACCATACACGGAATCTGGAGTAACAATGGTAGTGCCAATCAAAGACAATGACAGGAATAATGCATGGGTGTTCTTGAAGCCATTAACTTGGGACCTTTGGATAACAAGTGGGATTTTCTTTGTCTTCATTGGCTTTGTGGTATGGGTTCTTGAACATCGAATAAATGAAGATTTTCGTGGGCCTCCATCACATGAGATTGGAACAAGCTTATGGTACCCCTTCTCAACCATGGTTTTTGCACAGGGTAAGTTCCTTTCATCATTTTCTCATTTATTAACATAGAAATGAATGATTCAAATACTCTATAGAAGGCATATGCAAAATGCACAATCTATAACAACTTGTGCACTACTTGGAGGCTTATAACAACTTTAGAAACTTAGAATTTTCATCCTTCAAAAATAATCAAGTGATGATAAACTAGTTGACAACTTGCTTACTAGTCTATAATACGAAAATTTCTTATGACATTTTCTAATATTATAGCCTAAGATTCCTTGAATTCAACATTATCATGCGTTAAAACAAGTAATAGACTAATAGTATACCTAGATGGTATCTCAAATATCGTATTAACTTGACATTTATGATGTAACTATTTAATTTTCTAAAGCCCATTTGAATTTAATTTGCAGAGGAGACCCTATTAAGCAATTTAGCAAGGTTTGTGGTCATCATATGGGTTTTTGTGGTGCTCATTCTCACTCAAAATTACACGGCGAGTTTGACATCACTCTTAACCGTCCAACAGTTGCAACCAACTGTTACTGATGTTGACCAACTTATTAAGAATGGGGAATATGTGGGCTACCAAGAAGGTTCTTATGTTTTGGGAATTCTAGAAGAAATGAATTTTGACCCAGCTAAGCTAAGGACATATAAATCTATAGAAGAATGTGATGAACTTTTATCAAAAGGAAGTGCAAATGGAGGTATAGCTGCTGCTTTTGATGACATCCCTTGTATGAATGTTTTACTATCGCAATATTGCTCCAAGTACACCATGGTTCAATCCATATATAAAATAGATGGGTTGGGTTTTGTAAGCTCGCTCTCTCTCTCTCTCTCTCTCTCTCTCTCTCTCTCTCTCTCTCTTATGTGTATGTGTTTGTGTTTATGTTAGTTTGTAGTTTTTTATGTAGATTTCTTTTATTTTAATGTCTTGTAGGTCTTCACAAAAGGGTCCCCTTTAGTATCTGATGTTTCTCGGGCAATATTAAATGTGACTGAAGGAGAGAAAATGAAAGAAATTGAAAAGGCATGGTTTGGGGACCAAAGTAATTGTCTAAGCTCCAATACCCAGGTTTCTTCTAGTTGTCTTAGCCTAGATAGCTTTTGGGGCCTATTCCTCATCGCAGGCATTGCTTCCTTATTCGCTCTCATCATCTCCTTCTCCACGTTCCTTTACAAGGAGAGGCGGCAAATCTGGATCAATTTTGATTCAAAAAACTCAATATGGAAAAGAATTTGTCATGCATTAAGAATCTTTGACAACAAAGACCTTAGCTCGCATACTTTTAGGAATAAACCATTGAAAGATAGTGGTGACATTGACAATGTTCAAGGTATAGGCACATGTGATGCCTCACCAAACACTTGCTGCCTAACAAGTCCAATAAGTTGTTCAGTCCACACAGAACCCAAATTTACCTTCTTAGAAGATTCAAGAACACCTTCTAGAGAATATTTCATTCCTAATCCACATGGTCAGACATTTCTATCGGCAGAAGATAATGAGCAAGTTGGTCACCCAAATCCATTTCAAGTGAGATGTCCAAGAACCCAAGAAATAGCTTTAGAAAAGTGTTAAAATAAATTTTTGTCTTGTAAAAAATGATATAGTTATCCATATGGTACTTTTTATTTAGGGATAGTATTTCTTGTATAGTACTAGTGGAGGACTAAAGGCATCACACATACACAAATTTATAAACAAGCTAGAGTTTGTTCATGGATTTTGTTTTTATTTTGGATAAATAAAATAAAATTTTAAGTTATAATGTCAACTCTATGACTACTATTCATTACTATATGGCCAAAACAAAAAAAAAATAATGGTTTCTTGTGGATGTAGGTATGATTCGGTAATTAAACCTCTACTCGAGAACAAAATATATTATTAGTTGAGTTAACTTTAATCCAATATTGAAAATTTTATTCTGGAAACTTTTTTTTACCTATATTTTAATTAATTAATTAATTAATTTACTAATTGTTACCTGAAAGTCCTAATCTAAGTGAATGAGCTATCTTACACATGATAAGATATTGATTCTAAAAAAAAGTACATGATATGATGTAAGGTTGAATTTATTCAACCATCTAATTGGCTTTATTCCGTGCCAAAGTTGCTTGTAATTCAGCATTTAGTAACCCTGTATTTAGGTGGGATTGTTGTAAGGGTAGTGAGTGAGATAGTGTGAAGATTGCTCAAGAGTGTGCAAGAAAACAGAGTGTCGCGGCTGGGACTTGCGGCTGGACTCGCGGCTTCAACCCGCCAGAAGATGCACACGTGCCAAGCATGCTGGAAGATGAACAGTCATGCTAGCTGGAGCACTACAGGACAAAACAGGACAACTGGCCATACGGTTAACTCACGACTGGAACTCGCGACTCAGTCAAGTCGCGAGGTCAAGCCGCGAGCCACCCCTGTTTTGGAAAAACCTGACGTTTCGCATTCCTCTTCACTTCAGTATAAATACCCTTTTAACCCACGATTGAAAGAGAGCTTCCAGAGAGAATTTTGAGAGAGAAACCCTAAAGAAAAACCAGATTGTTTCACCCACAATCTCTACCTTAGAGTCTCATCAAAATCCCTCACTCTCTTCCTCTCCATTGTCAAATCCTTGAGAGGCCTTTATACCAAACCTGGTTCTCACCATTATCATCCCTGTGAGACAGACGTTTGGAGTTCTGGGAAGCAGTTAGGAAGGAGCCAATATTCATTGGTTGATGCTACGGTGTAGTAGCGGAATCCGGAAAGATAGAAAAGAAAAAGGTTCGGCGCAACCTCGTTGGAGCAAGAAGCTTGGAGGGCTTAGGTGCATTGGGTAGATTAGGCTTGGAGGGTCTATTGCTGTCCTTGTATCCCAACTGTATTTTCTAGTGGATTGATTACCGCTTGGAGGGCGGCGGAGAGGTTTTTCGCCGAGGTCTTCGGTTTCCTCTTCGATAACATATCTGGTGTTATCGCTGTGTTTGCATCTTCCTTCCTCTCTATCTCTGCCTTTACATTATCTGCTGTGGTTTATTTTGTTGTGGCTTAGATAGTTGTTTAATCAATTCCATGTTATAGCATATGTTAAGTTTCCGCACACTAGTTGTTTAACATATTGCGTGTGTTGATTAAATTGGTTTTTGGGGGTCTAAACGTTCAACAGTGTTTTTGTACACGTTTTTGAACTTTCATATGATATGTTATTAGATTAGATTCCTCGAAAGAAAAAAAATAATAATAATAGAACTCAATTTCCAATATAACTTTTTTATTTCCTTTACACAGATTAACTTTGATTAAAAAAATATATATATATATGGAGTTGAGTTCCACTTATGGAAAAAGGGGTTAAAATTGAGGTTGTAAGGAAGAAGGAAAACATAGGGTCTTTTTTCCTAACAACGTGAAACCTCACCGATTCAAGACCCTTTGAACCCGTCCCTAATGAGAAAAAGAGAGGTTTTTTTATGGTGTTAAGGGGATATATTATGCACTTATCGTTTCCCTTTATTTACTTATATATATATATATATATATATATATATATACTTGGCTTGTTCTACCGCCTTATAATTGTTCTTACTTTCAAGTTATTTATTTTCAAGTTACGTACATTACTTTCTTTATAATATTACTGTGCTTCTGTCTCTTCCCTTCTACTGTGCATCCCCTTCCCCCTTTATGGTATCAGAGCCACTCTTTTCTGGCCGGTGATAGTGTTGTTGTGTCTTTGTTTCTTGTCCGTGTCTACCCGAACCTTTGGTACTCTGTTGTTGTGTTCCCTTCTTACCGTCGTTGGCGCCACCCTAGTCGTAAAGTGAATTCCTAGAACCAAACTGTAAGGCCCATTTTAGCCAAGAGAGGGCGTGTAGGGCATGAGAGGTATAAGGTTGGTTAGGGTATGTGTTACGAAATGCAACGGTTGTGAGAAAAACATGATAATTAAGTGTTGAACCTAGGATAGTATGGATAAGTTATGGAGATCCAGGACTGGTTGTCCTCCTGCTATCGTAAATGAAGAAGGTCACACTGTTGAAGAACATGAGATCCCTGATTTCCGGAAATGGAATATTCTTAAAGTTGATATTAAATCTGTTTATAAGACTAGTTTTGTTGAAACTACTTTCTATCCCATTTACAAAGTGAGAACTGTTGAACAAACATTTTCTATTTCCAGAGTTTGTGAAAAATGTTGCTTGTTTTCTAAAAGAAATATTAATGAGTTCATTGCTAAAAATCTCAGCTATTTGCATATTGGTATGGTTCAAGTTGCTATTAAACCACTCACTCAAAAGGGTATTAATGCTTCTGTTCTCATGTGTTTACGTGATGCTAGATTTAAAATTTTTAAAGATAGCATTCTTGGTATGATTACTGCTTCTTTGTATGATGGTCCTGTTTATTTTAACTGTTATCTTGATCTTACTCTTGCCTTGGATGATCCTAATATTGTTAAAGCCTTAACTTTAAACATTGCTTCATCTAGTTATATCATGGAAGAAGGTAGTAAGCCTTTTGCTTTGATTTACCGCATTTATTACAGATTGTTGGGTACTCAATTAAATCTTGGTGCTATAAATCACAGAGAACCTTTTGGTAAAACTATGTTAATTCAATGTTCAACTCCTGATGCCAAAATTCAAGTTCCAAAAATGATTCAATGGCAAGACCTTAAACTTCCCACTGAATGGTTGTTGGAACAAGAATCTCCTCTTGTTAAACCTGTTTTTGATGAACTTGATCTTACTCGTATTCAACAATATCTTGATGGTACTGTTAAAATAAGTTTTCAAAATAACCAACCATTAAGGATCAACGAAGGAAGACATTCCTTTGCTGGATCTAAAAATATTTCAAAAAGAGATCAAGATCTCAATGATTTTTTGCAAAAAGGTCTTGAAAAACCCACAGGTTTAAAGCTAAAAGGAGTTTCCAGTGGAAACTCACAAGTTAGCACTCCTTTCTATTCTACTAAAGCTGAATCTTCCTCTCCTCATGACAATGTTGCTATTGATGATGAAGAAGACTCTGTATCTGTCACTCCATCAGACTTTGATTCTCCTCCTATTGAAAATCCTCCTGTTTACCAAAATCAATTAAGAGTTTTGACTATTTTAAATGATGATTTTGAAATTGATTGGGATTCTTTGTACAATGAGTTTATGCTTTCAAAAAAGAGACCTAAAAGAAAATATTTCCAAAATAATTTTGCTCAGTCTGAAAAATACTGTGTTAAGAGAAAATGGTTGGAAAAAAATGAATCAATTGAAAAAACATATTTTGTTTTTTGATTTTCTTGAAAACCATTATGTTTCAAAAGATGAAGTTTCAAAACAACATTTAATTGTGATAAAAAAAAAATCAAATTTTGTTAAAATAGATAAAACCATTATTAGGTCTAGTCATCCTCCTCTTGAGCTAATTTTGATAACTACTAAGAAGGATGAAGTGACAAAAGAGGAAGTGAAGGCCTCTCTTTTCAAAATTGCTGATGATAAAAAACCTATTGTTAGTCTTATTGAACAAAACAATTTTACTAATGAATCTTTGCATGTTATTGGTCAACAGCTTGACCGTATTGAAGAAAAAATTATTGACAAAACTGCTTCTGTTGAAAAATCTGTTTCTGGAAAACATGTTTCTATCAAGACTGAGGAACCTTTGATTAGTTTACCCAGTCATGATAAAAATTTGAAGTTCAAAACCTCCCAATCTAAAACTCTTGAAATTGTTGAAAAAATGCTTTCTGATTTAAAAGTTAAAACTGAGGGTACTTCTTGAAGTACATCCTGCATTATTTTAAGAAATGGAAAAGAAATTGTTTCTGATGACAGTACAAATTCTGATATTGTATCTTCTGTTTCTGCAAAAAAGATTTTTTTTATGATGATTTACCAGAAATTAAAAGATTTGTTGGAAATTCCAAACCTATGTTTCTTACAAAAAATTGGTATTCAAAACCTACTCCTCCTGATATGTAGTTTGAAGAAAGACCTTTTCAAACTTAGTTTTCTGTTTCTGCTGATAAGATTTATGAATGGAATATTAATGGTTTGTCTAAACAAGAAATCATTAATAAAATGGGTCATATGTCTATGGTTGGAATTGCTTATGTTAATAACCATAATCTTGATCACCTTGAAATTGTTGACCTTCTTGCTACTGGTTTTTCTGGTACTCTTCACGGATGGTGGGATTCATGTCTCACAGAAGATTCCAGAGAATCTATTAAACATGCTATTAAAAAGAATGATGAAGGTTTGCCTATCTTTGATGAAAGTATTGGTCGAGGTATTCCTGATGGTGTTAATACCTTGATTTATACTATTATAAAAAATTTTGTTGGTACTTCATCTAATATTTCATCTCCAATCTCTGATTTGCTAAATAATTTGAGATGTCCTACTATGTCTGATTACAGATGGTACCAAGATGTTTTCCTTTCAGAGTTATGCATCGGAAAGACTGTTTCAAGCCTTATTGGAAAGAAAAGTTTATTGACAGTCTGCCTCCTATCTTTGCTCATAAGGTAAAACAAGAGTTAATTGGTAAAAATGATTCTATTGATTATGATAATTTGACTTATGGTGATATTTTAAGTACTATTAAAAAACTTGGCATTAATATGTGCAATGATGAAAAACTGTTAAAACACCAATTAAAAAATAAAAGAAAAGCTAAATATGAAATGGGTAATTTCTGTGAACAATATGGTTTGCCCCCTATTGCTCCTTCCAGGCAAAAAGGGAAAAAACATGATAAAAGTCACAAAAATTACAACCATAAAAAACATAAAAGGTACAGAACCAACTTTGTTAAACCTAATGATTTTTATGCTAAAAAGAAACATGTTAAACAAAGATCAAGTAAAGGTAAATGTTTCAATTGTGGAAAACCTGGACATTTTAGTAAAGATTGTAAACAAAAACCTGGTAGGTTAAAAAATAAATTTAACATGTTAAACATTGATGATAAAGAGCAAGAAGAATTATTCAGAATCCTTGAATCACACAATTTGTCTGGTTCCTTGGAAGATGATTTTTCTTCTTTTTCTGATTCTTGCTATCAATATGCTACTGATTCTTCTAATTCTCCTAATATTAAAATTGGTTGCCGTGATTCTTGTTGCAATGTTATTAAATCTATTAAAACCCTTACTAAAAGTGAAGAGAATGAAAAATTAATAATTCAACTGATAAATCAAATCCAAAATCCAAAATTACAAAAGGAATATTTGGATAAGTTCAAGAAAAATTTGGTAAAAAATGAAACTGATAAAAAACTAAAAGCAACTATAAGCTTTGAAGAAACTTTGGAAAGATTTAATGAAAGATTTAATAAAAAGAAATCCAAAGATTTAACTGTTAATGATTTACAACATGAAATTAATATTGTTAAACAGGAGATAAGCGAATTAAAACATGATTTTAAAAATATTAAAAGTGATAACAATAATCTTAAACAAGAACTGATAATGTTAAAAGTTGATAAAAACCTTGATAAACAACAATATGATAAATCTGATAGTGAACATGATGAGCATAAAGATGGAGATGAATCTAGTCAACAGGCTCTTCTTTCTGATAAAGGTATTCCTGATACTTTCACTGATCCTCAACTTGCTCTTGTTCATAAAATACTTCCTCCAAAATGGTTTACAAAAGTTAAAATTGTTGTTTCCCCTGATTATCATTTCACTGTTATTGCTATGATTGATTCTGGTGTGGATATGAACTATATTCAAGAAGGACTGATTCCTTCAAAATATTTTGAAAAATCTACTGAAAGATTGGTTTCTGCTAATGGTTCTTAGATGAAAATTAAGTATGAATTGAATAATGCTCATGTGTGCCATGATAATGTCTGTTTCAAGATTCCTTCTGTTCTTGTTAAAAATATGACTGATCAAGTGATTCTTGGTTTGCCTTTTATAAATGCTTTGTATCCTTTTCTTGTGGAACATGATGGAATTACTACTGATCCTTTTGGACCGAAAGTAAAGTTCAAATTTGCTTCAAAATTTGAAATTGACACCAATGCTACTTCAAACATGATTCATGATAAAATTAAAAATCTCATCTTCCTTCAGCAAGAAGTTAGATACAAGGAAATTGCTGAACAAATTTCAGATAAATTGTTGCAATCCATAATTATTAACATGTTGATTGATGATGTTTGCTCTAATGCTCTTAATGCTTATGGGCATGAGAGAATACCCATTGATGATTTGTCTTATGATGATGACTTTCCTATTAATGTACCTGTTCAAGACCTAATGATAGGTTCTTGCCATTATTTCTTAGATGATTTTAGAGGTAATATTCATAGTACCAAAATGTTAAATACTATCAATTATCCTAACATTATTAATGATTCTTTGCAGGAATCGGACAATGATGCGTGGATAAATACCACTAATAAGTGGGATAATAATAATAATATTCATATTTATACCACTAGTAAGTGGATTATTATGGAGAAGAAAAACAAGGGAAAAGCTCCTACACAGGACTATTCCCAAAACAAAAGACTCCCAGCGGGACCTTTTGAAATGCATGAAGGCGCATCTTTTGGGGAAAAACCCAGGGGATCAACATCCCTTCAGGGATATGTCCCAGCTAAAATGACATATTCCAGTGGTGATATGATAATTGCTTTACAGGAAGTCTTATCCAGATCCTTACAATTTCATAATGGAGTCTATAGTGAATTACCAGATTCCATAAAATATATTCTTGATAATCTCTACGTTGCTTTTACTAGAAACCATCGTTCCCTGTTTGAAAAAACCCTCCAAGCTCTCGAAATCCACCTTGTTAATCTTACTGCTCAGAATGAAGATTATATAAGACACTATGCTAACCTTATTTCAGAAAAAATCCTTGCTTCGGAAAATGACCTTATTTCAAACTTTGTTCCAGGAAATATTCTTGTTTTAGAATGAGACTTTTAGAATCCATCCAAATATTACAAATGATCCTTACATTAGTCAACTCTTTGGCAAAGAGGATATCCATTCAAAGGATAAAATGACTATAATGGGCACTGATTATGCTAGATTGAGTCTTAAGACCCAATCTATGATAAGAAGTGCTTTTGCCAACTTGCCATCAGATATACAATCCCGTATTCTGAGGAGCAAGGCTATGTTTAGGTCTTTCAACCTATGGTTCAAATGTTTTAAGAAACTTGTTACAACCACTATTCCTGATCCTGATGAATTAGATGAAGGTGATAATGTCTTTATTTAGCTTGATTGGGAAGAACACTTTGGGAGTACTCTCAGAGTATATGAAAAGAAACACCCATTTCCTGGCCTTTTGATAAATTATGATGATGGTTCATAAGTTGCTGATAATTCAGATGATGATGATGACAGGGACCCTAACTGGCTTTCCTAAATGTTTGAATATGGCTTTATCAGGTCCATAAAATTAGCAAGCCATTATCAAGCCAGCCAACTCCCACAAATTATTTAGGATGCTATTAAAGGATTTAACAGTCCTTTTTGTTTCCATCAGATGCTGGATTACGTTGCAGAAATGGGAAAGAGATAACTGGATGAACGTCCAGCCCTCAAAGAATCTCATTCTCATTAATGGTCACACTCACCAAGGGCCATGGTTTGAAGGAAATTCTCAATTGTCCTTTGATGATCCTTTTGCTCTTGCAGAATGTTGGAGAAATTGTTTTAATAACCAAATTATTAATGTTGCTCAGAATTTGTGGAAAAATTATCATTTCATGGGAAGCATAGATAGGATTTATGTCTTTGGTCCTAGACCATATTCTGATGTCATTGCTCATTTGCGGATTGCTGATCATTGTAATCCAAGAAGCCTTCTCATCCAGGTGAAAACTCCAACGTTTGAGCCAATTTTATATTGCGGATTTTGTAATCAGTATGCTATTTACCATGAGCATGAATGTGATTCTCCACAAGGTCCTTTTGATCCTTTTAATGGATATCCATCTGATGCTCCTTCCACTGATTGATGAGTTTATTCCTGAGGTTACTACTATTTCAAGACTACTACTACTTTATTTGTCTATTCCTGAGGTTACTACTGTTTCAAGACTGCTACTACTTTATTTGTCTGGCTTGCACTAAGGCCAAAAGAATATGTTGTTGAAAATCTGGAACTATTTCATGATACCCTGGATTTGGCGGAAGATTTTGATTCTCCTATTTGTCTGGCCTGCACAATGGCCAAAGCATTTCAATATTTACCACTGCTAAAAGCCTGTTTCCTAACAATATGATGCTTCTAAAGATTCCAAGACTAGTGCTCATTTGAAGACAACTGAAGAATATGCTTATTGGTTTCTTTTGTCACCAAAGGACACCAATAATGTGGCCTTGTCCCTAAATTTGTAGGCCTCTTGCTGATCTCTATGGAGGATTCCCAACAATCTTGAGGATTCCCCACAATCTTGAGTCAAAAAGAAGAGAAATTCTCTTTTACTATTCATTTGTCACCATTCACCTGTTACTGTTCACCCGATATTGTTCATCTGTCACTATTCATGACACTGTTCACTCCGATTTTGCCTATTTAAGGGGGGTTGTCCCTTAAGTTCAGAACAAGTTTTTTACTACAAAAATTTTCTTCCCTTAGAACTCCTTCCCTTAGGAAGCCTTCTTAGAGAGAGAATTCACCATACTTCTACTACTACTACCTTGTTCACTACAAACCTTGTAACTCTACAAACCTTGTAACTAGAACTAGTTCAAGCTTTGTAATTGCTAACTTTTATTGTTGAGATTCTATATTCACTACTACTGTAAGTATTTATTCTACTTTCAATAACAAATATTTTCAGTTTTATGTTCATTACTCTACTTGTTGCTACCGCCACCTTGGATGGATTACCACCATAACGGATGGTTCTAAATTGCTTTCATTTACTTTGAATTATTTTCATTTATACTTGGCTGGTTCTACCGCCTTATAATTGTTCTTGCTTTGAAGTTATTGATTTTCAAGTTACATACATTACTTTCTTTATAATATTACTGTGCTTCTGTCTCTTCCTTTCTATTGTGCGTCTATATATATATATATATATATATATATATACAATAGTGTTTAAGGGCTATATGCAAAGTACCCATTGTTGGATGACCTTCAGTAGAAACCACAGACAAAAAGTGAGACAGATGGGCTGGAAAGGCAGTTTAATGAAGAGGAGGTTTGGGTTGCAGTGAAAGTGAAAAAGTATGAATGGTGACAAAGCACTAGGTCCCAATGGCATTACCATTACATTTTTCAAAGCTAGCTGGGAGATCATTAAAAATGATGTTATGTGGGTTTTGCATCAGTTTTATAGTCAAAGAACATTTGAACAAAGTTTTTATCCCCAAGAGAATAGGAGAATCTGACGTGAAGAATAGTAATTCATCTCATATATATATATATATATATATATACATACACACATATGAGACAAGCACGTAGCAATGGCAGATTATATGTCTACGGAGAATGGCTTTTTTTTTTTTTTTTTTGGAATGTGGTGTTTACCATAACTTGTCAATATTAGGAATTGATGGAGCTTATGCAAAATTTCATGCAGCAGTTATAGGCTGCCAAGGTAAGAATAGCTAACAGCCAGTGGAGATTTTGAGGTAAAGTCATTTTATAAAATTATATCTATTAAGGGATCCCAATTTTTCTGTTGGAAGACGACATGGAAGGTAAAGATTCCAACTAAGGTAGCGTTTTCTGTGTGGTTAGCTGCTAGGGGAAGTATCCTAACCCGTACACATGCTATGATTGATTGCAATCTACTATCCTATTTCTCCATTATAGACCCTATTTCCCCACCAAAACCTAATCCTAAATCTTCCAAAACCCAAGTTGTCCAGACCTAACTTAGATTTGCCAAACCTAATTTTGCTTTGTTCTTCTTGTCCTACGTAATTAGGTCAACAAATCTTCATAGGGTTAATTCATCTAAATGAGGGTACAAGTGCACTTGACCCAACACTTGTTGATTACACCTCCTTTATATAAAATTAATATTTGCTTAAGTAAGCCGTTGATCCGGTTCATAATGTAGCAAACAAATCTATAAAATGAAATTATTAAACAACACTAATTGGGCCTTTTGTGTTAAAACTCATTTTCTTTTTTCCTTCTGTGTGTTTGTTTCTAAGAAAAGAAAAAAGAAAAATTGAGTCCTACAATCTAGTATTTGATAAGCCTTTTCAAAATGCCCTTTAAAGTCTTTTTACTCTCCATTTTGGAAAGTAAACCCACAAAAAACAGCTCCAATAGTCTCTCTAAAATGCAAAAAAAAAAATAAAATAAATTTTTTGATTTGCTGCACCAAGAGAGCTACTATTTATTCTCTAGCTCTCTCCCTCTCTCTTCATCACTGTCTGATAGAGCACTCTCAAAATGCAACATTGTCTCTCTCAAAACCCACAAAAATTAACTCCAACATCTCTCTCATCTTCTCTTACAGCCAATGTTCACTGCACAATATCACAAAACCCAGCACCATCTAATTGAATTCAACAGCACAAAACCCAGTCACAGTTAGGATCAGTGGAGAAGAGAATGATCAATGTTGGATCGAAGCTAGCAATGGACAATATCTCACATCTCACATCTCCAAATCCTCTTTCTCTCTCTAGCTTAAGATTTGGGTTTTTTTTTTTTTTTTTTTTTTTTTTTTTTTTTTTTTTTTTTTTTTTTTTAATAAAAGATTTTGGGTGTTCTTGAATGATAAAATATGGGTGTTAAGATTTGGGTATTGTTGGATGATAAAAATCTAATTTAAGTGTTGTTGAATAATAAAATCAAGGTTTTAAGATTTGGGTTTTGTTGATGTCAATGATATTAAATGATAAAATTTGGGTTTTAAGAATTGAATGTTGTTGATGAAAATGCAAAAAATATTTTGAGAAAAAGAAGAAGAAGATTTTTTAATAAACTGTTGCAGGATTCATTTAAGCTTCTCGGCTAGGTTCGATCGACCGAAGCTTAGGCTCGATCAATCGAAAATTGGGTCAGAGGCGTTTTTCTGCAGAATTCCAACTCAGCCCTAGTTTGTTTAAAACGTTTAGGGTTTTCTAATTTGCCCTAGGTATAAAAGGCAAACCCTAGCCATGTTTTAGTGTTGCTCATATTGCTGTTTGTGTAAATCTCTTGTGAGATCTGTGAGGAGCTTTCCTTTACACAAGCTTAGGATTATCAAGAAAGAGATTCGTTCAAGAGCTTGATGATCATTCAGTTGCTGCCATAAAGAGCTTAAAGAAACATAAGCGGGTGTGCTTGTACTTGCTAAAGAATCCAAAAAAGAAGGAGTCCATGGATTCGGAGCTTGCACATGGTCGTGTCAGTAAATTCTACTGGTGGGTAGCAATAAGAAGTTGAGCGTGGGGGCTTGTAAGTCTTATTGTATGAACTTCGATTCTTTCAAGATAGTGGATTTAGGTTTACCTTGAGGATAGCTAGGTTAAATCCTCCCCAGGTTTTTATCAGTTTGGTTTCTTGGGTGATCATATCTTTGTGTTATTTATCTTTTCGCTGCTATGCATGATATGATTGTTTGATTGTGATAACCTAGATTTGGAATTTGGACTAAGTAACAACTTGGCTAATTACCTAAGTTAATCCAATTGTGTTTTTAAGGGGTCTAAAAACTATCAGTGTTATAATTGGAGTAGAACTTGTTTTAGCCATTTGGCTAATTTCACTTAACATTTCAAATTCAGTTAGTTTAACTAGTATAATTTCTGATGGTTAAATTAAAGATTTGAAATTTAATCTTTGCCTACATAAAAAAGTTATTGGTATCTTAATCTAATAATAAAGAGTACAATTATTGAAAACGGACGTCATGAGTTGAAACTCTATTAAAAAAAAAAAAAAAAAACCCTTAGGGTTGGCTTTCGTTTATTTAATTGAGAAAGTTTTTAGACACAAAAAAATTTGACACATTGATGTGGCAAATTATTAATGTAAGGAAAAAATTGACATCAATAGTGAACCCAAATAAAAATCTATACAAACTTATCATATTAGTATTTATAGAAAATCTTGTCAATTTTTTTTTTTTTTTAATGTAACATTATTTAATTTTCAGCAGTAAACTTTCCGAGAGAATTGTTGACTAAAGTCAAGTGTCAAGGTCAAGCAGCCCGAAAACTAACAAAGCATTACAGCTTAACAGACTCCATTGGCTTTTGCACTGACTCGCACCAAAGTTGTCATATGCATCCTTAAATTAGTAGAGCCCATATAATTCTGAATTAACAACTCATGATCAAGATTATTCCTTTTTTTTTTTTTTTTTTTTTTTTTTGTCCGGAATAGGGCATAAAATAGTCATCAATTTTAGGAAAGGTTTTATGGAGAATTGAAAATATTGTCAAAACAGTTTATAACCTTTTCATTTTTCTATAAAAAATTTCTTAAAATGATTTATTAATATATACACTTTGCGAATTTGTTAGTAAAACCTTTTTTTTTTTTAAAAGAAACACACACCACACAAGTGAAAGAGAATGAAGTTTTTAACTTACTTATAACAAAGACACATTACAAACTCTACTTAAAAGTAAAAAGTTATAATAACTTTTAAGGGAGGATAGAGGCAAGTTTATATTACACACAATACATTCTTAAGTTACACTACATGAGACTACTACTAGTAAGGATTTTGTTAATGCTAAAATTGCAACCTACACCCTTAAAGTTTGGGAGTATTTGAATTTTACTGACTAAAGTAATATTTCGTTTGCATTAGTAGCCTCTTCGACCATATTTTTCGTTAAGTGCCACATAAACTTGCCACGCGTTTATTTTGTCTTATAAAATGATGTCACGTCATTGTTATTATGTCACTTGGCATCATTTAATTGAAGGAACTAAATACACATGACAAAGTTATGTGGCACGTAATGGAAAATATTGACGAAGGGGTTGTTGATGCAAATAAAATATAACTTTAGGAGGTAAAATACATTAGGGAGTAAAATCTATAGACACCCAAACTTAAGGGGTATGATTTACAGAATTACAGTTTAGCCCTAAGGGCATTCATTTAGGAAATGCTTTTATAAATTTTTTTATGGAAAAGAAAAAAAAGCAATTGAATTTTTTGACAAATTTTTTTATAGAAAAAGTTTGGCTACAAACTTGATCCTTGATTATAGCCATTAGCTACTATTGGGATATAGATTGACCTTAATTAATTAATTCAATTACCCAAGTTGATTAATTATTCAAATTACATGAAATAATGTGGAGGCACAATCAAATCACCAAACTAATTAAGATATAGCGGAAAATAAATTTGACATAGCAATTTGATCACGATGGGGAAAATATTCGCAAACAAAAACTCCACCGGGTGAATTTTAGGTCACCACTCTTGAAGAATCCACTAATTAAGAAACAAGTAGTTACAAGTATAAGGAATTTTCTTACTCCACTGTAGGTTTATCCCAATATACCAACCTACAGTTTAACTTACAAACCTTTACTAGTATCAGGTCTAATACCCAATTGGACTTGTTCTTGTAGAGATTGCTCATTGCACAGATCCTAGTATGTGACTAACAGCACAACATCTTGAAAGTTGTTGTTTGATGCAAAGTTCTTCAATTCATGATTGTAGATCTAGAAGTAGCTTGGTACATAACCTAAGACATACAAGAAATCAATGTTTTGAATTTCGTTCCGATCGGTCCAGAACGGCCAAAAAATACCATTTTCATATGCAATATGGAATGAGAAACCCCCCTAGCTTGTTCTACCTTGGATTAAATTCCAGGTCATTTTGGTCAATTTTGGCCATTCCAACTTATTTTGGTGAATTCTGGCCGAAATTTTAATTTCGGCTGGTATGAAGCCAGCTTTTTTTTCCAAGTTCAAAGTTCAAACATAAACTTAATAAAGAAGAGTAGAGGAAGAAAAAGAAGAAGACATTCGTAGCATTGGAAATTTGGAATGTAGTGCTATCACGTGTGGACAAAGAAGCTTTCTTTCTTAATTCTTCAAAGCTTGCATTTGGAGAGGTTTCAAACTATGGTGGACGAAGAAGCTTTCTTTCTTAGTAAATTTGGTGGGACTTGGGAGTGGAGCTTCTTGGAAGCTTCTTGACATATAAATATCCCAATATAATTGTTTATTTGCAAGAAAACCCAAATTTGAAATTTATTTTTCTCAATAACCAATTTAATTGCTTTATTATGATTTTCTTTAATCTCACTTTATTTAATATTTTTTTAATTAAATTAAATTCATTATTTTATATAATAGTAATAATATATATATATATATATATATATATATTTTAGGAACCCAGAAACACCTTGAAACAAAATGCCGAAATAAGCCGGAACCGAAATATTTTGTTCCATTGGACAAACCGAAAAAGGTCCAAAACAAAATTAATAACATTGCATAAAATTGTAGCTGTTAGGTTCTAAGGATTTAGGATCTAAATGTTTTACAACTTCAATATGTAATGTTGGCAAACCATGATCAAAACTTAGAGTTTAGATTTAGGTTGCTCAAAGTATGTTTATTGTGAAGTAGGAATCGAGTAATTGCTGAAAATTACCGTTCACTTTCTGCAAGGCTCGATCAATCGAAAATTAGACTCGATCGATCAAAGCTTGTACAGAATGTTTTTTTGCAAAATTTTCCAACTTAGCCCAAACCCATATGATGTGTAGGGTTTTATATTTTGCCTTAAGTATAAAAGGAAAAAACCCTAGCCATATTTTCAGGTTATTGTTTATGTTGTGTGTGTGAATTTCTTATGAGATTTAGAGGTGTTTGCCGTCATATACACTTAGAGTTATCAAGATCAAGATTGATGTTGAGAGCTTGGTGATCGTTTTAGTTGCTGCATAAAAAGCTTAAAGAAAAACACAAGTGGGAGTACTTGTGGTTGCTGTGAATCCAAGAAAGAAGTAGTCCGTAGACTTGGAGCTGTCACATGGTCGTGGTAGTAAGTTTTCTACTCGAGGTAGCAATAGAATGTTATGGTCTAAGTTGCTATTGTAAAACTTCAATTCTTTTATAGTGAATCTGTTTTACCTTGAGGATAGCTAGGTTAAATCCTCCCTAGGATTTTTATCGGTTTGGTTTTCCTAGGTTATCATATCGTTGTGTTTTTTATTTTTCGCATTGTTTACTTAATATAATATACTTGTGTTAACCTAGTTTTGAATAATTTACCTAAGTAATCACTTGGCTAAATATCTAGGTTAATCAACTTATATTTTAAGGGGTCTAAAAACATACAAGTGGTATCAGAGCATGTTAGCTTTAGTATTTAGACCCTTTGATCTAAGAGTTGATCCTTGACCCCTGTTGTCATGGAACACGGTCACTCTCTTGTGATCCCACCTTATTTTGATGGGAATAATTATGCTTATTGGAAAGTAAGGATGAAAGTATTCCTGAAATCTATTGATGAGAGAGTCTGAAATTCCGTTGAATATGGATGGGAGAAGTCCACTACTCTAGTTAGTGAGTGGCAAACTGAGAGTTCAAATATGTGTATAAACACCCTTGAACGTTTAGACTCCCAAATTACAACTTAACCAATTCAAGCATTATGTCAAATAACTAGTGTGCGGAAAATTAACATAAGCTATAATATGAAATTGGAAAAACTATCTAAGCCAAATTAAAATCACAACCCACAGCAGATAACAAGGCAAAGATAAAAGGGAAGGAAGATGCAAACACAAAGACAACACGCGATGTGTTATCGAAGAGGAAACCGAAGCCCTCGGCATAAAACCTCTCCGCCACCCTCCAAGCGGTAAACAATCCACTAGAAAATATAGTTGGGATACATGGGGTATATATACTAGGGTGAGAGAGGAATGTGAAACGTCAGATTTTTCAAAACAGGGTTGGCTCGCGGCTTGGCCTCGCGACTTGATTGAGTCGCGAGATCTAGTCGCGAGATAACCGTATGGCCAGTTGTCCTATTTTGTCCTATAGTGCTCCAGCTAGCATGACTGTTCACCTTCTGGCATGCTTGGCACGTGTGCTGCGTCTGGCGGCTTGCAGCCGCAAGTCACCCGCGAGGCCAAGCCACGAGTCTCTGTTTTCTTGCACACTCTTAAGCAAACTTCACTCTATCTCACTCACTACCCTTACAACAAGCCCACCTAAATACAGGATTACTAAATGCTGAAATACAAGCAAATTTGGCACGGAATAAAGCCAATTAGATGGTTGAATAAATTCAACCTTACAATCTCCCCCTTTGGCTATTCCGTGACAAAACCCTAAAAAAGACTCTAGACTTAACATGTGAGTTGGGAACAGTTGAGCAAAACTCACTCACACCTAACTCTAGAAGCTGTGAAGCACTTGAATCATATGAACATAAGACTCCTGAAACACAACAGTACACCATGATCATTGTAAGTAGAAAATCGTGAAATGCATATGAAACAGGCAATATGTGATCAAGCAAAGATGGAGTTAAGAAACAAACCATGGCTTGATCAACCAAGTAATCACTACAAGGTAGTGACCACAATGCTCATTCACACTTGAAATGAACACTAGGACATACAAGCTAACAAGCTCAATGCAAGTCTCTTGCATGCCAAACACTCAACCAATGCATAATACACTAAGTATATGCATCTAGGAATAATCCTACAAGGGCACAAGAGTGACAATACTTAAAAGAAAATGCAATACATTTATATAGAAGTACTGATTTAAACAAAGCATAAAAGGCTGCATAAAGTATGGTACAAACCATAAAGCCTACAAACTATGCATAAAAACATTAATCCTAAAAGCTTACATAAGCACATGGGTACAAACAGGTACAAAACACAATATATCAACTTAAGCTGAAGAAAATATAACAACTTAAATTGAAGAAGAATGCAAAAACACTCCCCCTTAGGTAATATCCTCCCCCTCTGATCAGGCCTATCACTCCCCCGTTTTGTCATGGAATAGGCTATACATCCTCTTCTAGCCTTCTCTAAATTTGATCCAATTGAGTTTGAAGTGAGGTAAACTTCATATCCCATCGAGTGCTGTGATGGTGTAGAGTAGATGTGAGTCCAGACATCTTTGTATTCAACTCGTGTACACAATGTGATCACGTTTTTCATTAAGGGAGAGAGTGCTGAAATGAGAGCCACTATGAGATGCGGAAGTTTCTGGTTTGGCTCTCTTCCGACTATGTCCAATGCTTGCATTGAATGTACGCATGTTGATTGGACTCGGTTTCGAGAGAGGAGATTCATCTGCCGTTGGATAAATTCCCTTGAGCTTCAAGATCCTTGAAATGAGACAGCAGAAAGGACTGCATGTTCGGGACTCAGTTCGTAGAACCGTTTTACGTAGAACATGAAAGATATGAGCACAAATGTCAATTTCTACATCAGAGATTAGATCATGAAGAAACAAAGCACGTCCGAGGTTCATATACCCAGTGCTTGATAAAGGGTATTGTGATGCCCCAATTTGATTGATTGTGTGATGTGTGTGGGTGTATGATTAGTCCTACATCGAGTATTTACTAGGTAGATCTGAGTTTTTATTAACAACTATAAGGAGCCTCAATTGTGACTAGTCTTTTTGAGGTGTAGCGTAGATGTGGCTAGCGCTTTTCCTTGGGTCGTTACATATGATATCAGAGCCAGCTCGGTAATCCCGTGTGGGCTTAGAGACACTACCCCACAAAATGGGCCTTAACGAGGATGTTAGGGATTTAAGTGGGGGAGATTGTGATGCCCCAATTTGATTGATTGTGTGATGTGTGTGGGTGTATGATGAGTCCCACATCGGGTATTTACTGGGTAGATTTGGGCTTTTATTAACAACTATAAGAAGCCTCAATTGTGACTAGTCCTTTTGAGGTGTAGCGTAGATGTGGCTAGCGCTTTTTCTTGAGTCGTTATAGGTACAAATTGTGAAACATCACAATTGTAAGCACTCTCAGTTTTGGAAGAAGAGAGGAAACACTAATGGATTTTCCATTGAGTGAGAACTCCAAGTCTTGTCCAAGACTTTCCTTGAGAAGCTCCTCATCAGGACAAAGATTATCATAAACCGGTGAGTGTCGAAATATTGGTCTGTTGATGTGAAGGACTTCTGCCAAATATGCAGGAGAGACTGAAAAGCTCTTTTTCCTAACCCAGCACTTAAGTTCATCTTCTTCCACAATCGCGTTGGCATAAAATTCCTTTACCAAATCTTCATACGCGTCATCCAGATCAGAGAGAAGGTAATTCCAGTCCTTGTGAGCAAACCATTTCGGAATGTCAGTGTCATGAAGTGATGATTGATCCACAGTTCTTTCTAGTAATGGTGTAGCATTTTGGAAATAATTCTCATGAGACTGATAGGCTGCATAGGATCTGAACTTGTTGGGATCGAATCTCTTTGATGAAGAACGAGTCTCTTTTGTTTGAGGTGGGTAGTCATCAACATCAATGACGTGTTCCTTCCCTTTGGAACTGCCTCCTTTCACAGATGCTTTCTTGAATGGTGACATGTCTAGTCTGAATCATGAATAGAGGAAATGACATAACACAATCCAATAGACATTATTAGCAGTGGGTTAGTGGTAATTTAGGGATAATGAAGAAACCCTAATAGCTAGATGAAAATGACCAGAAAATAGCAATGAGGGACAAAAATGGCCCAAATGTAGCTACATAGTAGAGTGGGTCAGATTAAAACCACACAATCAACTTAGAAAAACACACAGTTAACACAGAAACATTTTGAAACAACACATCAACAACGGATTAAACAAGATGAGAAACCAACAAATAACAAACCCTAGCTAAGCACATGATGAAGAACAAAACCAACAACTTAATAAAGCTCAAAACAGAAACAATAGCTTCCACAGGCTAAGCATGGACAAAGAGTAACTGCCGAACTAAAAACCCATCTCAAAATCACAAAAAAATGCGAATAATCTAGAGGGAAAAACACAAAAACAAGTAAAATAGAGTTCAAGACAGAAAACTCATACCTGTTACTTGAGGATTTTGAGCTGAAAAGAAGCAACAATGGAGTTTGAAAAATGGGTGCACAGAGTGTTTGGGAAGGAGACAATGGAGAAAGAAGATGAACATTCATAAAATTTCGAGGGAAAACTGAAAAAAAAATTTAAAAACTGCCCCTATTTTTGCCAAACACGCGTTTTTCGCGATTGAAGTGAGTCGCCACAAAGTCGCCAGTTCAAGCCGCCAAAACACTCAAAGACAAAAGTTTGAAAAAATTTTCTAAGTGTTTTTCGCGACTGGAAGGTCTACCCGCGAGAGAGTCGCGAGCTGAGCCGCGAAAATCTTTGAGTAACCCTCGCGACTAGACCTTCCACTCGCGAACAAGTTGCCAAAAATGACCCGCGAAGACGCGACTGAGGCTTGCGACTTGACTTACCCGCGACTAAGTCGCCAAAACAGGGCAAAAATGGATTTTTGAAATTTTTAGATTTTTTAAACAAAATACTTTCCAAAAACACCTAAAACACTCAAAAATCTTTTTGTGCTTGAATTAACAAAGATTGAGCATGTGAAAACACATTTCATCAAGTACAGTCACACAAATGATTATGGCATTTATTGAACATAAACTTGTGTGTGGATATCAATAGTGAGATAGTCTTTAGTCTAATGTGAAGTTTCAATGATCAATTCAACCAAGGCATACATAATTAACACTAGATCATGTGAACTATCTCAATTATAGAAATATGTATATATGACCTCCCACAAAACTTGATAACATATCTTGGAGCTTTACATTTGACTCCACTTTCAATCATACCATTTGATCTTTTTGATCTTTTTTTTTTTTTTTGAGACAATCACCTCTCATTGTGAGAGTGATATTTGATATTTCACTTTAATGAACTAGCTTTTGGCTTTTTGAATAAACACTCACTTTAATTTTAGGTCGCTTACCCTTTTTCCTAGTCGAATACTAGAATGTGCGACAGGCTTTTGCAGCTCAATATCTCTTTTCATTTGGAGATTTACATTTGGTGAGCTCTTTTTAGCAAAAACAAAAATAAAGAGTGGGAAGATATATAGGCACAAATCTATGCATGTCTCAAGATCATCATAACCATTCACTAATCATTCATGACAAGTTTGAAGATCTATTTACAACAATCACATAGATTTCAAGATTTCTCCCACAGTGATATGAGTGCAAAGAAACAAGCAATGCTTGAAAATGCACAAAGCCATTAGCACAAAGGTACAAGGCAAAACAAGTTTTGAGACAAAAACCCAACAATGTCAATCAAACTTTTTGATTTTCTGATTTTTATGTAAATTTTTGGATTTTTGACATAGGAAGAAAAAGATTGATCAAAAACAAAAAATAAAAACAAAAATATGCACAAGTAGACAAACAAACAACCATCAACATAAACAACAAGCAATCAATCAAACATCGTCACAAAGCATAGGAAGTATTAATGCATGGACATGTTGTAATGTTTATGCATGAGTACCCTTTTTCACCCACACGTCACTTGCGTTTGGAGTGATTTCCTTATAGGATTGGGTACGGGAGTTAGGGCTTTCAAACCTTCGTGAGAAGCTTTCCAAGCAGTTGGTGAATGCACCAATCATCTTCATCACGTTCATCATTCCGGGATCACCATTTTGATCTCTAGATTGTTCACCTGCCCAATTTCTTCTATCATTTCTAGGTCCTCGTGACCTTTGAGGAGTTGCACTATTCTTTGCTCTCAGCTTTTGGCAATTTGGTCAAGTATGCTCTTGAAGTCCGCAATGATGACACACATAAGTTGATCTAGGACCTCTTTGTGGTCGTGGACGAGACTTGGCACGAGATTCAGACCTGCCCACATACTGATTGCGGGGATTCAATAACCGTTCGTTCTCCACATTCTTCTTCTCCTCCATCTTGAGCTTCTCAGCAGTAACGTCAACTTCAACTGGATCTTTAGCCTTTACAAACTTCACTTCTCTAGTGACAGTTCCAGATGAGCTACTTCCTCCGGTATATCCCAATCCGGATTTGTCTGAAAAACTCTTTTGAGATGAAATAACATCATCTAGCTTCTTGGTGGTGACCTTCTCTATTTTAGCATTTGCTTGCACAACGTCTTGCTCAAGAAATCTCACTTTTGTGTAAGCTTCTGACAGCTCACCATTCAGTGTCTCTATCTTACATTTGGCCTCCCTATATCGGATTAGGAGACTTTTATAGTCCTCCTCTGCCTTCTTCATTTTTCTCACAGCAGCTTTGGCCACCCTTGTGTACTCACCCGACTTCTCCAGGAGTGAGTTATAATTCTCTTGAAGATTGGCTGTACTTTCATCTTCTTCAGCATCTGATTCTTCAACAATTCCCAGTGATTCTTCATCACTATGTTCTCCAAGGTCTCGTACAAGCAGATTCAACTCATCTGAAGACTCAACATGAGCAATAGTCATAAAAGCTGAGTAGTTCCCCTCTCCATCACAACTTTCTTCAGATTCTGAGTCAGATGAATCCGAGTCACTCAATGTTGTGGCATACACTTTGCCTTTCGATTTCAAATAATTCGGACATTCTTTCTTAAAATGTCCATGCCCGTTACATTCGAAACAAGTGACACCTTGTGTAGGTTGGGATTCTTTTCCATCTTTCTTTTTGAATTCCCTTTTCTCCCTTTTAGAACTTTGGAATTTTCTTTTATCACCAAATTTGCCATTATTTTTGAATTTCAAGAACTTTCTGAAATTTTTAACAAGGTATGCAACATCTTTGTCAACCACATCTTCTTCCGATAAGTCTTGATCTTCCACCTTCTCATTAATGGTCTTAAGAGCAAGAGATTTACTCTTCCGTTGATTGGGCAGCGACATCTCATAAGTCTGAAGAGAACCAACCAGCTCCTGGACTTTGATGTCATCAAGGTCCTTGCTTTCTTCAATTGCTTGTACTTTAGCACGAAAACTTTCCGGCAATGATCGAAGGATCTTCCTTACAATTTTAGAATCCTCCGTTTTCTCCCCCAAATTGAACTTGCTGACAACCACCTCATTTAGCTTCCCATAGAAAGAGTCAAAGGACTCATCCTCACTCATTTTGAGCTCCTCAAACCGAGTGGTCAGCATTTGCAACTTGGTGTCTTTCACTTTCTTCGTGTCTTCGTAGGTGGTTTCCAATATCTCCCATGCTTCTTTGGCAACGGTAATGTGGGAGATTATGTGAAATTCATCTGGAGACACACCACAGAAAATAGCATTAAGTGCTTTACTGTTAGCATTAGATGCAGCGAATGCTGTCTTATCCCATGTGGATTTGGCTGCCTCAAGTTTGGTCCAACCAATCTCAACAACATCCTAAACAGATTCATCAATTAAGCAAAGAAATGCTCTCATGCGAACCTTCCAAAAAGCATAATTACTACCATCAAAATATGGAGGTGCATTTAGGGATTGAGACCGATCCATCTTAATTGGTATCAGAGTGGGTACACTTTTATTGGTTTCAATACCATTGTGTGATCCTTGACTCTTAATTACTACCTCAAGATTGCATATCTTGCCAAGAGCTTTAGAAACTTTCTTAGGAATAACAACAGAAGGGAAGAGGTAAAAACAATGTTGAACAAAGAAATTTTAGGAGGAATGATCCCACTAAAGTAAACAATACTAAAAAACCTAAAGAGAAAGTAGGTCAAACCTCTAATAATTCTATGGGTCAACAATATTTTGGTTGTCAAGGGTATGGTCATGTGAAATCAGAATGTCCTACATTCTTGAGATCAAAGGGTAAGGTTATGGTTATAACCTTTAATGATGATGAAGTTTCTGATCATGAGTCTAGTAGTGATAAGAATGGAAACTTCATTACTTTCACAACTACTGTTGTAGTTGATGAAAGTGTTATGGCTAATGAGAACCCTTCTAATGGGAAACTCTCTAAGAATGTTGATTTGCAAGAAGTCTATAATAAACTTTGCAAGGTTGCTGCAAATGATGTTATGAATGCTGATTTAGGTTTATAGAAAATTGCTTCTCTTGAACTTGATAAGAAAATTTTACTCTTGAAATTGTTTGATGCTAATGAATTGCTTGATAAGGTGAAGTTTGAGAACATGTTATTGCTTGATAAAGTTAAAAATTTGGAACTTGAATTATCTGTTGCTAGAGAACAAACAAATAGGTTTGCTATTTCCAAACTTGAACACGTGTTGAGTATTTAGAAGTTTATCGATCTAGGTTTTGAAGATAGCATCTTTGTGCCTAAGACTCATTCCACAAACTTTGTTTCTTTTTTTGGGCCTTCCGTGAGTGAGATTGTCAAACCAGTAGAAGTTACACCTCTTAGGAAGATTAGGGTTGATCTTAAAGAGTCTAAGTCTAAGAATTCCATCCTTCCTAAGGATAAGTTGCATGATAGACCTGCATGGGTTTGTCATTTTTGTGGAATGTCTGGACACATTCGTCCAAATTGTTTCAAGTTGCAAGCTGCTAAGCGAGCAAATAAGCCAAAAGTACTTGTGCCTTAAGCACAATATTCCATGATACTTATTGGTGAGTTAGTAAAGGCTTTAAACCTTTATTCCAGTCCTGGAGTTGCTCATCATTCTAATATGAATAATAACTCCAATGCAAAAGTTGCATCTAAAAAGTTTTGGATGCAAAATGCTCGATCTAATTGAGTCTTTCTGACATGGTCTTTGTGCTTCATCTCTCTATTCTTTGTGACCATTCTTCTTTACTATTTTTGTTTTATTTTTTTCTAGGATTTGCATTGCATAACATTCATGCATTTCATACTAGATTGTTTTTGTTATTAATTTCAAAAATAAAAATAAAAAATAAAAAATGGGGAAAAGGAAAGAGAAATGTTTTTTGCATTATTTTTCTTGGATTTGAATTCAAGGTTGGCCATATTATCTTTACATAACATGTTTATTTACCTTGTTTAGCTTGGATGAGCTTATTTTATTGCACTTTACTAGTTTGAGCTTTGTAGTGCATGTTGTGTGGGAGTTGTTTATAGTTTTTGATCATATGATCCTGATCTTGAAGTCACATGCTTTTGATTGTAAGGACTAAAAATCCTAAGAGAAAGGCATAAA
Source organism: Quercus robur (assembly GCF_932294415.1). Taxonomy (NCBI): domain Eukaryota; kingdom Viridiplantae; phylum Streptophyta; class Magnoliopsida; order Fagales; family Fagaceae; genus Quercus; species Quercus robur. The sequence continues at coordinate 18,575,201 of NC_065535.1, read as the reverse complement.
TAACCATCTCACCACTGTTTACTAGTCAATTATGATCACCTTAGTGCACATCATATGATTTTGTGCCCGAGAAAGTGTAACATATGCACAAAAAGAACATAAAATGTAGCCTTGGCTTATAATAAAATTCAAATTGAAATAAAATTGGTGTGTACATTATGAGGCAAATCAAGAAACTTACATGATTGCAAGCTTGTTTTCTAAGAGATGTGAGAGTTATATGATGTAACTCTTTAGGTGATAGTCACTTTCAAATTTATGTGATGAATTTTGTAGAAATTGTGATTGTTCACTATTTACTTATCACCTCACATGTATCTCAAGCTATTCTAGTTGCACACATTACACAAGTTATTCTCTGCTGAACTTAGTACATGATATTGTGTGTGATCTTGTTGTGGCCATCCAAGATTAAAAGTTTTTTGATTTTAATGTAAAATGTGTTTAAAGTTTGAGATTTGAGGACAAATTGATTGAGAATCTTGTTTTTGGAAGATCTGGGTTAAATTCAAGAGTTTTTGAAAAACTTTTCATCTCGTACTTATTCATTCTATTCATAAAACATTGTGTTTTGAGGAGTTTCTGCATTAAAATGCTTTATTTTTCAAAAAATTGATTTTTCCAAATTTTCGATTGATTGAACCTGTTTTTCGACCGATCAAAATTGCGATTAAAAACTTGGTTTGATTCTGCTGGCTCGATCGCTGCTCGATTGATGCTGGATTGATCGAATGTGATTTTCGATTGATCGAACCTATTTTTTTGACCGATCGAAAATCAGTTAGTGAGTTTTTAAAAAGGTTTTTCTCTCACATGTTCATCACACTGTTCATACCTATTTCAAAAGTTCTTTGACTTCTCTTGCTTGACCAATCCAATCTCAGCATTTTTGGTCATTTTCTTCCTAAAATCTCTCAAGGTTTTTGTCTTCTTGTGCCAGTAAGACATTTCTACCCCTTCTTTTTCATTTTATTCACATATTTCATGCATTTTAGGTGTAATTTTCGGACTTAATGATTTTTGGGGTTTTTTATTTTTGAGTTGGTTTTTGTCCAAATTGATCAATGGGTTTTTGTTCTAAGATGATGTAAACATGATTCTCATTCTGTAATTTGATTAAAAGTGTGTTTTGGGACAAATTTGAAATTCTAGGGCTTGAAACTACACGAATTTGGGGATTTTGTTCAATTGGACTTAATTTGGTAAAATTGACTTCTGAAATTGATTGAGAATACCACCTCCTTTTCTACTCCAGCCTTTGACCGTGATAGGTTTCAAATTGAGAAAAACCAAGAAACCTATGAGAAGCTGAACATATTTAGGTCTATGTGGGCTGAGAGGAAGGTTTTGTTAGATGAGCTAGATCCGGAAATTAAGAGGAACTTTGAGCGTAGGGGCTGGTTACCTTTGTTGGATATAGATCATCCTCCTCCAGCTACCTTGATTAGAGAGTTCTACTCAAACCTCTCTGTCCACTCCAATGATTCCAACACTCAGTTTATGAAGAGTTGGATACGGGGTAAAGAGTATGTCATTACTCCTCCGGTAGTGGCCTCTACTCTTGGGGTGCCTAAGGTACAACAGCCTATGTACCCTTATGATGATCCCCCTCCTCTTGATGACATTATGTAATATCTCACTAGTACTTCCATTCAGTGGGGTACTGATCCTTGGATTATCTCTCACGAGTTGACTGAGATTCATTACTTGTTTTTCCAGATTTCTTGTCATTCCATTTGGCCCATCTCTCACTTGCACACCATTCCTATTGAGAGATGTGCATTTTTGTATGTCCTTATGACAGATACTACTATGAGTTTTCCTACTCTTTTCATTCGATCCTTGGTTGAGGTTCATAGGAGTAGTTCTACTACACATGGTCTTTTCTTTCCTGTTTTATTCATCGGATTTGTTACATCTAGGATTAGAGGATTTTCTTGCATTCGAGCCCGTACATAATATAGCTCCTATAGGTGCCACCTCCATTCGGTAGAGAGCTGTTCATATGAGAGCTAGCTCTAAACGCCCTCATGTCGAGTCTTCTTCGGGTGTTGCACCTCCTCTTCCTCCTTCTTCAGGTGATCCCACAACTGAGGAGTATGTTGATCCGATGGCCGCTATTGATCCTCCACCTTCTACTTTGGGTGATTCTAGCATTCGGAGTATGTTGGACACTATCATGACCGTTCAGGCGGCTCATGGTCAGATTTTGGTGGATGTACTTACAGAGATTCAGGCCCTACGTGAGGATTTGGCGAGCATTAGGCGGACACCTCCACCACCTCCTTTTGATGATGAGCCTTGATTGCCCTTTGATAATTCATCACAAAAAGGGGGTGTATACATGGATAGAGAAAGGGGGAGTTTTTTGAGTTTTTGGAGCTTTAGATTGTATTTAGGTGCTTCATCTTTTATTTATTTTTTTGGCTCATGATGTATTTATCTTGATGTAGTTATTTTTATGTGATATATATGTTAGGGGGAGACATTATATTTCTTTATTTCTGTTTCTTGTTTCACATTGTGCTACATTGACTATTGATTTATATTATGAGGTTGTTCATGATATATGTTTTTTATTTTATGTTTTGTGAAATCAAGAATTTAATTTGTTTTACTTGTATTTTCCACACATGTATTTATATGTTTGTTGAAGTGTTTTAGGAATATACAGGTTGATTCAGTCGTGCTACTTTCTACACTTGCAACTGATAGGTAGTAGTGAGGTTGAATTATTTTTGGTTGGGCAATTTTATTGTAATGGGTTGTTTTTGTAACTTTGAGCATTTTGTTTTATTATGTGTTTTGTCACGGATTGCCAAAGGGGGAGTTTGTTAGGTTTTAAGGATTTAAGATCTAAATGTTTTAGAACTTCAATATGTAATGTTGGCAAACAATGATCAAAACTTAGAGTATAGATTTAGGTTGCTCAAAGTATGTTTATTGTGAAGTTGGAATTGAGTAATTACAGAAAATTACTATTTACTTTTTGCAAGGCTCGATAGATCGAAAATTAAACTCAATCGATCAAAGCTCGTGTAGAATGTTTTTCTGCAAAATTTTCCAACTCAGCCCAAGCCCATATGACATTTAGGGTTTTATGTTTTGCCTTAAGTATAAAAGGAAAATCTCTAGCCATGTTTTCAGGTTGTTGTTTATGCTCTGTGTGTGAATCTCTTGTGAGATCTAGAGGTGTTTGCCTTCATACACACTTAGGGTTATCAAGATCAAGATTGATGTCGAGAGTTTGGTGATCGTTTCAGTTGCTGCATAAATAGCTTAAAGAAAAACACAAGTGGGAGTACTTGTGGTTGCTGTGAATCCAAGAAAGAAGTAGTTTGTGAACTCGGAGCTGTCACATGGTCATGATAGTAAGTTTTCTACTCGAGGTTGCTATAGGATGTTAGTGGTCTAAGTCGTTATTGTAAAACTTCAATTCTTTCATAGTAGATCTGTTTTACCTTGAGGATAGCTAGGTTAAATCTTCCCCAGGTTTTTTACCTGTTTGGTTTTCCTGGGTTATCATATCATTATTTTCTTTATTTTCCACATTGTTTACTTAATATGATATACCTGTGTTAACCTAGTTTTGAATAATTTACCTAAGTAATCACTTGGCTAAATATCTAGGTTAATCAACTTGTGTTTAAGGGGTCTAAAAACATACAGCAGCAACTCTTGTAAAGCTTATATCTCAATATGAGTCTTTGTGTCTATAATGACGGCTGTAAAATGTTGCTTTTATATCCTCTGGAAACTTAGAGCACAAAATCCTAGAAAAGTCTTGTCATCATGGGACGAAAACAAATATGGAATTTCAAAATCCACAAATCTCGATAGATCAAAAGGTATCAAGGTTCATTTAATTTCAATAGATTAAAGGTATCAAGCCAAGTATTGAGATCTTTTATTCTAGCTTTTCTTGTACTGTTTTTTTTTTTTTTTTTTGCATTCTTCATGTCTTTAATAATATCACTTATTACCACCTGTAAAGGTACTTCATGATGTTCTTAAATACAAGTAAATTGCGTTTTCTCATAGGATATGTCAATTACATAAAAATGTGACCCTAATAGCTACAACATCTACTAAAAAAATTAACATGACTACATATTCTAAAATCTAACCATTGAATTGCATGTTCATTATGTTCTTATTACGCATGTCAAATTTTATGCCAATTAGATTTTATTTACTATTCGATCTATAAATTATTATTTATTATTATTATTATTTTTTTTTTGCATAATTTAGGACTACAAAAACTTAAAATTTAAACATTTAATTGATAACATAACTATTGATATTCAATCTTTTGAAAATTTTGCAAACATGAAGGATATAAGAAGAAAATATAATTCAATGATGGATTTGTCAAAATTCACATCCAATAAAAAGATATTGAGAGGAGTTGTAACCAAACTTCTTCTTTTCAATATATCACATAAAAGTGGTTTCAAAACTTTTTAAAGATGATTTATTAAAGCAAATGCCTTAAAGGCACCTGTTACTAGTAAAACATTCATACCAGTACATAAATGTATATTAAATTCAGCACCAAATCATTATAAGACTCCTTCTAAACCTTTTGAATTCAACTGACAATACTCAACCAAAAAGAGAAACAAAATTTTTTTTAATATAAGATAGAAATTCCACTTTAACCTAATTTAAGTATAAATGTATATGAAACTCTCTCCTAGAGATTTGAACCCTGGCCCTGGCCCTTGCCTCCCACACTCCACAAACACTTATACTTATGGAGTGACCATCACACCAATGATGTGCGGTGGTAGCAAGTTTCCAAGTTAAAAAAAAAAAAAAAAAAAAAAAACTAAACTAAACAGTAATTTGAATATTAAAAGAATTTTTTGATAATCTTGAATATTAAAAGAAAGGTCAAATAAGTTGGCAAACAAGTAATTAATATTAATACCATAACGAAATTAGAACGTAGAATGAGTTTTTTTTTTGGTCTTGAACTTGAACTCTGCCTTGTCTTGAACATCAAATAGACTTCAAACGCATTCAAGAGACACTTAAGTTCCTGGAAATTACTATTTTAGTTACATATGGTCATAATTTGATAAGTGCCATGTATTCAACAAATAATATTCTCTTAGTTGGTGGCAAAAATGGCCCATTACCATCAATTTTCAAAATAATTTGCCCAGAAACACTGTTTCCAAACTATATAGCAATATACCACTTTTTTAGGTACTCGAGCTTGGCAAGCTCGAGTACCATGTTTTTTTAATCCACTATCGCCCCATATTCAAGGAGCCCTATAGTGGCGTTTTCAAACCTTATAGTGACGTTTTCGGGCCAAAAAAACGCCACTATAGGGCCCCTTGAACCTGTTATGGGGACTTATAAAAAATTTTCGCAGAAAAACGCCGCTATAGGGCCCAAAAACGTCACTATAGGGCTTAAAAACGCCACTATAGGGCCCCTTGAACCTGTTATGGGACTTATAAAAAAAATTTTGCAGGAAAATGCCGCTGTAGGGCCCGAAAACGTCACTATAGGGCTTAAAAACGTCACTATAGGGCTCCTTGAATATGGGGCGACAGTGGATTAAAAAACATGGTACTCGAGCTTGCCAAGCTCGAGTACCTAAAAAAGTGGTATATACCTATATAGTTTGGAAACAGTGTTTCTGGGCAAATTATTTTGAAAATTGATGGTAATGGGTCATTTTTGCCCTTAGTTGGTTCTTACTTTTCAAAGATATTATAATAGACTTGTCCTTGTCACTTTTCAAAATCTTACGTTTGACTTTCTGACCTTGTCCTATAAATGAGAGTAAGAGCATGAATCTTACAAGGTAATTGAAAACATAATCATGAAGATCCCTACCAGAATTGCTTTTTCATTTCTGTTCTGCTTTATTATTCTTTCTAAAAGTAATTTCTTGGCCAAAGCACAAAACACGACAATCTCAGTTAACGTGGGTGTGATTCTTGACTTCGATACATGGACTGGGAAGATGGGTTTGAGTTGCATCAACATGGCCCTTGCGGACTTCTATGCCTCCCATAATCACTACAAAACTAGGCTACATCTTCACTCCAGAGACTCCAAATGTGATGTTGTTGAAGCAGCTGCTGGAGGTAAATCTTCCTCCCTCTTATTCATCCCTATCTGTAGACTGTAGACTGTAGGTAAGGTCTTGTGTTAGATAGCTTTCGTTTTTTTTATTTTTTTTTTTTTCAATCACTCTGCAGAATTTTCTTCTTACTGGATTGGAACACTTCGTAGTTGCAGCAATGGATTAATGGGATTAAGTGATTAATAGTATGTTCTATATCGTTAAACTTTCTCACCACTAGCACTAAACGAAAGCCATTACTGAAATTTGAATTAATAATTCCTTTTGTTATTATATTTTTTTTGGTAAGTAACTTCTGTTATTCTATCTAGTATATAGCATTTTTGTAGATGATGGTTTCAATTTAACTATCATCAATTCATCAGAGGAGTTTATTGTCGATTCTCAAATTGTAACTTAGGAGAGGGTTTTGGAAAGAGAGTATATATTATAGAGGGAAGAGAGTGAACACAAGGTTTACATGGTTCGGTCTAATGGCCCACATCCACACATACACTTGTGTTATTTATTTTATTAGCATGAACTTGTTCATTGATTATTAGACATCAGGAACTCGTATAGCTGTCATAATCCTTATTAAATTTGTCAAGGGCTTTGCTAAGTACCTTGTAACTCAATTGAGTGGCACCTTTATAATAGAGATATTTAGGGTTTAAATTTCCCAACCCCAAAATTAATGCATAAAGAAAAAAAAAAATTATCAAGAGTTTTTTAACTCAATTAATTGATACCTCCTCCAACAAAATAGCTAAGGTTCAAATATCCCTCCTCGTTATAAAACTATTTGGAGGAATTTTCTCTAATGCACTATGAGACCATTCATAAGTCCATTTACGTGTCTTAATTAAACAAGTCACTTTTACTCATTAAAAACAATTATGTGGCAGAAGTTCTAATTAACTTAACCGGTAAAGTATTTTGTTGTTGAATAAAAATTTTGGGATTCGAACCTCTACCTAGAACAAAAACCAATTGATGTATAGACATGGGTTAGTTACAGTGCACTGGAGCTAACTCTTACTCCTTGACTTAATGTTAAAGAACAATTATAATAAAACAAATATCATAAGTTGAAATATATACATAAAAGAAGTTATATTACGAAAAAAGTATGTATGAATAGTCTTTTTAATAGTTACATATTAGGTTGCTGGCATTTCCTCCAAAGTAAAGTTTTTCCTTGTAAAATTATCTCTTTTGACTAAAAATTAAAAACCCAAATAATCCAAGCTAGTCAACATGGAAATATGCAAATCACAAATTCCCAAACGTTTAATAGTTGATGGGATGAATGAACACCCTACCCAACAACTTCGACCACACGTTCCAAACAAATTTGTTTGTAGTACTCCCTGTTAGGTTCTTGTGAGACGTGTGACCCGGGTGAGTGCCAACTATCGTTGTTGGCACTTTATTCTCTTGTCGACAATGAATTATATGCTTTAAGAGAACACATTTGCGATATTTTGACAAATATTTCTAATAAGCTTTGTATATCATTTCTTATTAAAAAAAATGCTTTGTATATCATTCCATTCAATCATTGCCAGCTTGCCATAATTTAAGGCCTAAAGCCATAAATTTAAATGAAGCATTTTATATTTAAATATTAATTAATTGATTTTATTTAATACTAACCAAACTGAGGTTAATTTGATGAATTGAAAATATAATTTGATGAATTAATATTAACTAATCTAAGATTAGTTTTATTTATTTATAAAGAAATATATATATATATATATATATATATATATAACAGTTTAAGTATAAAATTTAACTAAAAAAATTATTATTTTCTTAAAAAGAGGTTTACTTTATCTTTAATATAAGACAATTCATGATTAAGTAAAGTTGAAATCTAATCTTCAATTTTATATTTCGGTGTTAAGAGAGATATATATATTGTTTGGTGTTTGGTTGCATGAGAGACTAGGTGGCTAATGTTGACAATCTAGCGTGTAAGATATTGATTTACAAAAATTAAAGTCTCAAGTTATATGGGGGAAAATAATGATGTAACAAATTGCAACAATTTTTTTTCCCAAACAATTTAGGGTTTCAATTGGGTTATTTTTATATTGGTCCAGTATTTTGGAGGACATCTTAGAAATGAGAAAAAGAAAATGCTAAAGCTACTATAAAATATTTACAACTTGATGTTCAATGAATGTTATTGGTGGATTTCAACAAGCCAATTAAGTAATATTTGAATTAATTATTATTATTTTTTTGTGATTAGTGACACATCAATTTGTAAGCTTTAGCTAGTAAGATTTGTAATTTGTCTAACATCACTGAATAGTGCACAATCATTTAAAATATATATATTTTCATAGAATTTGGATCATCTTATAGTGAGAGTGTGACCTTTTTTATGAAGGGGTAGAGACTTTTGTTGTGGGGGACTTAGGGTTAGCCTTGCATTCAATAGCTACACTTCGCTAATAATGCATAAACATATGGTTACCAAAAGATTCCTTCATCTCAATTTTTTAAGCTCCAGAAGAGTTAGAGTTTGATTTGGAATAAAATTGGCTTTCTCTTGTTCTTCTTTCTTCTTTTGTAAAAGTAGCTCTAGACCTGATTAAAAATGTAGAAGTGCAAGCCATCTTAAGGCCACAAAACTCAATGGAAGCCGAGTTCATTATTGATCTTGGGAAGAAAGCCCAAGTGCCCATTGTATCATTCTTAGCAACAAGCCCTTCTCTTACTTCACTTCGAAGTCCATATTTTTTTTAAGTTGCTCAAAATGACTTGTCTCAAGTGAAAGCTATAAGTGCAATTGTTAAAGCCTATGGATGGAAAGAAGTTGTGCCGATCTATATTGATGATGAGTACGGGCAAGGTATTATACCCTATTTGATTGATGCCTTGCAAGATGTTGATGCTCATGTCCCTTATCGAAGTGTCATTCCTCCATTTGCCTCAAATGACCACATTAGGGAGGAACTTTACAAGTTGATGACAATGCAAACTAGAGTCTTCATAGTGCACATGCCAATCAATCTGGGTTCTAAGCTTTTCACCAAGGCAAAAGAGAATGGAATGATGAGTGCAGGTTATGTTTGGATCATGACCATTGGGATGACCAATTCCATTCGCTCGATAGAATCTTCAGTACATGACTCAATGCAAGGGGTATTGGGTGTAAAGACTTATGTTCCAAAAACAATTAAGCTTGAAAATTTTACACTTTGATGGAAAACAGAGTTCCATCAAGACAATCCTAAAATTTTGGATGTTGAATTGAATGTTAGGGGACTATAGGCATATGATGCTGCTTCAGCGCTAGCCAAGGCAGTTGAGAAGGCTGGGACTACAAATTTTGGCTTTGAAAATACAACTGGTTCAAGCAACTTAACTGATCTTGCAACTATAGGGTTCTCTCTAAATGGTCCAAAACTTCGCCAAGCATTATTGGACACAAGATTTCTGGCCTTGCTAGAGAGTTTAATCTCCAAAATGGGCAAGTACAATCATCAACTTTTCAAATAATTAATGTGAATGGTAATGGAGAAAGAGGAGTTGCATTTTGGACTCTAGAAAATGGACTCGTAAGGGAATTGAATTCTACAAACACAAGCACGTATTCCACTTCGAGAAGAAACTTAGGACCAGTTATATGGCCGGGTGATTCAAGTTCTGTCCCCAAAGGTTGGGAGATTCCAACAAATGGGAAGAAGTTGAGAGTAGGAGTTCCAGTGAAGGATGGTTTTTTTGAATTTGTTAAGGTGGAATGTGATGCTAGCACTAACACAACAGATGTCAAAGGGTATAGCATAGACATCTTCAAGGCTGTAATGAAAGCATTACCATATAATGTTGACTACGAGTTCATTCCATTTGCAAAGCCAAATGGTGAAAGCGCTGGTACAAATAATGATATGGTGTATCAAGTATATCTTAGGGTTAGTAAAAACCTTTAGCTTACTATTATTTAAAAATAAAATTACAAATTGAAGCATTATATTTCTTGATTTATCCTTTTCCCTCTAGATTTTGTTGTCTATCTAAACAAGGGTGCACATATAGTATTGGAAATGACAAACCTAATATTTTATTTTGATAGAATTTTGATGTTGTGGCTGGAGATACAACTATCATTGCAAATAGGACTAACTATATTGACTTCACATTGCCGTATACGGAATCTAGAGTAACAATGGTAGTCCCAATCAAAGAGAGTGATAGGAAAAATGCATGGGTGTTCTTGAAGCCCTTAACTTGGGACCTTTGGATAACAAGTGGGGTTTTCTTTGTCTTCATTGGCTTTGTGGTCTGGGCTCTTGAGCATCGAATAAATGAAGAATTTCGTGGGCCTCCATCACATGAGATCGGAACAAGCTTATGGTACTCCTTCTCAACCATGGTTTTTGCACAGAGTAAATTCTCTTTATTATATTCTCATTTATTTTAGAAGAAATGACTGATTTAAATACTCAATAGAAGGCCTATGCAAAATGCACAAACTACATACATACACTACTTGGAGGCTTATAACGGCTTTAGAAGCTTCTTTCATATCAGAAACCTGAAATTATGGAATTTCCATCCTTCAAAAAGCAAGTAATAAACTATTTGTCGTCTTGCTTACTAGTCTATAATGCGAAAATTGATTGTATCATATAACAGTACTGCCTAAGATTCCTTAAATTCAAATTTACCATACGTTGAAACAAGTAATAGACTAATATTGTATTCCTGGATGATATCTCAAATATCGTATTAACTTGACTTTTATGACGCAACTATGTTCTTTTCTAAAGTCAATTTGAATTTAATTTACAGAGGATAACTTGTTAAGAAATTTGGCAAGGATTGTGGTGATCATATGGGTTTTTGTGGTGCTCATTCTCACTCAAAGTTACACTGCGAGTTTGACATCACTCTTAACAATTCAACAATTACAACCAACTATTACTGATGTCAGCCAACTTCTTAAGAATGGAGATCATGTGGGCTACCAAGAAGGTTCTTTTGTTTTGGGAACCCTAAAAGAAATGAATTTTGACGTAAGTAAGCTTATGGCATATAAATCCGCAGATGAATGTGATGAACTTTTATCAAAAGGAAGTGCAAATGGAGGTATAGCAGCTGCTTTTGATGAGATTCCTTGTATAAAGATTTTACTATCAAAATATTGCTCCAAATACACCATGGTTCAATCCATATCTAAAATTGATGGGCTTGGCTTTGTAAGCTCTCTCTCTCTCTCTCATGCATGTGTACGTGTTTGTGTAGTTGCGTAGTTACATATGTAGATTTCTTATATTTTAATCTCTCACAGGTCTTCCCTAAAGGTTCCCCATTCATATCAGATGTATCAAGGGCAATTTTAAATGTAATCGAAGAAGAGAAAATGAAAGAAATTGAAAAAACATGGCTAGGGGACCAAAGTGATTGTCCAAGCTCCAACACCCAGGTTTCTTCTAGTAGTCTTAGCCTTGAAAGCTTTTGGGGCCTATTCCTCATTGCCGGCATTGCTTCCTTATTAGCTCTCATAATCTCCTTTTCCATGTTTCTTTACAAGGAGAGGCAGAAAATTTGGATCCACTTTGATTCAAAAAACTCAATATGGAGAAGAATTCGTCATGCCTTAAGAATCTTTGACAATAAAGACCTCAACTCACATGCTTTTAGGAATAAAGCGCTGACAGAGAGAGGTAACATTGATTGTGATCACTATATAGGTGCAAGTGATGCCTTACCAAGCACTAACTACGTAACAAGTCCAATAAGCTATTCAGTCCACAGTGAACCCGAATTTACTTTCTCAGAAGATTCAGGAACACCTTCTAGAGAATGTTTCATTCCTAATCCACATGGTCATGCATTTCTATCAACAAAAACTAATGAGCAAGTTGGTCACCCAAATCCAAATCAAGAGGGTCCAAGAACCCAAAAAATAGCTGTAGAAAACTGTTAAAATAATTTTCATTCTTGTAAACAAAGACTTAGATATCCATACGATACTTTTATTTAGGGATAGTTTTCATTGTATATTACTAGTGGAGGACTAAAGGCATCACACATACATAAATTTATAAATGAGCTAGTAGGAGTTTATTCACGGGTTTTGTTTTTATTTTGAATATATACTAGAGAGTATACCGGAGTGTATCATCATTTTTTTATGACTTTTGTGCACATTCTTAGGGGGAGAAATTCTATCTTATTCACGTTCTTAGGGGGAGAAATCCAATGGGGAGATGCATATACCAAGAAGGAGAAGAAATTTCTTTATCAAGAAAACCTTGTATTGTTTTGCTTTTCTTTATGTTTGTTTTCTTGTTTTGCTTTATGGTGCTTTGAGTTATGTTTAGTATCTTTGCTTTGTTGTTCTCATTGCATTGTGTTTATGTGTTGGACATGCATACATCCCTATGCTATTGTGCTTTGTTGATTGCATGTTCAAATAATCATTTGTTTTGCTATATGATCATTGTAGTCATTTCCATATGATTGTTTTGTGTTTGATTAAGTTGCTCATATATTTCATATCATGTTTACTTGATTGCATTTTTTACTTGTTACATTATACTTTTCCTTCTATTACTTGATTTACCTTGAGGGTATAATGTGTTTTGTGCAAGTGTTTCAGGGTACAGGTATTTTGTTCCAAGTTCATCACAGGTTTTAGATTTAGGGGTGAGTGAGTTTTGCCATTGTTCCCAAACTTATGTTTAAGTCTAGAGTTTGTTATAGGGTGTTTTTGTCATGGAATAAAGCCAACATAAAACACAGTTGTAAATCAAAATTTTACAATCCCCCTCTTTGGTTATTTCGTGACAAAAACATCCTATAACAGACTCTAGACTTAAATGTGAGTTTGGGAACAATGACAAAACTCACTCACACCTAAATCTAAAACTTGTGATGAACTTGGAATAAAATGCTTGTATCCTGAAACACATGCACAAAACACATTAGATCCTCAAGGTAAAGCAAGTAATAGAAGGACAAATATAATGTAACAAGTAAAAAATGCAATCAAGTAAACATGATATGAAACGTATGAGCAACTTGATCAAACAATGAACAATCATTTGGAAATGACTACAATGATTATATAGCAAAGCAAATGATCATCTGAACATACAATCAACAAAACATAATAGCATAAGAATGTATGCATGTCCAACACATAAACATGATGCGATGAGAACAACAAAGCAAAGACACTAAACATAACTCAAAGCACCATAAAGCAAAACAAGAAAACAAACATAAAGAAAAGCAAAGCAAAACAAGGTTTTCTTGATAAAGAAATGTCTTCTCCCCCTTGGTATATGCATCTCCCCTATGGCTTTCTCCCCCTATAAATGTGCACGAGATAGAATTTCTCCCCCTGAAAATGTGCACAAGAGTCATATAAAAACGAGGATACACTCCGATATACTCTCTAGTATACTCTTCCCCTATTTGTCACGAATAGACAAATGAATCAAGAGGAATGAGGGAAGGAAAAGAAGATATGAACAAGGGTAATGATGCATGAGGAGTGCAAGATGAATGAGAAAATGAAGCTCAAATAAAAGAAAAAAATACCTTAAAAACAAAAGACTACAAAGCATAAAGGAAACATGACATGCTAGGATGAGGAAACAAGAGGTAGACCAAGACATGACAAGGGTAGCAAAGGTGTGTGCTTGAGGGTGCATCAAGTGTGCATGTGCAATGTATGATCAATGTATGAACAAACACTCATGGGGCAAAGTGTGTAAAACACACAACCAATTATCAAAACATGATAAACATGAGTAATCATGATAATCCCCAAAAAATGGTACTCAATGGAGTCCAAAACAATGAAAAAAAATACCATATAGACATTTTATCAAACACTTAGAGTGCACACACTACACATATATGTTAAACAATGCATGAACACATGAAAGTCTACCCTTAATACAAGTTATTTTTGCCACAAGGGGCCAACATCTAAAGCAAATCATCATTTAAAACAAAACCCAAAAAAAAGATTGACAAAATTAAGTTTTCCAACCCCCATTTGAGAAAAACCCAACTATGAACATAAAACCCCCAAAAACATAATCTAAGAATCAAAATCAATTAAAAGTGTTAAAGATTACCTTAGAGATGTTTATGGAGAGTAAAACAATTGAAATTAGTTGGGTTTTAATGTAGAAGTTTTGAAAAAGAGGGTTTGAAGAGGTTGGAGTCATAATAGAGTCATATGAGGAGTTTTGGACTAAAAATTCACGAAATACCCATAAAATAGCTGATTTGGGAATTTCGTAGGATAGCTGGGAATTTTGCGAGATAGCTTATCATGAGTTACTCGTGAGCTACTCGTGAAACTTTCTATCTGATGACTTGCAGCCAAGTTGCGAACAACTCACAAACTACTCGTGAAAGACTTTGACCCCTATTTTTCAACACAAAAACAAGCTTGAAACATTGAAAAATAAAGTATGTACAAAACTTAGAGACAAAGAGTGATGAAAAACACTTCCAAATATAAATAAAATGATCAAAAATCTTTTTGGGTTTGATTCACATATGGTTGAGCACACACACATCACATTTGAACACGTACAATCACACAAATGAAATAGGCATTTATTGAACATCAGACTTATGTGTTGTGTGTGTGAATTAAGTATGAACTAGTCCATAGTCTAGTATGAAGCTTCTATGATCAATTCAATCAAGTCATACACAACTAGAACGAAGTCAAGTGACCTATCTTACTAATAGAAATGAACATATATGACCTCTCACCAAGATGCTTACATTGATTGAAAGTTTTTCATTTGGCTTTAATTTTTCATACTTTTTGATCAATACAACTCAATTTTTGAGCAATGATGCCATGAAATTTTTTATATTTCTTTGAGGAATAAGCCTTTGGCTTTGGCATCATACATTTTGCTCCACATTTTCCTAGTCAAACGAGTTTTCAAAGCAAGTTTCATTCAGCTTCTTCTCTTTTTAGAGATTCACATTTGTAGAGCTTTTTGACATAAAAATAAATGTGAGGAGATATATAGGCACAAGTCTACGCATGTATCAAGATCAAACAAGACTATTGACTAATCATTCATAACAAGCTTAAAGATCTATTTACAACAATCAACCATAAATTTCTAGATTTCGCTCACACTTAAAAAATGTGCATACATAACAAGCTAAACTCGTAAATGTACTACACCATTAGTATGGAGGTACTAGGCCAAACTCATATGTGATATGTGTTCAAACATATACAATCAAACTTTTTAAATTTTCCACTTTTTATGTGTTTTTGGATTTTTACACACATAAAACAAAAGCAAAAAAGTAAGATAAAATAAAAATAATGCATATAAATAGATGCATGATGCACAAATGCATGATAATGAAGCATTTAATGCATGAAGAGTCCTACAAAAATAAAAAAAATTAGATCAAGGACCAAAAGTGCAAAAGCTCAACCATAGGAACCCTTCCTCATCCAAATAAAATGATTGTTTGGAATAAGTGTCTCATGAGAAGTGAGACAAGGGTTGGAAGAATGAGAACCGGAAATGCACATAGACAATGAGGTAAGAGTATTAACCACATGTTTCAACAACTTGCCACTTTTAATCAAACCCGGTTTAGCTTGCAAAGCACAACTTCCAAAAAGCTTAAGTTTCTCTTTTCTTTTAATTCTTTTAAGAGCTTGAAACTTAGAGCAATGAGATTTAAGATGACCAAAAGCACCATGATGGTGACAAACAATGTCCACTAGGCTTTTTAGGGAGGGATCTAGCAACATGGTTTTGTTCTCTCTTCAACATGGAACATTGAGGTCTTATGTGATAAATCATACCACAATGGTGGCAATTAGGAACAAACTTAGATTCACTCAAATCCCTAGGATGAGACCTAAACAAAGGCTTAGGCTTAAGAGCCTTTCTCTCCACTTTTTGGTTTCTTTTGTGTGGAGGAATGTACACCGATTTGTCTTTAGCAGTAGAACTCACAATAGGCACAAAATTGGGCAACACAACATGATTGCAACAAAGATTTTCTTCCTTTTTAATAATAGGTTCAACAATCAAACACTTGGCATATATCTTAAGATATTCATTTTCACATTTAAAATCATTAACAAGTTTGTTAGACAAAACAAGTTTAGCATCCATGTCCATATTCAAACATTCAAACTCTTTCATCTTTTCAAAAGAATTTTCAGGAAGTTTCTTATATTTCTCAACCAATTTATTGGATTCATTGAGCTTAACAATCAAATCATCCTTTTCACTAGTGAACTTGCACAAATTCTTATGAAACTTCTTAAATTTTTTCTTCAAGAGTTTGACATTTGGAATTTTAACAACATGTAAAGAGTCATGTAACATGTCATCACAAGCATGTTAGGATAAATACTCACAGAAGCATTTTCATAAACACATGGCATGTTACACTTAACATCATCCAAAACATCCATAGAAGCATATAAAGTACTATCCATGGTAATAAACATAAGGGGTCAAGGATCAAACTTGGGTAATTAAACCAAAACAAGTGTACCTGCTCTGATACCAATTAAAAACTCAAATTAGTGTGAAACACTAATGCTTGTTTACACCCCCAATTTTAAATAACAGCTTAATTGCTTTTACTCTAACTTATCTAAGTGTGGAACAAGAGTAAATGAAGCACCAAAAAAAAAAAAGAACTATTTTAGTGCATGAACATGAACAATAAATAATAAATGTAAAGCACAAAAAGAAAGGGAAGAGAGATACAAATACAAAATAACACCAAGACGTATTATTGAAGAGGAAACTAAAGAATTCAGCGAAAAACCTCTCCGCAACCCTCCAAGTCGAAATTGATCCACTAGTGAATAGTACACGAATAGCAAAAGACCCTCCAAGCTTAGTTTACCTAATGTACTTGAGCCCTCCAAGCTTCTGCTACCAACGGACTTCTCGGATTCTTGTCTTCACTAGCGTTCCGGATCTTGCAATACCGCCCGATTGCATTCGCCAAGCCTCATCGGCTTCTTTTGGCAAATCCCTAAAACTTCTCAAGCTCCAAAACACTCTCTACACTTTGAATAGGTGTAGGTTGTGTTTGGGTACAAATCTCCTCTCAAGGTATGACAATGGGAGAGGGAAGGAGAAGATGCTACAATGATTTCTCACTATAGGATGAGTAGCTCTCTCTTTAAAAGATGGGTGTGTTGTGTTGTAGAAACCTATCTAGGGCTTTCTCTCTAAATAGCCTCTCTTTTACTTTTGTGGGTAATGAAGGTATATATAGTATGTGAAAGTTCAAAAACGTGTACAAGACACCTTTGAACGTTTAGACCCCCAAATTACAACTTAACCAATACAAGCAATATGTCAAACAACTAGTGTGCGGAAACTTAACACATGCTATAATACGAAATTGGTTAAAGACTATCTAAGCCATAACAAAATAAAACCACAGCAGATAATAAAAAGGCAAAGATAGAGAGGAAGGAAGATGCAAACACAAAGACAACAATCGATGTGTTATCGAAGAGGAAACCGAAGTCCTAGGCGAAAAACCTCTCCGCCACCCTCCAAGCGGTAAACAATCCACTAGAAAATACAGTTGGGATACAAGGACAGCAATAGACCCTCCAAGCCTAATCTACCCAGTGCACCTAAGCCCTCCAAGCTTCTTGCTCCAACGAGGTTGCGCCGAACCTTTTTCTTTTCTAGCATCAACCAATGAAGATTGGTTCCTTCCTAACTGCTTCCCAGAAATCCAAACAACTGTCTCACAGTGATGATGATGGTGAGAACCAGGTTTGGTATAATGCCTCTCAAGGATTTGACAATGGAGAGGAAGAGAGTAGAGGAATTTGAAGAGACTCTAAGGTATAGATTGTGGGTGAAACAATCTTGTTTTTCTTTAGGGTTTCTCTCTCAAAATTCTCTCTGGAAGCTCTCTTTCAATCGTGGGTAAAATGGGTATTTATACTGGAGTGGGAGAGGAATGTGAAACGTCAGGTTTTACAAAACAGGGGTGGCTCGCGGCTTGACCTCGCGGCTTGACTAAGTCGCGAGATCCAGTCGCGAGTTAACCGTCTGGCCAGTTGTCCTGTTTTGTTCTGTAGTGCTCTAGCTAGCATGACTGTTCATCTTCCAGCATGCTTGGCACGTGTGCTGCTTCTGGCAGCTTGTAGCCGCGAGTCACCCGCGAGTCCCAGCCGCGAGTCTCTGTTTTCTTGCACACTCTTGAGCAATCTTCACTCTATCTCACTCACTACCCTTACAACAAACCCACCTAAATACAGGGTTACTAAATGCTGAATTACAAGCAAATTTGGCACGGAATAAAGCCAATTAGATGGTTGAATAAATTCAACCTTACAATCTCCCCCTTTGGCTATTCCGTGACAAAACCCTAAAACAGACTCTAGACTTAACATGTGAGTTGGGAACAGTTGAACAAAACTCACTCACACCTAACTCTAGAAGCTGTGAAGCACTTGAATCATATGAACATAATACTCCTGAAATACAACAATACACCATGATCATTGTAAGCAGAAAATTATAAATGCATATGAAACAGGCAATATGTGATCAAGCAAAGGTGGAGTTAAGAAACAAACCATGGCTTGATCAACCAAGTGAACACCACAAGGTAGTGATCACAGTGCTCATTCACACTTGGAATGAATACAAGGACATACAAGTTAACAAGCACAAGGCAAGACACTTGTATGCTCAACACTCAACCAATGCATAACACACATGGTATATGCATCTAGGAACAATCCTACAAGGGCACAAGAGTGACAGTACATAAACCAAAATGCAGAACATTTAGATTAAAATACTGATTTCAACATAGCATAAAGGCTGCATTAAGCAAGGTACATACCATAAAGCCTACAAACTATGCATAAAACATTAACCCTAAAAGCTTACAAAAGCACATGGGTACAAACACAAAAACATCCTGAATAACATCATCAAAATATATTAAAGTTTAAACCAAGTGTATAAGTAAAGAGTTAGAAACAACTATACACCAAAAACACAGTGTCTAAAAAAAAACACAAAATACCCAAAACATAAGCATATATAAACCAAGTTTCTGATTTTGATAACTTTGACAACTCCCCCTCAACACATTACTCCCCCTTAAGATTTGCTTTTCTGCTTTTCATCATCAATGACATCTCCCCCTTTTTGACCGGAATGGCCAAAGGGTCACTGGTCATGCTGAGTGGTGAAGCTGTCAAGTTTTGCAGACAATACATCAATCTGGTCCTGCATGGCTCTCATCCTGTCAGAGTGCTCAGTCTGGACTTCTCTGATCCCATCAAGTCGTTCCAGAATGATTTGGAAAACATCTGGAGGTGTATCTGAAGAAGTTGATGCTCTAGACCTTTTGCCACTCCTCCTGGGTGTTGAGGTTGATGCATGCCCTGCTGCCTCTGCTTCAGTCTCCATTGGGACACCCTCTCCTTCATCACCTTCATCTTCTTCTCCTGGAAGCCTAACACTTATCCTTTTGCAGGTAAGCTTGTTAATTGCAGAGGGTGTGGACATGGGACTGATGTCTTGAGGGATTGGAACACCCTTCCTTCTAAAAATCCTCATTAGCAAACTGGGAAAGATCAATTTTGGCCTAGAGGTTGTTCTTGTCTCATCCACAATGGTGTCATATATGTGGGAACTTATGTCTATGAAATTCTTTTCTTTGAGATCCATCAGAAAAACTGCTCTAGCACAATTGATTGTAGTCAATTTCTTAATGGGATAGAGGTTAAACATCATGATTATTGTTAGACACCTCATGTCCACTGGAAAAGCAGTGGTATTCAAACATTTCCCTTCTCTCTGCCCACCTATCCTTTGTTGACCTGTTTCAATAGAAACACTCCTATCCTTGTAATTGATAAATTCCTCATCTTCTAATCCTTCAAGTCCTAGTACATCATCTATGACATGTGCATCCAAAATGAATTCTTTACCTCTAACCCAGCAACTTAACTCATTCTCCTTTATCACAGCATTTGAGTAAAATTCCCTAATCAAGGGTTCACACACAACAGGGAAATCACTCAGAAGCTTTTCCCATCCTCTTCCTTCAAAACAGCTGGGGATAAACATTTGTCTTAAGTCCTCCATGTAAGGTTGAATTTATTCAACCATCTAATTGGCTTTATTCCGTGCCAAATTTGCTTGTAATTCAGCATTTAGTAACCCTGTATTTAGGTGGGTTTGTTGTAAGGGTAGTGAGTGAGATAGTGTGAAGATTGCTCAAGAGTGTGCAAGAAAACAGAGTGTCGCGGCTGGGACTCGCGACTGGTCTCGCGGCTTCAACCCGCCAGAAGATGCACACGTGCCAAGCATGCTGGAAGATGAACAGTCATGCTAGCTGGAGCACTACAGGACAAAACAGGACAACTGGCCATACGGTTAACTCGCGACTGGAACTCGCGACTTAGTCAAGCCGCGAGGTCAAGCCGCGAGCCACCCCTGTTTTGGAAAAACCTGACGTTTCGCATTCCACTCCTCTCCAGTATAAATACCCTTTTAACCCACGATTGAAAGAGAGCTTCCAGAGAGAATTTTGAGAGAGAAACCCTAAAGAAAAACCAGATTGTTTCACCCACAATCTCTACCTTAGAGTCTCATCAAAATCCCTCACTCTCTTCCTCTCCATTGTCAAATCCTTGAGAGGCCATTATACCAAACCTGGTTCTCACCATTATCATCTCTGTGAGACAGACGTTTGGAGTTCTGGGAAGCAGTTAGGAAGGAGCCAATATTCATTGGTTGATGCTACGGTGTAGTAGCGGAATCCGGAAAGCTAGAGAAGAAAAAGGTTCGGCGCAACCTCGTTGGAGCAAGAAGCTTGGAGGGCTTAGGTGCATTGGGTAGATTAGGCTTGGAGGGTCTATTGCTGTCCTTGTATCCCAACTGTATTTTCTAGTGGATTGATTACCGCTTGGAGGGCGGCGGAGAGGTTTTTCGCCGAGGTCTTCGGTTTCCTCTTCGATAACATATCTGGTGTTATCGCTGTGTTTGCATCTTCCTTCCTCTCTATCTCTGCCTTTACATTATCTGCTGTGGTTTATTTTGTTGTGGCTTAGATAGTTGTTTAATCAATTCCTTGTTATAGCATATGTTAAGTTTCCGCACACTAGTTGTTTAACATATTGCTTGTGTTGATTAAATTGGTTTTTGGGGGTCTAAACGTTCAAAAGTGTTTTTGTACACGTTTTTGAACTTTCAATTGGTATCAGAGCGGGTACACATCTGTTTGGTTTTATTACCATTGTGTGATCCTTGACTCCCTTTCTTTTTGAGATGGATAGGTCTCAATCCCTTAATGCACCTCCATATTTTGATGGAAGTAACTATGCATTTTGGAAGGTTCGTATGAGAGCCTTTTTATGCTCTATTGATGAATCCGTGTGGGATGCTGTTGAGATAGGTTGGACCAAACCTGAAGCAGCCAAATCCACATGGGATAAGGCAGCACTTACTGCATCTAATGCTAACAGTAAAGCACTAAATGCTATTTTCTGTGGTGTGTCTCCAGATGAATTTCACAGGATTTCTCACATTATTATTGCCAAAGATGCATGGGAGATTCTGGAAACAACTTATGAAGGCACGAAGAAGGTGAAAGATACCAAGTTACAAATGCTGACCACTCGGTTTGAGGAGCTCAAGATGAGTGAGGATGAGTCTTTCGACTCGTTCTATGGGAAGTTAAATGAAGTAGTTGTCAGCAAGTTTAACTTGGGGGAGAAGATGGAGGATTCCAAGATTGTAAGGAAGATCCTTCGATCATTGCCGGAAAGCTTCCGTGCCAAAGTAACAGCCATTGAAGAGAGCAAGGATCTTGACGACATCAAGGTTCAAGAGCTGGTTGGTTCTCTACAAACCTATGAAATGTCGCTGCCAAATCAACGGAAGGGTAAATCCATTGCTCTAAAGACTGTTAATGAAAAGGTGGAAGATCAAGGCTCTTCGGGAGAAGATATGGTGGACAAGGATGTAGCCTATCTTGTTAAAAATTTCAAGAAGTTTTTGAAATTCAAAAACAATGGAAAATTTGATGATAAGAGAAATTTCCAAAATTCTGGAAGGGAGAAGAGGGATTTCAAGAGGAAAGATGGAAAAGAATCCCAATCCACACAAGGTGTTACTTGTTTTGAATGCAACGGGCATGGACACTTCAAGAGGGAATGCCCTAATTATTTGAAATCAAAAGGCAAGGTGTATGCCACGACCTTGAGTGATTCAGACTCATCCGACTCAGAATCTGAAGAGAGCTGTGATGGAGAAGGGAACTATTCAGCTTTCATGACTATTGCTCATGTTGAGTCTTCGGATGAATTAAATCTGCTTGTTCAAGAACTTGGAGAACATAGTGAGGATGACTCACTAGGAATTGTTGAAGAATCGGAAGCTGAAGAAGAAGAAAGCACAGCTACTCTTCAAGAAAATTATAACTCACTTTTGGAGAAATCTGGTGAATACACAAGGGTGGCCAAGGCTGCTGTAAGAAAGATGAAGAAGGCTGAGGAGGACTACAAAAGTCTCCTAATCCGATATAGGGAGGCCAAATGCGAGATTGAAACTTTGAATGGTGAGCTCTCCGAAGCTTACACTAAAGTTAGATTTCTTGAAAGTGAGGTTGTTCAAGCAAATGCAAAAATAGAGAGGGTCACCACCAAGAAGCTTGATGATGTTATATCATCTCAAAAGAGCTTCTCAGACAAATCCGGACTGGGATATACCGGAGGAAGTAGCTCAACTGGAAATATCACCAAAGAAGTGAAGTTTGTGAAGTCCAAAGATCCAGTTGTAGCTGACTCTACGAGTGTGAAGCTTGAGGTGGAGGAGAAGAAGAATGTGGTGGACCAACGGATGCTGAATCATCGTAATCAGTATGTGGGCAGGTCTGAGTCTCGTGCCAAATCACGTCCTCGACCACAAAGAGGTCCTAGAGGAATGTATGTGTGCCATTATTGCGGACTTCAAGGGCACACTCGACCGAATTGCCAAAAGCTGAGAGCAAAGAACAGTGCTACTCCTCAAAGGTCAGGAGGACCAAGAATTGATAGGAGAACTTGGGCAGGGGATCAACCTAGAGAGCAAAATGGAGATCCCGGAATGATGGACGTGATGAAGATGATTGGTGCTTTCACCAACTGCTTGGAAAGCTTCTCACGAAGGTTTGAAAGCCCTAACTCCCGTACCCAATCCTTTAAGGAAATCACCCCAAACGCAAGTGACGTGTGGGTGAAAAGGGGTACTCATGCATAAGCATTACAACATATCCATGCATTAATACTTCCTATGCTTTGTGACTATGTTTGTTTGGTATGCTTGCTGTTTTTGTTTGATTTTGGTTGTTTGTTTGTGAATATTTCTTAAATGTGATTTATCAATCTTTTTGTTTCTTGAGTCAAAAATCCAAAAATTACATAAAGAACTTGAAAATCAAAACACTTGATTGACTTTGTTGAGTTTTGTCTTAAAACTCGTTTTGCCTTGTACCTTTGTGCTAATGGCTGTGTGCATTCTCGAACATTACTTGTTTTCATGCACTCATATCACTTTGGGAAAAATCTTGAAATCTATGTGATTGTTGTAAATAGATCTTCAAACTTGTCATGAATGATTAGTGAATGGTTATGTTGATCTTGAAACTTGCATAGACTTGTGTCTATATCTCTTCCCACTTTTTATTCTTTTTGCTAAAAAGAGCTCACTAAATGTAAATCTCCAAATGAAAAGAGATATTGAGCTGCAAAAGCCTGTCGCACATTCTAGTATTTGACTAGGAAAAAGGGTAAGCGACTTTATATTCAAAGTGAAATTTCTTTCAAAAAGGGCCAAAGGCCTATTCTTCAAAGAAAAATGTTATATATCCCTCTCACAATGAGAGATGATTGCCTCAAAAGATCAAATGTTATGGCTGAAAGTGGAGTCAAATGAAAGGCTCCAAGTTATGTTATCAAGTTGTGTGGGAAGTCATATATTCATATTTCTATAATTGAGATTGGTCACATGATCTAGTGCTAATTGTGTATGCCTTGGTTGAATTGATCATTGAAGCTTCACATTAGACAAAGGACTATTTCATTGTTGATATCCACACACAACACACAAGTTTATGTTTGATAAAAGCCATATTCATTTGTGTGATTGTACTTGATAAAATGTGTTTTCACATACTCAATCTTTGTTAATACAAGCACAAAAAGATTTTTGAGTGTTTTAGGTGTTTTTGGAAAGTGTTTTGCTGAAAAAAATCTGAAAAATTTCAAAAATACAGTTTTGCCCTGTTTTGGCGGCTCAGTCGCGGGTGTGTCAAGTCGCGAGCCTCAGTCGCATCTTCGCTGGTCAATTTTGGCGACTTGTTCGCGAGTGGAAGGTCCAGTCGCGAGATTCACTCAGAGATTTTCGCGGCTCAGCTCGCGACTCACTCGCGGGTAGACCTTCCAGTCGCGAAAAACACTTAGACAAATTTTTCAAAATTTTCCTTTTGAGTGCTTTGGCGGCTTGATCTGGCGACTGTGTGGCGACTTGAACCAGTCGCGAAAATCGCGTGTTTTGCAGAAACAGGAGCAGTTTTTAAACTTTTTCAGTTTTTCCCTCGAATTTTTGTAACTGTTCATCTTCTCTCTAAACACTCTCCCTCTCAAACACTCCGTGCTCCCTTTTTCCAATCTCTTGTGTTGCATCCTTACAGCCCAAAATCGTCGAGTTCCAGGTATGGGTTTTCTGATTTTCACTCTTTTCTACTTGATTTTGTGCTTTTACCCTTGACTTTTCGCATTTGATTGTGTTTTTGAAATGGGTTTGTGGTTCGGTCTCTGCTCTTTGTTCTTGCTTAGCTTGTGGATTCTGTTGTTATAGGTTGTGTTAATGATAGTCATTGTCCTATTGCTCTTGTGCTTAGCTAAGTATTCCTTTCATATTCAATCTGAACTTTGAGCTGTTGAGATGTTACTATTGGTTCTGTTAAGGTTGTGAGTTTTCCTTTGCAAGATGTGCATGTCTTTGTTTGATAATCTGTGGGAAGACTATGTTAGGTTCTATATATTATTTGTTTGTCATATCATTTTTTTTCTGCCTCAATGTCCTTCATCTGCCTTCAGGATGGCTTCACCATGTTGTTCATGTGTTTCCTATCCTAGGATTAGTTTATCTATATGGTTGAACTAAATTGCTTGCTGGTTAAATGTTTGAAGTTCACATTGTTTGATTGATATCTTTCTCTGTTAAATACATGGTACTAACTGGTTGTGCACATATATTGTTATATGTTGTTGTGGCCTTTTCTGATTGTTCACAGATGGCCCCTTCACCCCAGAAGAAGAAATCTACTGCGAAGAAAGCTGACAAAAGACTTAAGATGGATCCTAGATTGTTTAGGTCAGTTCATCATTTTGAGAGATACAAGGATAACTTCTTGAATGCAGGAATCATTCAAGAGAGATTTGTGGATTTGGATGATTTAAGGCAAACTTTTATTCCCAGTTGTTTTGAAGGAAGAGGATGGGACAAACTTTTAAGTGATTTTCCTTTGGTGTGTGAACCTCTGATTCGAGAATTTTATTCAAATGCTGTGATAAAGGAGAATGAGTTAAATTGCTGGGTTCGAGGGAAAGAATTCATCTTGGATGCACATGTCATAGATGATGTACTAGGGCTTGAGGGTTTGGATGATGAGGAGTTTGTCAATTTCAAGGATAGGAGTGTCTCTATTGAAACAGTTCAACAGAGAATAGGTGGGCAGAGAGAAGGGAAGTGTTTGAATACCACTGCCTTTCCAGTGGACATGAGGGTTCTGACCATAATCATGATGTTTAACCTTTATCCTATTAGGAAGTTGACCACAATCAATTGTGCTAGAGCAATTTTTCTGATGGATCTCAAAGAGAAGAACTTCATAGATATAAGTTCCCACATCTTTGACATCATTGTGGATGAGACAAGAACAACATCTAGACCAAAACTGATCTTTCCTAGTCTCCTAATGAGGATTTTTCGAAGGAAGGGTGTTCAAATTCCTCAAGACATCAGTCACATGTCTACACCCTCTGCAATCAACAAACTTACCTGCAAAAGGATCAGTGTTAGGCTTCCAGGAGAAGAAGATGAAGGTGATGAAGGAGA
Organism: Quercus robur; assembly: GCF_932294415.1. Lineage (NCBI taxonomy): Eukaryota > Viridiplantae > Streptophyta > Magnoliopsida > Fagales > Fagaceae > Quercus > Quercus robur. Next base: position 18,548,954 of record NC_065535.1, on the reverse strand, counting down.
GGAAGTCCCAATGGAGACTGATGCAGAGACAGCAGGGCATGCATCCACCTCAACACCAAGGAGGAGTGGCAAGAGGTCCAGAGCTTCAACTTCTGCAGATGCACCTCCAGATGCTTTCCAGATCATTCTGGAAAGGCTTGATGGGATCAGGGCAGTCCAGACTGAGCATTCTGACAGAATGAGAGCCATGCAAGACCAGATTGATGTCTTGGCTGCTACACTTGACAGCTTCACAACTCAGCATGACCAGTGACCCTTTGGCCATTCCATGTCAAAAAGGGGGAGAGAGTTCATTGATAATTGAAGCAGAAAAGCAGCTCTTGAGGGGGAGTAATTTGTTGAGGGGGAGTAATTAGTGTTTTTATATTTTTTTATTTTTAATACACTGGGTTTTGGTGTATAAACTGTTTCTAACTTTCCTCATATACTCTTGGATAAACTTTTATATATGTTTGTTGATGTTATTCAGGTATTTGTAAGTTTGTACCCATATGCTTTTGTAAGCTTTGAGGGTTTATGTTTTTTGCATAGTTTGTAGGCCTTGTGGTATGTACCATGCTTAAGTGCAGCCTTTATGCTATGTGAAATCAGTATTTTAAATCCAAATGTTCTGCATTGTGGTTTATGTACTGTCACTCTTGTGCCCTTGTAGGATTGTTCCTAGATGCATATGCCTTGTGTGCTATGCATTGGTTGAGTGTTGTACATACAAGTGTCTTGCCTTGTGCTTGTTGACTTGTATGTCCTTGTGGTCATTCCAAGTGTGAATGAACACTGTGATCACTACCTTGTGGTGTTCACCTGGTTGATCAAGCCATGGTTTGTTTATTAACTCCATCTTATGCTTGATCTCATATTGCCTGTTTCATATGCATTTATAATTTTCTGCTTACAATGATCATGGTGTATTTTTGTGTTTCAGGAGTTTATGTTCATATGATTCAAGTGCTTCACAGCTTCTAGAATTAGGTGTGAGTGAGTTTTGATCAACTGTTCCCAACTCACATGTTAAGTCTAGAGTCTGTTTTAGGGTTTTGTCACGGAATAGCCAAAGGGGGAGATTGTAAGGTTGAATTTATTCAACCATCTAATTGGCTTTATTCCGTGCCAAATTTGCTTGTAATTCAGCATTTAGTAACCCTGTATTTAGGTGGGTTTGTTGTAAGGGTAGTGAGTGAGATAGTGTGAAGATTGCTCAAGAGTGTGCAAGAAAACAGAGTGTCGCGGCTGGGACTCGCGACTGGTCTCGCGGCTTCAACCCGCCAGAAGATGCACACGTGCCAAGCATGCTGGAAGATGAACAGTCATGCTAGCTGGAGCACTACAGGACAAAACAGGACAACTGGCCATACGGTTAACTCGCGACTGGAACTCGCGACTTAGTCAAGCCGCGAGGTCAAGCCGCGAGCCACCCCTGTTTTGGAAAAACCTGACGTTTCGCATTCCACTCCTCTCCAGTATAAATACCCTTTTAACCCACGATTGAAAGAGAGCTTCCAGAGAGAATTTTGAGAGAGAAACCCTAAAGAAAAACCAGATTGTTTCACCCACAATCTCTACCTTAGAGTCTCATCAAAATCCCTCACTCTCTTCCTCTCCATTGTCAAATCCTTGAGAGGCCATTATACCAAACCTGGTTCTCACCATTATCATCTCTGTGAGACAGACGTTTGGAGTTCTGGGAAGCAGTTAGGAAGGAGCCAATATTCATTGGTTGATGCTACGGTGTAGTAGCGGAATCCGGAAAGCTAGAGAAGAAAAAGGTTCGGCGCAACCTCGTTGGAGCAAGAAGCTTGGAGGGCTTAGGTGCATTGGGTAGATTAGGCTTGGAGGGTCTATTGCTGTCCTTGTATCCCAACTGTATTTTCTAGTGGATTGATTACCGCTTGGAGGGCGGCGGAGAGGTTTTTCGCCGAGGTCTTCGGTTTCCTCTTCGATAACATATCTGGTGTTATCGCTGTGTTTGCATCTTCCTTCCTCTCTATCTCTGCCTTTACATTATCTGCTGTGGTTTATTTTGTTGTGGCTTAGATAGTTGTTTAATCAATTCCTTGTTATAGCATATGTTAAGTTTCCGCACACTAGTTGTTTAACATATTGCTTGTGTTGATTAAATTGGTTTTTGGGGGTCTAAACGTTCAAAAGTGTTTTTGTACACGTTTTTGAACTTTCACTCCAAATCTACAATTCTTTCTTGAATAATTCCTGCATTCAAGAAGTTATCCTTGTATCTCTCAAAGTGATGAACTGACCTAAACAGTTTAGAATCCATTTTCAATCTTTTGTCAGACTTCTTTGCAGTAGATTTCTTCTTCGGAGGTGAGGGAGCCATCTGTGAACAATCAGAAAAGGCCACAACAGCATAGAACAATATATGTGCAGAACCAGTCAGTACCATGTAATTAACAAAGAGATATCATCCATACAAATGAACTTTGAACACTTAAACAATAAGCTACTTAGATCAATCACATGGATAAACCAAGCCTAAGATAGGAAACACATGAACAACATGGAGAAACTATCCTAAAGGCAGATATATGTCATTGAGACATATAATGGAAAAAATGATATGACACACAATTAGTATTTTGAGACTAACAGAAGCTCCCAACAGATTAACACAATAGAACAAGCACATTCAGCACAGTAAAAACCACAATATCCAACGGAACATTTTGAAACAACACAACAGCTCAAGATCAGATAAAATAAAAGACACACTAAGCTAAGCACAGGATGAAGACCAAAAAGGAAACGACTATCATCAACACAAATTTTAGCAACAGCATCCGCAAGCTAAGCATGAACAAAGAACAATGGCCAAAACACAAACCCATTTCTAAATCAAAAACATATGCGAAAGATCTAAGGGAAAAGCACAAAATCAAGTAGAAAAGAGTTCAAAATTGAAAACCCATACCTGAGACTTGAAGAATTCGAGCAAAAAGTATGCAACAATGGAGAATGGAAATGGGAGCACGGAGTGTTTGGAAAGGAGATAGTTTAGAGAGAAGATTAACAGTCACAAAAGTTCGAGGGAAAACTGAAAAGAGGTTTAAAAACTACCCCTGTTTCTGCCAAACACGCGATTTTCGTGACTTGATTAAGTCGCCACACAGTCGCCAGCTCAAGCCGCCAAAGCACTCAAGAACAAAAATTTGAAAATTTTTCTAAGTGTTTTTCGCGACTAGAAAGTCTACCCGCAAGTGAGTCGCGAGCTGAGCCGTGAAAATCTCTGAGTGAACCTCGCGACTGGACCTTCCACTCGCGAACAAGTCGCCAAAAATGACCAGCGAAGATGCGACTAAGGCACGCGACTTGACATACCCGCGACTGAGCCGCCAAAACAGGGCAAAACTGGATTTTTGAAATTTTCAGATTTTTCAAACAAAATACTTTCCAAAAACACCTAAAACACTCAAAAATCTTTTTGTGCTTGAATTAACAAAGATTGAGCATGTGAAAACACATTTCATCAAGTACAATCACACAAATGAATATGGCATTTATTGAACATAAATTTGTGTGTTGTGTGTGGATATCAACAATGAGATAGTCCTTCGTCTAATGTGAAGCTTCAATGATCGATTCAACCAAGGCATACACAATTAGCACTAGATCATGTGGCTTATCTCAATTATAGAAATATGTATATATGACCTCCCACAAAACTTGAAAACATGACTTGGAGCTTTACATTTTACTCCACTTTTAATCATAACAGTTGATCTTTTTGATCTTTTGAGGCAATCACCTCTCATTGTGAGAGTGATATTTGACATTTTACTTTAAAGAACAAGCCTTTGGCTTTTTGAATAAACATTCACTTTAATATAAGGTCGCTTACCTTTTTTCTTAGTCGAATACTAGAATGTGCGACAGGCTTTTGCAGCTCAATATCTCTTTTCATTTGGAGATTTACATTTGGTGAGCTCTTTTTAGCAAAACAAAAATAAAGAGTGGGAAGATATATAGACACAAGTCTATGCATGTCTCAAGATCAACATAACCATTCACTAATCATTCATGACAAGTTTGAAGATCTATTTACAACAATCACATAGATTTCAAGATTTTTCCCATAGTGATATAAGTGCATGAAAACAAGCAATGCTCGAAAATGCACAAAGCCATTAGCACAAAGGTACAAGACAAAACAAGTTTTGAGACAAAACTCAACAAAGTCAATCAAGCTTTTTGATTTTCTAATTTTTATGTGATTTTTGGATTTTTGACACAAGAAACAAAAAGATTGATAAAACAAAATTAAAAATATTCACAAGTAGACAAGCAAACAACCAACATCAAAAACAGCAAGCAAACCAAACAAACATTGTCACAAAGCATAGGAAGTATTAATGCATGGACATGTTGTAATGCTTATGCATGAGTACCATTTTTCACCCACACGTCACTTGCGTTTGGGGTGATTTCCTTATAGGATTGGGTACGGGAGTTAGGGCTTTCAAACCTTCGTGAGAAGCTTTCCAAGCAGTTGGTGAATGCACCAATCATCTTCATCACGTTCATCATTCCGGGATCTCCATTTTGATCTCTAGATTGATCACCTGCCCAAATTCTCCTATCATTTCTGGGTCCTCCTGACCTTTGAGGAGTTGCACTGTTCTTTGCTCTCAGCTTTTGGCAATTTGGTCGAGTATGCCCTTGAAGTCCGTAATAATGGCACACATAAGTTCCTCTAGGACCTCTTTGTGGTCGTGGACGTGACTTGGCACGAGATTCAGACCTGCCCACAGACTGATTACGGGGATTCAACATCCGTTGGTTCACCACATTCTTCTTCTCCTCCACCTCGAGCTTCTCACCAGTAAGGTCAGCTACAACTGGATCTTTGGCCTTTACAAACTTCACTTCTTTAGTGTCATTTCTAGATGAACTACTTCCTCCGGTATATCCCAATCCGGATTTGTCTGAAAAGCTCTTTTGAGATGATATAACATCATCTAGCTTCTTGGCGGTGACCCTCTCTATTTTAGCATTCGCTTGCACAACCTCATTCTCAAGAAATCTCACTTTTGTGTAAGTTTCGGACAACTCACCATTCAGTGTTTCTATCTCACATTTGGCCTCCCTATATCGAATTAGGAGACTTTTGTAGTCCTCCTCAGCCTTCTTCATTTTTCTCACAACAGCCTTGGCCACCCTTGTGTACTCACCCGACTTCTCCAAGAGTGAGTTATAATTCTCTTGAAGATTTGCTGTGCTTTCATCTTCTTCAGCATCTGATTCTTCAACAATTCCTAGTGATTCATCATCACTATGTTCTCCAAGGTCTCGTACAAGCAGATTCAACTTATCCGAAGACTCAACATGAGCAATAGTCATAAAAGCCGAATAGTTCCCCTCTCCATCACAGCTCTCTTCAGATTCTGAGTCAGACGAATCCGAGTCACTCAAGGTCGTGGCATACACTTTACCTTTCGATTTCAAATAATTCGGACATTCCTTCTTAAAGTGTCCATGTCCGTTACATTCGAAACAAGTGACACCTTGTGTGGGTTGGGATTCTTTTCCATCTTTTCTTTTGAATTCCCTTTTCTCCCTTCCAGAACTTTGGAATTTTCTTTTATCATCATATTTGCCATTATTTTTGAATTTCAAGAATTTTCTGAAATTTTTGACAAGGTAAGCTACATCTTTGTCAACCACATCTTCTCCCGATAAGTCTTGATCTTCCACCTTCTCATTAATGGTCTTTAGAGCAAGGGATTTACTCTTCCGTTGATTGGGCAACGACATCTCATAAGTCTGCAGAGAACCAACCAGCTCCTGTACTTTGATGTCATCAAGATCCTTGCTCTCTTCAATTGCTGTCACTTTAGCACGAAAACTTTCCGGCAATGATCGAAGGATCTTCCTTACAATCTTTGAGTCCTCCGTTTTCTCCCCTAAGTTGAACTTACTGACCACCACCTCATTTAGCTTCCCATAGAAAGAGTCAAAAGACTCATCCTCACTCATTTTGAGTTCCTCAAACCGAGTGGTCAGCATTTGCAACTTAGTGTCTTTCACATTCTTCGTGCCTTCATAGGTGGTTTCCAAAATCTCCCATGCTTCTTTGGCAACGGTAATATGAGAAATCCTATGAAATTCATCTGGAGACACACCACAGAAAATAGCATTGAGTGCTTTACTGTTAGCATTAGATGCAGTAAGTGCTACCTTATCCCATGTGGATTTGGCTGCCTCAGGTTTGGTCCAACCAATCTCAACAGCATCCCAAACGGATTCATCAATAGAACACAGAAAAGCTCTCATGCGAACCTTCCAAAAAGCATAATTACTACCATAAAAATATGGAGGTGCATTCAGGGATTGAGACCTATCCATCTCAAAAGGGAGTCAAGGATCACACAATGGTAATGAAACCAATAGCAGTGTACCCGCTCTAATACCAATTGAAAGTTCAAAAACGTGTACAAGACAACTTTGAACGTTTAGACCCCCAAATTACAACTTAATCAATACAAGCAATATGTCAAACAACTAGTGTGCGGAAACTTAACACATGCTATAATACGAAATTGGTTAAAGACTATCTAAGTCATAACAAAATAAAACTACAGCAGATAATAAAAAGGCAAAGATAGAGAGGAAGGAAGATGCAAACACAAAGACAACACGCGATGTGTTATCGAAGAGGAAACCGAAATCCTCGGCGAAAAACCTCTCCGCCGCCCTCCAAGCGGTAAACAATCCACTAGAAAATACAGTTGGGATACAAGGACAGCAATAGACCCTCCAAGCCTAATCTACCCAGTGCACCTAAGCCCTCCAAGCTTCTTGCTCCAACGAGGTTGCGCCGAACCTTTTTCTTTTCTAGCATCAACCAATGAAGATTGGTTCCTTCCTAACTGCTTCCCAGAAATCCAAACAACTGTCTCACAGTGATGATGATGGTGAGAACCAGGTTTGGTATAATGCCTCTCAAGGATTTGACAATGGAGAGGAAGAGAGTAGGGGAATTTGAAGAGACTCTAAGGTATAGATTGTGGGTGAAACAATCTTGTTTTTCTTTAGGGTTTCTCTCTCAAAATTCTCTCTGGAAGCTCTCTTTCAATCGTGGGTAAAAGGGGTATTTATACTGGAGTGGGAGAGGAATGTGAAACGTCAGGTTTTACAAAACAGGGGTGGCTCGTGGCTTGACTAAGTCGCGAGATCCAGTCGCGAGTTAACCGTCTGGCCAGTTGTCCTGTTTTGTCCTGTAGTGCTCCAGCTAGCATGACTGTTCATCTTCCAGCATGCTTGGCACGTGTGCTGCTTCTGGCGACTTGTAGCCGCGAGTCACCCGCGAGTCCCAGCCGCGAGTCTCTGTTTTCTTGCACACTCTTGAGCAATCTTCACTCTATCTCACTCACTACCCTTACAACAAACCCACCTAAATATAGGGTTACTAAATGCTGAATTACAAGCAAATTTGGCACGGAATAAAGCCAATTAGATGGTTGAATAAATTCAACCTTACAGTATGGGTGAAGGGTAAGAAAGTCACTTAAAATCCTCTAGACAGAGAGTTTCATGGGTACCTCGTGAGATGGTTTGTCTTGTGAAGTACTCGCAAAATGCAGTTTGACACTTGACTTTTCAGCTTTCAACATATGCTTCTCATGTGGCATTTTCACGGTCTTAGGATATATGTGAGAATTGTTAGAGACATATGTTATGTAAATTGGCTAATCTTTTGGAAAAACGTACTTTACTTGTACTTGGGTAGATCTAGAATGGGTTTGGTACTTCGAGAAACTAGTGTTCATGTTTAGTATTGAAGTCATGCAAGTCTGATCAAGAAACAAGTGAAGAAGTGTTGTTCATTAAAACTCGATAGATGTCTCGACAGAATCATTTCTATCGAGGATTAATGTTGAAGCTCGATAGAAGTTGTATTTGTCGAGAATTACAAAATTAGAATTCTAGATCTAATTTCACGTATATCCATGAGTATTTGTGTAGGTTTTTTTTTTTTTTTTTCCCTCACAACCCTAACACATATATAAGGATTATTTTAAGGGTGTCTCATGGGATGCAACTTGATGCAAAGTGATAATACATGCACATTGTGACCGGAGACATTTTGCCCTAGTTCATCATATTCTCTCTATAAACTACCGCGTCTTTGCGTCAAGGATTTTGTAACCAAGGAGCTTCTTGATCTTCATTGTTGGATGAATTGAAGAACTTTGTAGCTAACATCTTCCTCAAGTTGGTGAGTTAGTCACATATTGGGATCCGTTCATCATTGGTTAGTCACGTACTAGGAGCCGTTCATTGAAAGGAGAGATTGCCACTACATCACAAGTCCAATTGGGTATTGGGGTAAGGGTTCAACTGTAGGTTGGTATTAGGTACTAGAATTCCTTTTACTTGTAATCACTTGTTTTGATAATAGTGGATTCTATGGAGTGGTGACCTTAAATTCACCCGGTGGGGTTTTGCCTTGGTGGTTTTCCCTATTCGTAAACAAATCACCCGTGTCAAATTTATTTTTTGCTGCATTTAACTTAGTTAGTGATTTGTTTATGCTACCACGCTCATTGCATGTAATTGAATCTAATTAATTCACTTGGATAATTAATTGATTAATTTATCAAAATGAGTCAATACATTCTTGGGCTATCAAGTGGTATTAGAGCAGACACATCCTGATTATGTTTAATCTTTGCTGTGTGATCCATTGACCTCTGTTTGTCATGGATAAAGGACAATCTCTTATTATACTTCCTTTATTTGATGGCACTAACTATGCATACTAGAAAGTACATATGAGAACTTTGTTGCAATCTTTAAATGAAAAGGTGTGGCAAGCTGTAGAAATTGGCTAGACTAAGCCAAAGGAAGTGCCGGCTGAATAGGATGATGCCAAGATCAAAGTGGCGAACTTCAATAGTAGAGCATTGAATGCCCTATTACGGTCACCAATGAGGAGTTTAAGAAGATATCTTCAACAAAAACTGCAAAGGAAGCATGGACCATTCTCTAGAGGACCTATGAGGGAACTAAGGCCATTAAAGATTCCAAGTTTCAAAGGCTTACTACGAGCTTTGAAGAGATTAAGTTGGAGGAGAATGAGTTATTTGATGAGTTCTATGCCAAGCTAAAGGACATAGTCAACTCAGCCTTTAATCTTGGGGAAACCATTCCCGAACCCAAGGTTGTAAAAAAGGTGATAAGGTCTTTGTCTGAGAGATTTCATGCCAAGATCACTGCCATTGAAGAATCAAAGGATATTGACTCTATTCCTTTGTCTTGTCGGAGCTAGTTGGCAACTTGCAGACCTATGAATTAGGTTTGACAAGAATTAGGAAAGGAAGCAAAAGTAAGAGCATGGCATTGAAAGCCAAAAGCAATGAGACTAATGAGTCTTCTAATGATGAAGATTCCAAGATGAAATCCTACATCACTAGGTAGTTCAAGAAGTTCATGAAGAATGCTAATGCGAAAGGATTTGATAAGGACCGTAAGCAATCTAGTCCATCTTAGTTCAAAAGCCAAGACAGAGGAAAGAATGATGCTAAGCATGGTGGTCAGTACACTATTCCCTTTGGATCAAAATGCTTTGGATGTCAATGTTTTGGACATATGAAACAAGAATGTCCAACTTATCTCAAGTCAATTGGGAAAAGCAAGGCTCTTGCTGCTACCTTGAGTGACACCGAGCCTAAGATTGAGTCAAATGATAGTGATGATGAGGGAATTTTGAATGCTTTCACTGCTACAGTTAATCCTACTGAAAGGGTTACAGGAACAGTAGATGATGAAGAGGACTTGGTGGATTCTAAGTTTGAGAAAATAGATGATCAAGATGACATCCATACAGCCTATACAAAATTGTACAAGGTTTCTGAGAAGCATGAGAAACTTTATACGCTGGCCACCAAGAAGTTGAGCTAGATCGAGAGGAGCTCTCCACCAAGGTTGATGAAGCCATCAAACCATTGGAGTATTGCGGTTTGAAAACAACTTCCTTGCTAAAAGGACAAAGCAGCTTGAAGCAGAATTGTTCCAAATAAGAGCTTAATTGGAGAGGACATCCAATGCAAAGCTCGATAAGATGTTAAGCTTTCAGAATGCTGCTTCTGATAAAACCGTTTGGGGTATGATTTCTCTTCTTCTAATATTGCCTCATCTAGGAAAACTGTGTTTGTCTCACTTGCTAATAATATTAATTATGAGAACAATGAATGTAAAACTGAAGTAGCTAGTGAGAACTTAGACAAAGGCAAATCTATTCTAAGAGCACCCCTTAAGGTTGAAAAGAAAGAGACTAGAAACCCAAGGACTAAAAACCCAAGGACTAAAAAGGTAAACACCAAAAAGTCTCTACCAAAGAAGCTGCATCTCTATCATCATTGTAGAGCCTCAGGGGATACTCGTCTAAATTGCTACAAGTAGTTAGCCACTCAACAAAATAATAGTATGCTCTTGTCCGGAAACCAGAATCAGTTTCCATCCTCTTTTGCTCCTCTTGGAAATCTTCTTAAAGCTCTCATGTTTCTTTCGATCTTGAACGGTTTCAATTCTTCCCCCTTTCCACCAGATCAAAGGTTCACTCAAAGAAAAGGCTCTTTCAAGGTGTGGAAGGAAAAAGGTTCAAAGTGATTTAGTCACTTTTTTCTCTCTATCCCCTTATGGTTATGCATTACTTGTTTGTTTTGCTTTCTTGTTTTTGAATTAGTCTAGTTTTATTCTTTACTTTTTTTAACATGTTTTGTTTGTTTGTTTTCAATTTTTGCTTTATTTGGTTTTTCATAAAAAAAAAAAAAAAAAAAAAATCAGAAAAATACAAAAACAGTGTGTTTTATGTATATTGGTACTTATGTACCTTGGATGGCCATTGAAACAAAGTTTTCTAAACTTTGTATCTCTTGTAGCTTAGATGAGCATCTCAATGCACAACTAAACAAGTGAGTTTTGTGGCTCGTGTTTGTGATGAGTACGATTAAGTTATCTTTTATACTTAACACTTATATCACTCTTTTTAATGGGAATGACTAAAAAATCCTAAGAGAAAGGCATAACCATCTCACCACTAAAGCCCACCAATCATGAATAACATCTGTGTGCTTCGGCATAGCAAAATTGTGATGTTAAGCTTACATAATTGGGTATTTCTTCTCTCTCCCTTATATGCCCATGCATGATATGCTCAAAAAGAAAAATATGCAAAGAAAATCAAAAGCAAAAAGAATCAAAATGCTTTTAAATATGGTTGGAAATGTATTTTTAGGAGATGTGGGAGTTTTAGGATGTACTTCAAAGGTGATAGTCCCCATCAAGTAGTTATGATTGTGTGTGAGTGTATTTGATTTTCTCACATCTCAAATTGTCATAATATGAGACACTTATGCACTCTTGCTATGTTTTCACACACAACACACAAATTCTTTGCTACTTTTGATACATGTGCAAGTACAACGTGATTTGGCCATCATAGGGAATACATGTGTTAATATATGCTCACTAAACTGTCTTGACTTATTTTTGAAATATAAAATCGGTTAGACTTGTTTAGTGTGTGTGTGTGTGTGTGTTTTGGATCTTGAATGCTTTGCATATATGTTGAGAGATGTTTTGAGAGCTTAATATGTTGAGTGGCTTGCTTGTTGCATTCATCTCTTTGTGTTTTTCCTCCTTGAAAAACTCATTTTCTTCAAGCTCGACAGCTTCTCGATAGATCCTCGACAGATTCTCTTCTATCGAGCCCCTCCTTCTTCTTGTCTCCATAGATCTTATCGTAATCTCGATCCATCGAGGTTTCTGAGTTTCTTCTCGATAGATGCTCGATAGCTTCTTTGATCCATCGAGCAACTTTTTATCTGGCTGATAGATTCTCGACAGCTTCTTGATCCATCGAGGTATTTTTGTTGTCAACAGATTCTCGATGCATTTCTGTCGAGAATTAGTGCTCGACAGATATCTCGATCCATCGAGCTGTGATTTCTATTTAAGGTCAGATCGTGAATCAGACTTCATTTCTTCTTTTCTCTCTCAACAAAAAACCTTTTTCTCTCGCCCCCAAACACTTCTCTCTCACTCTAAACCTTCTACCTGTGTGTTTTTCGGCCTATGTCAAGATCAAAACACTTGGTAAGTGTTCTAATCTACTATCTTTTAATGCATTCATGCATTTTAGACCTTGGTTTTGGGGTTTTTCAAAATTTTTGGGATTTTTGAATTTTTCCTGAAATTTTTGGGCCGGGCTTTGTGATATTGTCATTATATGCTCATGCATTGCATTCTCATTGCTTTTTAACAATGTTTCATGCATTTAGATGTGTGCTTGATTGTTGGAATGTGTGTTGGTAGGTTTGAATTAGGTTTTACCCATGATGCAAGTTATATTTTGCACGTCACATGTTCATGCATACATTTACCTTCATTTCTCTATTTCTGGTTGTGATATGTTTCTCTCTCTCTCTTGGATAGATTGCGCATGGCACCTAAGCACAAATCCACTCTAGCTTAGATCCTTTTAATCCTCCCGTTCCCCCTTTTCACGTTCAGTTTCGTGATGGAAAGGCCCAATAGGACTTCCTTGAGAACTTTCAGAAACATGGTGTTCATCCAGAGCGCCATGTTGTCCTGTCGGACTTTTCTAACACTCCTCTCCCTGCGGTCATTCAGACTCGGGGCTGGAAATCTCTTTGGGAGAGACCCTTAAGGTGTTCCATCGTGTTTATACAGGAGTTACTCCAATATACACAGTATCAATACCTCTGTACCTCGGTTTGCCATGACATTTCGAGGTACACGTATCGTAGTTACCCCAGATCTTATATCCAAGGTACTACATGTTCCGAAGGTAGCACATCCTGACTACCTCGGCTGTGATCGTCTTTGAACTGTGCCTAGAGACGAGCTTTTGTCTCATTTTTGTAAGACGCCTTCCATATGGGGTAGGAAGCAAAAGGTCCAAGATTCCTTAACATGGTGATGACATTTGTTCTTACTCCACTGTCTCACTATAACTCTATCACCGAGCCTCGTGCTCATTTTCTTTTGTCCCTCTTAGAGGATCTTTCTATTGACATCCCCTTTCATTTTATCACTTCTATCCTTGATGTTTATTAGGATAATAAGACTCGTGATAAACTCATCTTTCCTTCGGCTATCACGCGGATCCTTCACCTTTTTTCCATCCCCATTCCTAATTATCCTTATTATACCACCATAGGTGCCATTGACCCTGGTTCTGTTTGACGGAGTGAGGCTTAGCTTCAACTGAAGCAGCCACGTGTGGAGTCTATCGGTCCTGCAGCTTCAACTGTTCCTTCCACCTCCACTCCTTCTTCCTTGACTAGAGATATGACCCTTAAGGCTATCATGGTGTAGCTTCAGTGTATGGATGCTCACCTTGACACTCTCTTTGATGAGTTATGTCAGGTGAACACCCATGTCAGTTGTATAGCACGATGACAGGCTCGCCTTGGTGGTTTCGCTACTTCTCTGTCTCCCTCTCCAAAGGCTTTGACATATGAGGATGGTGAGGATGGTGATGATGATGAGGATGAGGATGCTAGCTCTTCTAGTGATGATGAGATGACAACCTCTTAGTAACTTACCCTTTGTCATTCGTGACAAAAAGGGGGAGTAGTTTTGAGTTGAGAGTAGTCTTGTATTTAGGGGAAAAGTTAGTATAGGACATTTTTGTTAGGGGGAGTGTTTATATTCTTGAGGGATGTATAGATGATTTTATGTACTTTTCTTGTCTTTCTTTTTTAGTTACATTATTCTCTTGTACACCGGTCTTGTGACCATTCATTTATCACATACATTGTACTTATCTTTTGATATATATAAATATATATATATATATATATATATATGATGATGTATGTTGTTCTTCACCTATCTCTCCATGTGTTGTTTCTTTTCTCTCTTTATACACATGTTTTTTTATGTATGCAATCTTTTATTTCTATTTCACATAAGATGCCTTGATGAGTTTTGTTAAAGTGTTTCATAAAAACAGGTTGTTAAAAGTCTACCTGCCATGAACTTTCTTTTTGCAAAGTTTTTCAAGAGTTTGTGTTAGGGTTAAATTTGTTTTGTATTTCAACAAGAGATTATGAGTTTAGTGATTTAAGACTTCTCCCATGATTCATTTGTTTGTTGTGGTTTTATCACAGATTGTCAAAGGAGAAGATTGTTAGGACATATGTGAGAATTGTTAGAGACATATGTTATGTAAATTGGCTAATCTTTTGACAAAATGTACTTTACTTGTAATTAGGTAGATCTAGGATGAGTTTGGTACTTCAAGAAACAAGTGTTCAAGTTTAGTATTGAAGCCATGCAAGTCTGACTAAGAAACAAGTGAAAAAGTGTTGTTTATTAAAGCTCGACAGAAGCTATATCTGTCAAGAATTACGAAATTAGAATTTCCAGATCTAATTTCACGCATATTCAAGAGTTTTTTTTCCCCCTCACAACCCTAGACATATATAAGGATTATTTTAAGGGTGTCACATGGGATGCAACTTGATGCAAAGTGATAATACATGCACACTGTGACCGGAGACATTTTGTCCTAGTTCATCATATTCTCTCTAGAAGCTACCACGTCTTTGCGCCACGAGTTTTGTAACTAAGGAGCTTCTTGATCTTCATTGTTGGATAAATTGAAGAACTTTGCAGCAAATATCTTCCTCAAGTTGGTGTGTTAGTCACGTACTAGGATTCGTGCATCATTGGTTAGTTACGTACTGGGAACCGTGCATTAAAAGGAGAGATTGCCGCTATATCACAAGTCCAATTAGGTATTGGGGTAAGGGTTCAACTATAGGTTTGTATTAGGTACTAGGATTCTTTTTACTTGTAATCGCTTGTCTTGATAATAGTAGATTCTCGGGAGTGGTGTCCTTAAATTTACTCGGTGGGGGTTTTGACTCGGTGATTTTCCACATTTGTAAACAAATTACCTGTGTCAATTTTTTTTCCACTGCATTTAACTTAGTTGATGATTTGTTTGTGTTACCACGCTGTTTGCATGTAATTGAATCTAATTAATTCACTTGGATAATTAATTGATTAATTTACCAAAATGGGTCAATATATTCTTAGCCTATCATGTGGGAACCTTAACTCGCAAACTTCTTGCAAGCTAGTCGCGAAATTGCACTGATCTTCATTACATGCTTGATTCTTCTCCAACTTAATACTAAACCCAATATAATAAAATCCCACAAAATATGAGGAAATAAATTAAAACAATTACAACACTTTTTATAATGTCTACTCTATGAAAATTGTTCTTACCATCAGGCCAAACAATAATGGTTTCTTCTGGATGTAAGCAAGATTCGATATCATAGAACCTCTACTCAAGAACAAGATATACTATTAGCTAAGCTAACTTAAATCCAAATTTGAAAAAAATTATATAGTTCATTAAGATAATTAAGTCACTACAATTTTTATTTAGGAAACTTCTATTTTGATCTTTTTGATGCATAGATCCAATAAAGTATATCTTAATTTATTAATAAATTCATTATTTAATTTACTAATTGTTACCCGATAGTCCTAATCCCAGTAAATGAGCTGCTATCTTATCAATGTTTTATTATGCACATTGGTTTCTTTCCCCAATTCTAGACGTCTAATTCGCATCAACGAGAAGTGATAAAAACAAATATATTGTTTGTTCTTATCTAAAGAATTGCAATTTGATTCAGCAACTTGGCGTAATTACGGCTTTTAAGCCCAACTTTTATTATATAGCAGTTTAACTTTTTTTTTTTTTTTTTTTTTTACATAACTCAAATTTGTAAAAAAAAAAAAAAAAAAAAAAAAAAAAAAAAAAAAAAAAAAAACCTTTACATGGAGTTGATTTCCAAATACTAAGAACTCAAGTTTGATAAAATTGAGTTCCATGTGGGACAATTTTTTTAAATGCCACATTAGCTTTGCCATATCAGCAAGTATCTACTTAGAACTCAAGTTTTACTGAGAAATCAATTTTTACTAAATTGAGTTACGAATGAGGCTATTTTGCTAGCTAACTCTTAGAAGGATTTTTTTGGTAAAATAATTCGAAAAAAATGTATATATTATTTGGCAATTTTGGCCAGTATTAAGTTGTTTTAGAGGTAAGAATTTGAGCTTATATTAAAACATAATCAATTTAGCTATCTATTTGAATATGCCTATCAACTGTTTGAGTACTTTATTATTATTATTATTAAATCTCTCTTATTCCATTAGTTTCTCTGACAATTGAGCAACAGTAAATGAATATAGAAAACCAAACCAAAACAAATCAAGAGTAACATACTTTACCACCACCCCACATTGGGTGGAATGGTACTTCCCCAAGCCTTAAAGGCTTGTGGGGTTTGAAGACCCAAGTTCGAGTGGTCCTGGGTGGGGAGGGGTGGGGTAGTATATTAGGTTCATTAGATTAAGATTTCTATCTAAGCTCAAAAAAAAAAAAAAAAAAAAAAAAAAAAAAAAAAAAAACTTCATAAGGTTCATACACCTAAATGGGTATAATTTTGCAGTTTAGTGAACACCTGTTGATCGCACCTCCATAAAATTAGCATTTGCTTAACGGAGCCGTTGGTCCAGTTTATGATGCGGCGAACAAATTTATTAAATGAATAATCAGACAATACCAATTGGGTCATAAACTTCTAGTATTTGATTTGATGTAATAATAGCCTTGTGGATATGAATTGCATTCATAAAGATTAGAACTCTTCTAGACAACAAAACATAGCAATCATCCTAATTAAAAATATGACCTAAGTAAATAATTCATCTTAAATAAATTCATAGAATTTAAACCATCTTACCTCCTGCAGAAATTCTAATGGGCCCTGCAAGCAATGAGGGTATAGCATTGGAGTTGCTTCCTCAGATTCTGAGGAAAAAAAGTTAGAAAAGAACTCAAACATGCATGTGCTTAAGGTCTGCCCTTGCCTCATTATGGTATCGGAACACCACTCCAAGCATTCACCAAATCATTGAACAAGAGCCAAATCAAAATGACAAAGAAATAAAAGAAAGAAAACACAAAGGCACCCCAAATGATTAAAGGAATAGTCTAATACAAGGCCTACATTGAATTATTTCTAGTACACCCAAGAGAATGTCTTCCATAGATGAAACCTTCCAAATAAATATAGTGAAAAAACGAACCAAGAGGGTCATTACACACGAAAGATATACCGAGCTAGAAGCAGGGGCCAAGCACCACGGATGAAACCTTCCATTGGAAAGACGGTATCGGCGACATAATGGGCGGAATAAAGGTATTTTGCAAGGAAAAATGAAATTGCAATGCCAATTAAACGTCTTTTGTTGTTGTAGTAGTCGTAGTCATTTGTGACCGAAGGCATGCCATTTAAAATCTAAAAACAAGGAACCAACAACTCCCAAACAAAGTTCCTGGTAAAACTCAACAACTCATAGTCATGGGACTCACTTCACATAATATTTTCCTAAAAACTAGGATACAACTAAACCATCGTTAACTATTGGTCTCCTACTACCAAGAACTACAAACACTCTTTTAACTGTTAACTGCCAAGCTAGGACTCTAATAAACATAGATGTTAAAATTAATAACAAACTCAATTCTAACATATGACTCAACACAATCAACGGGAACGTTATCCCACTTCCACATGATCTATTATGGATCCATAGCCCCAAGTTCATGTACGTATCAGTAAAGCTTGTTGTTCCTTGCTTTGGCTTTTGCCGTTGCTGCTTCTTTTTTCTTTTGTTGTTGTGTTTACCTTTGTATCCATCATCTTCTTATTTGATCTGATAAAATTGGATCGCGGAGAGTCCAATTCAGATTAGGTTTTGAAGAAGAAGAAGAAGAAACTAGAGGGTAATTTAATTTAATTTAATTTGCCACAGAAAGAGAGAAAGAGACTATATATATATAGTATTAGGCGCGAAAACTAAAACTAAAAAAAGTCAAGTCGGTGCCTTCGGAGTGTTGGGTTGAGTCCAGTGTTAAAGGCCCACTGTAAGCCCACTGGGCTCTGTTATTTTCGTTTTGGGCAATTCAAGAATTTCATTTCACATATTAAATATCAATTAATAAAAAATTTCCCATGGTAGTGAGAGAGGTGCATTATCAATTTTTTTGGGAAAATTACATTTTATTGTCTTAAACTATGCACTAGATTACATTTTACATTCTAAACTATCCGACTACATACTTTGCACCCAGTGTTATTTTTGCTGTAATATTTAACAGAATCTCCATATGGTTCCTAACCAAACTCTCCATTCTCTATATAACTGAATCATTTGTATCACTGTGAATATTGTGATTACGAAGTGAAGTGACAAATTAAGTTTGTTGTAGGAATATAATATTAAGCATGGAGATGGGAAAGAAGTTAGTGATGTTAATATTGATCTACTAATTGCTATGCAATTTTCAGTATGCACTAATGGTGTCTGAAGCTCTATAATTATTTCAATAGGACAAGGGATTTGAGGAGGCAAAGCCAATAATTGAAGCTGTAAAAAGTAAAGGATTTTTTGCAGTTGGGGCTACTGAAGCCAGTAACAATGGTTTTCTCTTAAGCTTTATGTTTTTTTTAGTCTTTTAAATTTGTTCCACTTAAGTAAGAAGCATGTGCTTGTCACATGCAGTAAGATTCTGTTAAATATAATAAAACATCAAGGTGCAAAGTGTGATAGTTTACGATGCAAAGTGTGTAGTCGGATAGTTTAGGGCGCAAAGTGTAATTTAATGCATAATTTAAGACGGTAAAATGTAATTTCCCCCAATTTTTCTTTATTATCACCTTCTCTCTTTGTTATTTATGATATTCCACCTATGGACTTTTTTTTTTTTTTTTTTCCATAAAAAAAAAAAAAAACCCCCTTTTTAGCTCTTTGTTGATGCCCACTTTGGCAGAGAGGCCTAATAGTAGGAAGAAACCCAACAATATAGGAGGAAAAGAGTTAATAAATTGAGAAGAAAACCATTAAATCTGAATGGCAGGAATAACGGATCATAAGTCTAGAAAATAATAAATGGGCCTTAAAGAAAGCAAGCGGACCTAAAAGAGTCAAGAGAAAAAAGTAGTAAACCCATGGATATTATATGAAATAGAAAGCACGCAAGAATGGGTCAAAGAAGCCCGAAGTAATAATTTAAGTGAGTAAGAGGTTGATGGAAAGCCCATGAACCCCAAAAATAAAGGATATGGTAATTTGGGCTGGGGAAGCCTAAAAGACTTAACAAAGGCCCATGGAAGTAAATAATTGGAATGGGCCGAGGATGCCCAAATGGATGAGAGATGGGCCAAGGAAGCCCGGAAGAAATGGAATGGGTCAAGAAAGCCCAAAATAGTATGAATACTAGCCCAATGATAATACTGGGCCATTGGAATTAAGCAAAGGGAAAGTATACAGTAGGCCCAAAAGAAAGCCCAACAAGCACGAGTCACACAATAGCGTAGTAGGAGTGAGAGAATGGTATGGCAGAAGTGCTAGCAGACCTACGAAAAGGGCAAAGAATGGATTAAAGAAGGAAAAGGCCACAATCGAGAAAGGCCCAACCCAGGAAAGAAGTGAGATATAACGAACAAAGGCTCAGAGAACCATTCACGCCACAAGATGTCAAGAGCGAGCAGCAAAATGCATAGACGAGCTTTCAAATCATGGTAAACGCATGAGCAGCACACAAGCCATGGACACACATGGAAGTAGAGCATACACAAGGCCCAAGCATCAACAACCTGTACCCAACCAATACAGGAGTGGTGGGTCATGTGTTAGAGGTAAGAGAGGGTATGGTCTAGCGGTGGGGAGAAGGGAGAGCCTATTCTGGGGTTCCTGCCCAAACTCTTTTAGGGGAAATGTCCTGTTGGGATGACATACCACCCAAAAGAGAGAAAGATAAGTTGGAATCACTAGGTGCATGCCATGAGGGATAGTGAGAGAGAATGCCCATCCTTATCTGGATGGGAATGCCATGGTGAGCAAGCAAACAAAATAAGACTCTTGTTTGGTAATGGGATGTGGCACAGCTAGCATAGGTAAGTGGTGGTGGCTGGGCAGCTGACAGACCAGTGGATGGTCTGGAAGGACACCCACACCTAGACAAAAGCGGTTAAGGGGTAAAATAGTAAAAACCCTTAACGGGCAGGCAGTATAAAAGGGTCCTCCGCCGTGCACAAAAATAACAACAACAGAACAACAGGAGAGAAAAGTAAGAGTGAACATAACAACCCCACAAGGGAACAAGAAAAAGAGAGAAAATAGAGTAGAAAACTTAGAAAGAAAAATAGAGAGTAGGCAAGAGCTGGCAGACATGCAACAATAGGCTAATCCCTTCTCTCCCTCTAAAAGCCTACCCTTTAGTAAGAATTAAGGATTTTGAGCATAAGCCATTTAGGCCCATTCTCTCAAAGTGGGTAATTTCCGTGGCAGAATCTCCTTGTGAGGTTACCCATATTGAAGAAATGGTTCCCTCCTTGGACTTAGCTCCATAAGACAACCAAGTACGGTAGACTAACCATTTCTTCTTCATTTTATTGATTAAGCATTGGTGTTATTTCTCTCTTATTATTATTGTCTTATATTTATACTGCATTCATATTGTTGCATTGCACTTTTGTTTATTTCATCTAGTACTCCTTGCTTTTCCGGCTGACAGTAAGCTTTTTTCCTTTTATTATTGTTATATTGTATTTGTCTGCCATAACCCTTTTGTAACAGTTTTCTCTGCCACAGTTATGTCACCAAAGTTTTAGCGAAGGGGCCTTAGTTTGCGCACAAGCCAGTTTGGGGTGAGTTGCAACCAAGTCAATCCTAACTCTCCTACCCAGAACCTTTGGATCATAACGTGGCAAGTTGTAGTTACAAAAAGGCCTACCACACTCTTAAGTTTTTTAATGAGACTCCGTTTTTATTTTATTTTTATTTATTTATTTATTTTAAGTATGTAAAAAAGTTATGAAGTCAAGAAAACTATAGGATTAAAAACTATTTACATCTGCCATTAGACATGAAGTCAGAAACGACACGCCAACAAAATACCAGCAACAAGTTGAGTAGAGGCATAATGGGCCAAGGTCCTTTTTAATATCCACAATGACTTGGTCCTATGCCGAAAGAGACTTTGAGTACATAGTTCGTCATCAACCCAACTGGGGTATATTTCTAAGATTATATTCCTTAAGCCCGGGTAATATAAAAACGAAAAGGATTATTTCCAAACTAATTTGTTGATTTTTTTAAAAAAAAAATTCATCAATATCTATTTATTTAATGTGAGTTTTAAAAATCTAACTATTAAATTGCATATTCTTATTACATTCTTCACGTTTGCAAAATTTTAAAAAGCTCAAAGATCAATAACTATATCATTAATCAAATATTTAAATTTCAAGTTTTTGTGATCTAAAATCATGTATAAAAAACAAGTTTATTAATTGAATAATAAATAGCATTCGATTTGAATGAAATTTGACATGCATGTTATGAACATATAAACCATGAAATCCAAATGTTAGATTTTTTAAATTCACATCCAATAAAAAGATATCAGTAGAGTTTGAATGGTTACAATAGTTTGAAAGAATCATTTTCCCATACAAACTCACCACAATCCTTAGGGTTGGTTTTGGGCAATTCAATTGATTTGGTTAGCATTTTGAACACCCCAAGAAAAAGATCATGACCATGCATGATTCAGAAGTCCAATTCTGGTCTTTTCATTTTCTCCTTCATACCCTTGAACTAATATGTATGAAAGAAAAAGAAAAATATATCTTTGACCCATTTAATGTGTTTAGTTTCATACTCTACCAATCATAACTTATTTCATTATTTTTTCTTTCTTTTTAAAATTACCAAAGTAATATAAATAATCTTCTCAAAAAAAAAAAAAAAAAATCAAACTCTTGGTTAGTTGTGATTGAGAGACATAAAATGAAACATTAAAAATTGGGATGCAGGATTTAAATTCACGTAGGGATAGATGTTGAATTCAAATTTAATGTTTGTCTTGGAAGAGCCAATACGACAATGGTGATTGGTGTTTTTTTTTTTTGGTGTGTGAGTAACATCCGAAATTTCTTGAGATGAGATCACTAATACACATGACTTTATTTAATGTCAACTTGCAACTGACATTGTAAACTCATCAGATACATAAAGATAATTATAAATATTAATTTGTTTCTTTCAAGTTACAATATAGCAGGTCAAAATGTAATAAATTTCTAGTTGACGATGTCTATATATGATCATTCTTGTTACTTTAGCTTGTTTATTGAATTGGCCCCAACAATTCAGAAGAAAGTGCCATCGGTCAGCTCTCCCTTTTGTTGAACCTGCTTATTAAAAATTGGCATTTCAATTATTTAAGTACTAACCCGTAGGTTGGGAAAGTATTTCTGATAAAGGGAAAAATATGAAGAATGCTTCAAAGTGTGAAACTAAATTTTAATAAAGAGGGGTCTCCAAAACAGAGAAGAAAACTAGTTTTTTTGCATATAAAAAGAAAAAGTGAAATAGCAAAGAATTTCACAAACCCACGAAAGCATGGCCGAAGTGATGGTGATGAAAGAGTCAAGGACATTGCAGCTCATCTCAGATTTGAACTAATAAATGACATGGAAATTATACTCCCATACTATTATGCAAGGGAGGTAGTTCTCTCTTTTTTATTTTTGGCAAGTAGAATAGAATAGGACATGACAGGGATGGAAGTGAGACCGAGTATATATAGCCTCCACCATAAATAAAACCTAGCTTTAAAAACTGGAACATTTATACCCTCAAAGTAATGGCCTGTTTGGATGTTAAAAAAAGAAGGGGGAATAGAGTAGAGGGAAGGAGAGTAATTCATTTACCTTGTTTGGAAGTTTTTTAAGGAATGAGTGGGAGGGATTTGGAGGGGTTTCAACTACCTCCAACCCCTCATTTTTAATTCCCCCAAATTGGAGAGATTTGGAGGGAGAGTAGAGCACATAAATTATTAAATATGTAAACTACCTAATTTACCCTTATTATATTAAAAAAATTACAAGGCATTTTAACGTAAAAAAAAAAAAAAAAAACACTGTAACCCACAAGCTCTCAGTTCTCTCAAGCTCTCTATGTTCTCTCAGTTCTCTCAAGCTCTCTCGGCTCTCAAGCTCTCTTGGCTCTCTCAGCTTACACTGGCTCTCTCTCTCTCTCTCACGACTTCTTCACTGTTCTCTCTCACGCCTAGCATTCTCTCACAAAGGTAAACTCTATTTTTAATTTCTGTTTCATGGGTTTCTTTTAAGTTGAATCAAATAACTATGTTCTTAAAATTGTGATTTTATTGGGTAATTTCTTATTAATTGTGATTTTATGGGGTAATAACATGTTATTTGTGGGTGGGTTTCGGATTTGAGGGCTTTTTTTCTTAAATTTTAAAGTTTCAAAGTATTGCTCATAACGTGTTTGATAAAGTGCTTAAGTGAGTCTAGATTGTGAACTTGCATAAATTTGTATATTTTGGCTATGGATCTATGTTTCTTGTTTATTTTTATTGGGTAATTTCTTGTTTTTTGTGAATGGGTTTCTGATTTGGGTAATTTCTTGTTTTTTTTTTTTTTTTTTTTGTGATGATTTGCCTAATATGTTTGTTAATGATTTGCCTCAAATTAAAAAGTGGCATGTTTTAATCATTGAGATAGACGACAATCACTACTATTTTTTCCTTTTTTTTAAAAAAAAAAAATTCTTTTGAATGATAATTTTGGGTTTTTGTTTATTTTTATATCATTTGAATACTTTGTGCTCTATTGTAATATTTTGATTTACACTAAAATGAAACTCTATTGGCTCTCCAATTAACTTTTCTCACAGTAGACCGTGTTGATCAACTTTTGCATACCCAAAAATAAGTGTTATGGCAATACAAGTAGTGCTAATCATCACAAAAGAAGTTAACTTTTGTCAATTTTTAGGGTGGAAGAGTGGCTATCTAGAGTTAGAAATGTGTCATTTCTTGTCTCCCTCCTAACTAACCTAAATGCCATAGATTAGCTTTCAAATGAGTTTGAATTTTTTTTTCGGCACCTCTCCAACCTGAAAACATCTATAAAACTAAGTTTGGCATAAACCCATGTACTCCAAACATGGAGAAGAGCAACATTCAAAAGGTACCTAGTAATCACATGATGTTTCAACTGTCTCTATTCTATTTACACATTGAAACTTTTTTCTTTCCTTGTATTATTTTACTGCTGCTTATATTCAGTTCCACTAGCCAAAAATAAAATAAAAAAATAAAAGACTATTCTGTTCTACTTGTTAGATGAGTTGTGCTCTTCATAAAATACTGGGCTTGGCTCAAGATAGGAGGCATTTTATATAAATACACTTATGCACCAAACCTTAAGCTGCCCGCCTGCCTATGGTCAAAGCCAATATTCATAGTTATGGGTCCTCCAATAAGCAACAGATTGTTGTAGTAGAGTTTAAGGTTGACTTTGTAATAAAAGGGATTACAGGGGAAGATAACAAAATTATTCCTCTTGGATTTGAGCAATGTTGCTGGGTGGCAAAAACAGTTTAGGGCATAAATGAATCTGCTAAGCCAGCTTACCCATTATGCCTTATGACTGTGCTCATTCAAAAACATATTGAGCAATGTAAGAAAGACAAACTCGAAAGGTAACTTCCCAAGACCACCTGCCCTGCTATACAGCTACCTAATGCCTTTCCAAAGATCCACTCCATAAGAAGAAGTCCCTAACCTACTAAAACATTCATGCCCCCTCTCCATATTTCTTCTTTATCTCAAGCCTACAAAGCCCTTTCCAGAAAATTTTTCAAAAGCTATTACTTTGGAAGAACTTGATAAAACACTCCTAACCTACTAGAGCACAAATGCCACAACCTATTAAATAGAGATGGCATATGTGAAGATCTACTATACCCATAAACCCATATACCCACACATGCATGCACTCAATGTTAGAATACCGATTATATGATTGAATTTACCATTTCCTAATAACTTAAAATGGCTATGAAGTTGTTTCTTTTATTTGATTTTAGTTTTAGTCATTACTATAACCATGAAGTGGCATTTCACTAGCAAGCCAAATACTTTCTAAGTTTTATATTCTTATATAATAGATTACAAAAAACACATTGAATTGTAATAGCTTAGTGTTTTTATGCATATTATGGATTGTAATAGCTTTGCTGTCATGGGATAATTTTATTAGATGGATAGACAAGAGAATAAAAGGAGACGTGTATTGCAAATTTGGGAATGGAGACGTGGATTATGGGATTGGGAATGGAGACGTCGAATGACAATTGCTTATGTAGTTTGTCTTGTTGCCTATTGGTTAATACTTCGAAGGAGGCCTCAAAGGAGACAAGTAACTTACTCAATTAGTAGTTTGAGTTTAGAAAGACGAAGTGTTCGCGATGAACTAATGAGAGAGATAATTGAAAATAAAAAGTGTCGTGATATTATACGCATGGGGCCTGGAGCTTTTTTAGATTTGTGTGACATGCTACGTAAAGAAGGTGGCCTCCAACCAACACAACGAGCAATGATTGAAGAACAAGTTGCCAAATTTCTTTACATATTATCACATGGTGTAAAGTATTGGGAAATATCTTTCTTTTTCCGTCGCTCTGGTGAGACTATAAATCGTCATTTTCATCAAGTGTTAAGATCTGTGATACAACTAGAAGAGAAGTTTCTGAAACAACCTGATGGATCTCAAACTTCAGTAGAAATACTCAACAGTTCTAGGTTCTTCCCATATTTTAAGGTAAAAAAAAAAAAAAAAATTATTATACTCTAATAGCTTAATTGTGGTATATATAAAGATTTTAATATATAGAAGTAAGTGCTCAACAATTTTAGTTCTTCCCATGTCAGGATTGCATTGGGGCAATTGATGGAACGCACATTCTAGCAAAAGTTCCTATTGAAGATGCACCAAGATATCGTGGTAGAAAGGACTACCCAACACAAAATGTGCTAGCGGCATGTACATTTGATTTAAAATTTACATATGTTTTGCCTGGATGGGAAGGAACTGCGTCAGACTCAAGAATTTTAAAAAATGCATTAAGTAGACGCGATAAGCAAAAAGTCCCCCAAGGTAATTTTGTTAGAAAAAAAAAAAAATATATATATATATATATATATATATATATATATAGCCATTAGTGTATAATAACATAATGAAGCATATCATTCCTATAGGTAAATATTACCTTGTTGATGCTGGATTCATGTTGAGGAGCACGCTTCTTGCACCTTATAGAGAAGTTCGTTATCACTTAAAAGAGTATTCAAGAAGTCCACCACAAAATGCTAAAGAGTTATTCAACCTTCGACATGCATCCTTACGCAATGCGATTGAAAGAGCATTTGGAGTCTTGAAGAAAAGATTTCCTATAATAGCAAGCTCAAATGAACCGTCTTACGGAGTTCCAACCCAAAAAAAAATAATTTTAGCATGTTGCATTTTGCACAATTACTTGATTGGTGTAGATCCGGATGATAGAATTCTTCATGAGGTGGATGAAGAAATTTTAAACAATCCTAAACCCCATGAACAGCTTGGTGCACAAAGAGAGAGAAATAATGATGATGTTGCCCAAGGAGAGATTTTAAGAAACTTAATAGCAACTGATATGTGGAGGGATTATACATCCAACCCAACTTGATGTTATTCTAAATTTAATAATTGTAGACAAATGCTTCTAGTGAATTTGGAACTATGTCTTTGTTTTAATGGGCTGATTCTCATTAGAATTGTTTTATTATTTAATTTTCCTTTTATGGACTTATCATTTTGTATATGATACATTTAATTTGCTTGGGATAAACTATTGAATGAGTTTTGATTGTGACTTGAGAATGTGTTTCTTCCTGTGATGTTTGTGTGAGACTTTCCTCTTTAGTATGCAAAATGAATTATTCCTCTATATTGTCCTTTAAGTTGTGTTGGCAACCTTTTGCTTTCGACTTGCTTATGTTTGCCTACTTAGTTGTGTTGATAAAATGAGCTTTTATTATTTCAACCATGGATAATGTGTAAATATATTTATTTGCTCAAATATTTTTTTATAGGTTCAAATATGTCAGAAAAAAGGACTATTGATGATGTGGTTAAGAAAGATAGAGAATATTGGACAGCTATTATGGATGATGCACTTATTGATGCACTCTTGCATCAACATCATCTAGGTAACAGAAATGGTTCAGTCTTCACCACACATGCCTATGACAATATTGTGAAGGAATTGCAAGAAAAATTTGAAAAACCAATAGACAAGCAAAAGGTGAAAAATCGCATTAAAACCATTAAGTATAATTGGTCAGACTGCTATGATGTATTTAAGAATGGATTGAGTGGTTTTGCTTGGAGTCCAATCACCAAAATGTGGAGTGCTGAACCGGAAGTTTGGGAAAGTCTAATCCAGGCTTGTCACTCATACTCTAGGAGTTCAAGACTGTTCTTATTCAATTCCCTATTTAATTATTAATTCAATGATCAAAATTTCTCACTTCTCATCAATTATCCTTTTAATCTAAGTGAAAATTTATCAATAGTTTCCTAGGAAATTTCTCTTTCATATTCTTCTTTGTATATAGTATTAATGCAATGATTATGACAACCCGATCCCATTTCAAAGATTATCCTTTTAATTTAATGGTATATACTATATATTATTTTCTCCTGATTCGTCTTTGGGAGTGATTTTCAAGAGCATCTTTGTGAGAGAGCTCCAATATTACCCTGCCTTGTTCATTTCCTTTTCTCTTTGGTTTAGTTGTCAAGGTATATACTTTATATAACACATGGTACACTTTGCCCTGCTCGATCAGTTCCTATGTCACAGGATGGGTTGAGTTTAAAAATTCAAACAATTAGATGGCTGGGAAAACAAATGAGTGGAATTAATGTCAATGGTCTTTGATTCAAATGGTGTTAGTACTTAGTAATCATGACAGGGGACAGTCACTAACAAAATAATAGATTTTCTGTTCTTTACCTATTATTTTTTAATTGGTCAGAAAAATATATTTCCAATGATTAATAAAATTAATAGCTTTGTGTGTAATGGGTTTATTTTGTTGTCATTTTTTAATAGGCTAAACCTAAAGCAAAAGAGCTTAAGAACAAACCAATTCCAAACTACGACAAATTGGTTGAGCTTTATGGAAAAGATAGAGCAACTGGGGAACAATCTGAAACTGCATCAGAGATGAGGCAACGGTAGGCTACTTCAACTGGAGAGGGCTCTATGGAGAACATTGAAGATATTGATCATTTAGTTGCTCAAAATGAAGTTACTTTGGAGAGCTGTGATAATGTGGGTGATAATAATGCGGGTGAAGCCTCCTCAAAAGCCAAAAAGAGAAAAACATCAAAAAATGAGGACATGGAACAAATTATGGGAGCAATTCAGGATGTTGCTTTAGCAATGAGAGAAGGAAATTCAGCACTTAGAGAAGGAAATTTAATTTTTGAGAGGAGCTTGGCACGTCTTCCCATTCCTGAGCAAGACGTGTTTCATCTCTTGGATGAGATAGGAATTGATTCTAGATTGCGAATGAGGGCTTATCTCTATCTTATTAAGAATCCAGATATGTTGAGAGCTTTTATTGGCTATCCAGTGGAGGAGCGCAAGGAGCTATTGTTCACAATGATGTTTGGTCCTTAAATTTCTCTAACAATTAGGCAAGTAATGTTCCAAGACAATTTCAGCTTCTAAAAACCTTTTCAATTGATCATTGAACTATAAACTCTTGGGATTAATTTTTCTTTGACACTAGCTTGTGTTTATTTTTAGTTTTTCTTTCTAAAACAAGTATGTTGACAATTATAGATATGGTCATAGCTCATTGTAACATTGTCCTTTTTTCAGTGGCTTGAAAACTTTGTCTGCTTACATTCATTTTTATGCTTTTCACTTCTTAGTTGTCTGGCATGATACAATGTCATATGAGGCCTTTGATTCAAAAATTGGCTGTATTGCCAATGCTCACAATCTCTTGAGCTTGCCTTCATTATTGCTGAGCGCCTAAGGAGGAGGATCACATCACAGCAAGCTCTTGCCCTCTAGGCTTCTACAGTGAGGCTTTAAGAGCCCACCAATGTGCTCTTTTTCTTACGTTAATAGCAGTTATATTAGCATTAGCACTATTGGATTTTCGTTATTTATGTTGTGTATTGTGTGTATACTAAAAGGAAGAGTGATGGTTTGAGACACTATGAAAACACGGGAATAAATGGATAACAATTTATTTATTCCATAAGAATATAAGATATGATTGCATTTTATTCTTGGTTGTGTGGTCCAGATAGTACAGTCAAAAGTTATTTCAAAGCTTATTATTTCAGATTTTTCATAATTGAGATACCATTCAATTGATTCTAAAAATAAAGAATAGATATTTTTTATTAACCAAAACTCTTATGCTTCAATGTCATTGTAAGCCCTTGCCGTAATATTCAACCTGGTGGGATGGCTGTGATTATTGAAATAGTCAAAATTCAATATTTTGTTGATTTTTTCAGTAAACAAACAAACCAAATATTTTTTTTCTTATTTTAATTATTATCAATTAAAGATGGTTTTTTTTTTAAAATAATAAAAAAGTAGAAAAAATATTTAATCATATACTAATGTTGATTATTTAATTCACATAAAAAAAATTATAAAAAAAAAATATACTAACAAATTAATCATAAATCAATGTTGTAAGTTCATTTTCAAATAGGGGTAAATTTGTATATTTTAATAATTTCCACTACTCTCCATCCTAATTTTTAAAACATCCAAACAAGGGGAAGGACTAATTACTCCCTTCCCCCTTACTAATTTTAAAAACATCCAAACAAGGTGGAAGAGAATCATTCCCCTTTACTCTCCTCCCTCTCAAAACTTCCAAACAGACCATAAACCTTTGAAACCTGAAGTCAAACCTTCTTTTGGATGACATGGCATAAAGAGAGTCTGGGCGTGCCTACCAAGGTCCTTTTTAATATCCACAATGACTTGGTCCCATGCCGAAAGAGACTTTGAGTACATAGTTCGTCATCAACCCAACTGGGGTATATTTCTAAGATTATATTCCTTAAGGCCGGGTAATATAAAAACGAAAAGGATTATTTCCAAACTAATTTGTAGAATTTTTTTTTTTTTTAAATTTCATCAATATCTATTTATTTAATGTGAGTTTTAAAAACCTAACCATTAAATTGCATATTCTTATTACATTCTTCATGTTTGCAAAATTTTAAAAAGCTCAAAGATCAATAACTATATCATTAATCAAATATTTAAATTTCAAATTTTTGTGATCTAAAACCATGTATAAAAAACAAGTTTATTAATTGAATAAAAAATAACATTCGATTTGAATGAAATTTGACATGCATGTTATGAACATATAAATCATAAAATCTAAATGTTAGATTTTTTAAATTCATATCCAATAAAAAGATATCAGTAGAGTTTAAATGGTTACGATAGTTTGAAAGAATCATTTTCCCATACAAACTCACCACAATCCTTAGGGTTGGTTTTGGGCAATTCAATTGATTTGGTTAGCATTTTGAACACCCCAAGAAAAAGATCATGACCATGCATGATTCAGAAGTCCAATTCTGGTCTTTTCATTTTCTCCTTCATACCCTTGAACTAATATGTATGAAAGAAAAATATATATATCTTTGACCCATTTAATGTGTTTAGTTTCATACTCTACCAATCATAACTTGCTTCATTATTTTTTCTTTCTTTTTAAAATTACCAAAGTAATATAAATAATCTTCTCAAAAAAAAAAATAGAAATTAAAAAAAAAAAAATCAAACTCTTGGTTGGTTGTGATTGAGAGACATAAAATGAAACATTAAAAATTGGGATGCAGGATTTAAATTCACGTAGGGATAGATGTTGAATTCAAATTTAATGTTTGTCTTGGAAGAGCCAATACGACAATGGTGATTGGTGGCATGTGTTACTGTCACTAGTTCATACATTTTTTTTTTGGTGTGTGAGTAACATCCGAAATTTCTTGAGATGAGATCACTAATACACATGACTTTATTTAATGTCAACTTGCAACTGACATTGTAAACTCATCAGATTCATAAAGATAATTATAAATATTAATTTGTTTCTTTCAAGTTACAATATAGCAGGTCAAAATGTAATAAATTTCTAGTTGACGATGTCTATGATCATTCTTGTTACTTTAGCTTGTTTATTGAATTGCCCCCAACAATTCAGAAGAAAGTGCCATCGGTCAGCTCTCCCTTTTGTTGAACCTGCTTATTAAAAATTGGCATTTCAATTATTTAAGTACTAACCCGTAGGTTGGGAAAGTATTTCTGATAAAGGGAAAAATATGAAGATTGTTTTAAAGTGTGAAACTAAATTGCAATAAAGAGGGGTCTCCAAAACAGAGAAGAAAACTAGTTTTTTTGCATATAAAAAGAAAAAGTGAAATAGCAAAGAATTTCACAAACCCACGAAAGCATGGTCGAAGTGATGGTGATGAAAGAGTCAAGGACATTGCAGCTCATCTCAGATTTGAACTAATAAATGACATGGAAATTATACTCCCATACTATTATGCAAGGGAGGTAGTTCTCTCTTTTTTTATTTTTGGCAAGTAGAATAGAATAAGACATGACAGGGATGGAAGTGAGACCGAGTATATATATATAGCCTCCACCATATATAAAACCTATCTTTAAAAACTGGAACATTTATACCCTCCAAGTAAACATTTGAAACCTGAAGTCAAACCTTTTTTTGGATGACATGGCATAAAGAGCGTCTGAGCGTGCTTACCAAGGTCCTTTTTAATGTCCACAATGACTTGGTCCTATGCCGAAAGAGACTTTGAGTACATAGTTCGTCATCAACCCAACTGGGGTATATTTCTAAGATTATATTCCTTAAGCCCGGGTAATATAAAAACGAAAAGGATTATTTCCAAACTAATTTCTAGAATTTTTTTTTTTTTAAATTTCGTCAAAATCTATTTTATTAATGTGAGTTTTAAAAATCTAACAATTAAATTGCATATTCTTATTACATTTTTCATGTTTGCAAAATTTTAAAAAGCTCAAAGATCAATAACTATATTATTAATCAAATATTTAAATTTCAAGTTTTTGTGATCTAAAATCATGTATAAAAAACAAGTTTATTAATTGAATAATAAATAACATTCAATTTGAATGAAATTTGGCATGCATGTTATAAATATATAAACCATTAAATCTAAATGTTAGATTTTTTAAATTCACATCCAATAAAAAGATATCAGTAGAGTTTGAATGTTACAATAGTTTGAAAGAATCATTTTCCCATACAAACTCACCACAATCCTTAGGGTTGGTTTTGGACAATTCAATTGATTTGGTTAGCATTTTGAACACCCCAAGAGAAAGATCATGACCATGCATGATTCAGAAGTCCAATTTTGGTCTTTTCATTTTCTCCTTCATACCCTTGAACTAATATGTATGAAAGAAAAATATATATATCTTTGACCCATTTAATGTGTTTAGTTTCATACTCTACTAATCATAACTTGCTTCATTATTTTTTCTTTCTTTTTAAAATTACCAAAGTAATATAAATAATCTTCTCAAAAAAAAAAAAGAAATTAAAAAAAAAAAATCAAACACTTGGTTAGTTGTGTTTGAGAGACATAAAATGAAACATTAAAAATTGGGATGCAGGATTTAAATTCACGTAGGGATAGATGTTGAATTCAAATTTAATGTTTGTCTTGGAAGAGCCAATACGACAATGGTGATTGGTGGCATGTGTTGCTGTCACTAGTTCATACATTTTTTTTTTGGTGTGTGAGTAACATCCGAAATTTCTTGAGATGAGATCACTAATACACATGACTTTATTTAATGTCAACTTGCAACTGACATTGTAAACTCATCAGATTCATAAAGATAATTATAAATATTAATTTGTTTCTTTCAAGTTACAATATAGCAGGTCAAAATGTAATAAATTTCTAGTTGACGATTTCTATGATCATTCTTGTTACTTTAGCTTGTTTATTGAATTGCCCCCAACAATTCAGAAGAAAGTGCCATCGGTCAGCTCTCCCTTTTGTTGAACCTGCTTATTAAAAATTGGCATTTCAATTATTTAAGTACTAACCCGTAGGTTGGGAAAGTATTTCTGATAAAGGGAAAAATATGAAGATTGTTTTAAAGTGTGAAACTAAATTGCAATAAAGGGAGGTCTCCAAAACAGAGAAGAAAACTAGTTTTTTTGCATATAAAAAGAAAAAGTGAAATAGCAAAGAATTTCACAAACCCACGAAAGCATGGTCGAAGTGATGGTGATGAAAGAGTCAAGGACATTGCAGCTCATCTCAGATTTGAACTAATAAATGACATGGAAATTATACTCCCATACTATTATGCAAGGGAGGTAGTTCTCTCTTTTTTATTTTTGGCAAGTAGAATAGAATAAGACATGACAGGGATGGAAGTGAGACCGAGTATATATATATAGCCTCCACCATATATAAAACCTAGCTTTAAAAACTGGAACATTTATACCCTCCAAGTAAACCTTTGAAGCCTGAAGTCAAACCTTTTTTTGGATGACATGGCATAAAGAGCGTCTGAGCGTGCTTACCAAGGTCCTTTTTAATGTCCACAATGACTTGGTCCTATGCCAAAAGAGACTTTGAGTACATAGTTCGTCATCAACCCAACTGGGGTATATTATCTAAGATTATATTCCTTAAGCCCGGGTAATATAAAAACGAAAAGGATTATTTCCAAACTAATTTCTAGATTTTTTTTTTTTTAATTTCGTCAAAATCTATTTTATTAATGTGAGTTTTAAAAATTTAACAATTAAATTGCATATTCTTATTACATTTTTCATGTTTGCAAAATTTTAAAAAGCTCAAAGATCAATAACTATATTATTAATCAAATATTTAAATTTCAAGTTTTTGTGATCTAAAATCATGTATAAAAAACAAGTTTATTAATTGAATAATAAATAACATTCAATTTGAATGAAATTTGGCATGCATGTTATAAATATATAAACCATGAAATCTAAATGTTAGATTTTTTAAATTCACATCCAATAAAAAGATATCAGTAGAGTTTGAATGTTACAATAGTTTGAAAGAATCATTTTCCCATACAAACTCACCACAATCCTTAGGGTTGGTTTTGGACAATTCAATTGATTTGGTTAGCATTTTGAACACCCCAAGAGAAAGATCATGACCATGCATGATTCAGAAGTCCAATTCTGGTCTTTTCATTTTCTCCTTCATACCCTTGAACTAATATGTATGAAAGAAAAAAATATATATCTTTGACCCATTTAATGTGTTTAGTTTCATACTCTACCAATCATAACTTGCT
This sequence comes from Quercus robur, assembly GCF_932294415.1. Classification (NCBI taxonomy): domain Eukaryota; kingdom Viridiplantae; phylum Streptophyta; class Magnoliopsida; order Fagales; family Fagaceae; genus Quercus; species Quercus robur. The sequence continues at coordinate 18,514,544 of NC_065535.1, read as the reverse complement.
TCATTATTTTTTCTTTCTTTTTAAAATTACCAAAGTAATATAAATAATCTTCTCAAAAAAAAAAAAAAGAAATTAAAAAAAAAATCAAACACTTGGTTAGTTGTGTTTGAGAGACATAAAATGAAACATTAAAAATTGGGATGCAGGATTTAAATTCACGTAGGGATAGATGTTGAATTCAAATTTAATGTTTGTCTTGGAAGAGCCAATACGACAATGGTGGTTGGTGGCATGTGTTGCTGTTACTGGTTCATACATTTTTTTTTGGTGTGTGAATAACATCCGAAATTTCTTGAGATGAGATCACTAATAAAAATGACTTTATTTAATGTCAACTTGCAACTGACATTGTAAACTCATCAGATTCATAAAGATAATTATAAATATTAATTATTTTCTTTCAAGTTACAATATACCAGGTCAAAATGTAATAAATTTCTAGTTGATGATGTCTATGATCATTCTTGTTACTTTAGCTTGTTTATTGAATTGCCCCCAACAATTCAGAAGAAAGTGCCATCGGTCAGCTCTCCCTTTTGTTGAACCTGCTTATTATAAATTGGCATTTCAATTATTTAAGTACTAACCCGTAGGTTGGGAAAGTATTTCTGATAAAGGGAAAAATATGAAGAATGCTTCAAAGTGTGAAACTAAATTTTAATAAAGAGGGGTCTCCAAAACAGAGAAGAAAACTAGTTTTTTTGCATATAAAAAGAAAAAGTGAAATAGCAAAGAATTTCACAAACCCACGAAAGCATGGTCGAAGTGATGGTGATGAAAGAGTCAAGGACATTGCAGCTCATCTCAGATTTGAACTAATAAATGACATGGAAATTATACTCCCATACTATTATGCAAGGGAGGTAGTTCTCTCTTTTTTATTTTTGGCAAGTAGAATAGAATAAGACATGACAGGGATGGAAGTGAGACCGAGTATATATGGCCTCCACCATAAATAAAACCTAGCTTTAAAAACTGGAACATTTATATCCTCAATGTAAACCTTTGAAGCCTGAAGTCAAACCTTTTTTTGGATGACATGGCATAAAGAGAGTCTGAGCGTGCCTACCAAGTTAAGTAACCCTAGATTCTCAGCTAGCATTGACCGTAGAGGGGGTGGGGAGATCAAAGAAAAAAGAAAAGAAAATAACACCAGTAGCCTTCTTATTTAATTTCTCCTATTTTTAGTTTGGTTAATTTTGGGGGGAAGTTGGAAAATCCGTTTAGAGTTATATAGTACTCCTTTTTAAGGTAAAAATTATCGGCTTAACCATCAATTTTAATGAATTGATTAATAACTCAATACTGGTATTTAATTACTCAAAATTCAAATCACAATGTTTGCATGGATGAAAACTTTTTTTTCTTAAATGTACAAATTAATCACAAAAATATGCATACAAAATCAACGTATGTTCATGGAGTAAATGCTCTAAACAAATTAAGAAATATTCTGGGACAACCCCAAGTAGCAAATTCACTATAAAAGGTTGTTACAATACATAAATGCTAATACGTCTTCATGTGCATGTAGTCAGACCACATACTTGAGCCCTCCAAACTCAAGCATTTGCAAACTCTCACCTTGTGCCTTTTGAGTTATCTGTTGCACAAGACTTCTGGAAGATTTGATGTTATTACTATGGTTTCAATAGCAACGTCTAACACACATATGACGATCAAGTGTGTGGAACAATGAAACTACTCCTATCATGGACTAGACAACACTCAGATTCCGTTTGATTCTAATATGACAGTAGCTAGGGGGCGAGGCAATCTTCTTGATCACAGCTCGTGAGAGGTCCAAGCCAATAGTGAACCATACTGCTCTGGCAACTTTATTTTCACACAGTAGGATGATTTTTTGTGTGTCTCGTACACACAATGTGTTATCAGCCAATGACCACATTTTTTTTAAAGAATTGCGTCTCTTGATATTGGTAATTGCCTATTTAATAATGGATGTAACGCATGTAAGTTTTCTAACCTTAGTATCACATGAACCATTGCAATAAGCTAAATTGCATACATGTGATCTTCTCGGGTTTTTTCAATAAGTTTAGTACAAACCGAGCTACTAATATTAAACAAACAAAAAAAAGAAAAAGAAAAGAAAGAAGATCGTTTTCCATATTTTATGTATGTAAGCGTTTCTATGTTATTGTTACCACAAACCATTGTCCAGATGCTTGTAAAGCCATTGCATTAATTTTAGATCCTTTTTTTAAGTGTAATGACGGTTCCCTAATATAATTTATGCTGAATCTATTATACACGAGTCTTGGGGGTGCTCATTTGACATGATGTTTCTTCCATTTTGCACCAATCTGTGGAAGCCCCGACAATCATGCACGTCATGTTCCTAGAATTACGTTATTAGTTCCTTAAGACTAAAATGTCAATTATTATTGTTAAGTTGCAACTTGATTTTTTTTAGTGAAGGCATAAAATTTTCGGTAATCATTGTCATTATAGTATTGGTGTTAATAATAAAATTTATTTGTTATTTACTTGCTAAATTCTCCGTTCTTACACTGCGTACTATGCCCTATAAATAAGACCAAATCGATCTGACTTAAAACCATGAATCTTAAAGCCACCAAGATATTCAAACATCATGATGAAGACCCCTGCCAGAATTACTTTTTCTCTTTTCATCTTCATTATTATTTCTGAAAGAAGTTTCTTGGCCAACGCACAAAACACGACAATCCCAGTTAATGTTGGTGTCATTCTTAACTTCGATACATTGAATGGGAAGATGGGGTTCAGTTGCATCGACATGGCCCTTTCAGACTTCTATGCCTCTAATCCTTATTACAAAACTAGGCTGGTTATTAACTCCAGGGACTCCAAAAGTGATGTTGTTAGAGCAGCCGCTGCAGGTTCTCTCTCTCTCTCTCTCTCTGTGAAACCTTCTGTTTTCTTTTCTTCTTCTTCTTCTTCTGTACTTTTTCTTGTGTGTGTGTGTGTGTGTGTTTGTTTCTCCATTCACTAGTCAATTCTTAATGTTTTCTTCTTATTGGATTAATTGGAACCGTATGGATTAATGAGATTAAAATTTATGAATATCTAAAAACTTAAGACTTTCTCACCACAAGCACATTTTGGATAAAGCTTACGTTGTTTTTCTACTAACAGACTTTCAAAGAAGTACTACTTGATAGTTTGATATCTGTAGCCGTTCATTGTCAATTGTCTTGTTGTATGGATGGGAGGACAGGATTTTTGGAAGTAAAAGTTGAGACTTCCCAAAATTAGAATATAGAAAGAACCTAAATAATTTTTAGGACAATGTCTAGTTATAAACATGTTTGAAGTTTTAGGCTTGAGAGTCTCTCAAGGAGAAGATGATAAGCATCATTTTCTTGTGCAATTAAATACACATAGCTTACTTTTAGTTGATTGGATTAAGGTTGGTTAAATAAGCCATATGCAATGTTCATAATATGGATACATGTCTTCTTACTAGTATGAGTTGAAATTTATAGCTCCAAACATGTTTCGGAGCTAAACCTTGTCCCTATGAGTAACCCAATATCTTTTTTTTAAAGAAAATTTTGATACACCTAGGATTATACAATTCAACTACATACCAAAAACTTTCTCAAAAAAAAAAAAAAAAAAAAAAAAAAGGAAGAAGAAAAAAACTACATACCAAAAACGGAAAAACCAATATCATAAATTATTAAATTGGAAGATTGTTCTTGAAGTTGACCTCAATATTTGACTTGGTTATAAAATATATTTGAGGTGATCGACGAAAACCAGTTGAGAAAACTACGAAAAATAATCAATATATATATATGTGGGGCTCAATAATTTATGGGCCCGGCCCGCTTGCTTATGGGGAGTCCACAGGCCCAAGCCGAAGAAGGTCATGGCCCAAGCTCAAAAATGAGAAGCACAAAAGGGCCCGGAGATATGGCCGAGGACAGCTTAGTCCTCGGCAGACCCAAAGTCTCATTGATGAAAGTAGTATACGGGCAAACCCTAAAGATCAGAAAATATCTCAGGGAAGTTGTCCTTAATACCCTTCACTGATAAGACTCTGCACCTAACAGAACCTGATTTTTAGGCTTTATTAACCATCCCCAACAGTTCTGGGATTAGATTGACGGGACAAATATCAGTCCTGGAAAAGTTGACCCTACACGTGGACGAGGGACAGCAAACGTAGGCTAGTATAAAAGGAAAGGTAAACTAATTAGAAAAGGGAGGGGATTATCATCTCACTTCCTGGGAAAAACTCCAGGGATGAGAATGACCGGACAATATAAGTACACCACCACGAAAAACCCACCGCCGGGTAACCGGAGAAAGACATTAGTGCTCCTCGGACATGATCCGAGGAGTCCAATCCCTCAAGTTACAAAGTTGTGAGCTTGGATATCCAGGCTGAAACCTTTTCTTATCTGAGTTTCCCTAAAATCCGGTTTGGACCAACGCCCCGTGACCAGACGCTAGCCTTTTAAACCCACTCTCTACAAATCTTATTGTGAGGGATCTTTCACGTGCGAGCCCAACGTTCTTGTTGGGCCGTTTGAGAATCTTGTCCCTACAATTGGCGCCGTCTATGGGAAGGCTTGCGCGTTGGCACGGGTGGCGCATGAGTCAACTCTCTAGCAAGCAGAGATTCGCGAGTTTTTCCCATCTCCGGCGACGTGCAGTTGTTGCTCTGACATAAGCTTCTGCTAGAGGCTACGCCTTGCACTGCTAACGGCGCGGGCAGCTCTAGGGGCTTCCGGCCTCAAGCCAACTCTCCCCTCCCTGGCCTAGGGGTTAACCTTCGAAAAATAAATAAGTATAGAGAAAAAATTACTTAAAAAGAAATCTTACAAGTTTTGGACAGAACCAAGGCCTTGTATGGTCCTTAGACCCAAGCCTATGGGGAAACCAAGTACAAAAAAGAAATCTTACAAGTTTTGGACAGAACCAAGGCCTTATATGGTCCTCGGACCCAAGCCTATGGGGAAACCAAGTACAAAAAAGAAATCTTACAAGTTTTGGACATAACCAAGGCCTTGTATGGTCCTTGGACCCAAGCCTATGGGGAAACCAAGTACAAAAAAGAAATCTTACAAGTTTTGGACAGAACCAAGGCCTTGTATGGTCCTCGGACCCAAGCCTATGGGGAAACCAAGTACAAAAAAGAAATCTTACAAGTTTTGGACAGAACCAGAGCCTTGTATGGTCCTCCAACCCAAGCCTATGGGGAAACCAAGTACAAAAAAGAAATCTTATAAGTTTTGGACAGAACCAGGGCCTTGTATGGTCCTCGGACCCAAGCCTATGGGGAAACCAAGTACAAAAAAGAAATCTTACAAGTTTTGGACAGAACCAAGGCCTTGTATGGTCCTCGGACCCAAGCCTATGGGGAAACCAAGTACAAAAAAGAAATCTCACAAGTTTTAGACAGAACCAAGGCCTTGCATGGTCCTCGGACTCAAGCCTATGGGGAAACCAAGTACGTAAAAGAAAAACCATAAGTTTTGGACAGAACCAGGGCCTTGTATGGTCCTCGGACCCAAGCCTATGGGGAAACCAAGTACAAAAAAGAAATCTTACAAGTTTTGGACAGAACCAAGGCCTTGTATGGTCCATGGACCCAAGCCTATGGGGAAATCAAGTACAAAAAAGAAATCTCACAAGTTTTGTACAGAACCAAGGCCTTGCATGGTCCTCGGACTCAAGCCTATGGGGAAACCAAGTACGTAAAAGAAAAACCATAAGTTTTGGACAGAACCAGGGCCTTGTATGGTCCTCGGACCCAAGCCTATGGAGAAACCAAGTACAAAAAAGAAATCTTACAAGTTTTGGACAGAACCAAGGCCTTGTATGGTCCTCGGGCCCAAGCCTATGGGGAAACCAAGTACAAAAAAGAAATCTTACAAGTTTTGGACAGAACCAAGGCCTTGTATGGTCCTCGGACCCAAGCCTATGGGGAAACCAAGTACAAAAAAGAAATCTCACAAGTATTGGACAGAATCAAGGCCTTGCATGGTCCTCGGACTCAAGCCTATGGGGAAACCAAGTACGTAAAAGAAAAACCATAAGTTTTGGACAGAACCTAGGACTTGCATGGTCCTCGGACTCAAGCCTATGGGGAAACCAAGTACACAAAAGCACAATCGAAGCTCCCTACTTCCCAGTCGACTGCTCGCATGGATTATTTAGAGATTATCAGTCTTGGACGGTATTCACGCGCTTATCACAGAATATTCAACTGTTACCCCGGTTAATTTCCTAAGTTTGATTTACTATGAATTATCGATATAACGCATGGTAGTATTGGTAAATTAGAGTTAGTTAGATTATGTTTCAAGTTATCTTGCTATAAATATTCTTGAAGGAACACACCCATGGAGCACACCCATTCACAAAGTAGTGTTGCCAAAAGATCAGTACTCAAAACATGTAAATAAATTTCTCTTTTTACTAAAATAAAGAAATAGTACAGCGTACAATGAAAAGCTGGAATCAGCTTATGTCAGAGCTCACTATGTAATTGAATAGGAAGGTACAAGAAAAAAATATATAAAACGAAGCCGAGGAGGTGGCACAGAAAAGAGGTTGGCTACTGCTTCAAGACCTCGTTCTTCCTCAGTGCTTTTACATGCCCATAACTCAGGCAACAAAAGAACCCAGCCTGGGGCCCGCAACCTCGAAGCTCTAGAGTGCAGAGAGAACCCAACTTGAGCCTGACACCGCTGAAGGAAAGGTGCAGGGAGCTGGAAGTTGAGGGGCTTTCTCTAAATATTTGCCTGCCACAAGGCAAAGGGGCTGATGGCGGAGAATCCTCCTTCTGACACTCCAAAATTCTGGCATGAACAGAACCTGCTTCGGATTTTGACTAAAAGAGGGAGAGACACCCTTTCCCCTCGGTCGAAATGGAGTATTCCCCTGAACTTATGCTTCCTGTGCCCATACCTCACTATTTTGAGTCTCATGAGGACACGGCGCTTCTGTGGCGGAGAGAGTTCTTTCTTCCCAACCTTCACCTCAAACATGTTTTGCTAAGGGAGGACAGCACTGAATATAGGAGTTGTGATTTGGGAGGAAACTGAAGGAGCTGTGTGTATATAAAGCAACTCTCTCTCCCTCCTATTTATTTGAAAAGACAAGGTGGTGGCAGTCAACTCACGCAGCGTCCCAAGGAACGCTACAGACAAAATGGCTCTAGCCCAACTTCCAACGTCAACTGCAACCACAAGATTAAAGGAGCCTCGTGAAGGCGCACCTCGAACACTGGGACGACAAAAAGTACCGCGTGGCCAAAGACTACATAAATACCTCTTAATTCGTGGGCCTAGTGAATTCGCGGCCCAGGCCCGTTCTGCATAAGGGCCCAGGAACTATGGCCCACGCCGAGGAATAGCCGCTGCCAAGGGCAACCTCCTGCTCGGCGCCTCGTGATATACCTGAAGAAAGGGAGAAATTGAACTCAAAAGGTTTTGGACAGAACCAAGGCATTGCATGGTCCTCGGACTCAAGCCTATGGGGAAACTAAGTACTAGAAAAAGTTTTGGACAGAACCAAGGCATTGCATGGTCCTCGGACTCAAGCCTATGGGGAAACCAAGTACTAGAAAAAGTTTTGGACAGAACCAAGGCATTGCATGGTCCTCGGACTCAAGCCTATGGGAACGCCAACTACTCGGACGGGAAAGTCCTCGGCTCAAATACTGTAAAATGTTAAGGCCAGTATGTTAAGATGGCAAAATGACCCCCTATTCAATAGCCTAAGGAAACTGTTCGTTTTGCGGATGACATGTCCTCGGATAGTTACTTCTTACACCGTATCGAATACTCAGTCCTCATCTTGGCTAATTTTGAGGTAAGTGTCGTCCCTCCCTGGTCGGCATTGCTATGTCAAGTAATTCTGTTAAAGTTATGGTGGCATCTTTTTATTAGCAAGTATTTTGGGCCTTAGTTGTCATTGATTCAAATGCTATACTATTGTGCCGAGCAGTGCTTGCAAATTTATTAAAACATATAAACAGAACATGCGAAGTAGAATAACAATAACTTTTATTAATATAAAAAATTATTACAACGTACAAAGAAGGGCTTAAACAAGCCTATACAAAAAATGAATTGTTAAAGCAACAATAGCATCCACAATACAGATCAGTAAACAGTCAGGTGTCTTTTAAACTCGCCTTCAAAGTCTCTCCAATCTCTGCCTCAGTACTGCTCATATCAGGAGAAGAACGTTCTTTAGAAAAAGATGAAGGAGAAGGAAGAAGAATTGGAACACATGGAAGCACTTCAGCAAGCTCTTGTCATCAAGGAGCGCAAAGGAAGAAGAAGATGGAGGACATGAGCAGAAGATGGAGGAGATGAATGAAGAAGATGGAGGACATGAGTAGGAAGGAGGAGAAGAAGAGGGAAAAGGTGAGAAGGGGGAAAGAGAGGCAAAAAGAGGCGCCAGTGAAGAAAGAGAGGAAGAAGCGGGGACGCCTAGTCCCTGCCCCAGTCTTGACTCCTAACACACTGACGCCATGTTAGATATGCTCATGAGAGAGCGGGTGGTGGTGATAATGGATGGCTTTGACTCGGTCACGCCGAAAGTGGGACGCGACGAATCCCTGCTTCGGATTTTGGCTAGAAGGAAGGAGAGAAAAATCTTGAGTCTCCGCCATCCTTGCCCAGACCGAGTCATCTCTAGCTTTATTAGGACATGGTGTTTTTGGGAATGAAATAGTTTACTCATGGCTGACTACTGTGGTGAACGTATTATCGGATAAGGAATAACCAAAGAGAAGAAGTGGACTCTGGGAGGAATCTGAGGGACTCAAGTATGAGAAAATCAGCTTTTGTCTTCTCTCTTTATATAGGGGACGAAGAGGAGATTACTTAATGTGTGCAGATCTCCAAGGAGATCTGCAAACATCAATACACCCGTTTCATTCCCCCATGCTACCAAATACCGTTGAATCTGGGAGGTCTCGTAAAAGGAAGATATTAAAGGCATGCTTCGGATAACCAAACGGCATAAACGCATCGCGCGTAAATTGAGGGAAACGTCTTGTAGACCGGCGCATTCCCTAGGGAGGTGAAGAGTCGCTAACGTCGATCAAGGGCTGAATTAAATGAGCCACGATAAAGGCTCGGTATTACCAAAACCCACCTTTCCAACCAAGATGTTGGACAGCAGGGTTTTGAGGGGCTATTGTGGGGCTCAATAATTTATGGGCTCGGCCCGCTTGCTTATGGGGAGTCCACAGGTCCAAGCCGAAGAAGGCCATGGCCCAAACTCAAAAATGAGAAGCACAAAAGGGCTCGGAGATATGGCCGAGGACAGCTTAGTCCTCGGCAAACCCAAAGTCTCATTGATGAAAGTAGTATACGGGCAAACCCTAAAGATCAGAAAATATCTCAGGGAAGTTGTCCTTAATACCCTTCACTGATAAGACTCTGCACCTAACAGAACCTGATTTTTAGGCTTTATTAACCATCCCCAACAGTTCTGGGATTAGATTGACGGGACAAATATCAGTCCTGGAAAAGTTGACCCTACACGTGGACGAGGGACAACAAACGTAGGCTAGTATAAAAGGAAAGGTAAACTAATTAGAAAAGGGAGGGGATTATCATCTCACTTCCTGGGAAAAACTCCAGGGATGAGAATGACCGGACAATATAAGTACACCACCACGAAAAACCCACCGCCGGGTAACCGGAGAAAGACATTAGTGCTCCTCGGACATGATCCGAGGAGTCCAATCCCTCAAGTTACAAAGTTGTAGGGCTTGGATATCCAGGCTGAAACCTTTTCTTATCTGAGTTTCCCTAAAATCCGGTTTGGACCAACGCCCCGTGACCAGACGCTAGCCTTTTAAACCCACTCTCTACAAATCTTATTGTGAGGGATCTTTCACGTGCGAGCCCAACGTTCTTGTTGGGCCGTTTGAGAATCTTGTCCCTACAATTGGCGCCGTCTACGGGAAGGCTTGCGCGTTGGCACGGGTGGCGCATGAGTCAACTCTCTAGCAAGCAGAGATTCGCGAGTTTTTCCCATCTCCGGCGACGTGCAGTTGTTGCTCTGACATAAGCTTCTGCTAGAGGCTACGCCTTGCACTGCTAACGGCGCGGGCAGCTCTAGGGGCTTCCGGCCTCAAGCCAACTCTCCCCTCCCTGGCCTAGGGGTTAACCTTCGAAAAATAAATAAGTATAGAGAAAAAATTACTTAAAAAGAAATCTTACAAGTTTTGGACAGAACCAAGGCCTTGTATGGTCCTTAGACCCAAGCCTATGGGGAAACCAAGTACAAAAAAGAAATCTTACAAGTTTTGGACAGAACCAAGGCCTTATATGGTCCTCGGACCCAAGCCTATGGGGAAACCAAGTACAAAAAAGAAATCTTACAAGTTTTGGACATAACCAAGGCCTTGTATGGTCCTCGGACCAAAGCCTATGGGGAAACCAAGTACAAAAAAGAAATCTTACAAGTTTTGGACAGAACCAAGGCCTTGTATGGTCCTCGGACCCAAGCCTATGGGGAAACCAAGTACAAAAAAGAAATCTTACAAGTTTTGGACAGAACCAGAGCCTTGTATGGTCCTCCAACCCAAGCCTATGGGGAAACCAAGTACAAAAAAGAAATCTTATAAGTTTTGGACAGAACCAGGGCCTTGTATGGTCCTCGGACCCAAGCCTATGGGGAAACCAAGTACAAAAAAGAAATCTTACAAGTTTTGGACAGAACCAAGGCCTTGTATGGTCCTCGGACCCAAGCCTATGGGGAAACCAAGTACAAAAAAGAAATCTCACAAGTTTTAGACAGAACCAAGGCCTTGCATGGTCCTCGGACTCAAGCCTATGGGGAAACCAAGTACGTAAAAGAAAAACCATAAGTTTTGGACAGAACCAGGGCCTTGTATGGTCCTCGGACCCAAGCCTATGGGGAAACCAAGTACAAAAAAGAAATCTTACAAGTTTTGGACAGAACCAAGGCCTTGTATGGTCCTCGGACCCAAGCCTATGGGGAAATCAAGTACAAAAAAGAAATCTCACAAGTTTTGTACAGAACCAAGGCCTTGCATGGTCCTCGGACTCAAGCCTATGGGGAAACCAAGTACGTAAAAGAAAAACCATAAGTTTTGGACAGAACCAGGGCCTTGTATGGTCCTCGGACCCAAGCCTATGGGGAAACCAAGTACAAAAAAGAAATCTTACAAGTTTTGGACAGAACCAAGGCCTTGTATGGTCCTCGGACCCAAGCCTATGGGGAAATCAAGTACAAAAAAGAAATCTCACAAGTTTTGTACAGAACCAAGGCCTTGCATGGTCCTCGGACTCAAGCCTATGGGGAAACCAAGTACGTAAAAGAAAAACCATAAGTTTTGGACAGAACCAGGGCCTTGTATGGTCCTCGGACCCAAGCCTATGGAGAAACCAAGTACAAAAAAGAAATCTTACAAGTTTTGGACAGAACCAAGGCCTTGTATGGTCCTCGGGCCCAAGCCTATGGGGAAACCAAGTACAAAAAAGAAATCTTACAAGTTTTGGACAGAACCAAGGCCTTGTATGGTCCTCGGACCCAAGCCTATGGGGAAACCAAGTACAAAAAAGAAATCTCACAAGTATTGGACAGAATCAAGGCCTTGCATGGTCCTCGGACTCAAGCCTATGGGGAAACCAAGTACGTAAAAGAAAAACCATAAGTTTTGGACAGAACCTAGGACTTGCATGGTCCTCGGACTCAAGCCTATGGGGAAACCAAGTACACAAAAGCACAATCGAAGCTCCCTACTTCCCAGTCGACTGCTCGCATGGATTATTTAGAGATTATCAGTCTTGGACGGTATTCACGCGCTTATCACAGAATATTCAACTGTTACCCCGGTTAATTTCCTAAGTTTGATTTACTATGAATTATCGATATAACGCATGGTAGTATTGGTAAATTAGAGTTAGTTAGATTATGTTTCAAGGTATCTTGCTATAAATATTCTTGAAGGAACACACCCATGGAGCACACCCATTCACAAAGTAGTGTTGCCAAAAGATCAGTACTCAAAACATGTAAATAAATTTCTCTTTTTACTAAAATAAAGAAATAGTACAGCGTACAATGAAAAGCTGGAATCAGCTTATGTCAGAGCTCACTACGTAATTGAATAGGAAGGTACAAGAAAAAAATATATAAAACGAAGCCGAGGAGGTGGCACAGAAAAGAGGTTGGCTACTGCTTCAAGACCTCGTTCTTCCTCAGTGCTTTTACATGCCCATAACTCAGGCAACAAAAGAACCCAGCCTGGGGCCCGCAACCTCGAAGCTCTAGAGTGCAGAGAGAACCCAACTTGAGCCTGACACCACTGAAGGAAAGGTGCAGGGAGCTGGAAGTTGAGGGGCTTTCTCTAAATATTTGCCTGCCACAAGGCAAAGGGGCTGATGGCGGAGAATCCTCCTTCTGACACTCCAAAATTCTGGCATGAACAGAACCTGCTTCGGATTTTGACTAAAAGAGGGAGAGACACCCTTTCCCCTCGGTCGAAATGGAGTATTCCCCTGAACTTATGCTTCCTGTGCCCATACCTCACTATTTTGAGTCTCATGAGGACACGGCGCTTCTGTGGCGGAGAGAGTTCTTTCTTCCCAACCTTCACCTCAAACATGTTTTGCTAAGGGAGGACAGCACTGAATATAGGAGTTGTGATTTGGGAGGAAACTGAAGGAGCTGTGTGTATATAAAGCAACTCTCTCTCCCTCCTATTTATTTGAAAAGACAAGGTGGTGGCAGTCAACTCACGCAGCGTCCCAAGGAACGCTACAGACAAAATGGCTCTAGCCCAACTTCCAACGTCAACTGCAACCACAAGATTAAAGGAGCCTCGTGAAGGCGCACCTCGAACACTGGGACGACAAAAAGTACCGCGTGGCCAAAGACTACATAAATACCTCTTAATTCGTGGGCCTAGTGAATTCGCGGCCCAGGCCCGTTCTGCATAAGGGCCCAGGAACTATGGCCCACGCCGAGGAATAGCCGCTGCCAAGGGCAACCTCCTGCTCGGCGCCTCGTGATATACCTGAAGAAAGGGAGAAATTGAACTCAAAAGGTTTTGGACAGAACCAAGGCATTGCATGGTCCTCGGACTCAAGCCTATGGGGAAACTAAGTACTAGAAAAAGTTTTGGACAGAACCAAGGCATTGCATGGTCCTCGGACTCAAGCCTATGGGGAAACCAAGTACTAGAAAAAGTTTTGGACAGAACCAAGGCATTGCATGGTCCTCGGACTCAAGCCTATGGGAACGCCAACTACTCGGACGGGAAAGTCCTCGGCTCAAATACTGTAAAATGTTAAGGCCAGTATGTTAAGATGGCAAAATGACCCCCTATTCAATAGCCTAAGGAAACTGTTCGTTTTGCGGATGACATGTCCTCGGATAGTTACTTCTTACACCGTATCGAATACTCAGTCCTCATCTTGGCTAATTTTGAGGTAAGTGTCGTCCCTCCCTGGTCGGCATTGCTATGTCAAGTAATTCTGTTAAAGTTATGGTGGCATCTTTTTATTAGCAAGTATTTTGGGCCTTAGTTGTCATTGATTCAAATGCTATACTATTGTGCCGAGCAGTGCTTGCAAATTTATTAAAACATATAAACAGAACATGCGAAGTAGAATAACAATAACTTTTATTAATATAAAAAATTATTACAACGTACAAAGAAGGGCTTAAACAAGCCTATACAAAAAATGAATTGTTAAAGCAACAATAGCATCCACAATACAGATCAGTAAACAGTCAGGTGTCTTTTAAACTCGCCTTCAAAGTCTCTCCAATCTCTGCCTCAGTACTGCTCATATCAGGAGAAGAACCTTCTTTAGAAAAAGATGAAGGAGAAGGAAGAAGAATTGGAACACATGGAAGCACTTCAGCAAGCTCTTGTCATCAAGGAGCGCAAAGGAAGAAGAAGATGGAGGACATGAGCAGAAGATGGAGGAGATGAATGAAGAAGATGGAGGACATGAGTAGGAAGGAGGAGAAGAAGAGGGAAAAGGTGAGAAGGGGGAAAGAGAGGCAAAAAGAGGCGCCAGTGAAGAAAGAGAGGAAGAAGCGGGGACGCCTAGTCCCTGCCCCAGTCTTGACTCCTAACACACTGACGCCATGTTAGATATGCTCATGAGAGAGCGGGTGGTGGTGATAATGGATGGCTTTGACTCGGTCACGCCGAAAGTGGGACGCGACGAATCCCTGCTTCGGATTTTGGCTAGAAGGAAGGAGAGAAAAATCTTGAGTCTCCGCCATCCTTGCCCAGACCGAGTCATCTCTAGCTTTATTAGGACATGGTGTTTTTGGGAATGAAATAGTTTACTCATGGCTGACTACTGTGGTGAACGTATTATCGGATAAGGAATAACCAAAGAGAAGAAGTGGACTCTGGGAGGAATCTGAGGGACTCAAGTATGAGAAAATCAGCTTTTGTCTTCTCTCTTTATATAGGGGACGAAGAGGAGATTACTTAATGTGTGCAGATCTCCAAGGAGATCTGCAAACATCAATACACCCGTTTCATTCCCCCATGCTACCAAATACCGTTGAATCTGGGAGGTCTCGTAAAAGGAAGATATTAAAGGCATGCTTCGGATAACCAAACGGCATAAACGCATCGCGCGTAAATTGAGGGAAACGTCTTGTAGACCGGCGCATTCCCTAGGGAGGTGAAGAGTCGCTAACGTCGATCAAGGGCTGAATTAAATGAGCCACGATAAAGGCTCGGTATTACCAAAACCCACCTTTCCAACCAAAATGTTGGACAGCAGGGTTTTGAGGGGCTATTGTGGGGCTCAATAATTTATGGGCTCGGCCCGCTTGCTTATGGGGAGTCCACAGGTCCAAGCCGAAGAAGGCCATGGCCCAAACTCAAAAATGAGAAGCACAAAAGGGCTCGGAGATATGGCCGAGGACAGCTTAGTCCTCGGCAGACCCAAAGTCTCATTGATGAAAGTAGTATACGGGCAAACCCTAAAGATCAGAAAATATCTCAGGGAAGTTGTCCTTAATACCCTTCACTGATAAGACTCTGCACCTAACAGAACCTGATTTTTAGGCTTTATTAACCATCCCCAACAGTTCTGGGATTAGATTGACGGGACAAATATCAGTCCTGGAAAAGTTGACCCTACACGTGGACGAGGGACAACAAACGTAGGCTAGTATAAAAGGAAAGGTAAACTAATTAGAAAAGGGAGGGGATTATCATCTCACTTCCTGGGAAAAACTCCAGGGATGAGAATGACCGGACAATATAAGTACACCACCACGAAAAACCCACCGCCGGGTAACCGGAGAAAGACATTAGTGCTCCTCGGACATGATCCGAGGAGTCCAATCCCTCAAGTTACAAAGTTGTAGGGCTTGGATATCCAGGCTGAAGCCTTTTCTTATCTGAGTTTCCCTAAAGTCCGGTTTGGACCAACGCCCCGTGACCAGACGCTAACCTTTTAAGCCCACTCTCTACAAATCTTATTGTGAGGGATCCTTCACGTGCGAGCCCAACGTCCTTGTTGGGCCGTTTGAGAATCGTGTCCCTACAATATATATATAAAATTGAAGTCTCTGAAATTTCCACAATTTTCCACGTCATCATTATTTTCTTTTTCCTTTTATTTTAGATTCTTTTTATTTTAGATTCTTTTTCCACGTTAGCATTATTTTAAAAAAAAAAAAATGATTTTATATGATAAATATTAGAAGATCATATATAGGTACGTATAATAAGATTAATGCCACTTAGCCGGTTGCCATGAATTAAGAGTCCCATTAGGAATTGGATTTTATTGGAGTGGCATGGAAGTCTCTAAATCATGTTTGTATGCAATGCAAACTCCTTCACAGTGAAGGAGGTGCCAACTTACTTTCTTATATATGTATAAACCTACGTGTGTTGCCGCAAACTATTCTTTTGTTACAAACACTTCTTTCTCAAGGTACGAAAATTTCTCTTCATAGCTTTCTCAATTTGTCTTTTTAGTTTTTGTATTCTTTTTTTAATAGTAGTTTGTGTATGGTTTGTGTTTGTGTTTGTTTTTCCTTTCATAGTCTGTGTGAATATATTTCTTGGTACTTATGCAAAATCTTTAAAGATGCCTTCATATTCTATGTTTCCTTTTCATTTGCTATTTCTTGGCTTGTATTATAGATTGTAATGTATATATTCATGAAACAATTTAGTTAATTGGTTTTTACATCTTTAAATATCACCCATTCATGAATGGAGATTCCGTGCAATATACCACTAGGTTATTGTAGAGTGAAATTCTCTCACAACAATTTTTACATTTTGACCTTCTTTTTTTTTTTTCCAATTTTTTTTATTCAAGGGTTTAGATTCAAAGTTACAGAAGCAACTTTCAATCCAAACCTTTCAAAAAAAAAATTCTATAGATGAATTAAAAAGCTGGTGACTTTATTTCATAAAGTCATTTTTTTTATTCTTAAGTAGAAAGGATAAGATAAAAAAAAAAAAAATGCAAAACTATTTTATGAGCATGCTAATTACATGGAAACCTAATTCAATTAGGAGATATTTTCAATTAGAATTAGGAGAAGAAGCTAATTCAATTAGTAAGTTACCACATAGAATAGAAACCTAATTTCAATTAAAATGAGTAGAGATAGAAGTTACCAAATAGAATAGAAATCTAATTCAATTGGAATTAGCAGAGATAGTTAAGAACCTTGAATAATATAAAATCTATAATAGTGTTCCGTATTATATGTTAATATATTTATATTTGGTTATGAAATTTGTTATTATTGTTTTAAAGTGTTCCAGATTTAAAAGATACGCTTTAACCCTCTATTCCAAATGTTAGTTTTATTACTTTTATAGTTTTACTTAAACTATGTGATATTTGAACGTCGGTGGAATTTTCATAGTGAGGTTGTGTTTGAAATTGTAACTTTTAAATTAGTATGCTAGATTATGATACTTTTTCAATTACTAATATTGTTTGGTTACTCAGCATAATAGTTAGAACTTAGAAGCTATATGGGCGTGGTCATAAGAATATGTTTTTTCTATTCTCTGCCTTGTACAACACTTCAATATATAACATTGGTTACACATTTTTGGATTGAATATTCACTTTAGGATTTTGATTATAATGAGAAGAATTTTGTGTAACAAGTCGCCTTCTTTGAATACCACCATTGGGCCCAAATATTGGAAAAAATATTTCTTATAGGACCTTTTATCCTTCCTTAACAATTGTAGTTGCTCTTGCTTGTGCTAAAATTTCCTACTTTTTAAATCAAATTTTTTTCTTCTAAAAGCCTGTGTTATTACCCTATCGATTAAATATCATTATCTTTGTTTTCATACTAAAAGTTTGTGTTCTGGTAAATTTATATCTTTGTGGTGGGAAGTTTAATGAAAAGTTTTTAAAATCTCATATCCAATATATAGTTTTTTTGTGTATCGCACGGGTTAATGACTAGTTAATAATTATAACGTAAGTATGTTCAGTTTTATAATGGACTTCAAAGAATCATCTGGCGAGAGACAAGTTGTAACAAAATGAGACAGGGACATTCAACAAAATAATAATAATAAAAAAAGAAAAACACAGATAAAGACAACTATATTGTGATACCCATCTCCTTCTCTTAACAAAGAAAACAAAACGCTTAACAGTCAATCAATGCAATTCAATTACATGTTGCTGAATTTTAAAAAGATTTAAAATGCAACTTAGAGAATTTGTATTAGATTGTATAAATTAGCATAAGGGTAAAAATATGCAACCAAACCCAAAATTTTCTCACATCAGATTATGCATTCATTATGTAAAATAAAAATTTGTTATGGTGCTTGTTCAAATATACACAAGCATTGTAGCTTGTTTATTTTAATTTTAATTTTTTTTCTTTATGTTTCTTGAGAATAAGGGAAAAGAATGAATGGTGGTTGTTGTGAGAGAGAAGTGATTAAACGATAAGAGAAACTGATATTTTAATTAAATAGAGTTTAGAATAGAGATAATATTTTGTGGGTGTTTTTATTCAAAAACAGACAAAATAATTTTTACACAAACTGATGTGAATGTTCTTACACTATATTTCAAAATTTCTTACTACTTTTTTTTTTTTTTTGAATTATAACATTTTTCTAATGTTTCCTTAGAATTTGAATTCTGTCTTTCAAACTATTAATTAGAAGTAGCATGAAGAGTTCACATTTAAGATTATAGCCTATAGAGAACTTTAGAGAATCTTGATCTGATTTGAGTGTGCTAAAATTTGTATTTTAACTACTTTCTTTTCCTTTTTATCTTCTTCCTTGTTTTCTACATGAAAGGGAATGATGGGAGAGGTTATGATAAAGGTTTATCCCACATCAGTTTTTTAGTGCTTTAGTTAGCATTTTTATTGTATTGATTTGCAATAAAATTTTAAACCAATAAAATCAACTGAACTTTATCTTTAAAAAAAAAATAGTAAATTGACTAATTAATTGTCCATTTTTTAAAACTATAACTTACTATATCATTGCCACCTCCCTACAAGATTTAGTAAAATATAAAATATATAATCCTTTTCTACTTTTTTTTTTTTTTTTTTTTGGGATAAAATAGGGGAGTATTATTTAAATATATATAATGTCATACAACAACAAGCATTACAGCCTTTGTGGGACACACTCTAGTAGTCCCAAAGTGTTCCATATCCAATACAAAAGATGCATATAAGAAAGCAAAACAAGTATCAAAAATTTCCAAATGCACTATTACTGATTTCCACTCTTTGCTAGAGCATTCACGCAACCATTGGCTTCACAGAATATGTGGCACATCTAGGCAGTCCAGTTGCGTTGCATAAGGTTCCTGCAATCACATAGTAGTATAATAACATTTGGTGAGATATCTTTATCAGTGGTTAACTAGGAAAGAACTGTCATAGAACCTATTTCAAGCTGAATAAATTTAAAACCCAAATTCCATTCCAAAAGGAGCCTTTTCTACTTATTCAGTGATTCATAATATGTTGATATCATTTGTCATAATCCAATTATACATTAACGACATCAGTAGACTCATGTTTGAAGTTTCTCTTGATTGTTTATATATATATATATATATATATATATATGTTACAATTACCTAGTACTTTGTGTGATATTAGACTCAGCACAAGACAAAAAACAAAAAACAAAAAACGCAATCATACAATTTTTATTTTTTATTTTTTATGTTTTATGTTGATAAAATAAAGAAAAAGAGAATATAGGAATAATATATATATTTCTACCTATCTGCACTTGTAAAATAAACAGCTTTTATATATAGGCATGAGAGTGTTAAACAAGTAATAAGCGTGCACAATAAGTAAAGTACTGTGTTAGAAAAGTAAACTGGGCTTGAGCCCAGTGGGCTAGGTGTGTATATAGTGAATATGCGTCAAAATTTTAGAAGGTGATGTTAATCATATTATCACATTCTAATTGCTAACGTTTTCCATTGTTTAGTACTAAATTTTACCTTAGTTTTTTAAACTTCTGTTTATTTTGAGGGTAAATAGACAATAAATCAAATTTCTCTTTGTTTTTGGAACATAGCCCTAGACCTGATTAAAAATATAGAAGTGCAAGCCATCATAGGTCCGCAAAACTCAACGCAAGCCAACTTTGTGATTGATCTTGGTGAGAAAGCTCAGGTACCCATTGTATCATTCTCAGCAACAAGCCCTTCTCTTACCTCCCGTCGAAGTCCATACTTTTTTCAAGTAGCTCAAATTGACACATCTCAAGTGAAAGTTATAAGTGGAATTGTTCAAGCCTTTGGATGGAGAGAGACCGTGCCAATCTATGTAGACAATGAATTCGGGGAAGGTATAATATCCTTCTTGGTTGATGCCTTGCAAAATGTTGATGCACGTGTCCCTTATCGAAGTCCCATTCCTCCATTGGCCTCAGATGACGAAATTGGTGAAGAACTTTATAAGTTGATGACAATGCAAACTAGAGTCTTTATTGTGCACATGCCAACCAATCTCAGTTCTAGGCTTTTCAACAAGGCAAAAGAGATTGGAATGATGAGTGAAGGTTATGTTTGGATTACAACAAATGTGATAACTAACTCTTTAAGTTTGATAGAACAATCAGTCCTCAACTCAATGCAAGGGGTATTGGGTGTAAAGACTTATTTTCCAGAAACTAAAGAACTTGAAAATTTTACAGCTCGATGGAAAAGGAAATTCCAAGCAGAAAATCCAGCCATTTTGAATGCTGAATTGACTGTTATAGGACTATGGGCCTATGATGCTGCTTTAGCACTAGCGAGGGCAGTAGAGAAGGTTGGGACCGCAAACTTTTACTTTGAAAAGACAAATGCTTCAAGCAACTTAACAGAACTTGAAGCTATTGGGGTCTCTCAAAATGGTCCAAAACTTTGTGAAGCATTATTGGGTATCAAATTTAAAGGCCTAGCAGGAAATTTCAATCTTTTTAATGGGCAATCACAATCATCAACTTTCAAAATAATTAACGTGAATGGTAATGGAGAAAGAGGGGTTGCATTTTGGACTCCAGAAAATGGACTCACAAGGAATGAATTGAATTTGAGGAACTCAAGCACATATTCTACTTCCATGAAAAATCTAGGACCTATTATATGGCCAGGTGATTCAAGTATCGTTCCAAAAGGTTGGGAGATTCCAACATATGGGAAAAGGTTGAAAATAGGAGTTCCAGTGAAGGATGGTTTTACTGAATTTGTTAAGGTGACATATGATCCTAGCAGCAACAGAACACAGGTAACAGGCTACTGCATAGATGTCTTCAATGCTGTCATGGAAACATTACCATATGCCGTTAGCTACGAATTCATTCCCTTTGCAAATTCAAGTGGTGGAAGCGCTGGTAGTTATGATGATATGGTCTACCAAGTATATCTTGGGGTTAGTAAAAACTTCATCTTACTATATTTTAATTAGATGTAAATTTTGAAAATCTAACCGTTGTATTGCATGTTCTTATTATATTCTTCATACTTGCAAAATTTCAAGAAAATCAAAGATCAATATCTGTGTCATTAATTAAATGTTTAAATTTCAAGTTTTTGTGATCGAACATATTGCATAAAAAATAAGTTTATTGATTGAATAATAAATAACATCTGATCTAAATAAAATTTGATCTCTATGCTAAGAATATAAAGAATATACTTTCCAACAGTTTGATTTTTAAAATTCACATTCAGTAAAAGGATATAAGAGTAGTTTCAAGGATTTCTCTCCAAACTAAGAAATCTTGTCTAGAATTGTTTATGCTATTCAATGAGAAATTAATTGAAAATTCTCTTACTGTATTACTAAAGCTATCATACTAATGA
Source organism: Quercus robur (assembly GCF_932294415.1). Lineage (NCBI taxonomy): Eukaryota > Viridiplantae > Streptophyta > Magnoliopsida > Fagales > Fagaceae > Quercus > Quercus robur. The sequence goes on along the minus strand of NC_065535.1, from coordinate 18,493,203 downwards.
AAATGATCTAAGTAATTAATATTTTACTTGACAGAATTTTGATGCTGTGGTAGGAGATACAACCATCATAGCAAATAGGTCTAACTTTGTCGATTTCACATTGCCATACACGGAATCTGGAGTATCCTTAGTAGTGCCAATCAACGACAGTGGGAAAAAAAATGCCTGGGTGTTTTTGAAGCCTTTAAGTTGGGACCTTTGGATGGCAAGCGGGTGTTTCTTTGTCTTCATTGGCTTTATAGTCTGGGTTCTTGAACACCGAATAAATGATGATTTTCGGGGGCCTCCCTCACATCAAATTGGTACTAGCTTATGGTACTCTTTCTCTACAATGGTGTTTGCACAACGTAAGTTTTTGTCATAACTCTAGAGACTTATTTCACATAGACAAGCACTTCTGCAATACACAAACACTATCTTGGTTCGAGTGCTCTTAAACTAGCATACAATGCTTAGTTAAAGTCTTTGTAGGCTTAATGCACTTCTTTGCTACTCTTCTAATTGATATGATTCCAAACCAATAAAGAAATCTTTAAAATTCTCACGTCATACGCGGGACTCAATAGCTTGTAATCTATATTACAACAAAAATAATACTCTTCCACTTTTTTGTTTTTTTGAGGGAGAGTTTTAAGTTTCAATTTATGGCGTCCATTTTTGACAATTTTTTTCTATCAACAGGCTAAGATACTACTTAATTGGTTCCAAAACCAACACGGAAACCCTCAAAGTTATTGCTTCATGGACTGGAGTTAATGACTTATAACTTGTATTAATACAGAAATAATTTTCCATCAAACTAGGAGAAAGGCTACTCCAACAAAACTACTCAAATGAATATTCACTTGTACATATAGTTAAATAAATTATTTAAAAATCATATGACTTGTTAAAATAAATTATCTACAAATGTAAATGTGTATGGTCATTTCAATTAGCAAGATCTCTTGCAACCCAATTTAGAGGAAAATTTTGTCTATATTACCACTGAAGATTCCTTGAATTCTCTATCATAAGTTAAAAAGATAATAATATATTTGGATGATTTACATCTCAAATATTATAAAAGCTTGTTATTTTTGATGCAATTACATTATCTTCTTGAAATCTTTTCAATTTAATTTACAGGGGAGACAGTGGTAAGCAACTTGGCAAGGTTTGTGGTAATCATATGGATTTTTGTAGTATTTATACTCACTCAAAGTTACACTGCAAGTTTGACATCACTCTTAACAGTTCAACAGTTACAACCGACTGTTACTGATATCAACCAACTTATTAAGAATGGGGAGTATGTTGGCTACAAAGAAGGATCTTTTCTTTTGGGAATCTTACAAGAAATGAAGTTTGATAAAACCAAACTTAAGGCATATGATTCTGCAGAAGAATGTGATGAACTTTTGTCAAAAGGAGGTGCGAATGGAGGTATAGATGCAGCTGTTTTTGAAATTCCTTACATGGAACTTTTTCTCGGTCAATATTGCTCCAAGTATACCATGGTTGAATCAATATTCAAAACTGATGGTTTTGGCTTTGTAAGCTCTCTCTCTCTCTCTCTCTCTCTCTCTCTCTCTCTCTCTCTCTCTCTCTCATATGTGTTTGTGTGTGCGCTTAAATAAGTGTATAGTTTCTCATATTGATTTTTTTTAATGACTTGCAGGTCTTCCCAATAGGTTCGCCTCTAGTATCTGATGTGTCAAGGGCAGTCTTAAATGTAATAGAAGGAGAGAAAATGAAAGAGATTGAGAATGCATGGCTAGGACAGCAAAACAATTGTACAAACTCTAATAACCAGGTTTCTTCTGCGAGTCTTAGCCTTGCTAGCTTTTGGGGCCTATTTCTCATTGCTGGGGTTGCTTCCTTATTAGCTCTCATCATCTCCATGTCTATGTTCCTTTACAAGGAAAGGCAACAAATCTTGATCCACTTTCATTCAGAAGGCTCAATATGGAGAAGAATTCATAATACCTTAAGAATCTTTGATAGAAAAGACCTCAATTCCCATACTTTTAGAAAGAGAGCACTGCAAGACGGAAGTGGCATTAATAGTGTTCATGTTATAGGTGCAAGTGAAACCTCACCAAATAGTAACTACCTGCAATGTCCATCAAGCTATTCAACACACAGTGAACCCCCATTTGCTTGTCGTGGAGCTTCAGAAACGCCTCCTAGAGAATATGGTGATCCCAGTCCAAATAGTCAAGCATCTCAATTAGCGCCGGCTATTGAGCTAATGAGCTGCCCAAATCTTGAGGGAACAATAACCTTAGAAATAGCTCATGAAAATTGTTGATATGCATTTTAGTAATATTTTAGAATAGTGTCATTTGTATCATACCTCCACTTAAGGATATAATATAAGAAAAATTATCTTATGAGACGATTTTATAAAACATCTCTCACATATGTGGATTGCACATATTGTAAGAGAAATGTTTTGTGAGATACTTTTTTTTCATACTATGGTGGTAGAAAACTAAAGAGATTCATGTGTAATTCCATTCATAAGCCTAATTCAAATTATACTTATGAAACTTATGTTTTGACATTTCCTAATGCGTATTGGCCACCAAACTATCTCTCAATCTGCTAATACATTATTTTTTCACCTTAATTGTAATAGATTTCATTAAAAAATATGCACAGGTGCATTTTCTTTATACAACACATATATTACATTACATTAGTGTCCACAACATATCAAGTCAACTAGTCAAGCCTGCATTTTTTTCAAGCATAGTTCGTTAAATATTCGAGCTTTAAATTTTGCTCGATTTTTTATTTTATTTTTTTCAGTTAATGAAAGATCTCAATGGAGCTTTTTTTTTTAATACAAAATAGAAATTCTACTATAGCCTAATCTAAGTGTATATGTATATAAAACTTCCTCCTGGAAACTTAAATCTCAGCCCTTACCCTCCACATCTCACAAACACTTATACTTGCGAAGTGACTATCATGCCAAAGGTATGCAATCTTTTACCCAAACCCAATGAAAAAAATGGGATCACTTCTTATGGACTCATTGAGAATAATTCGATGGTATCTTAATGTGTCAAACTCAAGCTAAGTTTGATTCCTTTCACAATCTTAACTATAATGAATTAATGTAGGGTCCTTTATCAATGGTAAAAATAATTATCTATATAGAGAATGATGTTGGGAAAAAGTCTTATTTATTTATGGACAAGATTTTTATGCAATCCAGAATTTTTATACAAACCACTACGTGACCGTACTTAAAGCCATATATAATAGTTAAGCAAGTCAACTAAACTTATTAAAAATGTCATGTGATTATAAATAAATGTGAATGGTTTTTTTAACTGCCACATAGTAGTTTGCATAAATATTCCTGCAACTTAGGTTGCATAAAAACCTTACTCTTTATTTACTATATCCAAAATAAACCTCGGGCACGTCAAATAAATTTATATGGTCAGTATCAATTCCAATTACGCTACACACCCATCCAACCATTTACATAAGTATATCATTAAACAAAAAGAGAACAATAGCAACCACATTATTTTGAGATTAACTTATCAAAAAAAAAAACAAGATGAAAATAATGTTTAGACCCCTAGATCGTTCTGCTACCAACAAATTCGCAACTTATAATCCAAGTAGTTACCTAGCCAATTTCAATGGTGATTTGAATAAAATAGTAAATAAACAATAATAAGAATAACCACACACTTAAGACGAGAGATTGTTCACTAAATAAAAACCCAATAAGGTAAAACACCGCAAGGCCTAGCCCAACTCATTAAATCCCTTCCCAAATTTCTAACTTTAATTAAGGGATTTGTCTGGTGATTGATTCTCTTTATTGGGAAGAGAATGTGTGTTCAAATATTTTGGTTCTTCCATGAGCACCCAGGCTATGCACATTGCAGAGAAATTATTTGTTTCACTAAAAGGACTACTGAGGTGATTCTTCCTGACCTTTAAACCAATAAAATGCTGTTATTTATGCAAATGTGACATCATCTGGTATTTATAATTTTTTATTCTTTGTGCTAATTAGGAAACTCACACATACGTTTGCATAGATGACATTATCTCATTAGTTAGGGAGGACCACATCAACAATCTTCCTATGTAAATAATAAGCATGGTTCATAAACTATTTAAGAACAAAATTTTACTCTAAATATGTTTGGAAAATTGGACTCCAATCATCAAGAAGATGACATTAGTGGTTGTCATATACCATGTATATAAATTACTTAACAAACCAAGTAAATTATATACATTACACATAATAAGACACATGTCATCTTCCAATTAAAATATAGAGACCAAGGCTCCAAATATATTTAAGCCGAACTTAGTCCGCTCTATAATTTCCTCGGTGTTCGAAGCTCAGTAAAGAGACTTTTGATGAGTCCAAAACCAATGTGAAGTGACACTTTTACCCTCCTATCCACTGTCCTTAATTTTCTTTTTTGCTGGCTCATTTTCTGTGTGTGGGCTTGGTCCACACGGCAATAGAAAAGAGCTTCGATTGTGCTGAACTTTGTGGACCCATGTTATGGGCTAAGTTTTGCTAACTTCAGGGGTTTCCACAATGGATTTTGGGCTTGGGCCATCAATAAATAATCATCTATGGGGTCTAGATTTTGTCTATATTATTATGTTTAGATTAATATTTTTGATAGATTCATAGTTGTTCAAAAAGTGTCCTCACCACTATGCACTGGAATTCACATAGGGTCCCGGGACAATAAGATATTGAATTCCAATTTATTGTTTGTGTCTTGAAGAATCAAAATGACCATGGTGGTTTGTGAACAAAGTTTTTCTCCAAACTAGTTTGGAAAAAAATTCTTCAAAATTATTATATATCTCTTTTTTATGAGTGAATTTTGAAAATCTAACTGTTGAATTTCATGCATATCAAATTTTGTTTAAATCAAATTTTATTTACTATTTGATCAATGAACCATTTTTTTTTTATACACAATTTTAGATTATAAAAACTTGAAATTTTAATATTTGTTTGATGATATAACAATTGATTTTTGATTTTCTTAAAATTTTGCAAGCATGAAGGATATAATAAGAACATGTAATCCAACAGTTAAATTTTCAAATTTCAGACTCAATATAAAAATATATGATAAGTTTAAAGAGTTCCTCTCCAAATTAGTTAGGAAAGAAACTTTATTCGTGGTTGGTGCCTTGGTGGCTTGTGTTGTGTCACTATTAGTAGTTCAAACATCCGAAATTGCTTGAAGGAAGATCACTAGAAAAGCTTGACTTTCAATATTAAATGTCAACTTACAATTTTGTAAAATCATCAGATTCTTCCATTAAAAAGTAAATTCATCAGATTCATAAAAATAATAATACATGTCAACTTGTTTCTTTCACTTAAAATATTGAAGGTCAAAATATATTAAATTTTGGAACTTTATTGCAATATAAGCCTAAGGTTCTGTTTGATTTGGGTGAAAGGGAGGAGTATGGAAAACTTATGAAAGAAAATGATAGTATGAGTATCATTTCCACCATTCGCTAGGGAAGAAATCAGAGGAAATAAAGAGGAGTGGAGTATTTTCACTTCAGGCCCATAAAATTTACTCCCTTGAAAAATAGAGAAGGAAACTAAATTTTGCACACAAAAAAGCCCCCTTAAAATTTCAGTCACGTACAGCCAACGATCTTCCTACAAAAGAAAATTTAAAATAGCAAAGAATTACAATCCTAGAAATTAAGGTGGCATGGCCGACGTAATGGTGTTGAAAGAGTCAATCCATGACCCATTATTTGAACTCATAAAGTCGACCTCAATTCCAATATTATTCACCACCATGTCGGTTGAAACCCTTCATTGCAAATCAAGTCACAAGCCCACAACAAACTCAAACTGTTGTTAAGAGTCTTAACAACAGTTTGAGTTTGTTGTGGGCTTGTGGCTTGTTTCATTGCAAATCAAGCCACAACCCCAAACCTCTAATCACAAGCCACAAGGTTTGAATTTGAATTTAAGACCATTTGCTTTGATATTATCATAAATTGTGGATTTTCTCAGATTGTACTTTCTCAATTGAAATATTCAATTTTAAAATTTCAAGTTCAAAAAAAAAAAAAAATCATATTCATTTGTACAAACCTCAAAGAAGAGTGTCATTTTATTTTTCCTAAAATAGATGTTTAGAGCTCTTCAAATACCTAAAGTGAGTAAAATATCATTTTATTTCACAATGTTATCAGTTATCACTCACTAGATTGTCCCCAGGGATGGGAGAGGTTTTCATTTTTCAAAGTAGGATGGATAGTCAAGAACTAATGATTGACTTGAATAAAAATGACGGGGAAATTATATCCCCTATGTATGTGAGGTTTTTTATTTTTTCTGTCATCCTTTTAGGCAAGTAGGAAGGATAGACATGATTGAATAGAATAAGAGTTGACATGAAAATTATACTACCATACAAAGGGAGGCAGTCATTTTTTTGTTGCTGCAAGTAGGTAAGTCGTTATATATAGCCTCCACCAAGTACGTAGGAAAGTAGGTAAGACATGATCGGGATTGAAGTGAGAGTGAGTATATATAGCCTCCACCATGTATAAAACCTAGCGTTGACTACTAAATTCTTTACCCTCAAAGTAAACCTTTGGTGTCAATTTCTTTTAGATGACAAGGTAGAGAGAGAGAGAGAGAGCTTGCCAAGTCATGAAATGTTATCATCCTCATCGACCATTGATTGTGATCCACAGTTTTCTGGGAAAATGACACCAATAATTGTCTTTGACCAATTGACATTTTCAATCTAAGTATGGTGTTGGTCAAGATTAACTTTTAAAATCATTTTGGGTTGCATTTGAATACTTGAATTTGTATTTGAATTTAGATTTAAATTTTAAAGTGATAAATTTGAAATGTATTAATTCTAAATCTATAAATATTGAAGTATGTATTATGAATTTTTAAAATTCTATGGGTTTAGAATTTATTTCAAATTTAAGGATTTTAAGGTTTATAACTCTTCGTAAATTTGTCAAATTTAAATTCATAATCCTTTGTAACCTATCCAAACAAGGTATTTTGATTTTAATTACCCAAACTCAAATTCAAGTGCCAAAATCCTGCCATCCAAACACATTTTTTTTTTTTATAAAAATTTTAAGATAAGTAAATAGAGCATAGAGGATGGAGAGGTGGAGGTGGAGATCAAAAATACTAAGACAAATTTTTATGGTAAATATGAAATTATTAATAACATTAGTGACACAAAATATATCATAAGACTTCCAAACCAATCCAGGATTTCTAACCTAATTGAATTTTTCTCCAAATCTAATAGATTTTGAGAGTAAAAAAAAAAAAAAAATGATGAAGCTAGAAATTTTTATTTGGATGACAAAATTATAATATTAAAGAGAAATTGAAAACGTAGACACACAAACGTGAGAAGACTAACCTTGCTTGCAATGCTTTCGTAGGTTTTTATAGAGCTTAGCATTGCACTTTTCTATAATGAAGGCTCTTAAAACTTTTATGCACAAAATGAAAAGATAAGGGGACAATGATCAGAGTGTACTATATCTCTTTAGATGCTTAATTCTGCCCCAATGTATCACCGAGAAAGAGACTTTGATCCTAAAGACAATCCCTACCCCAAAGGAAATTAAGGACACACTCTTTCGAATGCAAGACCTAAAAGCCCCCGGCCCCAACAGATTCCCAGCTCTGTTCTATAAAGAGTTTTGGCCTATCATAGGAGATGCAGTTACTCAAGCTGTCACATCTTTCTTTGTGGATGGGAGGTTGCCTTAAGAGGTTAATAGTTCACTTATTGTCCTAATCCTCAAAACTTCCAGCCCGTCCTCTGTCAACAACTATCAGCCTATAAGTCTTTGTAATGTGGTGTATAAGATCATTTCCAAGCTGCTTGTCTCAAAATTGAGACCTCTCTTGTACAAGATAATCTCTCCTTGCCAATTTGCTTTCATCCCAAGGAGATGGATCATAGAAAATCAAGTAGTTGTGCATGAGTTCCTTCATAGTTTCAAGGTAAGAAAAGTTAAAATGAGTTTCATCGCCCTTAAGCTCAATCTCCTAAAAGGCATATGACTGGTTCAATTGGAGATTCATCCAAGTTGTGCTCACTAACCTCGGGTTCGACTCTGTGTTCATTAAGCGGATACTAACATGCATCTCATCTGTATCCTTCAAGGTACTTGTCAACGAAGGTAGGTCAAACCAGTTCAAACCCAACAAGGGACTAAGGCAAGGCGATCCATTAGCGCCGTACCTGTTTATCCTTGGACAAGAGGTGCTATCTAGATTGCTTAACAGGAGCTTAGCTCAGGCAACATAGGTGGAGCCAAAGCTAGTGCAAATGGGTTTGCCTTAACACATGTTATGTACACCGACGATATCATGTTATTCTCCAAGGCAACCAAAAATGATGCTGGGATACTAGCCTGATAGGCCACAAACTGAATGACCCCTTGTGATAGAAATTAATTAATTAATTAGCCAAGTTATTAATTAATCAATTTATCATGCAAACGCGTGGTAGCACAAACAAATCACCAATAAACTAAATATGCAGCGAAAAATAAATAACACGGTGATTTGTTTACGAATGGGGAAAACCTAACAGCAGATACCCCACCGGGTGATTTTCAGGTCACCACTCCCGAAACTTCACTATTATCATAACAAGCGATTACAAGTAAAGGAATCCAAGTACCTTACCAACCTACAGTTGAACTCTTATCCTAATACCCAATTGGACTTGTTCTGTAGTGACAGTTCTCCTTTCAATGCACGACTCCCAAGTACGTGACTAACCAATTGCGCGAATCCCAGTACGCGACTTCAATCACCAACTAAGAAGGTTGTTGGTTGCAAAGTTCTTCAATTCATCCACATGATGAAGATCAAGAATATTCTTGGTCACAAAACCCTATGGTGCACATACACAACAACTTCTTCAAGAGAAAGAGATGAACTAGGGAAAGAATTTCGTCTCCGGTCACAATTTGCTTGAACAGAGTTTGCTCAAAACTTATGCAACTTGTGAACACTTTGACGGCCCTTAAACTGATCCTTTTATATGTCTAGGGTTAGGGAGAAAAGAAAGCCCAAAGACAAATTCACGGATCCCAAGAAAATCATATTGGAATTCTGAAAATCTTAAATCTCGACAGATAGAAGGTGTCGAGCAGTTGTCGAGCACACCAAATGTAGAATAGCTTTCTTAAGCTCGATAAATGCAGCAGTCGAGCCAACTATCGAGCTTTAATGATTTTGCACTCTGAACTTGTTTTCTTGAACAGACTTGAAGGCTTTAATACTTGATCTTGAAACAAGGTTTCTTGAAGTATTTAGAGGCATCCTAAATCTACCCAAATATAAGTAAAGTGTGTTTTGTCAAAGGATAAGCCAATTACATAAAATCATGACATATGTTCTTAACATGTGAAACACATATGTCCTAACAATCTCCCCATTTGGCAATCCGTGACAAAACCACAACAAACAAATGAACATATGAGAGAAGTCATAAATCACTCAACTCATATTCACATGTTGAATACAATAAAATCTATCCTAACACAAACTCTTGAAAAACTTTGCAATAAGAGAGTTTATGGCAAGTAGACTTTGACAACCTATATTTCTGAAACACTTTAAACAAAACTCATCACGGCATCTTTGTGTGAAACAGAAATAATAGATTGCATACAAGTATAAGAAACATGTGTATAAAGGGAGAAAAGAAACAACACATGAAGAGGTAGGTGAAAGAAAAACATACATCAATATAAAGAAAGAGATAAGTACAATGTATGTCTATAAATGGTCACAAGACCTCATGTACAAGAGTAATGTATCTAAAGAGAAAGAAAAGAAAAGATACATACTATCCTCAATACATCCCTCAAAATGTATCAACACTCCCCCTAACAAATGGTCCTATACTAACTCTCCCCCTAAGATAGACTACTCTCATACCAAAACTACTCCCCCTTTTTGTCACGAGTGACAAAGGGTAAGAGTCTTAAGTAGACATCTCATCGGTAGAGCTACCATCTCCATCAGCATCATCTGAAGCATCATCGTCATCACCATCATCATCATCCTCATCCTCAGAATCAGAAGCCACGGGAGAAGGTGGTGAAGGAGTAGCCTCAGGAGCAAAACCACCCATGGACGTCTATCGCTGAGCAATACGACCGACACGAACGTTCACCTGATACAACTCCGTAGAGAATGTATCTAGGCAAGCATCCATACGCTGCAACTGCGCCATGATGTCTCCTAAAGTCACATCGCCCAAAGAAGAAGAAGGAGCAGATGTGGATGAAGTAGAATGGGAGGAAGGAGCTGCTGAATCCGACTGCCGCAACCGAAGCTGGGCCTCGCTACGTTTAACGATAGCGTAATCTATGGCACACATGACGGTAAAATGGTCGGAAGAGGGAAAAGGAACGGAAAAATGGAGTAAGATCCTTATGATAGCGGAAGGAAAGATGAGCTTATCACGAGACGCCGAATCTAGATGAACATCTATAATAGACAGAATGAAGTGAGAAGGAAAGTCTATGGTAAGATGCTCAAGAAGAGACAACAAAAATCGAGCACAAGGCTCTGTAATGGAGTTATAGTGAGAGAGAGGATGAAAAATAAAAGTCATCACCAAGTTCACGAATCTAGGACCTTTAGCAAAAGGTCAACATAGTGTAAACAGACGCTCACCCCAAGTAGTAGGGCGCTCACAAAAGTAGACATGAGCTCATCCCTGGACACAGTCCTCAGATGTTCACAACTAGGATAGTCAAGAAACTCTATCCTAGGGACCCGAAGCACATCCGCAACAAGCTGTAGTGTGATAGGAATGCGCGTAGCTCAAACGCGAGTGAAGAAAAGAGGTACTGAACGATCAATTCCGTGCATGTTGGAGTAAAACTCTTGAATAAGCACGAGAGGACAGGTGACCGGGACGTCACACAATGACTCCCATCCCCTACTGTGAATGATAGAGGGAAGGTCGGTGTCGGCAAAGTCCGTCAAAATGACTTGGCGTTCCGAATGAATGCCTCTTTTAGAAAAGTTCTCTGAAAATGCCTTAAAGGCATCATCATCACGGAACCAGATATGAGATAGAGTAGGATCATATGATGAAGAAGCACCGGAATGAAGAGGATTTCGGGCTAGAGTGGATTTACGCTTAGGTGCCATAGACACGACTAACGTAAACTAACAAAGAGGGAGAAAAAGAATGACAATCAGAAAAGTCCCAAGCAGTTTCAAATATATCAAGTATATTGAAAAGAAGTAAGTATGCATGGGAAATGCATGAACATGTGACATGTAAAAGAAACTACATCATGGGCTCAACCCAATCCAAACTTATCAGCACACAACAGATAGCACACATCTAAATGCATGACAATACCATTATAATGCTAATGTGATGCAATGTATGAGGTTTTAAACTCATTTAAGTGAAAACTCATCCCAAAATTTCAATAATAACTCATCAATTTTGAAAAACCCCAAATTTTTTCAAAAACCCCAAAACTTAGGTTTCAAAACATGAAATGCATGAATGTGAAAGGATTAGAAGCTTACCAAGTAAAGAAAAACTTGAAAAAGCTTGAAGAATCTTTGAGGAACCAAGATTGGAGTGAGATTAGAGTGTTTTGAGAGAAAATAGAGAAGTATCGAGAGGGAGATCGAAGGAAATGATTTCCGAATCGCATAAGGGGCTTATATAGTGCAGCCAGTAAATCTCGATAGATGTAGGTATCGAGAGGTATCGAGGTATCTGTCGAGGAGGTGTCGAAGAAATGCTCGTCAACAGCTGAGGTGTCGAGAAGGTATCGAGGAATGACACATCAGAATCAAGAACAGAAGCTCAATCGATCCACCAGGTGTCGAGAAGCTATCGAGGATCCAGACCCAATCTTGATCGATCCACCAGGTATCGAGGTGCAGGTGAGATTGCGATTAGAAAAATGCTTAGGAAGCTCGACAGATAGCTAGCTATTGAGGAGGTGTCGAGACAGCTTTTAAAAGCAGTTTTTCGAGATGTGAAAAACACAGACATGAATGCAATCCAACATGCAACTCAACTAACGATCCAATCAACATATTAAGCTCTCAAAATCATCTCTCAAATAAAATTTAAGCACATGGGTCTTCAAAAACATACACACACACACTAAACAAGTCTAACCAATTTTATATTTCAAAAACAAATCAAGATAGTTTAGTGAGCATACATTAATACATGTAAAACCTCGTGATGGCCAAATCACATTGTACCTACACATGTATCAAGAATAGCAAAGAATATTGCGTGTTGTGTGTGAAAAACATCACAAGATTGCATAAGTGTATACATGTTATGACGATTTGAGATATGAGAAAATCACTTTAACTCACACACAATCATAACTGCTTGATGGGGACAATCACCTTTGAGATACATCCTATAACTCCCACATCTCCTAAAATACACGCTTGCAATCATATTTAAAGCATTTTTGATCTTTTTGCTTTTGATTTTTCTTTGCATATTTTTCTTTTAAGCATAACATGCATGGGCATATTAGAGAGAGAAAAGAAATACGCAATGATATTTGACATTCCAATTTTGCTATGTCTAAGCACACAAATGTCATTGACATTGCACTTTTACTATGCCGAAGTATACATGTGTCTTATTATGATTGGTGGGCAATAGTGGTGAGATAATTATTTATGCCTTTCTCTCAGGATTTTTTAGTCCTTCCCGTCAAAAAGAGTGATACGAGTGTTAAGTATAAGAGACAACTTAATCTTACTCATCACAAACAAGAGCCACAAAGCTCACTTGCTTAGTTGTGCATAGAGATGCTCATCTAAGCTACAAAAGATATAAAATTTAGAAGACTTTGTTTCAATGGCCATCCAAGGTACACAAGTACCAATGTATACAAAACACACACTATTTTTGTATTTTTCTGATTTTTCAATAAAATTTTTTTTTATATGAAAAACAAAACAAAGCAAAACTGAAGAAAAACAACAAAAACATGTTAAACACTCAAAGCATAAAAACTAGATGCAGATGCATGAGGAAAAAGGAAAAAGAGAGGAAGATCATCCCATGGAGATAACACCAATGTTTTGACAAAGGAATTCAAAGCGTTTACTATCAAGAGGTTTGGTAAACAGGTCAGTCTTCTGATCATCGGTGTGAATAAACTCAAGAGTGAGAGTACCATCTTTGACAAGCTCCCTAATGAAGTGATGTCGAATCTCTGTGTTTGGTTCTAGAATGTTGAATAGAATTCTTAGAGATGTTAATGGCACTGGTATTGTCACAATAGATAGTGAGATGTTCTTGACAAATACCATAGTCATGAAGGAGTTTTTGCATCCACAGGAGTTAGGTGCAACAGCTACCAGCAACAATGTACTCAGATTCTGCAGTGGATAGTGAGATGGAGTTCTACTTTTTACTCATCCAAGAGAGAAGATTATTACCCACATAGAAACAACCCCCTGAAGTACTCTTTCTATCATCAGCATTCCCAGCCCAATCAGCATCAGAGTACCTAGCTAGGACATCACTTGTGTCCTTACTGTACCACATACCAAACTCAGCAGTGGTTTTGACATACTTTATGATTCTCTTTAAAGCAGTCATATGGGACTCTTTGGGATTAGCCTAATATCTAGCACACACTCCAACACTGTAACTAATGTCAGGTCTATTAGTAGTAAGGTAAAGAAGACTACCTATCATGCTTCTATATAGAGAAGGATCAACACTTTTACCTAACAAGTCAACAGTAAGTTTAACATTTGGGCTCATAGGGGTTCTAACAGAACTAGCAGATTCCAAACCAAACTTTTTCACAAGATTCTTAGCATATTTAGATTGAGATAGGAATATACCTGAATCTTGTTGACGAATCTGCAACCCTAGGAAGTGAGTCAGCTCTCCAATCATGCTCATCTTGAACTCAGCCTGTATGAGTTTTGAGAAACCATGAGCAAGTTCATCCTTAGTTGATCCGAAGATGATGTCATCAACATAGACTTGGGCAACTATCAACTCACTATCTTCTCTTTTGATGAAAAGAGTCTGATCAGCCTTTCCTCTTGTGAACCCATGTGATACCAAGTATTGTGTAAGCTGATCATACCAAGCTCTGAGGGCTTGCTTTAACCCATATAGTGCCTTCTTGAGGTACAGTACATGATTTGGAAAGTGTGGATCAATAAATCCTTTTGGTTGCACCACATAAATGTCTTCTTTGAGCAATCCATTTAAGAAAGTAGTCTTCACATCCATCTGATAAAGCTTGAACTTTAATTGACAGGCCAGTGTAAGGAGGATTCTGATGGACTCCATACGGGCAACCGGAGCAAATGTTTCATCATAGTCTACTCCTTCCATTTGCGAGTATCCTTGAGCTACAAGCCGAGCCTTGTTGCGGATCACATTGCCTTCCTCATCAGTCTTATTGCGGAATATCCACTTTGTACCAATGATGTGTTCACCCTCCGGTTTAGGTACCAAGGTCTAAACATCATTCCTCTGAAACTGAAGAAGTTCATCATGCATTGCTTTAACCTAACTTTCATCCTGAAGGGCTTCCTCAACTTTTATGGGTTCAACTTTTGATAGATAACAAGAATAAGACACAAATTTAGCAACACATTTATCAACAATTCGTTTCCTTAATGTGAGTTCGTTCATATTTCCCACAATATCCTCTGGAGGATGATTTGATTTAACCTTGGATGAAGGTCTTTTCTCTTCTTGAGACTCAGAATCTGGGGAAGTGGGTATGTCTATAGAATCTTCCAAAATATTGGGAGTACTTGGAGATGCAGGTTCTTGTTCAATAAGTTCTTGAACTTCATTAGGCTCAAGAGAAATAATTTCTTTAGGTAACTCCTCAATACCTTTCTGAGAACTAGAATCTGAAGACTCATCAATAACAACATTCACTGTCTCCATTACCTTCATAGTTCTCTTGTTATATACCCGATAAGCCTTGCTTGTGGAGGAGTAGCCCAAAAATATACCTTCATCACTCCTAAAGTCAAACTTTCCCACATTCTCTCTATCCTTGAGGATGAAACAGGTGCTTCCAAAGATTTTGAAGTACTTCACATTAGGCTTCCTTCCTTTCCATAACTCATATGGAGTCTTCTTGGTACCGGGTCTGAAATACACCCTATTAACTGTATGACAAGCAGTGTTAACAGCTTCTCCCCACAAGTTTCTGGCCAAATCCTTGTTGTATAACATGGCTCTGGCCATCTCCTAAATAACTCTATTCTTTCTTTCTACCACACCATTCTGCTGAGCAGTAATAGGAGCAAAGAATTCTTGAGATATGCCTGATCTTTGGCAAAAAGACTCCATATATGAGTTCTTGAATTCTTTACCATGGTCACTTCAAATTCGATCACTTCAGGTTCTTCTCATTCTGCAATCTTGTGCATTAGGCTTCAATGTGCTCAGGAGCATCAGACTTGGATTGTAAGAGAATGACTCAAGTGTATCTAGTGAAGTCGTCTACCACAACCATGATGTATCTCTTACCACCAAGAGACTCGGCTCTAGTTGGACCCATAAGATCCAAATGTAGAAGCTCTAATGGTCTAGATGTAGCTGATGTCTGAGTGCTTGGATGCTTAGCTTTTGTCTGTTTTCCAAGCTGACATGGTCCACACACCACATTGTTCATTCTGCTAAGCTTTGGTATTCCCAAGACAGATTCATGCTTAGATACAATAGAAAGATGTTTGTAACTAGCATGTCCCATCTGTTGATGCCATAAATCTTCATTTGGCAAACGAATGCTGTTGCACACAATATCAGCATCAGGAACCAATCCATAGCAGTTGTCTAAAGTGCGAACACCACTTATGAGGTTCTTTCCAGACTCATCCATGACAAGACATTTTCCCTTTGAAAAAAGTACCATGAAGTCTTGATCACATATTTGACTAATGCTTAACAGGTTCACCCTTAGACCTTCTACATAGAGGACATTTGCAATGTCTGGCAGTCCAGGTAGAGAAATAATTCCCTTTCCTTTAATTTGAGATTTGCTCCCATCACTAAAAGTGACATTGCCACCCTTTTTAGACTCAAAGGTCTTGAAGATAGATCTGTCTCTGATCATGTGTCTTGAGCAACCGTTGTCGAGGTACCACAAACATGTGTCCATAACTTTAAATACGGATTTCATCATAAAACACACTTCATGTTTAGATGATAGATCAGTGGGAATGATGCTTTCTCTCATCTGCCTTTTTCAAGCTAAGCCTTTAACATTTACTCTTCTCAGACGAACTCCTTTGCACATTTTTATTCTGAGACAGTCTAGTTTCTTCTTGGCCAAACTGAGATATTTTTCAATAGTCATCATAAGAGAATTCAAATAACTTTTAGACTTGTATTTTTTGAAACACTCAATCAAAAAGAGATTAGAAAAACAAGATGTATTTGAAAACAAAGATCTCTTAAAGCCAGTTACAGCCATGACAACAGGGGTCAATGGATCAACACAGCAAATATTAAACCCTAATCAGAGTGTGCCCGCTCTGATACCACTTAATAGGCCATAAACTGAATGACCCCTTGTGATAGAAATTAATTAATTAATTAGCCAAGTTATTAATTAATCAATTTATCATGCAAACGCGTGGTAGCACAAACAAATCACGAATAAACTAAATATGCAGCGGAAAATAAATAACACGATGAAAAATGTAATAAAATTAAAACAATATTGGTTTAATTATTTGTTGTGAGTTTTAAGAAAATAATTGAGACTTATACATAATTGCATGCAAATGAATTAAAAGATGAATGGTTGAGCATTCTGTAATGAATAAAATTTTTTGATATCAAATAAAAAGTACATGTCAAGATAATCTAGTTACAGTAGAGTTAAAAATATAGATTTAAAATTGTAGACATGTGTGAGAAACATTCATAAGTGTGAAAATAGTGAAGCCAAAATATCAAATTAGCATAAATTGTGAATACTTAGGCCTATTTTTTAACAATTTATGTCCAAAATAAACGGCTTTCAAAATAGATTATGATAATTCCTAGAATGTGTGTTGCTTAACAATGATATGATATTCATAGAAGAGACCATGTATAAATAACTAAATAATCAAACTTCAATGTATATTCTCAAATTGAAATAGAGTGCCAACCTGAATTGATAATAGATTATAAAATTAATTTTCAAGATTGTAAATTTCTTATATGTTTTTATTCTTTGTCAAATGGGTTATCCAATAAGTCATTTGTAATTTTGTTTTATATTTTGGGATGTTGATATTGTGTAGAAATAAAACTTGTTTATTTTTTTTACTTATCTTTGTGTTATTTTATTTTAGTTAGCAATGTTGGAATGTGTATAAGTTTAAAATTATTGAATAAGTATTAATAAGTTTAATTGAGTTCATTCTTAATATAAGTGGTGAATTCAAAGTAATATATTTTACATCAAGTAATTTGTTGCATGACTTTCTAAATGGCAAATACATGTTGTTTTATTTATTTATTTTTAAATGTGAAAAATACGGGTCAACCTGACCCGACCTGCAACCTGATTGACCAAAACCCATTTTTAACCCTCTTAAAATAACCCATTTCTGATCTGTAATCCATTTGACCCGCAACTTGATTGACCTGACCCAAACCCAAACCCGACCCGCATGTTTGCCATGTCGAACCACAACAGAAAGATTATTTCACAAAAGAAAATGTTTTACTAATCTAGAACTAACGTAAACTGCTAATAATACCAATCGGAGGAGGATAGAGGTTACGTCTCTTGATATTGGTAATTGCCCATTTATGCATGTAACACATTCAACCTTTTCTATCTTTAGCATCACATTAATCATTGCAATAAGCTAAATTGTATAGATGTATTAAATGGGACTTTTCTTTTTCTTTTTTTGGGTTAAAAGGAACCATGTCATTATCAAACCAAAATAACAGAAATATTGGCAAAGCGCCTTAGATTGTACAGACCCTGTGCATTAGAACTTAGAATATTACATAGTTCAACAGAGTCAGGATTTTCTAATATAACAAAATCAAAAGGGGAAGAACAGCCTTCCTTAGCTAGCTTGTTTGCCACTCTGTTAGCTTCTCTGAAGACATGGTTGACCTTGAAGTGCTGGAGACGACTAAGGAGGAACCTGCAGTCATTTAAGAGGGGGGAATAAGCTTTATTAGAGTTGTTATTTTCCCAATATGGGAAGTACATACCGAGCTATATAGCCTATATTAATATATTATTGCACAAAAGTCTTCATAGCCGGAGCTGATTTTAAAATAAATAAATAAATAAATTAGCTGAAGGTCTTATATTTGAATCTTGGGATGCTCATTTGATGTTTGACACTGAAGCAATATCGATGGTAATGACAAGATTGTCAACTAGTATTGTTAAGTTGCAACTTGATGTCTTTCTCAAAAAAAAAAAAAAAAAAAAAAAAAAAAAAAAAAAAAAAAAAAAAAAAAAAGGTTGCAACTTGATGTTTTTATGTATTTATTTATTTTTGGTGAAGGCCTAATTTTCGGTAACCATATTGTAGCATTAGCGTTGATAATAATATATTTAATATTATTCGTTATTTATCAAAATTTCCTTTCTTACGCTACGTACCATGCCCTATAAATACTACTAATTCTGACTTAAGACCATGCATCTTAAATTAAAGCCACCAAGATATTCAAACGTAATCATGAAGATGCCTACCAGAATTGCTTTATCTCTTTTTATCTTCATTATTCTTTCTGAAAGAAATTTGTTGGCCAAGGCACAAAACACGTCGACAATCCCAGTTAATCTGGGTGTCATTCTTAATTTCGATACATGGAATGGGAAGATGGGGTTCAGTTGCATCAACATGGCCCTTTCAGACTTCTATGCCTCTAATCCTCAATACAAAACTAGGCTGGTTCTTAACTCCAGGGACTCCTAAAGTGATGTTGTTGGAGCTGCTGCTGCAGGTTCTCTCTCTCTCTCTCTCTCTTCGATAGTTTTTCTTTTTTCCTTCACTATTCACTCCCTAACATTTCCTCACCACAAACATAGGAGAATTTTGTAATTGGAAAGAGCTTAGGTTGTATTTCTATTGAGTACTACTTGAAAGTTGAAAGTATGATATTTATAACCGTTCATTTGTCTCTTTCTATTTATTTTTTAATTTCTAGAAATAATTCGATAATTACAGCAATGAAGAAAATTTAAATTTTTATTGTTTCCATTAAAAATATTTTAAAAATATCAATTAAGTATAAGATTCTTTACTGTAATTCTTTTTTTTTTTCAATTCTTTGGGAAGCAAGGATATTTTAGGATAAATAGAAATTTTTCATTGATTATTAATATATATATATATATATATATATAAAAGGAACCCAGCCCCACTTTTAAGAGAACTGGATTATACAAAAATATTCGTAATTGGAAGATTGTTCTTGAAGTTGACCTAATAGTACTGTTCAACGTAACAGAGAATATTTGACTTGGTTTATAACATAAAAATATGGGGATTGAAGGAACTGTGCTATATACAGGCTGTGACAAACTGACAACCACGGAAATAATAATAATAATAATAACATTAAGTATTATAACAGTATGATTGAGTTTTAAAATGGACATTGAAAGAATCACTTTTAGGGAGATCGAGAAGTTTTAAAATCTCCTTCTCTTATTTAACAAAGAAAATATGGCTTACCAGTCAATAATGCATTTCAGTTGCATGTTACTGAATTATAAAAAAAAAAAATAATAATAAAAAAAAAGGTAGCTAAGGACCGCTACCTTACTGTATTTCTAAATCTTCTGCCTTTATTTATTTATTTTTTTGCTGAATTATAACATTTCTCTTATGTTTCCCTTACAATTTGAATTCATATTAGATGTAGCATGAAGTGTTCACAACTAAGATCTTAGCCTTTAACAGTATAACGTTACCAAGGTAGTTTATCATATATATAATCTTTGATTATATATATATATATATATATATATGATATACAAGGTAGTAAATTATAATCTTCTTTTTTCTGCTTGGTTAATTTTAGGTTAAATGACAAATTAGTCCATTTGATTTTTTGACCTTTTTTTTGTATATTATTATTAATATTATTTTGACAATGTGACTTTTTTTAATTTAGTTATTCAAAGTTTCATCTTTTTCATTTCTGTATTTTAATTAACTTTAATATGTTTTTAGTAATATTCTTCAATCTAGTTCAATCCAATATTCCCGTTAATTTTAATATTTTCTGCTTTCATTTTTTTTTTAAAGAAGAAAAATAATAATATTTATTTTTTACTAAAAAAATAAATAAATAATTTAGAAGGGAAAAAAAAAGAGAGTTTGTTTGTTTTTTTTTTTTTTTTTTTGAGAAATAAAATTTACACAAGCAATATAAATAACAAATATTCCAAAACATAGTAATCACTATCAATGGGGAAAAAATGTTTTGGTCGCTCTTTTCCTCACCCTTTCACTAGTTTCTCAGAAACCAACTAAAGTCCAAAAGCATTTATTCCAGAAAAACCCACATCCGAAAAGTCCAAATCAACCTCAAAACTCATCATGAAAAGTATCCTAAATAGAAAAATCAAAAAGTCGGAAAAGCACAAAAATATGAACATGGACATACTGGTTTGAAGAACAAAGAGCCCAAAAAAAAAAAAAAAAAAAAGGGGTTGTTTGGGATCGGTAGAACCTTACGGCTAATTAATGGCACGGAATGCGAATGGTTGTGGGTGGCTTTGGACAGTGGCGTGGCACCATATGTTGCTATTGGCAAAATGAGATAAAATTTCTCTCCAAATTAGTTAGAAAATAAACTCTTCAAACTACTCTTATATCTTTTTATTGAATTTGAATTTTGAAAATTTAGCCATTGGTTTTCATGTAATTAAGTTCTTAAAATACATGTCAAATTTCATTTAAATTGGATATTATTTGCTATTCAATTAATAAACTTTTTTTTTATGTATAATTTTATATCACAAAAACTTGAAAATTAAATATTTGATTGATAACATAACAATAGGTCTTTGATCTATTTATAATTTTGCAAGTATGAAGGATATAATAAAAACATGCAATCTAACAGGTAGATTTTCAAAATTCAGAACCTATAAAGTTTGAAAACTTTCTCTACAAACTAATTTAAAGAAAAACTTTTTATGGCACAAGGTGAGTTGCATGCTTGAATGCATTTGGCCCAAGGTGAATAATAAGCACAAACCTAACCAAGTCCACCCTTTCACATGCTTGAATACATTAATGTACTTATATCCACAAGTAATTTTTAGAGAGAAAAAAAAAAAAAAAAAAAAAAAAAAAAAAAAAAAAAAAAAAGAAGAGCATTTGGCCCCATCATTTTTTTTTTTTTTTTGGGTGTTTATATTCTTAATTATTTGAGTATATCAATAGACAATACTCCTTTTTTCTTCTTAAAAGGATTGTTGTCTATACTCAAATAAATTAACTCATTAATCTCTCAAAATATATGTTAAGTGATAATATTAAAAAAATATATATATATATATATATATATAATAGATAAATTATAAATTGAGTGTAATTGCTTTCGTGCAACGTGTAATAATGCTTCCCCAACTTTGATTTTTTTTTTTTTTTTTTTTTTAGAATTCCATCCAGTATTCAATTATTTGATCTCCTCTCTACAATTCAAATCATAAATAATCAAAATCTTGGTGTAACTTGTTGTAAGTAAATTGTTAAAGAGATAATTCTAAATAATTTTTACATTGCTCATAAACCATTCAGTGCATGACATTTGATTTAAGAAACATATACATTTATATAATTCTCTTTTACAATTTAATGTATAAAAACATAAAATATAAGAAGAATTCTTTAAGTTATTAAAAATATAAAGAATAATGATGTAAGTGAATTCCAATAATATTCCAAAAGTAATAGATGAAGCTGGTATGATAGAATCAATTCTAAGTCACATGATTATAATAATGAAATAGAAAATTGTCAAAGTTAGAGGGATATGGGTGCATTTTACTTCTTCTATTTAGTATAACCACCTAAATATTATATGAAAAATATTATTCTAACAATAAGACTATACATTGTGAAAAAATTTAGAAAAACAATATATCATAGTTCAATATGGTTACTTTTTTTTATAAATAAACTTTATTTATACAATAATTATCTCATAGACTTGTTATATTTATTCTTTTAGACTAGAGTAATTGGATTCAGTTCATTTATATATATATATATATATATATATATAATTTACATCTATGAGATTATGGTGGTTAACCATGGCTCCCAAATAAAATTTTATGGCTCCACTATACTTGGCCATTGTGGCTTGCTTTCTGCTCAAATATGGTCATAATCTCTGATTTTTTCTTAACAACTGAGAATACTTTCTCAACCTTTTTTCAAAAAATTATTGTTCAATGTAATATTTTAATTTCCTACTTTATTTTTAGATTTGAATTATTCTTAATGAAAAAAAATTAAATAAAACTTAAAAGACTAAATTAAAAGCATATTAAAGTTACAGGGTATGCTTTCTAATTTAACTTTAATTTTCATTTTCAATTATCCAATTTGAACCTAACATGACTGCCACCACCTTATCTTTATATGGATGGTGATTCCATTTAACCGGAAAGTCTTTGCTAGTGTAATACCATACCTATCACTATAATTATTATTTGTGAATACCTTACCGATAAGCATTATTTTTTTTTAGAAGAAACTATAAGCATTATAATTAGTATTAGTATTATTATTATTATTATTTTGAGATAAACCTATAAGCATTATTTATGTGGGCACAATTAATACATAGCTTTTTTTTTTTTTTTTTTTTTTTTGGAAATCTTACCTAAAACCATTATAATTATTAATGCGGTTTCAAAAAATACATAGCTTGATCTGAGTGTACAAAAATTTTAATTTTAACTTTTCATATTCTTTCTTTTTCTTTTTTATTTCTTTTATTGTTTTCTATTGGAAAGAGAATAATGGGGAGATGTTATGATTTATGTTTATCCCACCTCAATTTTGTTCCTCAGAGAAGAATCTCAGATTTATAAAAACCGTGAACCAAATAGTTTTTTGGTCTATTAAAAATAACTGATTTTTTGGTTAGCATTTTTATTGTATTGAATTTAGAATTAAACCAATGAAAATCAAATTCTTTCTTTCTTTCTTTTTTCAATTTAAGAAAATTGATTGGTTGAACCATCCATCTAAAAAATTATAACTTACACATTACCACCACCCGAACTCAAGATTTTTTTAAGTAAGATATATTATCTTTATATACTTGTTTAATATTCTTTAAATATTTTTAACGAAGGTTTATCTTGTTACAAAAAAGAGTAAGTTAACCATTGACACAGTGGTTAATCAATTATAATCATGAGTGCGTATTGTGCTCCCATGAAGGCTCAAGTGTTATACGACCTGCAGTTTATAGTTTGTACATGTCTTTGCTACAAGTCGTTTAGGTAAGAACTGATATATCAAAGAAACAATTTAGTGAGACACGTGTAATCAGTGTATTATTTCATTAGTTAGTGGGATGTATAGTTAAATTAGTTAAGTAGTCTCGTTAGTTAAAGAATCAGTTTTTTTTTTTTTTTAATTGTACTCTGCTCCTTTTATAACAAATTAATGAGAATCACAGATAGTTTTCTCTGAAGCTTTGATTCCTCAATTTCAAAATTCTTTACAAGGTGATCCATAATGTGTTGACATTAGTACGATACTCATAATTGGAGTTTCATTTAACTGTATATGTATCTTTGATATTGGACTCAGCGTAAGACCACACAAAACACACCCTTACAATTTATTTGAAATATTATGTGATATCACATGCTTCAACCCATTTGTTTGTTATTGCTGTTGTTGTACTCCACGCCAGGTTCTTGTGAGACTTACCAAAGTGAGTGCCAACAATTGGCGTTCTGCATACAGAGTATTAGGTTTTACAAAGTCACGTTAATTGTTTAATTGCTAAAGTTTTCCATTGCTGATTATGAAATTCTACCTTCGTTTTTAAAGCTTCTGATAATTTTGAGTTTGACTGGTGAATAATACAAATTTCTCTTTGTTTTTGAAACACAGCTCTAGACCTGATTAAAAACATGGAAGTGCAAGCAATCATAGGTCCACAAAACTCTATGCAAGCCAACTTTATGATTGATCTCGGTGAGAAAGCTCAGGTGCCCATTGTATCATTCTCAGCAACAAGTCCTTCTCTTACTTCCCTTCGGAGTCCATACTTTTTTCGAGTAGCTCAAAATGATTCATCTCAAGTGAAAGCTATAAGTGCAATTGTTCAAGCCTTTGGATGGAGAGAGGCAGTGCCAATCTATGTAGACAATTCATTCGGGGAAGGTATAATACCCTACTTGGTTGATGCCTTGCAAAATGTTGATGCCCGTGTACCCTATCGGAGTATCATTTCTCCATCAGCCACAGATGACCAAATTGGTGAAGAACTTTACAAGTTGATGACAATGCAAACTAGAGTCTTCATAGTGCACATGTCAACCAATATGGGTTCTCGGCTTTTCAACAAAGCAAAAGAGATTGGGATGATGAGTGAAGGTTATATTTGGATAACATCCAATGGGATAACCAACTCTCTAAGTTCGTTAGAACGATCAGTCCTTAACTCAATGCAAGGGGTGTTGGGTGTAAAAACTTATGTTTCAGAAACAAAAGAACTTGAAAATTTTAGAGTTCGATGGAAAAGCAAATTCCAACAGGACAATCCAACCATTTTGAATGCTAAATTGAATGTGTTAGGACTATGGGCTTATGATACTGCTTCAGCACTAGCCAGGGCAGTTGAGAAGGTTGGGACTACAAATTTTTACATTGAACAAACAACTGCTTCAAGAAACTTAAATGATCTTGAAGCCATTGGAGTCTCTCAAAATGGTCCAAAACTTCGTGAAGCATTATTTGGTACTAGATTTACAGGCATAGCTGGAGATTTCAGTCTTGTTAATGGACAATTACAATCATCAACTTTCAAAATAATCAATGTGAATGGTAATGGAGAGAGAGGGATTGCATTTTGGACCCCAGAAAATGGACTCATAAGGGAATTGAATTCAAGAAACACAAGCACATATTCTACCTCCCAGAAAAATCTAGGACCTATTATATGGCCAGGCGATTCAAGTTCCGTCCCAAAAGGTTGGGAGGTTCCAACAAATGGGAAAAAGTTGAGAATAGGAGTTCCAGTGAAGAATGGTTTTAGTGAATTTGTTAAGGTGACACATGATGCTAACAATAACAGAACACAGGTCACAGGGTACAGCATAGACGTCTTCAATGCTGTCATGGAAACATTACCATATGCTGTTAACTATGAGTTCATTCCGTTTGCAAATTCAAGTGGTGGAAGTGCTGGTAGTTATAATGATTTGGTCTACCAAGTATACCTTGGGGTCAGTAAAAACCTTCATCCTTCTATTTTTTAACAACTAGGATTACATTTGAAAGCTCAATCAACAGAGTATTAAATATAGGAATGTTTATACTATTCAAAAAGAAATTAACTACAAATTCTCTAACAGAGTAAATATACCATGCAATAATGCATAATAAAAGTATCTCCCATATAAATTTCGTTCTTTCTTGTTTTTTATTTTTATTTTAATTGCCCCTTTTAAGCTAAGCAAATATTTTACTTGGACAGAAATTCGATGCTGTGGGAGGAGATCCAACAATCACAGCAAACAGGTCTAACTTTGTCGACTTTACATTGCCATACACTGAATCCGGAGTATCATTAGTAGTGCCAATCAGGGACAATGGGAGTAAAAATGCATGGATTTTCTTGAAGCCTTTAAGCTGGGACCTTTGGATAACAAGTGGGTGTTTCTTTGTCTTCATTGGCTTTATAGTTTGGGTTCTTGAGCACCGAATAAATGAAGATTTCCGTGGGCCTCCCTCACATCAAATTGGAACAAGCTTATGGTACTCCTTCTCAACCCTGGTTTTTGCACAACGTAAGTTCCAACCCTTCACATTTGCTTCATTATACCTCTAGAAACTTATTTCACAAAAACAAACACCACCATACACGATACACAGAAATAAGTGCTTAACTTAATCCTTCTAGTGCTCTCAAATTAGCATACAAGACTTGGTTATAGTCCTGTCTTCTATCTTACAGATACAATACTAGATTCAATATCACTTTTTATAGTGACTAGTCTACTATGCTTTCTTATTTCTTTTCTTATCAATGTGATGCTAACAACTCTTCACAGGATTAATGCATCTTTTTATTATTGTTCTAATTGATATGATTCCAAAACCAATAAAGAAACTTTTATACTTATCAGATCATGGAATGGACTTAACAGTTTGTAACCAATATTACTACAAACATAATTTTCTTCCTCCTCTCTGTTGTTCTTAACAATGTGGGGTTCCAAAACCAACAAGAAAAAACTCAAAATTATTGCGTCATGGACTGGAAGTTCACTATTTGTGACCTATATTACTACAAATCGGATTTTCCACAAAACTAGGAGAAAAGTTCCTCTGACATACTTTGTGACGATTCAAATGAGTATTCGCGTGTACATTTAGTTACATAAATTATTTAGAATTATATGATGACTTGTGTAAATAATTTAATAAGTTAACTACAGAAGTACAAGAATATGGTCATTTGAATCACCACGATCTCCTTCATCAAGTCCATCAAAGAAAAACTTTGTCCATATTATTTCTAAGATTCATTATTATCCATTATTATGAGTCAAAAAAGTGATATATATTTGGATGAGTTGCATATCTCAAACATTGCATTAATTTGTTATTTATGATGCAATTAAGTATTTTTTAGAAATCTTTCACCTTAATTTACAGGGGAGAGAGTGGTAAGCAACTTGGCAAGGTTTGTGGTGATCATATGGGTTTTCGTGGTGCTCATACTCACTCAAAGTTACACTGCAAGTTTGACATCACTCTTAACAGTTCAACAATTGCAACCAACTGTTACTGATATCAACCAACTTATTAAGAATGGGGAGCATGTTGGCTACCAAGGAGGATCTTTTGTTTTGGGAATCTTAAAAGAAATGAAGTTTGATGAAAATAAACTTATAATATATGATACTCCAGAAGAATGTGATCAATTGTTGTCAAAAGGAAGTGCTAATGGTGGTATAGCCGGTGCTATTATTGAAACTCCTTACATGAAGCTTTTTCTAGGACAATATTGCTCCAAGTATACCATGGTTGAATCAATTTATAAAACTGATGGGTTTGGCTTTGTAAGCTCTCTCTCTCTCTCTCTCTCTCTCTCTCTCTCTCTCTCTCTCTCTCTCTCATGTGTATGTGCGCACGCTTTAAGTGCATAGTTTCTCATATTGAATTTTTTTAATCATATGCAGGTCTTCCCAATAGGTTCCCCCTTAGTATCTGATGTGTCAAGGGCAATCTTAAATGTAACAGAAGGAAAGAAAATGAAAGAGATTGAGAATGCATGGCTAGGGAATCAAAACAATTGTACAAACTCCAACAACCAAGTTTCTTCTGCGAGTCTTAGCCTTGCTAGCTTTTGGGGCCTATTTCTCATTGCCGGGGTTGCTTCCTTACTGTCTCTCATCATCTCCATATCTATGTTCCTTTACAAGGAAAGACAACAAATCTTGATCCACTTTCATTCAGAAGGCTCAATATTGAGAAGAATTCATCACACCTTAGGAATCTTTGACGAAAAAGACCTCAAATCCCATACTTTTAGAAACATGGCACTGCAAGACGTAACTGGCATTGATAGTGTTCAAGTTATAGGTGCAAGTGAAGCCTCACCAAACAGTAAGTACACACCAAGTCCATCAAGCTATTCAACCCACACTGAACCCCCCTGTGATTGCTTGGGAGCTTTTGGAACGCCTCCTAGAGAGTATGGCGCTCTTAGTCCAAACGGTCAAGCATCTCAAATAGCACCAGTTATCGAGCTAATTAGCTACCCAAATCAAGAGGGAATAACAACCATAGAAATAGCTCATGAAAATTGTTAATATGCATTTTATGTCTTATTTGACTGTAACACAGTAACTCGTAGCATACACTCAATTAAAGGTAGTATAGAGGTAGAAAACTGAAGGCATCCATATGTAAATTTGCTAAGCTTAAGCTTGTTCACAAGCCTTGTTCAGTTGATTATGTAACTCAATTCATAAGCCTAATTCAATTTTTACTTATGAAACCTATGTATTTGACATTTGTGAATTTGTATTGGCAAATTTTTTATTCAAATGGCAAGATATAGGTGTTAACTAACGTATCAGACCAAGCTTGGATTTGTTCAACCATGGTTAAATAATTGAGCTTTAAAATTTAACTCAAGTTAATTTTATTTTTTAACTAGTCACAGATCCATGCGATACGTGAGAATAAATAATAATTTTGTATTGTAATATAATGTACAATTTTTTCTCTAAATTTTTTTGAAGATAATTTGTTCTCCCTAAAAATTAAACAATTTCTATTCGGTCCAATTAGGTCTACTTTGGTCCAATTCAGTCCACTCGGTCAATTTTGGTCCACCTTCAGTCCATTTTAGATTAATTGGGCGTTAAATTGATTCTATTTATAGGTTTTCTTGTCAATTTTAGCTCAAAATTTCAAAAAAAAAAAATTCATGATTTTTGGGTTGAAAAGTATGAAATTTTATTATATTTGGGCTAAACTCTTTCGTTTTGAGTTAAAAAATACAAATACAATACTAAAATAGACACTAGAAATTAGAAATATGAGCCCTAAAAATGCAATAAAATGATAAATATTCAAAAGTCTTATTCGGTCCACATTAGTTCTTGTTTGTTTTTAGACCCCTTAAACAAAACCAGATTAACCTAGTTATTTAGCGAAGTGATTACTTAGTCAAATTATCAAATCTAGGTTAATACATATAAATCATATCAATGTAAAGTGTGGAAAATAAAGAACATAAAGATATGATGACCCAGGAAACTAAACTGGTAAAAACCTGGGGAGGATTTAACCTAGCTATCCTAAAGGTAAACCGAATTCACTATGAAAGAATTGAAGTTTACACAATAGCGACTTAGACCACTAACATCCTATTGCTACCTCGTGTAGGAAACTTACTACCACGACCACGTGACAGCTCTGAGTCCACGGACTACATCTTTCTTGAATCCCCAACAAGCACAAGAACACCCGCTTGTGTATCTTTAAGCTCTTGAATGCAGCAATTGAATGATCACCAAGTTATTGACATAATCTTGAATCTTGGAAACTCTAAGTATGTGCGAAGGCAACCACCTCTTGATCTCATAAAAGATTCACACACACAGCATTAAGGAGCAACCTAAAACGTGGCTAGGGTTTTCCCTTTTATATTTAAGACAAAACATAAAACCCTACACATCAAACGAGCTTGGGCTGAGTTGGAAAATTCTGCAGAAAAGAAAAATCTGCACAACTTTCGATCGGTCGAGTCTAATTCTCGATCGATTGAGCCAGGAAAACTTAACCAATAAATTCTGCAGTACACTCGATTACAACTTTACACAAAACACACTTTGAGCAAGTCTAAAACAAGACTAAAACCTATTTTGATCATGGTTTGCCAACATTACAAAATGAAGTTCTAATACATTAGTTCCTAATAACTTAGAACCTAACAGTTCTATTTAGTCCATTCTATCCTCTTCGGTCCTATTTGGTCCTATTCGGTCCATTCAATTCTATTTAGTCCATTTTGTCCACAAAAGTTCTGATGATGCACAGAAAATCAGTAGGCTGAATGCTCCGGGCTTCAATGGGGTAGAGGTTGTTTGGAAGGCCTGAAAAGAAAAAAACACAATATCAAAGGTGACCAGGGTGAACCGGCTAAGAACCCTCCGATGCTTAAGTTAAATTTTCTCTCTAGAACTCAAGAATTCCAACTTTAGGAGTGGTGGAAACTTACTTTCATTTGATATGGATAAGTCCTTATATAGTGAACTTTGGAGTCCTTATATAAGGAGCAACCTAAAACGTGGCTAGGGTTTTCCCTTTTATACTTAAGACAAAACATAAACCCTACACATCAAACGTGCTTGGGCTGAGTTGGAAAATTCTGTAGAAAAACAATCTACATGACTTTCGATCGGTTGAGTCTAATTCTCGATTGATCGAGCCAGGCAAATTTAACCAATAAATTCTGCAGTACACTCAATTCCAACTTTACACAAAAACACACTTTGAGCAAGTCTAAAACAAGACTAAAACCTGTTTTGATCATGGTTTGCCAACATTACAAAATGAAGTTCTAATACATTAGTTCCTGATAACTTAGGACCTAACAGTTCTATTTAGTCCATTCTATCCTCTTCGGTCCTATTTGGTCCTATTTGGTCCATTCAATTCTATTTAGTCCATTTTGTCCACAAAAGTTCTGATGATGCACAAAAAATCAGTAGTTTGAATGCTCCAGGCTTCAATGGGCTAGAAGTTGTTTGGAAGGCCTGAAAAGAAAAAAACACAAGATCAAAGGTGACTGGGGTGAACCGACCAAGAACCCTCCGATGCTTAAGTTAATTTTTCTCTCTAGAACTCAAGAATTCCAACTTTAGGAGTGGTGGAAACTTACTTTCATTTGATATGGATAAGTCCTTATATAGTGAACTTTGGAGTCCTTATATAAGGAGCAACCTAAAACGTGGCTAGGGTTTTCCCTTTTATACTTAAGACAAAACATAAAACCCTACACATCAAACGAGCTTGGGCTGAGTTGGAAAATTCTGCAGAAAAACAATCTGCATGACTTTCGATCAGTCGAGTCTAATTCTCGATCGATCGAGCCAAGCAAACTTAACCAATAAATTCTGCAGTACACTCGATTCCAACTTTACACAAAAACACACTTTGAGCAAGTCTAAAACAAGACTAAAACCAGTTTTGATCATGGTTTGCCAACATTACAAAATGAAGTTCTAATACATTAGTTCCTGATAACTTAAAACCTAACAGTTCTATTTAGTCCATTCTATCCTCTTCGGTCCTATTCGGTCCATTCAATTCTATTTAGTCCATTTTGTCCACAAAAGTTCTGATGATGCACAGAAAATCAGTAGGCTGAATGCTTCGGACTTCAATGGGCTAGAAGTTGTTTGGAAGGCCTGAAAAGAAAAAAAAACACAATATTAAAGGTGACTGGGGTGAACCGGCCAAGAACCCTCCGATGCTTAAGTTAATTTTTCTCTCTAAAACTCTAGAATTCCAACTTTAGGAGTGGTGGAAACTTACTTTCATTTGATGTGGATAAGTCCTTATATAGTGAACTTTGGAGTCCTTATATAAGGAGCAACCTATAACGTGGCTAGGGTTTTCCCTTTTATACTTAAGACAAAACATAAAACCCTACACATCAAACGGGCTTGGGCTAAGTCAGAAAATTCTGCAGAAAAACAATTTGCATGACTTTCGATCGGTTGAGTCTAATTCTCGATCGATCAAGCTTGGCAAATTTAACCAATAAATTCTGCAGTACACTCGATTCCAATTTTACACAAAAACACACTTTGAGCAAGTCTAAAACAAGACTAAAACCAGTTTTGATCATGGTTTGCCAACATTACAAAATGAAGTTCTAATACACTAGTTCCTAATAACTTAGAACCTAACAGTTCTATTTAGTCCATTCTATCATCTTCGGTCCTATTTGGTCCTATTCGGTCCATTCAATTCTATTTAGTCCATTTTGTCAACAAAAGTTCTGATAATGCACAGAAAATCAGTAGGCTGAATGCTCCGGGCTTCAATGGGCTAAAAGTTATTTGGAAGGCCTGAAAAGAAAAAAACACAAGATCAAAGGTGACCGGGGTGAACCGGCTAAGAACCCTCCAATACTTAAGTTAATTTTTCTCTCTAGAATTCAAGAATTCCAACTTTAGGAGTGGTGGAAACTTACTTTCATTTGATGTGGATAAGTCCTTATATAGTGAACTTTGGAGTGGTTACTTGTCTAGTAACTTCCTCAACGTGGATGGAAGTTAGAAGGTTCAAATTTAACTTCCACAACTACTATGGAAGTTAGAAGGGTCAGACTTATCTTCCACAACTGCTATAGAAGTTAAGAACTTAGTGGGAAGTTATAGCGATGAACAAGAATTTTGCTCATACTTCGAAATGGTAGAACATGGTCCGAATTATGAGTTCTTGAACATAAATTTATTCTGAAAATTTCTAAGTGTTGGGAGGTCATCCAGGTGCTTCCATGCTGGACGACCTTCTTATATTGGGATAGCCTTCCTGGACTTGGACAACAATATGGACGAATTAGAGATAGTTCAATTTTTAGTTCACCATCAATTGCCCCTTTTGTCCAATTGTCGTCCTAGACACTGTAGTATAATTATTTGCTTTTGAAACATGTCAACATTTTAATGGTCAATTGATATGCCACGTGTCGTCCTTGCTCTGGTTTAATTTCATTGTTTCAGATTGCTTCACATGTTATAATCTTATTGGTTGACTTGTCGTGTCAATTTATTTTTCGAGGAAAATGCCACATGTCAACTTTCGATTAGTTTGTGTCACTTCATTGACCCACCTTTGGGCCCTATAAATATGTGCATTCTCTCTCTTACCCTTCACTTTTCTAATAATTTCCTTTCTGCCATCTTGTCCAAGAGCTTTGTCTAGTCGTCCTCATCTCTAGTTTCTTGTCAGGTACTTCCTTCCCTTCATCCTTAGGCTTTCGTCTATTCATTTTTCTAAACATGTCTGCGTCTAGTGGTAGTATTGAGAGAGAAATAGATGAGTACCAAGGCAGGTCCCCTGGAAGTGATGGTAGTTATGAGAGCAGTAGTGAGAGAAATACTAGCAGTAACGTTAGTAGTTCCCAAGACGAGTATTATTCATTTGGGGTTCCTAGTTGAAAGCTCAAAAATGTGTTAAAACACAAGAGCTGTTTAGAACCCCAAATTAAAAATTACGGCTTGATAGATTTTACTCCAACTTATACTAAGTGTGAAATAGAGTAAATGCGAGCAGATAAACAAACAAACTACTCTAACCCATAATCATTATAACACAACAGTAAAATGAAAGGTAAAAGAGTAGGGAAGAAGAATGCAAACACAAGATAACACACCGATGTGTTATCGAAGAGGAAACCAAAGAACTTGGCGAAAAACCTCTCCGCTACCCTCTAAGCGGTAATCGATCCACTAGACAATCAGTTGGGATACATGGGTTAGCAAGAGACCCTCCAAGCCTATTCTACCTGATGCACCTAAGCCTTCCAAGCTCCTACTCCAGCAAGGCTTCTCGGAACCGTGTCTTGTCTAACTCTCCGGATCTCACAATATGCCCGATTGCATCCGCCAAAGCCTGGCTTCTTCCAATGCTTCCCAGTAGCACCAAAACTTCACTTGACACTCTAAAAGGGTGTGGTAAGTGTTTGGGCTATCAACCTCTTAATGATATGGAAATGGAGAGGTAGGAGTTAAGGAAAATCCACAAGCAATTGTGTAGAGAATTGTGGGTATAACAATCTCTAACTCTTAAGGTTTGTGGCTAGGGTTTTCTCTCAGAGGTACTCCTTAACATGTGTGGGTAATGGGGGTATATATAGTATGGGTAAGGATAGAGTGTATCATAATTGACAATTCAGCAAAATAGAATGTTTTGCAGGTATCTCGCAAGAAGGCCTTACCCACGAGACACTTGCGAAACACAGCTGTCTCCATCTTATCCTGAATCTTCACATTCCAATCATGTGCAGGGCACATGCATCACTTCACAGGATGCTTACTTGCGAGCTACCCGCGAAAACACTTCAGTCTTCAATATGCCTTGAGTCTTCACACACTCTCTCTCTCACATACAACCCTTGCAAATAAAACCCAAATGAAATACAGGGTACAAAAGATTGAATATAATTACAATTAATTTTGACAGGGAATTAAAGCCAACAAAAACATTGTTGTAAATTACAACTTTACAATCTCCCCCTTTGGCTATTCCGTGACAAAACCCCTAAAACAGACTCTAGACTTAAATGTGAGTTTAGGAACAATGGCAAAACTCACTCACACCTAATCTAGAAGTTGTGAAGCACTTGCATGTATATACCTATAACCTTAAACACTTGCACAGAAACAAAACTTTCATTAAGCTTATAACAAGTTGAATACATGGTACATACATGAGCAAGTAAAGTGCAATCAAGTTTGTAAACACTATAAAACATATAAGCATATCTTGATCAAACAAGGTCAGTCATTAAAGAATGACTACAATGAACATTTAACTAGTAAATGTTCATCCGGACATGCAAAGCAATAAAGACCAATCACAATGATCAAATGCATGTCTAACACACAACCAATCCAAAATACACGAAGTATATGCAACTAGGATACAAGATCATACTAGGGTACAAGTATGAGGTACTTAGGATATATAATCAACATCTAAAAGTACTAAAAAAATGCTACAAAGCAATGAAGAAAAATACAAGTATAGAATATTAAGCTGAAATATAAAAACAGAGTGCTTAAGCTTTAAAGAAAAGCAATAAAACAACCATCCAGGAGTTATAAAAACTACAACAGTTTAAACTAAACAAAAATAATGCTAAACCGCCTGAAATGAACCAAAATCTATGGTCTAAGCTATGCTCCCCCTCAACTGTGCGAGCTCCCCCTAAAAAGTTTCTCCCCATTTTTGACCGGAATGGCCAAAGAGGCTAGAACTGGTCAGACTCTGAATCTGATCCCTGCTCCATGGACAAATCCTCAATCTGTGAAGATAATGCAGTGATCTGACCCTGGATGTATGCACACTAGTCCACAGTGTGCTACACATGGGTGTCTAGCATAGTATACATCTGCTCTACTCTAACAAGGAGGTGATCAAGTCTATCGGGTCCCTGTGCTGGTGCTGAAGATGATGGCTGAGCAGAACTCTCTAGAGCAGTGGTGAATCTCTCAATCTCCTCCTCTGTATCTCCTCCCTCTTCCTCAACACGATCCTTCGGTTTTTAAGACACACCGATTTTGGATCCTTTAATGTAAGCTGTGGTACGAGTCACCGTGTGTGCTCCAGTAGGGTAATCTCTATGTACCATGATGAGACCACTCGGAAGTTTGAGCCTCGCCTTTGCAATGAGGCCCATAATGAGAGAGGGGAATGGCATGACTGTTCTTGAGTTCCGCTTCTCAATGCTCTTGGTCAAGAGGTGAAAGATGTGTCCACAAATATCAATCTCCTTGTGAGTGAAGAGATCGTACAAGAAGATTGTCCTTGGAGCAGACAATGTCGTCAGGTTGGTGACCGAATATAGATTGTGGATCATCACATAAGCTAAATTCCTTATCTCTGGATTGAATGGAATTTTTCATGGAGGACTTCTTAAGTGTACCACCAAGAATGGTCACCATCTCCTCTATAGATTCAAAGAGATCATCATATTGCACCGTGATTAGTTGTGAAGGAGGACAAACTTCTAAGAACTCTTGTATGCTTTCCCTTGTGATAACAAACTCTTTGTGTCTCACCCAACAGTTTATATGATCTCCTTCCACACTAGCATTAGAGAAGAATTCTTTAATGATTTCCAAGTACACAACTCCACTTGGATTCAGCAGCTTCGTCCACGTCCTTTCCTTGAACACTTCAGGTACGCAAGTGTCCTCAAGGGTATCCAATTTAACAACCCATTCCGTAATTATTATGGCTCGCCTGTAGCAGTTGTTATAGGCCATGTCTACTTCAACAGACTTGAAGTTGTTAGAATCTGTGCGAGCATGCTTAGAGGATTTCTTGGACGCTAAATGCTTGGTGGGAGACATCTACACATGTACACAGAGAATAGAGAAAGGAAACAGGTGCACAAACACAAAAACAGAACACAAAACTTGATTAGATTCAAGTTAGTCCAAAACATTAAGTGCTAAACTATGTAAACATTAGCAAAATGCAAGAAATAAGAAATTGTGCATGAGGTGTGCATGGTGTGTGCCTAGTGGGTGCCTAGTTGTGCCTAGGTGATGCATGGTGAGGCACAAGTTGGGCAAAGTGTGTACAACACACACCCAATGATCAAAACATGTCAAGCAAGTTCAATCAAGGGTAAACCCAAACAATGGAACTCAATTAAGTCCAAAACACCACAAAAATGTCACTTGAGCATTTTGACAAACACATGCAACACTACAATACACCTATGAGCAATGCATGAACACATGGAAATATGCCTAAATACAGGTTTAAAATGCCACATGGGACCAACACAGATACACACAAGTGAAATGGGACACAACCCAATCAAAATTTTGAAAACATTTTACTTAAAAATCATGAACCCAACCCCTTTTTCGAAAATCCCCAATTTTAAAACCTTAAGTTAATTTCTGCATAATCTAAGACAAATGAAAAGAATGTTTAAGAAAACATACCTTGAAGTTGATTTTGTTGAAAATAAGCTTGAAAATGATGGGGTTTTAAGAGAAAAATAGATTTGGGTTGAGAGAGGTTCGAGAGAGGCAATGCGAGGGAAATAGAGAGTGTTTAAAAAACTATCACATCAGCCTTATAAAATTGAAAACACATGTTTTTTGCGAGTTAGACAATCACGAAATTAGTCGTGAAACACACCACTAAAGCACAGAAGCTTTCGCGAGAAGCTTTTAGTTGCGAAACACTCGCGAGATAGAAATGATACTCTTTGTATGAATTTTGAGATTTCCAATTTTCCCTCAACCTCTTTTTGCGAGATGCTCTTAGTTGCGAGCTTCTCGTGAAAATGCCTCTGAACTAGTTTTTGAAGAATAACACAAAAATGCATTTTGAACAAAAACTAAAAGCACGAAAGTATAAAATCACTTTCAAAAACATATAAAATACTAAAAAAAAAAAAATTTGGTTTGATCGGCAAGTAATTGAGCATACACATCACATTTGAACATGTATAATCACACAAATGAGATAAGCATTAATTGAACTAAGTCTTGTGTGTTGTGGGTGAGTATCAAAAGTGGTACTAATGATCAATTCATTCAGGTCATACACAACTGGTACTAAGTCAAGTGGACTATCTCAATTATAGAAATGAGCATATATGACCTCCCACAAGAAAATGATTACAAATCTTAGAAGCTTTTCATTTGGCTTCTGCACAAATCATAACATTTGATCCCTTTTGAACAATACATCTCATTTTGAGATCGATGCTTGAAAATTTTGATATTTCAATATTGAGAGTGAGCCTTCGGCTTTTGGAGCACCATACATTTCAATAAAAAGTCGCTTTCCCTTTTTCCTAATCAAATACTAGTATGTGCGATGGCTTTTGTAGCTCATTATCTCTTTTCATTTTGAGATTTACATTTGTTAAGCTCTTTAAGCAAAAATTTAAAAATAAAGTGGGAAGAGATATAGGTACAAGTTTATGCAAGTATCAAGACCATCAAGACTATTGACCAATCATTTATGACAAGCTTGAAGATCTATTTACAACAATCACACATAGTTTTCAAGATCTCTCCCACAAAGATATATGTGCATACATAACAAGCTAAGCTTATAAATGCACTACGCCATTAGTATGAAGGTACTAGGCCAAACTCACATGTGATATACACAACACAAGCGATCAAACTTTTAGAAGAATTTTCAATTTTTATGGGTTTTTAAATTTTTGAACACACTCAAAAACAAGACAAGAAAAGTAAGATCAACAAAAAAAAGTACAAAAGAACACACTCAAAAACAAGACAAGAAAAGTAAGATCAACAAAAACAAGTACAAAACAAAACTTGTAAAAGAAACATGCTATAAACCAGAAGCAATAGACATAAATTGAATTATGCATGTCATGATGCATGAACCTATGACCCTAAACATTGGAAGTATTAATGCATGGACATAGGAAGTGATCATGCATAAGTACCCTTCTGCACTCACACTTTACGAGTGTTTTGGGTGAGAGCCTTAGATGGAGGGATACGACCAACATAACTTTCAAATCTCGGAGTTAAGTTAGCAAGGCATAGTGATATGTTCTTCAGCATTTCCATAACGTCTCCAATGAGATGTCTATCACTATCTCCCTTAGCTTGTGCTCCCTTTGGTCTTCTCCTTGAACTTTCTTGACACGCATAGAATCAACCTTCTTCAGTGCATGAAGCTTGAAACAGTTAGGCCTGGTATGCCCTTGTGCGCCACAATGATGACACAGATGCTTTACTTGAGGCCCCTTTGATTTTTGGGTAATGTCTTCCCTCTTTCCTTTGGTCTTGCACCAATGGTTCTCTTTACTACAGCAGGGGTCTCAATCTCAGGCTTCACTTCTTTGAGTTTCTTTTCATTCTTGGTTGAAACGAACCTTACTTCCTTCTTGGGTTCGCTGCTAGAACTCCCTTCTTCGGTATAGCCCAAACCGGTCTTACCATGTGAAGACTTTTGAGAGGACAGCACATTATCAAGTTTCTTGGTGGAGATGCGCTCAACCTTGACATTAGCTTGGATAACCTCAAGTTCAAGAAACTTGATCTTAGAGTAAGCTTCAACCAACTTTCCCTTGAGTCCTTCTACTTCACACTTTGGTTCCTTGAGTTGCACAAGTATACACCTATGCTCTTCTTCAACCTTTTTCATCTTTTTCAAAGCAAGATTTGTAACTTTGGCATATTTGCCACAATCTTCCAGCAAAGAATCATATGCTTCTTGTAGGTTGATTTCCCCTTCATTTTGTCACACGTCTTCATCTTCCGATTCTTCAATTTCCTCATCCTCGGAAAGATCACCAAGTTCATCAACCAAATTGCTCAAATCATTCTTAGAATCAACAGAGGCAATTGTCATGAATGCTCTGTAGTTTGCTTCACTGTCACATTCTCCTTCCATGTTTGAATTTGAGCTGTTAGAATCACTAAGGGTAGTGGCAAACACTTTACCCTTCCCTCTCAAATAGTTGAGACACTCCTTCTTAAGACGTCCATGGCCATTACATTCGTAACACACAATTCCTTGAAGGGACTAAAACTCCTTTCCATCTTTCTTCTTGAACTCCTTCTTGTCACCTTTGGAGGATGAAAACTTTCCTTTACTAAATGGCTTCCCACTGTTTTTCATCTTCAAAAATTTTTGGAAGTTCTTTGCAAGGAATGCTACCTCCTTCTCCACATCAACTTCTTCGGAGGAGTCATCCATTCTCTCAGTGATGGTTTTGAGAGTAAGAGATTTGCTCATCTTGTGAAAAGGCAATCCCAACTCATATGTTTGGAGAGATCCAATGAGTTCTGGGATTTTGATCTCATCCAAATCTTTACTCTCTTCTATGGCTGTGAATTTTGCTCGAAAACTCTCCGGTAGTGACCTTAAAATCTTTCTCACCACCTTAGCATCCTCAATCTTCTCACCAAGATTGAGCTTAGCAATTATGATTTCGTTAAGCTTCCTATAGAATGAGTCGAAAGCCTCATCATCACCCATCTTAAGCTCTTCAAATCTGGTGGTAAGCATTTAGAGCTTCGTGTCCTTGACTTTCTTGGTACCCTCATAGGTAGTCTCAAGAATCTTCCAAGCTTCCTTGGCAGTCTCCACATACGATATCCTATGAAATTCATCAGTAGACACACCACAGAATATAGCATTAATGGCTTTACTATTTGCATTAGCCAAAGCAAAAGCTACCTTGTCCCATTCGGACTTGGCTGTTATGGGTTTAACATAGCCATTCTCAACGAAATCCCATACGGACTCATCTATAGCACACAAGAAAGCCCTCATATGGACCTTCCAAAAGGCATAATTTCTCCCATCAAAGAATGGTGGGGCATTAAGTGATTGTGACCAATCCATCACAAAAGGATCAAGGATCACACTTAGGTAATGAAACTACAGCAAGTGTACCTACTCTGATACCAATTGAAAGCTCAAAAATTTGTTAAATCACAAGAGCTGTTTAAACCCCCAAATTAAAAATTACGACTTGATAGATGAAAGTTCAAAAACGTGTACAAAAACACTTTTGAACGTTTAGACCCCCAAAAACAAACTTAAACAACACAAGCAATATGTTAAACAACTAGTGTGCGGAAACTTAACATATGCTATAATATGGAATTGGTTAAACAACTATCTAAGCCATAACAAAATAAATCCAAAGCAGATAAAGTAAAGGCAGAGATAGAGAGGAAGGAAGATGCAAACACAGAGATAACACCAGATGTGTTATCGAAGAGGAAACCGAAGACCTCGGCGAAAAACCTCTCCGCCGCCCTCCAAGCGGTAATCAATCCACTAGAAAATACAGTTGGGATACAAGGACAGCAATAGACCCTCCAAGCCTAATCTACCCAATGCACCTAAGCCCTCCAAGCTTCTTGCTCCAACGAGGTTGCGCCGAACCTTTTTCTTTTCTAGCTTCCCGGATTCCGCTACTACACCGTAGCATCAACCAATGAAGATTGGCTCCTTCCTAACTGCTTCCCAGAAACTCCAAACGACTGTCTCACAGAGATGATAATGGTGAGAACCAGGTTTGGTATAAGGCCTCTCAAGGATTTGACAATGGAGAGGAAGAGAGTGAGGGAATTTGATGAGACTCTAAGGTAGAGATTGTGGGTGAAACAATCTGGTTTTTCTTTAGGGTTTCTCTCTCAAAATTTTCTCTGGAAGCTCTCTTTCAATCGTGGGTTAAAAGGGTATTTATACTGAAGTGGAGTGGAATGCGAAACGTCAGGTTTTTCCAAAACAGGGGTGGCTCGCGGCTTGACCTCGCGGCTTGACTAAGTCGCGAGTTCCAGTCGCGAGTTAACCGTATGGCCAGTTGTCCTGTTTTGTCCTGTAGTGCTCCAGCTAGCATGACTGTTCATCTTCCAGCATGCTTGGCACGTGTGCATCTTCTGGCGGGTTGAAGCCGCGAGTCCAGTCGCGAGTCCCAGCCGCGACACTCTGTTTTCTTGCACACTCTTGAGCAATCTTCACACTATCTCACTCACTACCCTTACAACAATCCCACCTAAATACAGGGTTACTAAATGCTGAATTACAAGCAAATTTGGCACGGAATAAAGCCAATTAGATGGTTGAATAAATTCAACCTTACAATAGATTTTACTCTAACTTATACTAAGTGCGGAATAGAGTAAATGCAAGTGGATAAACAAACAAACTACTCTAACCCATAATCATTATAACACAACAGTAAAATGAAATGTAAAAGAGTAGGGAAGAAGAATGCAAACACAAAATAACACGCTAATGTGTTATCGAAGAGGAAATCGAAGAACTCGGCAATAAACCGTTCCACTGCCCTCCAAGCGGTAATCGATCCATTAGACAATCAGTTGGGATACAAGGGTTAGCAAGAGACCCTCTAAGCCTAATCTACCCGATGCACCTAAGCCTTCCAAGCTCTTACTCCAACAAGGCTTCTCGGAACCATGTCTTGTCTAGCTCTCCAGATCCTGCAATACGCCCGATTGCATCCACCAAAGCCTAGCTTCTTCCAATGCTTCCCAATAGCACCAAAACTTCACTTGAGACTCTGAAAGGGTGTGGTAAGTGTTTGGGCTATCAACCTCTCAATGATATGGAAATGGAGAGGTAGGAGTTGAGAAAAATCCACAAGCAATTGTGTAAAGAATTGTGGGTATAACAATCTCTAACTCTCAAGGTTTGTGGTTAGGGTTTTCTCTCAGAAGCACTCTTCAACATGTGTGGGTAATGGGGGTATATATAGTGTGGGTAAGGATAGAGTGTATCAGAATTTACAAGTCAGTAAAATAGAATGTTTTGCGGGTATCCCGTGAAAAGGCTTTACCCGTAAGACACTCAGGAAACACAGCTGTCCCCATCCTATCCTGAATCTTCGCATTCCAGTCATGTGTAGGGCATATGCATCACTTCGTGGGATGCTTACTTGCGAGCTACCTGCAAAAACACTTCAATCTTCAATTTGCCTTGAGTCTTCACACACACTCTCTCTCACACAACCCTTACAAAAAAAACCCATATAAAATACAGGGTACAAAAGATTGAACATAATTACAATCAAATTTGGCACGGAATTAAAGCCAACAAAAACATAGTTGTAAATTACAACTTTACACTAGTTTTCCCTTAAAGGAATTCCAGGAAATGCAACGTAGGACGGCTTCTAGGGCTGAGGCTAGCTCGTCCAAAATGAGTAGGTCACCCAGTCCCCCTCAAGACAAAAAGGAAGAAGCATATGTAATTATAGTTGTGCCCCTAAAGTGGCGTTTACCCTAGACACGAATAGGTTGACAACTCTCGTAGGTAGATATCAAATTCCTAGTGAGTTTAGACCTCGTC
This sequence comes from Quercus robur, assembly GCF_932294415.1. NCBI lineage: Eukaryota > Viridiplantae > Streptophyta > Magnoliopsida > Fagales > Fagaceae > Quercus > Quercus robur. The sequence goes on along the minus strand of NC_065535.1, from coordinate 18,450,809 downwards.
TACCTGAAAGGGAGGAATGGTGTTGTTCTCCTCTTTCAGGTTTTGGTGTATATGCTTCTTACCTCTTAGCAGGCCTTAGGTTTCCTCTCAATTCTTTCTGTAAAGGTCTCTTCCATAGGTTGGGTATTGGACAAAACCAGCTCAACCCTAATGGATGGAGGACAATTGTAGCCATGCAAATGTTGTGGCGTGAGGTGTTTGAGGGAAACCGTCCAATTACAGTGGACGAGTTCCTTTACTGTTATAAACCCTCAGAAATTACACAATCTGCTAGTTTTTACCAGTTTACTTCTAGGGGCTCCCAATTTAGTTTGATTAGGGGTCGTAGTTCTTCTGATAGGTTATGGAAAAAGTAATTTTTCTTTATTTCTAGAAATTGGGCTGGGGACCTAATTGATGTAAATAATGCCCCCTTCCCTCCTTTTACCAGTGCCCTAGGCTGTCTTCGTCCTGAGGGTATGTTCTTCTTCCTTTGCTTTGTCTGTTTTATTTGATCTTTTCCTCGTCTAACTCTATTTTGTGTTTGTGTAGCCATTACTCGTCCACGTTTGGACAAGTTTCATTTGGATCGTATTGACAGAACTCGTGCTTACCCTAATAAATCCTTTCATAATTTGGTAACCCTGCATCATCTTGCTATTTGGGGACTTGGTCCTGAGCCAACTAACGAGAACCTTGCCCACGAAAAGACCACTTGTCGAAGTAAGTATCGTCCATTCATTCATCATCATTTTTTTATATACATTATTAACTCTATGTCTTCTCCATTGCAGGGTTAGCCACTATGAAAGAAAACAAAGGGAAAAGTGTTACTAGTGGCACTAAAGGTGAAGAGGATGTCCAGGTCCAAGACGAAGCAGCTCCACTGGCCGACCAGAAGCCTGTCATCTAGGTTGGGAAGAGGGAAAGTATTTCAAGTAGTATTGACCTTGGTGATCTTCCAAGACGCCAATGTTCAAAGAAGCAAAAGCCTAGCAAGACTCCTCCTCCCAACGTTCCAAAGCTTCCAACCATGACGATAGACCTAGACGACTCGGCAGTGAACCTGGTGCCCGTCCAAACTACTCCATCCGTCTAGCTTGAAAACCCTGCTCCCCTTATAGTTAAAGCTCCTCACAAGACTCATCCTTCAATCCAAACCAAGCGTCCTCCCAACCTGGTGCTGGACGAGGATTATGCTTATGATGGGCCAAGAATGTATTGACCCTTGTGATGAATTAATCAATTAATTAGCCAAGTTAATTAATTAATCCAATTAACATGCAAAACACGTGGTAGCATAAACAAATCACCAACTAAGATAATATGCAGTGGAAAATAAAGTTGACACAGTGATTTGTTTACGAATGGGGAAAACCTCCAAGGCAAAAACCCCAGATTTTTGATAGGCCAAAAACGAATGTATTGACTCCTTGTGATAAAGTAACCAATTAATTATCCAAGTTAATTAATTAGATTCAATTACATGCTATACGCGTGGTAGCACAAACAAATCACCAAATAACTAAATGCAGCGGAAATTAAATTTGACATGGGTGATTTGTTTACGAATGGGGAAAACCACCAAGGCAAAACCCCACCGAGTGAAGTTAAGGTCACCACTCCCGAGAATTCATTATTATCACAACAAGCAGTTACAAGTAAAGGAATCCCAGTACCTTATACCAACCTAAAGTTAAACCCTTACCCCCAATACACAATTGGACTTGTTTTGTAGTGACAATCTCTCCTTGTAATGCACAGCTCCCAGTACATGACTAACCAATTGCATGGATCCCAATACGTGACTTCAATCACCAACTAGAGAAGGTTGTTGGTTACAAAGTTCTTCAGTTCATCACACGATGAAGATTGAGAAGATGTTTGGTCACAAAACCCTACGGTGTACAAACACAGCAACTTCTTCACAAGAAAGATAAACTAGGGCAAATTCTATCTTCGGTCACAATTTGCTTGAACAAACTTTGTTCAACACTTATGCAACTTGTTCCACCTTTAACGGCCCTTAAAATAATCCTTTTATATGTCTAGGGTTATGAGAAAAGAAAGCTCAAACATACAATCATGGATTGGAGTCAAAACAAAACTGAAATTTTGTTTTTCATAAACCTCAACAGATGCCCTATCTGTTGAGCTACTGTCAAGCCACGGGGCTGGAATAGCACTTCAAGCTCAATAGATGGCTAGCTATCGAGCTAGCTGTCAAGCTTTAATGACAGGCACTTTCTCAGCTTGAATCTTGGACAGACTTGCATGGCTTTTAACACTTGAACTTGAAATAAGGTTTCTTGAAGTATTAAACACATCCTAGATCTACCCAAATACAAGTAAAGTGCGTTTTGTCAAATGATTATCCAATTACATAAAATAGTGACATATGTTCCTAACAAGTGAATCACATATGTCCTAACAATCTCCCCATTTGGCAATCCGTGACAAAACCACAACAAACAAATGAGATAAGAGAGAAGTCATAAACCACTTAACTTATATTCACTTGTTGAATACAATAAAATCTATCCTAACACAAACTCTTGAAAAACTTTGCAAGAAGAGAGTTTATGGCAAGAAGACTTTGACAACCTGTATTTTTGAAACACTTTAAACAAAACTCGTCATGGCATCTTTGTGTGAAATAGAAATAATATATTGCATACAAGTATAAGAAACATGTGTATTAAGAAAGAAAAAAAATAACACATGGGGAGATAGGTGAAAGAAAAGCATACATCAACATATAAAGAAAATAAGTACAATGTATGTCAATAATGGTCACAAGACCTAAGGTACAAGAATAAATGTATCTAAAAAGGAGAAAAGAAAAATATACAAGTAATCCTTACTACATCCCTTAAATATCAACACTTCCCCTAACAAAAATGGTCCTATACTAACTCTCCCCCTAAGTATGACTACTCTCATATCCAAAACTACTCTCCCTTTTTGTCACGAGTGACAAAGGGTAAAAGTGTCAAGTAGACATCTCATCTATACCGGAAGAGCTAGCATCTCCATCATCATCATCATCCTCAGAAGCAATAGCATCATCATCAGCAGCATCATCATCAGCAACATCATCAACATTGTCAGAGTCATCACTCTCATCCACAGAGGCCACAAGAGTGGAAGGCATGGTGTAACTGCCCATCTCAGCCTAGCATCGAGCAATGCAGCCAACATGAGTGTTCACCTGACACAACTCATCACTGAGAGCGTCAAGGCAAGCATCAATGCGCTGAAGCTATGCCATGATGTCCTCGAGTGTCACTCCGCTTGTAGAAGAGGAGGAAGTGGATGTGGATGGAGCAGAAGGAGTGGGACGAGTTGCCATATCAGACTGCCTCGATCGAAACTGCGCCTCGCTCCATTTAACGGTAGCGTAGACAATGGCACACATAACGGAGAAGTGGTCGGAAGAGGGAAAATGAATAGAAAAATGGCATAAAATCTACTTGATAGCTGAAGGGAAGATGAGCTTATCATGAATCATCGTATCCCTATACACATCTATAATAGAAAGAATAAAATGTGAAGGAAAATCCATAGTGAGATGCTCAAGAAGGGAAAGCAAAAATCGAGCACAAGACTCTGTGATAGAGTTATTGTAAGAAAAAGGGTGCAAAACAAAAGTCATCACCATGTTCATGAATCTAGAACCTTTAGCAAAGGTCGAACATGGTGTAAACTGACGATTGCCCCAATCAGCGGGACACTCGTAAAAAGAAAAGATCATCTCGTCTTTGGACACAGTCCTCAAACGCTCATAATCGAGGTAGTCAAGATGCTCTACCCTCGGGACACGGAGCACATTGGATACCAACTCTGATGTGACCACTATGCGTGTACCTCGAACATGAGTATGAAAGGGAGGTACTAAAGAATCAAGTCCGTGCATGTTGGAGTAAAACTCCTGGATCAGCACAAATGGACAGGTGATCGAGACGTCACATAGTGACTCCCAACCCCGACTGTGAATGATAGTGGGTAGGTCAGTGTCAAAGAAGTCCGACAAAATGACTCGACGTTCCGAATGAACACCTCGTCGAGAAAAGTTCTCCAAGAAGTCCTTTCGGCCATCCTTATCACGAAACTGAATAGAGGAAGGGGTAGGATCAGAAGAAAACAATGCCCTAGAACGAAAAGGGTTCTGGGACATAGCAGACTTACGTTTAGGTGCCATTGACGCACTAACATAAACTAGAAAGAGAGGGGGAAGAAAGAAAAACACTCAGAAAAGTTCTAGACAGTTCAAATATATAGAAATATATTGAATGTAAGGTACGTATGCATGAAAATGCATGAGCATGTGACGTGCAATAGTAATATCATCATGGGCTCAGCCCAATCCAAACCTACCAGCACACAAACGATTTAACATATATAACACACATCTAAATGCATGAAATATAGTTATAATGCACATGGAATGCAATGCATGAAGTTTTTAAGATCAAATCTTCAAAAGCCATCCCAAAAATTTCACAAAAACCTCTTTGATTTTGAAAAACCCCAAATTTTGCAAAAATCCAAAAAACTTAGGTTACAAAACATGAAATGCATGAAAAAGAGGGATTAGAGACTTACCAAGTGAGGAAAAACTTAATTAAGCTTGAAAAAAATCCTTGAGGAAGAGGTTTAGAGAGAGAAGTGAGTGTTTAGGAGATGAACAGCCACAGACAGATCAAGAGAGATCGAGAAAATGAAGTTCGGATCGCATATGAACCTATATATGGAACCTCAGTAAATCATTATAGATAGAGGTGTCGAGAGGTATCAAGACAAGTGTCAAGCTTTAAAAGCTTCGACAAATGCAGCTATTGAGAGGTGTCTAGGTGTCCACAACAAAGCAAGCTCGATGGATCGAGGAGGTATCGAGGAGCTATCAAGGGGACAGGAGATTTCTCGATCGATCCACCTAGCTATCAGGAGGTATCGAGATTGCGATAAGAATCAACTGAAGAGCTCAATAGATATGCCAAGTGTTAAGAGGTGTCAAGGAGGTGTCGAGAGGTGTCGAGATTGCTTAAAAATAGTTTTTCAAGAAGGGAAAAACACAGATATGAATGCAATCAAACATGCAACTCAACTAATGATCCAAACAACATTTTGAACTCTCAAAAACATCTCTCAACAAAAAATTTTAAGCACATAGATCCCAAAAACACACACACACACACTAAACAAGTCTAACTTATTTTATATTTCAAAAACAAGTCAAGACAGTTTAGTGAGCATACATTAACACATGTAAACCTTGTGATGGCAAAATCACATTGTACCTACACATGTATCAAGAGTAGCAAAGAATATTACGTGTTGTGTGTGAAAAATATCGCAAGATTGCATAAGTGTATACATATTATGATGATTTGAGATATAAGAAAATCACTTTAACTCACACACAATCATAATTGTTTGATAAGGGCTATCACCTTCAAGGTACATCCTATAACTCCCACATCTCCTAGAATGCATGCTTGCAATCATATTTAAAAGCACTTTGATCTTTTTGCTTTTTATTTTTCTTTACATATTTTTCTTTTAATAAGCATATCATGCATGAGCATATAAGAGAAAGAAAAGAAATACCCAATGATGTTAAGAATTTGACATTCCAATTTTGCTATGCCAAAGCATACAAATGTCATTGACATTGCACTTTTGCTATGCCGAAACATATAGATGTCATTTCATGATTGGCAAGCAACAGTGGTGAGATGGTTATTTATGCCTTTCTCTTAAGATTTTCTAGTCCTTTCCATCAAAAAGAGTGATATGAGTGTTAAGTATAAGAGATAACTTAATCTTACTCATCACAAACATGAGCCACAAAGCTCACTTGCTTAGTTGTGCATAGAGATGCTCATCTAAGCTACAAACAATACAAAGTTTAGAAAACTTTATTTCAATGGCCATCCAAGGTACATAAGTACCAATGTACACAAAACACACACTATTTTTGTATTTTTTTGATTTTTCAATTATTTTATTTTATTTTTATATGAAAAACAAAATAAACAAAACTAAAAAAAAAAATGTTAAACAAAGCAAAACATAAAAACTATACTGACTCAAAACAATAAAGCATAACACACAAGTAATGCAAACAAAAATAAGAATGGAGAGAGAGAGAAGAAGTGACAAAATCACTTGGAGCCATTTTCCTTCCACACCTTGGAAGAACCTTTCCGTCTAGCAAACCCTTGATCCGGCGGTAAGGGGAAAGAATTAAAACCGTTCAAGTTTGAAAGGAACACGAGGGCTTTGAGAAGATCTCCAAGAGGAGCAAAAGAGGATGGAAATTGATTCTGGTTTCCCGATGCAATCATGTCGTTGCTCTGTTGAGTGGCTAGCCACTTATAGCAATTAGGTCAAGTATGACCGACTGCTCCACAATGATGACAGAGATGCTGCTTCTTCTGTTTAGGCTTTTGAGAGTTAGCCTTCTTAGCCCTATGGTTTTTAACCTCTTTCTTATCCTGTTTAGGGGGTGCTCCTAAGATAGATTTGCTGTTGTTTATGTTCTCACTAGCTAAATCAGTTTTGACATTAGTGTTCTCAATTTCAACATTATTAGCAGGAGGAACAAAAACAGTGGAACTAGTAGAAGCAATACTAGGAGAAGAGAGATCATACCCTAAACCGGTTCGATCGAAAGCAGATTTCTGAAGACTGAGCATTTCATCGAGCTTAGCACTTGAAGTCCTTTCCAGTTGAGCTCTAACTTGGAACAACTCCGCTTCAAGCTTCTTAGTCTTCTTTGCCAAAAAATTATTCTCAAATCTCAGTGCTCCAATAGTCTAATTGGCTTCATCAAACTTTGTGGAAAGCTCTTCTCGTTCAAGCTCCACATCACTAAGCTTCTTGGAAGCCAACCTATACGTCTTCTCATGCTTCTTTGAGACCTTGTATAACTTTGCATAGGCTGTGCAGATGTCATCTTGTTCATCCATCTTCTCAAACTTGGACTCCACCAATTCCTCTTCTTCATCCACATCTTCAACAATCCCCTCAGTAGGATTGATAGTGGCAGTGAAGGTATTCAGGATTCGGTCATCCTTATTGTCGGAATCATCCTTAGGCTTAGTGTCGCTCAAAGTAGCAACAAGTGCCTTGCTCTTCCCAATGCTTTTCAGATATGTAGGACACTCCTGTTTCATGTCCAAAACCTTAACACCCGAAACACTTTGGTCCTGAGGGAACAGTATACTGACCACCATCCCTAGCATCCTTCTTTCCTTTATCTTGGCTCTTGAATTGTGAGGAGCTAGATTGCCTACGGTCCTTGTCAAAGCCCTTCCTATTGGCATTCTTTATGAACTTCTTGGATTGCCTTGTAATGTAGGACTTCATCTTAGAATCTTCATTGTCAGAAGACTCCTTAGTATCACTGCTCTTGACCTTTAATGTCATGCTCTTACTCTTACCCGATTTATCAATTCTTGTTAACCCTAGCTCGTAGGTCTGCAGATTGCCAACCAGCTCTGTCAAAGGAATCTTGTCAATATCCTTTGATTCCTTTATAGCAGTGATCTTGTTATGGAATCTCTCAGGTAGAGATCTGAACACCTTTCTCACAATCTTGGGTTCAGGATTGGTTTCCCCAAGATTGAAAGCTGAGTTCATTATGTCCTTGAACTTGGCATAGAACTCATCAAATGACTCATCCTCCTCCATCTTGATTTCTTTAAAGCTTGTAGTGAACCTTTGAAGCTTTGAATCCTTGACAGCCTTGGTTCCCTCATAGGTTGTTTAGAGAATGGTCCATGCCTCCTTAGCAGTTTCAGTAGAGGATATCTTCTTAAACACCTCATTAGTGACCGTACTAAATAAGGCATTCAATGCCTTACTGTTGAAGTTTGCTGCCTTAATCTTGGCATCAATCCAATCGGCTGATGCTTTCATCAAACTCGTCCATTGACCCCTTTACTGACGCTGCCTTTGCTAAGGCATCTGCTTCCATGTTTTCCTCCCTTGGAACTTGAAGAAAATTGGCTTCTTTAAAATTCTTAACAAGGCGTTTCACCCTACTGAGATACTTCTTCATCCATTCTTCCTTCACTTCACATGTTCCATTCACTTGGCCTATGATCAACTAAGAGCCTCCTTGGACAACCACTAACTATACCCCTAAGGACTTAGCCAATTCCAACCCTTTGAGGAGGGCTTCATATTCAACTTTGTTGTTGGTTGTTTGGTACTATAGACAAGCTACATATTTCAACTTGTTCCCTTCCTGGAATTTCAATATAATCCTATGTCTCTTGCATATAGTGTGGACGACCCATCTACATAGACGACCTATGTCTTATTTTTATCCCCCTCATCTAAATCACCATGGTTTGGAGTGAATTTTGCAATGAAATATGCTAAAGCTTGAGCCTTTATTGCACCCCTAGGTTGATACCTGATATCAAACCCACTAAGCTCTATAGCCCATTGGATCAGTCGTCCTGTGGCTTCCAACTTGTTCATTTCCTTCTTGAGTGGATGATCCATCAAGACATTGATGACATGAACCTGGAAGTAATGCCTTAGCTTCCTAGAAGCTGTTATCAGTGTAAAGGCCAACTTTTCCATCATAGGATATCGTCCTTCTACACCTCTTAATGCCTAGCTTGTATAATAAACGGGCTTCTGCACTTTCCCTTCTTCCCTGATTAATGCCAAACTTACTGCATGTAGGGACACTGCTAAGTATAGATACAACTTCTCACCTTGTATAGATGGACTTAGCAGGGGAGTCGTGGTAAGATAGATCTTAAGATCTTGGAAGGCCTTTTGACACTCATCCGTCCATTCAAACACTTTCTTGAGAACCTTGAAAAATGGCAAACATTTAGTAGTAGCTTTCAAAACAAACCTGTTTAAGGCTACAACTCGCCCAGTGAGAGACTGGACTTCCTTGACATTTCTTGGTGGTTCCATGTTCAATATTGTTTGGGTCTTATCAAGATTCCCTTCAATTCCCCACTATGAAACCATAAATCCTAGGAACTTCCCTGACAAAACCCCGAAGACACATTTGCTTGGATTTAGCTTTATGTTATATCATTTAAGTGTGTCAAAGGTCTCCTGTAGGCCGTCTAGATGTTTCTTCTCGTCCAAGCTTTTCACCAACATGTCATCCACATAAACTTCTACATTTCGTCCTATCTACGAATGAAACATATGATTGACCAACTTTTGATAGGTTGCCCCCGCATTCTTCAAACTAAAGGGCATCACTTTGTAACAAAATAAACCTTGACTGGTAATGAGAATGTTTTCTCTTGATCTGTCTCGTCCATCTTTATCTGGTTATAACCTGAGAAGGCGTCCATGAAGCTTAGCAATTGATGACCTGCTGTTGAGTCTACCAACTGATCAATGCGTGGAAACGGATAACTATCCTTAGGGCAAGCCTTGTTCAAATTAGTGAAATCTACACACATCTCCCACTTGCCATTAGCCTTCTTGACCATCACTACATTAGCTAACCAATCCAGGTAATAGACTTCCCGAATAAATTCTACTGTGGTTAACTTTTGGACCTCTTCCTTGATAGCATTATCTCGTTTAGGAGCAAAGACCCTCTTTTTCTGACGAACAGGCTTGGAAGATGGATACACATTCAAATGATGAGTAATGACACTTGGGATAAAATTGGCATATCTTCATGACTCCACGTGAAAACATCAATGCTCTTCCTTAAGAACTAGATGAGGTCATGCTTTGTCTTCTCCTCCATACTTGTTCCAATTTTGGTAAACTTCTCAAGGTTACCCTCATCTAGAGGAATGTCTTCCAGTACTTCAGTAGGCTCTATAGCAACCCTTCTCTCCTCTATATTCATCATCTGGGCATGCTCGTCCATAGCCAACATGGCTAAGTAACATTCTCTAGCAGTTAACTGATCTCCTTGTACTTGCTCTATTCCATAATCTGTTGGAAACTTGACAGATAGGTGGTAGGTAGATGTTACTGCCTTCCAATTATTCAAAGTTGGTCGTCCAATGACGACATTGTAGGAATATGAACAATCTACGACGAAGGAAATTTACTTCTTTGGCTATCTGCTGTGGATACGCTCCTACCATGACGGGTAAAGTAATAGTGCCTACTAGTTGTACCTTCATTCCTCCAAATCCGACTAAGGGTGAATTCACTGGACGGAGTTAATCTCATCCAAGCCTCATTTGTTGGAAGGCAGGGTAATATAGGATATCTGCTGAACTCCTATTATCTATCAACACCCTTCTAGTTGTGTAGTCTGCGATGAGCAAAGTTATGACGATTGCATCGTCATATGGATGATGGATCCTTCCAACGTCTTTGTCTGTGAAAGTAATGGCTTACTTGTCTGCCACCTTCGTCCTTGGAGGTCATCTAGAGAGTTGGACATTCTGCACTACCTTCAGGTAGGTCTTCCTTGACTTGGAAGATTGCCCTACCGAAGTCCCTCCTACAATAACTCTTATTTTTCCAAGTAGAGGCCATGATGGCTCTTCTACCATTCCTTTTAACTTCTCGTATTTATGATCTCGTCCAAAAAAATTTCTTAACTTTCCTTGCTTGATGAAATTTTCAATCTTTTGCTTCAAGTCATAGCACTCATCCATGTCATGCCTGCGATCTCTATGGAAGCTGCAATACTTATTCTTATTGCACTTGTTGGGATCTCCCTTCATCTTCTCTGGCCACTTTAAGGATGGGTCATCCTTGATCTGCATAAGCACTTGATCAAGTGGAACATCCAAGCGCGTGTAATGCAGATTCCGTCTTGAAGAAAAACCTGCCTTCTTGTTGTCTCTATCCTTTTTCTCTCCTGTCCGAGCCTTCTTTGGGCGAGGAACTTGTTCAGGATGATGTGGGAACTCCGCTTCCATCCGCTCTGCTTTCTTCATTTTCTTGGCAATGATCGTATCCTCTGTATTCATAAAGCTTTGGGTTGAATGGACGAGTTCAACCATGGTCTATGGTTCTTGATCATAGAGCTTATGGATGAATAAATCTGAACTAACTCCATTGTGGAAGGATGCTAACAGTAGCTTGTCATTCATCTCGTCTACCATCAAGGCTTCCCTATTAAAATGGGTGATGAAGGACCACAAACTTTCATTATCTCCTTACTCTATAGTCAGCAGGCTGGACGAGGAGTGTTTATGCCTTTGACCTCCGATAAAGTTGTTGACAAATAACTTACTCAACTCCTCATTTAGAGGTATCTTACTAAACCACACTCGTGCTGGCCCCTTAAGGGTGGTTAGGAAGGCCCTACACATTATCTCATCTAGAACCCCTTGAAGGTGCATTGTGGTCTTAAAGGTTGCAATGTGATCACATGGGTCACGCGTTCCATCATACGAATCTAATGAAGGCATCTTAAACTTGGAAGGCAGAGGATGACTATTGATGGAAGTTATGAAAGGGGAATCAATTCGATGAACTAAATCATCTACGTGATTCGTCCATAGCCCTCATCATTTGATCCATCTCCTTTTCCAAGTGTGGCACCCAACGCGAAGCTGTTCCCCTTGAACGGTTCTCGCGTTCAACATTTTCTCCTTCTCTAACTTCTTAACTCTAAACTTGCCTTTCCACACACCTTTCATGACATTGCCTTCTGTTAGGACATATGTGATTCACTTGTTAAGAACATATGCCACTATTTTATGTAATTGGCTAATCTTTTGACAAAATGCACTTAACTTATATTTGGGTAGATCTAAGATGTGTTTAATACTTCAAGAAAATTTGTTTCAAGATCAAGTGTTGAAGCCATGCAAGTCTGTCCAAGATTCAAGTTGAAAAGTGTCTGTCATTAAAGCTCGACAGCTAGCCATCTATCAAGCTTAAAGAGCTGTTCAATCCCGTGGCTTGACAGCAGCTCGATAGATAGGGTATCTGTCGAGGTTTATGAAAAATAGATTTTCATTTCTGTTTTGACTCCAATCCGTGTTTATGTGTTTGGGCTTTCTTTTTTCATAACCCCAGACATATAAAATGATTATTTTAAGGGCCGTCAAAGAGTTCACAAGTTGCACAAATGTTGAGCAAAGTTTGTTCAAGCAATTTATGACCGGAGACACAGTTTTTCCCTAGTTCATCATTCTTGTGAAGAAGTTTCTGTGTTTGTGCATCGTAGGGTTTTATGACCAAGTATCTTCTTAATCTTCATCATTGGGATGAACTGAAGAACTTTGCAGCCAACAACCTTCTCTAGTTGGTGTTTGAAGTCGCGTACTGGGATCCGCACAATTAGTTAGTCATGTATTGGGAGTCGTGCTTCAAAAGGAGAAATTGTCACTACAGAACAAGTTCAATTGGGTATTGGGGTAAGGGTTCAACTGTAAGTTGGTATAAGGTACTGGGATTCCTTTACTTGTAACCACTTGTTGTGATAATAGTGGAATTTCGGGAGTGGTGACCTTAAAATCACCCAGTAGGATTTTTGCCGTGTTGGTTTTCCTCATTCGTAAATAAATCACTGTGTCAATTTATTTTTCACTGCATACTTAGTTTATTGGTGATTTGTTTGTGCTACCACGTGTTTGCATGTTAATTAATTTAATTAATTCACTTTGTTAAATTAATTGGTTAATTTATCATAAGGGGTCAATTCATTTTTGGCTTATCACCTTCTTTGGTTGATCTCTCGAGTTAACTCCTAATTCTGACAGGTTAGTTCTGCCATGGCAGCTGCCATGGACTGCATTTGTTGATCGGAAGGCGGTTGCATAACAGGTGTTGACTAGTGAGTGCAGTTGGGGTGGCTGGAAGCGTTTTCACTCTCCTGGTAGCTTGGACTAGTGGCCATTGACCTTGTTCAGACCATACAACATTTTTGTCAAAAAAAGATAAATTGTAAAACACAAATTTAATCTACCCCACGGTGGGCGCCAACTAATGATGCACAAAAAATCAGTAGGCTGAATGTTTCGGGATTTAATAGGCTAGAGATTGCTTGGAAGGCCTGAAAAGAAAGAAACACAAGATCAAAAGTGACCAGGGTGAACCAGCCAAGAACCCTCTAATGCTTAAGTTAGTTTTTCTCTCTAGAACTTAAGAATTCCAACTTTATGAGTGGTGGAAACTTACTTTCATTTGATGTGGATGAGTCCTTATATAGTGAACTTTGGAGTGGTTACTTGTTTAGTAACTTCCTTAATGTGGATGGAAGTTAGAAGGTTCACACTTAACTTCCACAACTGCTATGGAAGTTAGAAGAGTTAGACTTATCTTCCATGACTACTATAGAAGTTAAGAACTTAGTGGGAAGTTATAGCGATGAACAAGGATTTTGGTCATACTTCGGAATGGTAGAACATATTCCAAATTATGAGTTCTTAAACATAAATTTATTTTGAAAATTTCTAAGTGTTGGGAGGTCATCCATGTGTTTCCATGCTGGACGACCTTCTTATGTTGGATGACCTCCTTATATTGGGACAACCTTCTTAGACTTGGACGACACTATGGACGAATTGAAGATAGTTCAATTTTTAGTTCACCATTAAGTTCTATTCAAACCAATTCAGTCCACTTGGTCTTATTCAGTCTACTTCAATCCATTCAGTCCACATTAGCCCTATTCGGTCCACATTGGTCCTATTCTATCCACTTTGGTCCTATTCGGTCCATTCTATCCACTTTGGTCCTATTTTGTCCACTTCGGTCCTATTCATTCCATATTGGTCCTATTTGGTCCATTCGTTCTTTTTGGGTCCATTCATTCTTATTCATTCCTATTTGGTCCACCTTGTTCCTATTCACCCATTCGGTCCTATTTTGTCCATTTGGCCCACTTTGTTCCATTTGGTTCAATTCGGTCCATTCTAATCACTTTGGTTCATTGGAGAGATCTGAACTGAAGAAGCCAAGTTTCTAGCGTGCCAAGGAAAAAAACAAGAGAAGTAAACAAAAAGAGACAGAGACTTTTAAAGTCCGTTTGGTGAGTTGTCTAATTAAACAAATGTCTAAAATTTAAAAAGGGAACTTAAGGAACAATATTGTATCTAAGTTTTGCCCTTGTCAATGTGATCTATATAATCAAGCACTCTCAATGTGTATTTCATTGTACAAAACTTGATATAGAATGGCTTAAATTTTAAAAAGATAATCGCAAATCCATGCGATAAGTATAAAAAATAATACAATTATTTTATAAGAATATAATATAAATTTTATAGGTTAAATAGTGTATGTATTATAATTTAAAATTATTTTCTATCTCTATAAGTTTAATTTATGTATTGGAACATATAATGTATTTTGTATTTTAATAACAACAATATATACATGTGTGTGTGTGTGTGAGAAATGCGTAATTTAATAAAAAGGTTTAAATTACATAATTAAAATATTGTTTAATATAAATGAAAAAAATATTACTAAAATGAAATTTTTAAATATATAATAATTGGTTGGCTAATTTAAACATATCCAAGAATTTTTTTTTTTTTTAATAAAATGTAGACCTCCATTCCATGGAACACATGTAACACTTTAAATTAAATTTAAATTATTATATAAGTTTATAACTATAGCATCTTCTTTAAATGAAAGTATAATGCCTATATTATTGAAACTTGAATTTTTTAGCCAGAAACTAAAGAATTAGGCCCAAATAAAATAAAATCTTATACTTTTCAATCCAAAAGTTTAGGGAAAAAAATTTGAATTTTTAAGTCAAAAACTAAAATAACAACCTACAAAAAGAATCAATTTAAAGCCCAACCTAATTAATCCAAAATGGATGAAATAGACCAAATTGGACCATTGGATCAAATGGATAGAAGTGGACTGATTGAACCAAAGTAAACTTGACAGTATTTAGACCCCTTAAACAATTGATTAAACCTAGGTAATTAGCCAAGTTGTTACTTAGTCCAATTAAACAAGTCTAGGTTATCACAATAATAAAGATCAAATCATGCAAAGCAGCAGAAAAAAAATAACACACGATATGATCACCCAAGAAACCAAACCGGTAAAAACCTGGGGAGGATTTAACCTAGCTATCCTCAAGGTAAACTTGAATCTACTATCTTGAAAGAATTGAAGTTCATACAAAAGGACTTACAAGCACCCTCGCTTGACTTCCTAATGCTACCAACCAGTAGAACTTACTGACACGACCACGTGCAACCTCCGAATCCACGGACTCCTTCTTTCTTGGATTCCTACCAGCTACAAGCACCCTCGCTTGTGTATTCTTTAAGCTTTAATGGCAGCAACTGAATTGATCATCAAGGTGTAGAAAATATCTCCTCCTTGAAAACCCTAAGTTTGTGTAAAGGAAAGCTCCTCTAGATCTCACAAGAGATTTACACAAACCGCAATATGAGCAACACTAAAACGTGGCTAGGGTTTGCCTTTTATACTTAGGACAAATAAGAAACCCTAAAAACGTTTTAAAACAATTAGGACTGAGTTGGAAAATTCTGCAGAAAAGCGATCTGCCCGAGCTTCGATCGGTTGAGCCTAAGCTTCGATCGATCGAGCCAGGCCGAAAGCCACAGTGCTTCCTGCTTTACACTCGATTCCAACTTTACATTGACATACAACTTTGAGCTAGCTTTAAACACTTCTAAACACATTGTTTTGATCATGGTTTGCCAACAATACAAATTAGAGTTCTAAATACATAAAATCCTAAACTTTAGAACCTAACAAAACTAATTGGATCGAATGAACCAAAGTGAACCTCAATGGACAGAATGAACTGAAGTGGACCAAAACAGACTAAATGAATCAAAATGGACCAAATTGGACTGGATGGACCAAAATGGACCAAATTAACCATATTTGACCAAATTTTACTAAAATGTTACTGTGGGGGGCTCAGGCTCGGGTGATCAATACCGGCCCACTAAACTTAGGCCCAAGATCGGCTTGAGTAGCCAAGGCTAGCCTAGGAGATTGAAGTTAGCCCAAACCCTATATGAATAGGCCCAGCCCAATGATAAGTATATTAGGATCTAGAAAGTATTGTTCAGGGAATTCCACAGTGTTCGGTCCACTACCGATTGATAAGACAGTGGGAGATCAACAAGGAAATGGTCTAATTCTGGTCAGCCCACGAGTACTATTAGTGCCTTTGGGGAGTTTGCTACTAAATGTCATTTGGCATCAAGAACAAGTTTCGAGAGAATCTTCAGAAAACATGATTGTTTCTAAGGATTCTAGGTAAAAGTTGGATTGCATGGGAACTGGTGAAGAAGTAATGATTTGAATCCCACTAAGGGGAGACTATATAAGGGGAGGGAGGGCAAACAAGAGGGGATTGGTTCTAGTTGGGGAGTGAAAGTTCAAAAACGTGTACAAAACACTTTTGAACGTTTAGACCCCCAAAAATTAACTTAACCAACACAAGCAATATGTCAAACAACAAGTGTGCGGAAACTTAACATATGCTATAATGTGAAATAGGTTAAATACTATCTAAGCCATAACAAAATAAAACCACAGCAGATAATGTAAAGGCGGAGATAGAGAGGAAGGAAGATGCAAACACAAAGATAACACCCGATGTGTTATCGAAGAGGAAACCGAAGACCTCGGCGAAAAACCTCTCCGCCGCCCTCCAAGCAGTAATCAATCCACTAGAAAATACAGTTGGGATACAAGGACAGCAATAGACCCTCCAAGCCTAATCTACCCAGTGCACCTAAGCCCTCCAAGCTTCTTGCTCCAACGAGGTTGCGCCGAACCTTTTTCTTTTCTAGCTTTCCGGATTCCGCTACTACACCGTAGCATCAACCAATGAAGATTGGCTCCTTCCTAACTGCTTCCCAGAACTCCAAACGACTGTCTCACAGAGATGATAATGGTGAGAACCAGGTTTGGTATAATGCCTCTCAAGGTTTTGACAATGGAGAGGAAGAGAGTGAGGGAATTTGATGAGACTCTAAGGTAGGGATTGTGTGTGAAACAATCTTGTTTTTCTTTAGGGTTTCTCTCTCAAAATTTTCTCTGGAAGCTCTCTTTCAATCGTGGGTTAAAGGGGTATTTATACTAGAGTGGAGAGGAATGTGAAACGTCAGGATTTTACAAAACAGGGGTGGCTCGCGGCTTGACCTCGCGGCTTGACTAAGTCGCGAGATCCAGTCGCGAGTTAACCGTATGGCCAGTTGTCCTGTTTTGTCCTGTAGTGCTCCAGCTAGCATGACTGTTCATCTTCCAGCATGCTTGGCACGTGTGCAGCTTCTGGCGGCTTGCAGCCGCGAGTCCACCCGCGAGTCCCAGCCGCGACACTCTGTTTTCTTGCACACTCTTGAGCAGTCTTCACTCTATCTCACTCACTACCCTTACAACAAACCCACCTAAATACAGGGTTACTAAATGCTGAATTACAAGCAAATTTGGCACGGAATAAAGCCAATTAGATGGTTGAATAAATTCAACCTTACAATCTCCCCCTTTGGCTATTCCGTGACAAAACCCTAAAACAGACTCTAGACTTAACATGTGAGTTGGGAACAGTTGAACAAAACTCACTCACACCTAACTCTAGAAGCTGTGAAGCACTTGAATCATATGAACATAAACTCCTGAAACACAACAATACACCATGATCATTGTAAGCAGAAAATTATAAATGCATATGAAACAGGTAATATGAGATCAAGCAAAGATGGAGTTAATAAACAAACCATGGCTTGATCAACCAAGTGAACACCACAAGGTAGTGATCACAATGCTCATTCACACTTGGAATGAACACAAGGACATACAAGTTAACAAGCACAAGGCAAGACACTTGTATGCTCAACACTCAACCAATGCATAGCACACAAGGCATATGCATCTAGGAACAATCCTACAAGGGCACAAGAGTGACAGTACATAAACCAAAATGCATAACATTTAAATTAAAGTACTGATTTCAACATAGCATAAAGGCTGCACTTAAGCAAGGTACATACCATAAAGCCTACATACTATGCATAAAACATTAACCCTAAAAGCTTACAAAAGCACATGGGTACAAACTAACAAATACCTGAATAACATCATCAACATATATTAAAGTTTAAACCAAGATTATATGAAATGAGTTAGAAACAGCTATACACCAAAACACAGTGTATCAAAACCATAAAAACCATAAGTTTAGAAGATAAGACTAAAAACAAAAGTATGTCAAAAGTATGTGTGTACTCCCCCTATCACTATGCACACTTCCCTTTGAACTTTTCTCCCCCTTACTGAATGCTCTCCCCCTTTTTGTCACGAATAGCTAAAGACTCTCGTCTACATTTGGACATGGTTGTTTGTGGAGTAGAGAAGTGCCACAAGCTCATCAACGCGTTTCTGAATATGCTCAAGTACACTGCCAACTCTGTCAGTATGAGAAGCAGTTTGTGCTTGCGGAATACCAGCCGGTGAAGCTTCAGGAACAGCACGTGATGCAGATGTGGTATGTGCAGGTGTCTCTGAGTCAGGGGCAGATGAAGTAACCGGAGAGATGTGAGCACTTCTTGGTGATTTAGAGGAGTGACTTCTGCTCGCTTGAAGAGTGAACAAGGAAATGGGACGTTGACGAGTCAACATTTTACCATCTGCAGGAGGAATAATGCCTGCACTGAGAATGAGTTTCATGACAAGACTGCAAAATGGAATGATTCCTCGAGCTGTAGATCGACACGCGGTCTTCCTCAAGTTGTAGTAGATGTGAGCACATATATCAATGGGGGCTCCTGTAATGAGGTCACACAGAAATATAGCTCTCCCAAGATTGATGAATGTAGTGTTGGACAGTGGGTAGAGATTGGTGAACATGATCAACTTCAGTGTGGTCAGCTCAGGTGCAAACTTTGCGGTGCTGATGGAAGTTCCTGCACTGGATACCTCATGATCGTGTCCTAGGATTTGTAAAATTTCTCCAACCTCTGGATTTCGTTCATCATAGGGAGTTAAATTCACATTCTGAGGTCTGGTGATGCCGAGAAGATCTGCGATGGAGTCTGGGGTAACACAAAACTCTGTTCCTCTGACCCAGAAAATGAGGTTAGGTCCAAGATCAGTTGCATTGGAGAAGCATTCTTTGACCAGCTCATCCATTGGGTCATCAAAGTTTCCGAACAAGTTTGCCCAGTCTCGTTTCTCAAAGATTCGAGGGATGAAAGTAGCCCCTAAGGTGTTGAACTCTACTACCCGTTCCACTATAGTGGTTGACTTGTCAAACACATTTGAGTAGGCGTGTGAGTTAAGGGGAACTCTGAATCTATCCTCATTGGGATCTTGAGATGCCTGAGATGATAGACGAGTCCTTTTAGCAACTGGTGTTGCTGGTTCGTCAGCAACAATGTCTTTACCCCTGGAAGATCGATGAGACATCTGCAAGAGAACAGGCCAACAAAAAAGAACCAAGCAACAATACCCCACAAAAAGATTGTCAACAAGATTTAGTGGAACAATATTTCAATATATAAACACAAACTGAAGATAGTGCAGACCCAACCAAGACTTCCAACAATACACAGAAGCACAAACTAATACGTGTATCAAACTTGGTGAAAGTGCACCAAGACAAAGATAGACGGCACAACTGACAAAACTGTCATTGAGACAGGTTAACATGACCATGATATGCAATAAGATACAGCATTTGAACATTTAGAGCAGATAACATAAATCACTCCATCAGAGGCATGAACATGGGGAAAATATTTTAATCATGAAGAAACCAAACATCCACACTGAAGCACGTGGATGAGAGACATACATTATGTTATCATAACCACTCAGTGACCAAAACCAAACACCAACATCAATATTCAGGCAAGTGTAATGAGTAAGTCAAATAGACACCAAACCCATTTCAGAAAAGATTCTCAGATTCAATCATAGGCAAAAAATCAGAACAATGAAATACACATTGTGACTGCTCAGCATGAAAACAGGTGAGAACAATATCAAACAAGACACTCCATACCCATTACACATAGAGATAAGTATAACGAATACAGTACCAGTCCAAACAGTAACAGAAATATGCAGGAAAAAGAAACTGAGATTGAGAAAGCAAAACCCATACCTTTTCTTGATGATTTGGATAAGAAACGAAGCACCAAAAGGGTTTGAAAAATGGATTCACGAAGTGTTTGGGAAGAAGAACAGTTTAAAGAGAAGATGAACAGTTACAAAAGTTCGAGGGAAAAACTGAAAGAGGTTTAAAAACTGCTCCTGTTTCTGCAAAACACGCGATTTTCGCGACTGGATTAAGTCGCCACACAGTCGCCAGCTCAAGCCGCCAAAGCACTCAAGAACAAAATTTTGAAAAATTTTTCTAAGTGTTTTTCGCGACTGGAAGGTCTACCCGCGAGTGAGTCGCGAGCTGAGCCGCGAAAATCTCTGAGTGAACCTCGCGACTGGACCTTCCACTCGCGAACAAGTCGCCAAAAATGACCAGCGAAGATGCGACTGTGGCTCGCGACTTGACATACCCGCGACTGAGCCGCCAAAACAGGGCAAAACTGTATTTTTGAAATTTTCAGATTTTTCAAACAAAATACTTTCCAAAAACACCTAAAACACTCAAAAATCTTTTTGTGCTTGAATTAACAAAGATTGAGCATGTGAAAACACATTTTATCAAGTACAATCACACAAATGATTATGGCATTTATTGAACATAAACTTGTGTGTTGTGTGTGGATATCAACAATGAGATAGTCCTTTGTCTAATGTGAAGCTTCAATGATCAATTCAACCAAGGCATACACAATTAGCACTAGATCATGTGACCAATCTCAATTATAGAAATATGAATATATGACCTCCCACATAACTTGATAACATAACTTGGAGCTTTTCATTTGACTCCACTTTCAGACATAACATTTGATCTTTTTGATCTATTTGAGGCAATCATCTCTCATTGTGAGAGGGATGTATAACATTTCTCTTTGAAGAACAGGCCTTTGGCCCTTTTTGAATGAAATTTCACTTTTAATATAAGGTCGCTTACCCTTTTTCCTAGTCAAATACTAGAATGTGCGACAGGCTTTTGCAGCTCAATATCTCTTTTCATTTGGAGATTTACATTTGGTGAGCTCTTTTTAGCAAAACAAAAATAAAAAGTGGGAAGATATATAGACACAAGTCTATGCATGTCTCAAGATCAACATAACCATTCACTAATCATTCATGACAAGTTTGAAGATCTATTTACAACAATCACATAGATTTCAAGATTTTTCCCACAGTGATATGAGTGCATGAAAACAAGCAATGCTCGAAAATGCACACAGCCATTAGCACAAAGGTACAAGGCAAAACAAGTCTTGAGACAAAACTCAACAACGTCGATCAAACTTTTTGATTTTCTACTTTTTATGTGGTTTTGGATTTTTACACACACAAACCAAAGACATAAAAGTAAGATCAAAACAAAAACAAAACAATGCATATAAAGATATGCATGATGCACAAATGCATGACAATGAAGCATCTAATGCATGAAGGGTCCTACAAAGATCGAAAGAATTAGATCAAGGACCAAAGGAACAAAAGCTCAACCATAGGAACCCTTCCTCATCCAAACAGAACAATTGTTTGGAATGAGTGTCTCATGAGAAGTGAGACGAGGGTTGGAAGAATGAGAACTGGAGATGCACATAGACAAGGAGTTAAGAGCATTAAACACTTACTTTAACAACATGCTATTATCACTAACATCCGGTTTATCCTTTTTAGCACAACTTCCAAGAAGCTCAAGTTTTTCTTTTCTTTTGATTCTTTTAAAAGCATGAAACTTAGAGCATTGAGGTCTTAGATGACCAAAGGCACCACAATGGTGACACACAATGTGTTTAGGTCCACTAGGCCTTTTGGGAAGGGATCTAGCAATATGATTTTGTTCCATCTTCAACTTATGACATTGAGGTCTTATATGACCAATCACACCACAATGGTGGCAAGTTGGAACAAACTTAGATCCATCCAAAGCCTTAGGTTGAGACCTAAACAGAGGCTTTGACTTAACAGTCTTTCTCTCCACATTTTGATTTCTTTTGTGTGGAGGAACGTACACCGATTTGTCCTTAGAGGTAGAATACACATTAGGCACAAGATCGGGTACCACAACATGATTGCAACACATATTATCATCCATTTTATCAATGGGTTCAGCAATCAAACACTTGGCATGCATCTTAAGAGATTCATTTTCACATTTAAGATCATCAACAAGTTTGTTAGACAAAACAAGTTTAGCATCCAAGTCCATATTCAAACATTCAAACTCTTTCAGCTTTTCAAGAGAAATTTCAGCAAGTTTTTTATATTTCTCAACCAATTTGTTGGATTCATTGAGCTTAGCAATCAAATCATCCTTTTCACAAAATAACTTGCTCAAATTCTTTTGAAACTTCTTAGCATTTTTCTTCAAGAGTTTCTCAACAACACCCATGGATTCAAATAACATGTCATCACACTTATGAGGATTAACACTCATAGAGGCATTTTCACAAACACGTGGCATGTTACATTCATCACCAACCAAATCATGCAAAGAGTCATACAAAGCACAATCCATGGCAAATAAACACAAGGGGTCAAGGATCACACTTAGTTATTTAAACCACAACAAGTGTACCCGCTCTGATACCAATTGAAAGTTCAAAAACGTGTACAAAACACTTTTGAACGTTTAGACCCCCAAAAATTAACTTAACCAACACAAGCAATATGTCAAACAACAAGTGTGCGGAAACTTAACATATGCTATAATGTGAAATAGGTTAAATACTATCTAAGCCATAACAAAATAAAACCACAGCAGATAATGTAAAGGCAGAGATAGAGAGGAAGGAAGATGCAAACACAAAGATAACACCCGATGTGTTATCGAAGAGGAAACCGAAGACCTCGGCGAAAAACCTCTCCGCCGCCCTCCAAGCGGTAATCAATCCACTAGAAAATACAGTTGGGATACAAGGACAGCAATAGACCCTCCAAGCCTAATCTACCCAGTGCACCTAAGCCCTCCAAGCTTCTTGCTCCAACGAGGTTGCGCCGAACCTTTTTCTTTTCTAGCTTTCCGGATTCCGCTACTACACCGTAGCATCAACCAATGAAGATTGGCTCCTTCCTAACTGCTTCCCAGAACTCCAAACAACTGTCTCACAGAGATGATAATGGTGAGAACCAGGTTTGGTATAATGCCTCTCAAGGTTTTGACAATGGAGAGGAAGAGAGTGAGGGAATTTGATGAGACTCTAAGGTAGGGATTGTGTGTGAAACAATCTTGTTTTTCTTTAGGATTTCTCTCTCAAAATTTTCTCTGGAAGCTCTCTTTCAATCGTGGGTTAAAGGGGTATTTATACTAGAGTGGAGAGGAATGTGAAACGTCAGGATTTTACAAAACAGGGGTGGCTCGCGGCTTGACTAAGTCGCGAGATCCAGTCGCGAGTTAACCGTATGGCCAGTTGTCCTATTTTGTCCTGTAGTGCTCCAGCTAGCATGACTGTTCATCTTCCAACATGCTTGGCACATGTGCAGCTTCTGGCGGCTTGCAGCCGCGAGTCCACCCGCGAGTCCCAGCCGCGACACTCTGTTTTCTTGCACACTCTTGAGCAGTCTTCACTCTATCTCACTCACTACCCTTACAACAAACCCACCTAAATACAGGGTTACTAAATGCTAAATTACAAGCAAATTTGGCACGGAATAAAGCCAATTAGATGGTTGAATAAATTCAACCTTACAGGGAGGGGAGAGAAAAAGTGAGAAAGAAAAAGAGAGAGAGGGAGTAAAAATAGAAGGGATGAAAGGGAGAAAGTTGAGAGAAAGTAAGAAGCAAATCAGAGGGCAAAGGTGTGTGGGCTTGAAACCACATGGATAACAAAACTTGGACTGTCCAGGCTGTGTTTAAAGCAAAACCCGTAGGACTGTGAGGAAACCCACCAACAAATAAATTGGGAGCCCAAATCCACTATCCTAGAAAGTATCATTCACAAGCTTGGGTACCACAATTGGCACCATCTGTGGGAATCCTACTTAGCAAGAGGCTTCGAGCTGGCTTGACATCGTCCAAGTATAGAAGGTACATATGCTGATGAAGGGTTAGTAAGAGGAAACCGTTCGAGGGCTTCGTCAAGGGGTCAGAGGAGGTTAGAGAGGGAGCGTAGAAGAGAACAGCAACACATGCAAGAAGGGCATCAGACTAGTCCCGATTCTGACAAAAGATCTTCGTAAGGGGAATGAACTGTGTCTTACATCCTCGTGTGATCTTATCATAGCGACCGGGAATGAGAGCTGGAGAATTTACAAAAGCAGGGTTAAGGAATTGGAGATTAAGTTGAGAGGTCAACGCCGTAGAAGGGACCATGAGGGGTCGTCTGATGACCTTGACTATACAGGGGGAGAGTCGTCTCATTGTGGTGGTTTGCGTTAGTCGAGGGACAAATCTCACGAAATCATGGGGCGTCGGCATGAATCTCCACATCAAGATAGGCATAGGCATCATAATGCCACGTTAGATGCCATGAGCCATGCGCTAAGGAAAGTTGCCCGGTCACCTTTTTCTGACGAAATAAAATGTACTTGTTAGGACATATGTGATTCACTTGTTAGAAACATATGTCACTATTTTATGTAATTGGCTTATCCTTTGACAAAACGCACTTTACTTGTATTTGAGTAGATCTAGGATGTGTTTAATACTTCAAGAAACTGTGTTTCAAGATCAAGTGTTGAAGACATGCAAGTCTGTCCAAGATTCAAGCTGAAGAAGTGTTGTTCATTAAAGCTTGACAGCTGCTCGACAGCACCTCGATAAACAACTATCTGTCGAGCTTTATGAAAAACAGAATTCCAATTCTGTTTTGACTCTAATTCGGTTTTATGTGTTTGGTCTTTCTTTTCATCTAACCCTAGACATATAAAATGATTATTTTAAGGGCCGTCAAAGTGTTCACAAGTTGCACAAGTTTTGAGAATAGTTTGTTCAAGCAAATTGTGACCGGAGACAAAGTTTCGCCCTTGTTCATCTCTTCTGAAGAAGTTATTGTGTATGTGCACCTTAGGGTTTTGTGACTAAGCATCTTCTTGATCTTCATCGTGTGGATGAACTGAAGAACTTTGTAGCCAACAACCTTTTCTAGTTGGTGATTAAAGTTGCGTACTAGATTCCTTTACTTGTAACCGCTTGTTTTGATAATAGTAAAATTTTGGGAGTGGTGACCTGAAAATCACCCGATGGGGTTTTTGTCATTAGGTTTTCCCCATTCATAAACAAATCACCATGTTATTTATTTTTCACTGCATAATTAGTTTATTGGTGATTTATTTGTGCTACCACGCGTTTGCATGTTAATTTGATTAATTAATAAACTTGGCTAATTAGTCAATTAATTTATCACAAGGGGTCAATTCGTTTTTGGCCTATCAAGTGGTATCAGAGCAGACACACTCTGATTAGGGTTTGATCTTTGCTGTGTTGATCCATTGACCCCTGTTTGTCATGGATAGAGGACAGTCATTAATCATACCTCCTTTATTTGATGGCACTAACTATGCATACTGGAAAGTACACATGAGAGTTTTCTTGCAGTCTTTAGATGAGAAAGTGTGGCAAGCTGTTGAGATAGGCTAGACCAAGCCGAAGGAAGCACCGGCCGACTGGGATGATGCCAAGATCAAGACGGCAAACTTCTACAGCAGAGCGTTGAATGCCTTATTCAGTGCAGTCACCAATGAGGAGTTCAAGAAGATATCCTCCACTGAAACTGCTAAGGAAGCATAAACCATCCTCCAGACAACCTATGAGGGAACAAAGGTTGTTAAGGATTCAAAACTTCAAAGGCTCACTACAAGCTTTGAAGAGATTAAGATGGAGGAGGATGAGTCATTCAATGAGTTCTATGCCAAGCTCAAGGACATAGTGAACTCAGCTTTCAATCTTGGGGAAACCATTCTTGAACCCAAGATTGTGAGAAAGGTGCTCAGATCTTTACCTAAGAGATTCCATGTTAAGATTACGGCAATCGAGGAATCAAAGGACATTGATAAGATTCCTTTGACAAAGTTGGTTGGAAATCTGCAAACCTACGAGCTAGGGTTGACTAGGATTGGCAAGACGGGTAAAGACAAGAGCATGGCACTGAAGGCCAAGAGCAGTGAGACAGATGAGTCTTTAGATGATGAAGATTCTAAGATGAAGTCCTACATTACCAGGCAATTCAAGAAGTTTATAAAGAATACCAATGGAAAGGGCTTTGACAAGGACAGTAGGCAATCCAGTTCTTCTCAGTTCAAGATCCAAGACAAAGGGAAGAAGGATGCAAGGGATGGCAGCCAGTACACTGTTCCCGCAAGACCTAAGTGCTTTGGGTGTCAAGGCTTTGGTCACATGAAACAAGAGTGTCCTACATATCTCAAGAGCATTGGGAAGAGCAAGGCACTTGCTGCTACCTTGAGCGACACCAAGCTTGAGGATGATTCCGACAATGAGGATGATGGAATCTTGAATGCCTTCACTACCACTGTTAATCCTACTGATGGGATTGTTGAAGATGTGGTTGAAGAAGAGGAATTGATGGAATCCAAGTTTGAGAAGATGGATGATCAAGATGATATCCATATAGCCTATGAGAAATTATACAAGCTTTCTGAGAAACATGAGAAACTTTACAGGCTGATCACCAAGAAGCTCAGTGAAGTGGAACTCAATCGTGAAGAGCTGTCCACGAAGTTTGATGAGGCTAATCAGACTATTGGAGCATTAAGGTACGAGAACAATTTCTTGGCTGAGAAGACCAAGAAGCTTGAAGCGAAGCTATTTCAAGTCAGAGCTCAATTGGAGAGGACTTCAAGTGCAAAACTTGATGAAATGCTCAGTCTTCAGAAATCTGCTTCTGATCGAACAAGTTTAGGGTATGGTTTCTCTTCCTCTAATACTGCTTCTACTAGTACTACTATTTTTGTTCCTTCTAGCAATAATGTTGAAATTGAGAACAAAAATGTTAAAACTGTTTTAGCTAGTGAGAACTTAGACAAGAGAAAATCTATCTTAGGAGCACCCTTTAAGCAAGATAAGAAGGAAGTCAAGAACCTTAGGGCAAAGAAGGCTAACTCTTAAAAGCCTAAACAAAAAAAGCAGCATCTCTGTCATCATTATAGAGTTGCCGGTCATACTCGACCAAATTGCTATAAGTAGCTTGCCACTCAACGAAGCAACGGCATAATAGCATCTGGAAGCCAAAATCAGCTTTAATCCTCTCTTGCTCCCCTTAGAGATCTTCTCAAAGCCCTTATGTTCCTTTCGAACTTGAACAGTTTTAATTCTTCCCCCTCACCACCGATTCAAGGGTTTAATCAAAGGAAAGGTTCTTCCAGGGTGTGGAAGGAAAAGGGCTCCAAGTGATTCTATCACTTTTCTCTTTCTCTCTTCTTGTTTTTGTGTGTGCATTACTTGTGTATTTTGCTTTCAAGTTTTGAGTTAGTCTAATTTTTATGCTTTGCTTTGTTTAGCATGTTTTTGTTTGGTTATTTTTCAGTTTTGCTTTGTTTTGTTTTTCATATAAATAAAAATAAATAAATAAAATTGAAATATTAGAAAAATACAAAAACAGTGTGTGTTTTGTGTATATTGGTACTTGTGTACCTTGGATGGCCATTGAAACAAAATTTTCTAAATTTTGTATCTCTTGTATCTTAGATGAGCATCTCTATGCACAACTAAGCAAGTGAGCTTTGTGGCTTATGTTTGTGATGAGTAAGATTAAGTAATCTCTTATACTTAACACTCATATCACTCTTTTTTATGGGAAGGACAAGAAAATCCTAAGAGAAAGGCATAAATAACCATCTCACCACTGTTGCCCACCAATCATAATATGACACCTGTATGCTTCGGCATAGCAAAAGTGCAGTGTCAATGACATTTATATGCTTCGGCATAACAAAATTGGAATGTCAAATGCTTACCATCATTGGGTATTTCTTTTCTCCTTCTTATATGCCCATGCATGATTTGCTTAAATAAAATATGCAAAGAAAATGAAAAGCAAAAAGATCAAAATACTTTAAATATGTTTGCAAGCATGTATTCTAGGAGATGTGGGAGTTATAGGATGTATCTCGAACGAGATAGTCCCCATCAAGCAGTTATGATTGTGTGTGAATTAAAGTAATTTTCTCATATCTCAAATCATCATAACATGTATACACTTATACAATCTTGCAATGTTTTTCACACACAACACGCAATATTCTTTGCTACTCTTGATACATGTGCAAGTACAATGTGATTTGGCCATCATAAGGTTTTACATGTGTTAATGTATGCTCACTAAACTGTCTTGACTTGTTTTTGAAATATAAAATTGGTTAGACTTGTTTAGTGTGTGTGTGTGTGTGTGTGTGTGTGTGTGTTTTGGGATCTATGTGCTTAACATTTTTTTTGTTGAGAGATGATTTTGAGAGCTTAAAATGTTGAATGGATCTTTGATTGAGTTGCATGCTTGATTGCATTCATATCTATATTTTTCACTTCCTGAAAAATGGTTTTTAAGCAATCTCGACACCTTCTCGATACCTCCTTGACACCTGGCTTTCCGTCGAGCTCCTAAGGTATTTTCTTATCGCAATCTCGATAGCTGGTCAATCGAACGAGAAAGTTCCTAGATCCTTGATATCTTCTCGATAGCTGGTGGATCGATCGAGCTTCTCTTCTTGCGTCTTTGCTTTGTTTCTCGACACCTTCTCAACAGTTGTATCTGTCGACGTTGTTTTTCTCGACACCTACCTTGACAGATGGCTCGACACCTCTCTACACCTCTATCTGTCGAGAATTACTGAAGAGTTATATATTCGTTCTTCGCAATCTGGTTCTCATTTCTACGATCTCTCTCGATCTGTCCGCACCTGTTCCTCTCCCAAACACCTTCTCTCTCACTCCAAACCTCTTCCCAAGTGATTTTTCAAGCCTTTTCAAGTTTTCCTTCACTTGGTAAGCTTCTAATCTCCTTCATTTACATGCATTCATGTTTTGAAACCTAGGTTTTAGGGTTTTTGAAAATTTTCGGGGTTTTTCAAAATTGATGAGTTATTGTTAAAATTTTGGGATGGGTTTATGATTAAATGAGTTTAAAATCTCATGCATTGCATCACATTAGCATAATAACAGTATTATCATGCATTTTAGACGTGTGCAATTGATTGTGTGCTGGTAAGATTGGATTGGGCTGAGCCCATGATGCAAATTCTTTTGCATATCACATGTTCATGCATTCCCCATGCATACGTACTTTCTTTTCAATATATTTGCTATATTTGAACTATTTGGAGCTTTTCTGATTGTCTCTTTCTTCCCCCTTTCTCTCTTGTTTACGTTAGTCATGTCTATGGCACCTAAGCGTAAGTCGGCTCCGTCTTAGAACCCTTTGCATTCTAAGGCATCGTCTTCTTCTAATCCTACTCCTTCTCACATTCAGTTTCGTGATGAGGATGCTCGAAAGGACTTCTCGGAGAACTTTTCTCGATGAGGTGTTCTTTTGGAACGTCGAGTCATTTTGGTGGACTTCGCCAACACTAACCTTCCCACTATCATTCACAGTCGGGGATGGGAGTCACTGTGTGACGTCCCAGTCACTTGTCTAACCGTGCTGATCCAGGAGTTTTACTCCAACATGCATGGTTTCGATTTTTCAGTACCTCTTTTTCCTACTCGCGTTCGAGGTACGTGCATTGTAGTCACATCGCAACTTGTTGCGGATGTGCTTCATGTTCTGAGGGTAGAGCATCTTGACTACCCCGGTTGTGAGCGTCTGCAGACTATGTCCAAAGACAAGATGATTTCCGCCTTCTGTGAGCATCCCGCAGATTAGGGTGATCGTCAGTTCACACCATGTCAACCTTATGCTAAAGGTCCTAGATTCATGAACATGGTGATGAATTTTGTTTTGTACCCACTATCTCACTATAACTCTATCACAGAGCCTCGTGCTCGATTTTTGCTTTCTTTATTAGAGCACCTTACTATAGATTTTTCTTCACATTTCATTCTTTCTATCTTAGATGTGTATAGGGTTATGGCTACCCGTGATAAGCTCATTTTCCCTTTGGCTATCACGCAGATTCTATGCCATTTTTATGTTCCTTTTCCCTCTTCCAACCATTTTCTTGTCATGTGTGCCATAGACTATGCTACCATTAAACGTAGCGAGGTGCAGTTTCGATCTCGGCAGTCAGATTCAGCAGCTCCTCCCTCTCGTTCTACTCTGTCTCATTCTGCTCCATCCACATACGCTCCCTTTTCTTCTTTGGGCGATGTGACTTTAGGAGACATCATGGTGCAGCTGCAGCACATGGATGTTCACCTTGATACTCTCTCTATGGAGTTGTATCAGGTGAACGTTCGTGTCAGTCGTATTGCACGACGACTGGCGACCATGGGTGGTTTTGCTCTTGAGGCTTTTCCTCCACCACCTTCTCCAGTGGCTTCTGATTCTGAGGATGAGGATGATAATGATGGTGATGACGATGATGTTTCAAATGATGATGATAGAGATACTAGCTCTACCGATGAGATGTCTACTTGACACTCTTACCCTTTGTCACTCGTGACAAAAAGGGGAAGTAGTTTTGGATATAAGAGTAGTCATTCTTAGGGGGAGAGTTAGTATAGGACTTTTTGTTAGGGGGAGTGTTGATATCTAGGGGATGTAGTGAGGATTACATGTATCTTGTTCTTTTCTCTATTTTAGATACATTTGTTCTTGTACATAAGTCTTGTGACCATTTTTGACATACATTGTACTTATTTTCTTTATATATGTGATGTATGTTTCTTTCACCTACACTTACATGTGTTGTTTCTTTTCTCTCTTTATGCACATGTTTCTTATTCGTGTATGCAATCTATTATTTCTGTTTCACACAAAGATTCCTTGATGAGTTTTGTTTAAAGTGTTTCAGAAATACAGGTTGTCAAAGTCTACTTGCCATAAACTCTCTTCTTGCAAAGTTTTTCAAGAGTTTTTGTTAGAATAGATTTTATTGTATTTAACAAGTGAATATGAGTTGAGTGATTTATGACCTGTCTCTTATGTTCATTTGTTTGTTGTGGTTTTGTCACAAATTGCCAAAGGGGGAGATTGTTAGGACATATGTGATTCACTTGTTAGGAACATATGTCACTATTTTATATAATTGGCTTATCCTTTGACAAAACGCATTTTACTTGTATTTGTGTAGATCTAGGATGTGTTTAATACTTCAGGAAACTAAATTTCAAGATCAAGTGTTGAAGACATGCAAGTCTGTCCAAGATTCAAGCTGAAGAAGTGTTGTTCATTAAAGCTCGACAGTTGCTTGACAGCACCTCGACAGACAGCTATCTATCAAGCTTTATGAAAAACAGAATTTCAGTTCTGTTTTGACTCTAATCCATTTTTATGTATTTGGGCTTTCTTTTCTTCTAATCCTAGACATATAAAAGGATTATTTTAAGTGTCATCAAAGTATTCACAAGTTGCATAAGTTTTGAGAATAGTTTGTTCAAACAAATTGTGACCGGAGACAAAGTTTCGCCCCTGTTCATCTCTTCTGAAGAAGTTGCTGTGTAAATGCACCTTAGGGTTTTGTGACAAAGCATCTTCTTGATCTTCATCATGTGGATGAACTGAAAAACTTTGCAGTCAACAACCTTTTCTAGTTGGTAATTGAAGTCGCGTACTGGGATTCACGCAATTGGTTAGTCACGTACTTGGGAGCCGTGCATCGAAAAGGGAAATTGTCACTACAGAACAAGTCCAATTGGGTATTGGGGTAAAGGTTCAACTGTAGGTTGGTATAAGGTACTGGGATTCCCTTACTTGTAACCGCTTGTTTTGATAATAGTGGAATTTCGGGAATGGTGATCTGAAAATCACCTAGTGGTGTTTTTACCGTTAGGTTTTCCCTATTCGT
Source organism: Quercus robur (assembly GCF_932294415.1). NCBI lineage: Eukaryota > Viridiplantae > Streptophyta > Magnoliopsida > Fagales > Fagaceae > Quercus > Quercus robur. Next base: position 18,418,907 of record NC_065535.1, on the reverse strand, counting down.
AAACAAATCACTGTGTTATTTATTTTCCACTGCATAATTAGTTTATTGGTGATTTGTTTGTACTACCACGCGTTTGCGTGTTAATTGATTAATTAATAAACTTGGCTAATCAATCAATTAATTTATCATAAGGTATAAATTTGTTTTCAGCCTATCAATACTGAAATGCCAAGGTGTTTCACCCGCCCTCCATTTACTATTTATGATGGAAAAATTGATCCGATGGAGCACATTAGCCACTATATTCAGATGATGTCACTTTATTTACAGAACAATTGGTTGATGTGCAAAGTGTTCCCGTACAGCCTCAGGCCCACGGCAATGAGGTGGTTTAATTGTTTAAGAAAAGGATCCATTCATAGTTTTGGGGAATTGATGTGGGTGTTCGGGGTGTGATTCATAACGTGTAGTAGGGTCCCTTAACCGATCAATGCGTTGTTATCCATGAGGATGAGAAGTAGAGAGACCCTTCGATTGTATGCAAATAGGTACTGGGAGCTATGTAACGAGATAGGATAGGGAGAAAAAGCAGGTGTCCGCTAGTACCTTCAAGCTTGGGCTCCCCTAGGAGTCAAAAATGAGAAATTCTCTAACTATGCGTCCTTTTGAGAACATGCATTAGCTTATGAGAAGGATTGAGGAACATAAGAGGTTGGAGGACGACAAGCTACAGGGCAAAGGCAAAGCCCCAGCCTCTTCCCAATACAATAGAGATTCTTATCCCAAGAGATTCCAACAAAGAGCTAGAAAGGAGCCAAGGTCCCAAGTATGGACTTGGTGCAGTGGTCTAAGGGCATCAATGTGACTTTTAAGGAGCCTGTCTATAAGATCCTTAAGCGCATTAAGAATGAGCCTTACTTTCGGTGGCCGGGGAAGGTGGGTAGGGACCCAGCTAGAAGGAATCAGAGCTTGTACTGTTCTTATCATAAAGAGAAAGGTCATACTACTGAGCAATGCCACATGTTGAAGGACCACTTGGAGCAGCTTGTAAAGTTCGGGCATTTGAAGGAATGTATGGTCGAACAAGGAAGGGAAAATACATGCCAAGGATCGAGAAGCCGAGGTAATACACTTCCCCACTCCTGGGAATTATTGAGGTCATTCATGCAACTTCCATTGGTGTAAGTGTGAGCTGTTGAAGGGGCATACTGAGTGTAGTGACCCCACTTGAGACAGAGGCAGTAGACTGACTTGAGAAGAAGCTTAGGAAGAATTCAGACCCGGTCACCTTTGGTGAAGCAATCTAGGAAGGAACGTCATAGCCACATGATGATGCCTTGATGGTCACTTCACGAATTGGTGGATTATTAGTGAAGAGAGTCATGATAGATCAAGGAAGTAGGGCTGAGATCGTATATCCCGATCTATATATGGGGCTGGGGTTGAAGATCTGAGTAAATATGACACATTGTTAGTAGGATTCGATGGGGAAGTAGTAATGCCCAAGGGGCAGATAAACTTTCAGTGGTAACCGAAGGTAAGGAGGTTGAGGTAAATTTCATAATGGTTGTTTGTTCTGTTTAGACCCCTTAAGCCAGATTATTTAACTTAATATATATGACAGTGATTACTTAGGTTAATTATTCAGATCTAGGTTAAATAATAACAAATCATATCATGCACAGCAGCGGAAAAGTAAATAACACCACAATATGATGACCCAAGAAAACTGATGAAATGAACCGTTTCAAGGTAAAAACCTGGGGAGGATTTAACTTAACTATCCTCAAGGTAAAGCAAATCCACTATATGATAATTGAAGTTTTTACAATCTGATTTAACACTAAATCTATTGCTACCTCAAGTAGTAATTTACTGACACGACCACGTGCAAGCTCCGAATCCACGAACTCTTTCTCTTCTTGAATTTACTGCAACACAAGCACCCACGCTTGTGACTTTGAGATCCCACTCAAAGGTTTTAGATCACCTTCAATTGTTGATCTTTGTAGCAACAACTAGGTTCTACCACCGCTTGATTGTAGATCTTGCTCCGATAGACACTTGCATAGTTAGAAGGTACAAAATCTCTCAGATCTCACAAAGAGTAACACACAAGTCTTCCAAAAGTCTCCAAAATAACAAGTTAGATTGAAACCTTAAACGTTTTCATGAGCTTGGGTCGAAAATGGTTTCTATAGAATCTGATTTCTGGGATTCTCAATTGATTAGGCATAATTCTCGATTGATCGAGCTTGGTAGATTCTAACTCCTTTTTTCTGCAGTCAACTCGAACTTGAACCTTGAAACATACATCTTTGAGCATTGTCTAACACATAGACTAAATATGTTTTGTTCTCAGTTTGCCAACACATACAAAATATAATTCTAAATGATTAATCCTAAATCTTTAGAACCTAACAATCTCCCCCCTTTGGCAATCAATGACAAAACACACATACAAAATGAATTGCTCAAATCAAACACCAGCCCAATTACAAAGTATTGCCCTAATACAATTCTATCACAACTACTAATTATTAGTTGCAAGTATAGACAACAGCTATTGAAAGAATTAACCTATAAATTCTTGAAACACTGAAAACAAACCATAAACGCATGAATGGAAAATACAGCACAAATCCAATAAATAAAAACTGAACTTGAATTCCCAAAACTTAAGAGATAGACAGAATATCAAATGAATAAACATCAAATATACTGCCATAGTCAATGAATCATCAATGTTTGTGAAACAAGAACAATATCACTAAACAAAAATAAAACACATATACATGAAAATAAAGAAAATACATCAAAAACTATCTACTCTCCCTAAATACAAGAACCCTCAAAGCCCTAAAACCTACTCCCCCTTTTTGTTACGAATTGTCAAAGGCAACCATCAAGCATCAGAGGGCGGAGGAGGTGGAAAAAAACTCCTATACTCAGCAAAATTAGCTCTCAAGGCAGCCACCTCAGTAAGTAACTCATCAAGAAGTTATCCATGAGCTACCTAAGTAGTCGTAAAGGACTTCATCATGGCACGGAGTGAGAGAGGAGGGGTAACTATAGGGTCAACAACGTCATCGTCACTAGAAGGATCCACAACAGCAGTAGGATCCACATGTGATACGAACTAACTCTAGAGGAGGAAAGTTGGATAACCCTAGAAAGTTCAAGACCCTATATATATACACAAGAAAGAATAGTTCTTGTGCTTTACACTTACTCCTATAAATGTCAACAATATTTTGAATGAAAAGAGAAGGAAAACACATAGATCCATCAGTGATGTGAGCATAAAGGAATGCACACCTATCTATAGGAACAGTATGAACATGAAAGATAGGATAGATATTATGGCAGGATATCCTTAAATAGAGATAGTTAAGCTTAGTAAACTCACATGAGTTTATTCTTGGTTCAGATCCCCAAGAAACTGACCTACCCTAAAGTAATGACATGACATCATTTACAGGAGAAAACTCAGTGTATAGATATGTGGGTTTACGAACTAAAGGTATACCTAGAGCTTCGAAAACTATTTTTTTAGTAATCCTAAACTCTTTACCTCTAATCCAAGAAATCAAATAATGATCACCTGTAACCACAGAATAAATAGAGAGATTTGAGAAAAAGTCTCTAATCAAAGTAACAAGAGGAGGATCAGACACATCGCATAAAGAAGCCCAATTCCTAAACACTAGATTCCTACGTATAGAAGGATCTAACTCATCCAAAACAATCTCTCTCTCCCCCATATTGACCTATACTTGGTTAAGGTCTCATAGACTTCCTCAATCTTAGAAGAAAGAAACCTAACCCTATCAACCAAAGGTGAGGTAGAAGAAGAAGAAGCAGGGTTTCTATTTTCATTGGTTTTGAATTTCCTACCAACCTTAGGAGCCATTTCTAAAGATTAAACAACAACAAAATAAATAAAAAATAATAATAAAAAAAAAAAAACAAAAAAAAACCAAGGGCAGACTACATCAGATTAAGTTAGAGAGAGGATAACATGAAATTTTTGAAAAACTATATGATGCATGACACCAGTGCACAGATGATATATGATCTAATGCTCTAAAACAGTTCAATTTCATGACAATTTTGAAAATTGACCAAGAAAATTAGAGAATTATCAAAAACCCCAATTTTGAAAACCCTAATTTTAAAAAATTCTTATATTGAGCAATTGAACCCCACAACAAGTATAAAGCCTATTATAATCACTCAATGAAGCAATATCAAGAGTCAATTATAATCAATTTAGCCCAATTGAACAAAATCTCCAATTCTCTCAAGAACAAATAAACCCAAATTTCGAGATTTTTGAAGAAATCATGAAATTTTTCAAATTAAAGCATGAGAATCATGTTTATATGATGCATGAACAATAACCCATCCAACAAATTGGATCAAATTATTCAAAATCACCAAAAACCCTAAATTTTCTTTAATTCAAAAATTTTAAGAAATTTTATGAAAAATGCATGAATGCATGTAATTTAAACAAAAAGAAGGGGTAAAAGAGTCTTACCTTATGTTGAGGAAGAAAACCTTTGAAACTTTGACTCAGAAAAAGACAGAAAATAAAAAATAACTAAGAAGGGATCAAGAAGGGGTAAAAGAGTCTTACCTTATGTTGAGGAAGAAAACCTTTGAAACTTTGACTCAAAAAAAGACAAAAAAAAAAAAAATAAGTAAGACAGGATCAAGAGAGGGATTGAAAAGGAAGACATAAATACTGAAGAACATGTAATTTGACTCCTATTTTTTTTTAAGTTTCGATCAATCGGGAGGAATCAAGACAGGAATCGAAAATCATTTAAAAATAGATCCGACTAATCGAGAGGAATCAAAGAGGAATCGAGACAACCCGAGAATTTAAGCCTCAAAATTGGAATTTTCTTTTTAAATAGGTTCGATTGATCAAATCCTAAAGAATCAGAAATTTTGAAAAACCTGGAAAATTTTCTACAAAAACATGTTAGGACATATGTGAGAATTGTTAGAAACATATGTTATGTAAATTGACTAATCCTTTGACAAAACGCACTTTACTGGTTATTGGGTAGATCTAGGATGGGTTTAGTACTTCAAAAAACAAGTGTTCAAGTTTAGTATTGAAGCCATGCAAGTCTGACCAAGAAACAAGTGAAGAAGTGTTATTCATTAAAGCTCGACAAATATCTTGACAGAATCATATCTATCGAGGTTTAATCTTGAAGCTCGGTAGAATCTCGATAGCAACTGTATCTGTCGAGAATTATGAAATTAGAATTTCCAGATCTGATTTCACGCATATCCATGTGTATTTGTGTAGGGTTTCTTTTCTCACAAGTCTAGACATATATAAGGATTATTTTAAGGGTCGTCATAGGTGATGCAACTTGATGAAAAGTGATAAAACATGCATATTGTGACCGGAGGCAATTTGCCCTAGTTCATCATATTCTCTCTAGAAGCTACTGCGTCTTTGCACTAAGGGTTTTGTAACCAAGGAGCTTCCTGATCTTCATTGTTGGATGAACTGGAGAACTTTGCAGCTAACATCTTCCTTAAGTTGTTAGGTTAGTCACATACTAGGATCTGTGCATTATTGGTTAGTCACATACTGGGAGCCATGCATTGAAAGGAGAGATTGTCGTTACATTACAAATCCGATTAGGTATTGGGGTAAGGGTTTAACTGTAAATTGGTATTAGTTACTGGGATTCCTTTTGCTTATAACCGCTTGTTTTGATAATAATAGATTCTTGGGAGTTGTAACCTTAAATTCACCCGGTGGGAATTTGCCTCAGTGGTTTTCCCCATTCGTAAACAAATCACCTGCGTCAAATATATTTTTTGCTGCATTTAACTTTGTTGCTGCATCATCAAACACTTCTTTCCTCACACCTCGAAAAAGTATTAAACATATCAAGAAGTTAAATCTTGGATGGCCACAAAAATTAACACATAATCACATGTACAGAGTTTAACAACGATTTGTTTGTGGTGTGTGCAACTAGTTGTGTATAAGTTACCCAAAAGGTGATATGTAGATGGAAAATAAGCACAATTTCTACATTATCAATCACATAAGTTTGAGAGTGACTGTCACCTAAAGAGTTACATCATATAACTCTCACATCTCCTAGAGAACACGCTTGCAACCATGCAAATTTCTTTTGTTTTTTTTTTTTTTTTTTTTTTTTGAAGCATATTTTTCTTTGTTTTTCTTTTTGCTTTTTGCTTCTTTTATTAATTTTCATAGCAACACCTTAAATATCTTGATGTACAAGTGCTACAGCTTACCGAGCATGGCTTTTATGATTTGCACACAAGTGTTCATGATTAGCGAGTAAAAGTAGTGAGATGGTTATTTATGTCTTTCTCCTAGGATTTTTTAGTCCTTGCAATCCAAAGAATGTGACTTCAAAATCAAGAGTATGTGTTTAAAAACCATAAACAACTCACACAATATAAGCACTTCATAGTGTTGGGGTACTTTTCTTTACACCTAATGTTATTTAAATAACACTTATTTATTTTCCTTTCAAACGTATTATTGGACATGCTTAAATATCTCTTCCAACTATCACTATGCTAACCCACAACCTTTCTCCTTTCTACCACAAAATTGGGCTACACTATAGGACCCAATACTTTCTCATAAAAGCCCGAATTATTTAATAAAGCAAGATAAAATTTAATCTTTTCTAAAAGACCAAGAATACTTATGCTTGGCAAGGTTTGAAAAGCCCACGATTCAAATCCATGACAAAACAACTTTATCAATAAAATTCAAGTCCATAATCAAAGCCCATGGTTTAAACCCATGGTAATTTATTTATCCAAAAGCCCAATCCTCATTGGCAATATTTGAAGCCCAATTTTTATTGACAACATCAAAGCCTAATTCTCATTGGCAATATCAAAAACCCAGTTCCCGTTGGCAATATCAAAAGCCCAATCTTCATTGGCAATATCAAAAGCCCGAATCTTCATTAGCAATATCCAAAGCCCTTTTTGTATTGGCACTATTTTATCAAAAAACCTAAGATTATTCTTGGCAAAGAGAAAAGTATCATGGCATAATTATTGCTTAAGTATTACTATGGCAAAAAACCATGGCAATTGTTTTATAAAAGCTCATAGGGAGTTATCTTGAAGAATATGTTCTCACATTATAACCCATGAAACACATGGTCATCACTTGCATTACAACATCCATAAAATATATCTTCAACACTCATGGAAAATACTTGATCCCCCAAGCTTATCATTTAAACTATGATGCGACTATTAGAAGCCATGAACGTTATGGAATCCACCATAGTAAAGGTTATTTTCAAAGGTACTTTGAAAACTTATCATATTGTTCCAAACATTACAATTAAATGCCCAAAAGACCCATTGCAAGTATCTATAAGGAATATTTACTAAAAAAAGTCCATGAGGAAGGAAAGCCCATGGCAACATGTGTTGTTGATTTTGTAGGATGCACATAACCCAACCCAAAGGAACCAGTCCAGGTGAACAAGCCCAATCTAAGAGATCCCAACAAGAGGCAGAGGATTGAAAGTAGGCAAAACAACACTTGTTCATCCTTGACCAAAGTACAATAAGAGAACCAAGTCCTTAAGGATAAACTAAAGGCTATCCCATCGGCTTTTGGTCACTCTCTACCTGACATGAACAATACCTGAGGCTTGTAACATCAACTGAAGTCTAAAGGATGATGGAGCATCAATTTGCTAGAGTTTGAATAATTTGGTTTCAGCTCCCTTTCTGCTGGAGGTGCAGTCTTGAAAGAGGTGATGGAGTTCCATCACCTCTTTCAAGACTGCACCTCCAGCAGAAAGGGAGCTGAAACCAAATTATTCAAACTCTAGCAAATTGATGCTATAAATACTAAAAAACATTCAAGACATGATTCATGTGCCAAGCCCATGAGTCCTAAAGGGGAAAATTGGGAACATGTGGTTTGGAGGGCATAAAGGGACCTCCAGCGGAACCCCCTGAAGTAGGCTTAGAACTTGACAACTGGCTTGGGGTGTTGAATCTTGCTTCTTGGGGGTCTAAATCTCAGTTGTAGCTTTAGGATTTGCCCTTGATACACGCCTTAATCACATTGATTAAGCTCAGCCCTAGAAATCGAGGCATTTAATACAAAAATCCCATCATATTACCTAAAGAAGCAAAGCAACCCATAAAGTAAACCTTCTACTTCTGACCAAAAATCGCAGGAAGATTAGCCTTGGTTCCCCACCTCTGATTAACCCTACGTTTTTGGACTCTTGTTAATTAATGCTTCCCTAAAACTCCATTACAAAAACATAAGCATCTGAGCCCACAGGGACTCAACTACTCCCTCTGAAACCCCTGGTCTATTTGCCATTTTGCTAGTAGTTTAGCTCTCTTTAAACTCACTACTCATCCCTTTCAGCCCACGTTCATATAACCTCAGAAATTCTTTCCTCTCTTTTACACAAACACAGCTGATAAATGCCTCCCACTACTCACAAAAATCCTTAATCTCAAAGTTAATCTCATCTCACTCACTAAAACAACCCATATTGTCTCATTCAAGCCTTATGAATAAACACCCACCAAAATCTTAGTTTAATACTTGTTGCACTGAGTTGGGATCCCTCTCTCCTTTCACACCATGCCAATTAGTCATTTCCCTCTTCCCATGGAACCTTTAATTTTTACTTTTTATTTTACAGTTAAAGGATATAATATATATGTAACAATCAAACTTTTCCCTCACATTGATGTAATGATGGCTAAAAGTACAATGAACTCCCCTGACCAAGACATGCAAGGACCCCCAGGAGTTAACACATTTCTAAATTTATTTAATCATTGACCATTGGACCATTTAAATCTGTTTTTCTGGACTAAGTGTAATTTTACCCTTATCGCTAGAGATTTTATTTCACTCGAACTATTAGACCAAGACCACTAATGTACTAATTAATTCGCTTTTTTGTTGCTGTTTTTTCAAGTGCAACCTTAGTTTCTTGCTTGGATAGGTTTTGTCATCACACCGAAAGCCTTTGGGTACCATCTTAAGAGCCCATAGTCGAGTTTTGGCTTGGCTTCCCAACATCTTAGATAGAGGCATCAATTTCCCCCTCAACACATCGCACAAACTAGCAAAGTGCAGAAAAAATAAGGTTGCATTCTGACTAGGGACATGTGATTACACCAATCATTTGACAGAGAGACTCAAACTTGCTTCTATCAAGTGGTTTGGTAAAGATGTAAGCATTCTGACGCTCAATAGGAATGTACTCAAGAGCAACAACTTTCCTTTTCAACAAAATCCCTAATAAAGTGATATCTAGTCTCTATATGTTTGGTCTTAGAATGTTGTACCGGATTCTTAGAGATATCAATAGCGCTAAAATTATCACAATAGACAATATAGTTTCCTATGATAGACCATAATCACCTAAAAGTTTCTTCATCCAAAGGAGTTGTGAACAACAACTTCCAACTGCTATATATTCTGCTTCTACAGTTGACAAAGAGACAAAATTTTACTTTTTACTCATCCAAGCAACCAAGTTGGTTCCCACATAAAAACACCCACCAGTGGTGCTTTTCCTATCATCAGCATTTCTAGTTCAATCAGCATTCGAATACCCAGCAAGAGACACATTAGACTCTTTGCTATAAAGCAACCCAAAATCACAAGTACCACTAACATATTTGATTATTCTTTTTACAGCATTTAAATGTGATACTTTTGGATTAGATTGAAATCTAGCACACACACCAACACTAAAAGCTATATTAGGCTGACTAGCAGTCAAATACAATAGAAAACCAATCATACTTCTATATAAACTGATATCAACAAATTGGCCTAATGGATCATTCCCAAGTTTTGCAATGGTGGCCATTGGAGTTCTAGCATATGCTGCCTTTTTGAGTCCAAATCTCTTGACAATGTTTCTAGCATATTTTGCTTGGTTGATGTATATTCCAGTGTCTATTTTCCTTATCTGCAATCCCAAAAAGTAGGTAAGTTCACCTACCATGCTCATCTCGAACATTTTATTCATTTCATTTGCAAGAGATTTAGCCAAAATGTTATTAGTAGAGTCAAAAAAAATATCATCAACATAGACTTGAGCTACAACAAAATGATTCTTATCCTTTTGAATGAAAAAAGTAGTATCGGCATTTCCTCCCTTGAATCCATTCCCTGTGAGATAAGAAGTCAGTCTATCATACCAAGCCTAAGGAGCTTGTTTAAGACCATACAATGCCCTTTTCAATTTGTAGACATCATGAGGTTTATGAGGATCTACAAATCCTTTAGGCTGCTTTATAGACACTTCTTCTTGTAACATCCCATTCAAGAATGCACTTTTTACATCCATTTGATATAGCTTGAATTTCAAGTGACATGCAATGGCCAAAAGTATCTAGATAGACTTAAGCCTAGCTATAGGTGCAAAAGTCTTATCAAAATCAACTCCTCCTACTTGAGTGTATTCTTGTACAACAAGTCTTGATTTATTCCTTATAACTATTCCATGCTCATCAGACTTGTTTTTGAAGATCCATTTAGTATCAATCACATTGACTCCTTTGGGTCTAGGAACTAGTTCCCACACATCATTTCGAATAAATTAATGGAGTTTTTCATGCATGGAGTTAATCCAATTAGCATCTTGGAGAGCTTCATCTACTTTCTTAGGTTCCACTTGAGAAAAATAGCATAAGTGAGTAATGACATTCAACACTTTAGATCTTAGTCTCATGTTATCATTTAAACTTCCCAAGATATTGATGGGAGGGTGATTAAGCTTAACCCTAGCAGATGGACCTTTCACCAAAGAAGTTATTGTACTCTTTTGCTCAGATGGAGTACTTGACTCATCTTGTTCTTGTGGATTTTCTCGAATTGGAGTTGTTGGTTCTAAAATAGTATCATTTAGAATTAAAAGTTCTTCATCGTTTAACTTTGCAACATACTCTTTAGGAAGAGTATCTTCAACTTCTATAGATCTTCCTTGAACATTTTAAGCTTCTTCAGCATGAGTTTCTACACATTGTTCATCATTTATCACTGATAGGCCACAAACTGAATGACCCCTTGTGATAGATATTAATTAATTAATTAGTCAAGTTATTAATTAATCAATTTATCATGCAAACGCGTGGTAGCACAAACAAATCACCAATAGATTAATTATGCAGTAGAAAATAAATAACACGGTGATTTGTTTACGAATGGGGAAAATCTAACGGTAAAAACCCCACCGGGTGATTTTCAGGTCACCACTCCTAAAACACCACTATTATCACAACAAGCGGTAACAAGTAAAGGAATCCAAGTACCTTACCAACCTACAGTTGAACCCTTACCCCAATACCCAATTGGACTTATTATGTAGTGACAATTCCCCTTTCAGATGCACGACTCCCAGTACATGACTAACCAATTGCGTGAATCCCAGTACACGACTTCAATCACCAACTAAGAAGGTTGTTGGTTGCAAAGTTCTTTAGTTCATCCAAACGATGAAGATCAAAAATATGCTTGGTCACAAAACCCTATGGTGCACATACACAGCAACTTCTTCATAAGAAAGAGATGAACTAGGGCAAGAACTTCGTCTCCGATTACAATTCGCTTGAACAGAGTTTGCTCAAAACTTGTGCAACTTATGAACACTTTGAAGGCCCTTAAACTGATCCTTTTATATGTCTAGATTTAGGAGAAAAGAAGGCCCAAAGACATATTCACGAATCCCAAGAAAATCATATTGAAATTCTAAAAATCTTAAACCTCAACAGATAGCAGGTGTCGAGCAGGTGTCGAGCACACCGAATAAAGAACAACTTCCTTAAGCTTGATAGATGCAACTGTCGACCAGCTATCGAGCTTTAATGATTTTACACTCTGAACTTGTTTTCTTGAACAGACTTGAAAGTTTCAATACTTGATCTTGAAACAAGGTTTCTTGAAGTATTTAAAACATCCGAACTCTACCCAAATACAAGTAAAGTGCATTTTGTCAAAGGATAAGCCAATTACATAAAATCATGACATATGTTCTTAACATGTGAAACACATATGTCCTAACAATTACCACATTATTAGATTCCATCACAGTTTTGGTTATAAGATTGTACACCCTATATGCTCTGCTTGACGTAGAATATCCAATAAAGAGCCCTTTATCACTTTTTGCATCAAATTTTTCAAGATTTTCTTAGTCTTGAAGGATATAACAATCATTGCCAAAAACTCTGAAATATTTCACCACCGGTTTCTTTCCTCTCCAAAGTTCATATGGGGTCTTCTTGGTATCGGGATGAAAGTACACTTTGTTCAAGGTATGGCATGCAGTATTTGCAGCATCTCCCCAGAAATACTTTGGCATACTTTGGTTATTCAACATGACTCTAGCCATCTCTTGAATTACTTTATTCTTTCTTTTCACAACCCCATTTTGCTGAGGTGTCTTAGGTGCAGAAAATTCTTACCTTGTTCCCTGATCATTGCAAAAGGATTTAAGTTTAGAATTCTCAAACTCTCTTCCATGATCATTTTTTATTGGAGCAATCAAGGTATTCTTCTCTACTTGCAACTTCTTGCACAAATGAATCATCTTGTTAGCAGCTTTAGATTCATCTTTCAAGAGAACCACCCAAGTGTATCGTGTGAAATCATTTACCACAACAAGGATGTACTTCATTCCACCTAAGCTTTGAACTCTAGCAGGACCCATAAGATCAATATGCAGCAACTCTAAGGGTCTAGATGTCTAGACTTCACTGATTGATGGATGCTTAGCTTTCACTTGTTTACTAATCTGACATGGTCCACAAATACTCTTCTCTATCTTTTCAAACTTTGGTAAACCGAGAACCGCTTCACACTTGGAGATTTTCTCTATTTGCTTGTGGCTAGCATGTCCTAACCGTTGATGCCATTGGTCCACTTGATTAATTTTTACACTATAACACATATGATTTATGCTTGGTGATACCATAACAATTATCAGTGGTTTTTATTCCAACACAAATGCAGTCACCCCCATCATCAAGTATCTTAGACTCATACTTAGTGAACAACACATTCAGTCCATTATCATAGATCTAACTGATACTTAACAGGTTTGCCTTCAATCCATCCACGTACCACACGTCTTCGAACATAGGCAGTCCTGGAATGTCTATTGTTCCAATTCCTCGGATGACTAACTTGCTTCCATCTCCAAATGTGACAGTTCCAATCTTTCCTTTAAAAAGAGTCTTGAACAAAGCTTTATTACATGCCATATGCTTGGAACAACCACTATCCAAATACCAAAGACAAGTATTGCATGCCTTTAAGGCAATCAAAGCAATATAACAAACATAATTATTGCAACAATTAGTTATAAGTAGATACTCAAGGATGGGATTAGCACATTTAAAAAGCCACATAGTCCAAGAGGAGATAGATTCAATTCTCAACCTAATTGCATTCAAGTGAATAGACATAGAATCCATGAAAGCTATAGACACCGCATTTTGTACCCCTTACGACTCGGGCCCCTATTCCCCAATGATGCTCAAACTTTATTTTAATATGTTTCTGTTGTTTAGTTTATGTTTACACATGTTAGTTTAGGTTAGTTTTAGGTTTTCTTTATGTCTTTTAAGCATGTTAGGCCGCTAAATTTTATGTTTTATGTCTTATTTGGTTTCTACTCGGTTTCTGTGTTAATTAGATTTTCTGGGTAAGGATTTACGTACGCATGATCTAGCCTGTGTACATAAGCTGAACTCATGTGTACGCAGATCTTTTCTAGCATGCGTGATGCTGTTACCCAAAAACCTTAATTTTTGTTTGTTTTGTTTATGCATTCACATGTTTGATCTATGTAGCCTCTTTCTCATACGTCTTTAAACCTTATAAAATGCTTGCTCGCCTTTTAACATGTTTGTTTGTTATCACATGTCTAAATTAGGGTTTAGATTAGGGTTTCTTAGTTTTAATGCCATCCATTCACATGCACATGCACTAATGCCATAGGTGCTGTGTTGCTACAAGGTAAGTAAAGGGTAAGTAATACATTGGAAATGTTCATGCATTTGTGTTTTGGTTTTATTTTGTTTAATATGATAAAACATGTTTAGATGTATGATTTGGGTTTTCTAATGTGTTAATGCTTTGTTTTTTATGTGTTTAATGATATGCTTATTGCCATGTTTGGAGCTGCTGCCTTGTTTAGATACATGATAGGGTTTTCACATGTTAGATGAATGCTAGGGTTTCTCTTATGTGTTTGGCTCTCTTTTGCTTTGTGGATAGATAAGTATGTTTGTTTAGGTTTAAAGATGTCATGTTGATTGTTAGATGCATGTTAGTGTGTGTGTGTGTGAGTGTGTGTGTGTGTGTGTGAGTCTAGAATACAAGTATTTAAATAGTTTTTTAATAGGGTTAAGAAATGGGACACAATGATGGGAGGCTAACCTTAGGGTTGGGTGATCTTTGGTGCCTAACACCTTCTTAAGAGCGTACCTAAACTCTGAACAAAAACTCTGGTAGTAAGATCAAAGGTCTTTCCTTGAAAGGACTTTATTTTCATGGTTCTTAGACCATATAACTAGGAGGCGACTCCAATTTCCATTGTGCCCATAATAGTAGGGATCAAGGATCAACTCTAGGTATAGATCCTTAAAAACAAAAGCTAGCCAACTCTGATACCACTTGTTTATTCTGTTTAGGCCCCTTTAAACCAGATTGTTTAACCTAATATATATGCCAAGTGATTACTTAGGTTAATTATTTAGTTCTAGGTTAAACAATAACAAATCATATCATGCACAGCAATGGAAAAGTAAATAACACCACAATATGATGACCTAGGAAAACCGATGAAATGAACTGTTTCAAGGTAAAAACCTGAGGAGAATTTGACGTAGCTATCCTCAAGGTAAAGCAAATCCACTATATGAGAATCGAAGTTTTTACAATCGGATTTAACTCTAAATCTATTGCTACCTCAAGTAGTAACTTATTAACACGACCACGTGCAAACTCCAAATTCATGGACTCCTTCTCTTCTTGGATTTACTACAACACAAGCACCCACGCTTATGACTTTGAGATCCCACTCAAAGGTTTCAGATCACCCTTAATTGTTGATCTTTGTAGTAGCAACTAGGATCTACCACTGCTTGATTATAGATCTTGCTTCGATAGACGTTTGTGTAGTTGGAAGGCACAAAACCTCTCAGATCTCACAAAGAGTAACACACAAGTCTTCCAAAAGTCTCCAAAACGTAGCTAGGGTTTCCCTTTTATATGTGGACAAGTTAGATTGAAACCCTAAACGTTTTCACGGGCTTGGGCCTGGTTTAAAAATTATGCAAAATCTGATTTCTACAATTCTCAATCAATCGAACCTAATTCTCAATCGATCGAGCTTGGCAGATTTTGACACCTCTTCTCTACAGTCAGCTTGAACTTAAAGCTTGAAACATACACCTTCGAGCATTGTCTAACACATAGACTAAACATATTTTGTTCTTGATTTATCAACACATACAAAATATAATTCTAAAAATTTAATCTTAAATCCTTAGAACCTAACAGTGGTTAATGCCTTTTCACCATACAAGGCGATTTCGGGACGACCTTAGATTCATGCTATGGGGGCAGTACCTTCTACGTTGCATCAGAAGATCAAATTCTCTATTGAAGATGGGGTTGTTGTGGTCTAAGCTGACCAAAAGGTAGTGAGACAGTGCTTGGTGGCTATGATAAACCACAAGATTAAGCAGAGGGAGCAAGTTGAGTCGGAGCAATTATAGCAATTACAAGGCAACGAAGGTCTAACAAGGGTAGACAGTGTGAAGGAATTGGTTCAAATACGAATTATAACTTATACTAACAGGCATTTTCAAATAGGAAAGAGTTTGCAAGTAGAAGATTGGGTGGAAGCTCTTTTGTCATTAGTACAGAATTTGGACGTGTTTGCATGGAATCCGTACAAGGTGCCTAGGGTGGACTCGACCTTCATTACACATAATTTGAATGTAGATCCCCTAGTCCCACCAAAAAAGCAAAAGCCAAGGAGATTGGCAAAGCCACATGTAGAAGCAGTGAAGGAGGAAGTGGAGAAATTGAAATAGGTAGGGGCCATTAGGGAGGTGTTTTTCCCTGAGTGTCTATCTAATACGGTGGTGGTGAAAAAGAAAAATGGGAAATGGAGAGTTTGTCTTGATTTTACCGATCTCAAAAGAGCGTGCCCAAAGGACCCGTTCCCTGTACCGAAGATTGATTAGTTGGTGGACGCTATAGTTAAACACCAGAGAATGAGTTTTTTGAATTCCTTTCAAGGCTATCATCAGATTGCTTTAGCACCCAAGGATTAAGAGAAAACATCTTTTATTATGCCTAAAGGTAATTACCATTACATGGTGATGCCTTTTGGGCTAAAGAATGCAAGGGCTACGTATCAACGAATGGTTACTCGGATGTTCAAAGATCAAATTGGGGAAACTATAGAAGTTTATATTGATGACATGGTGGTGAAGAGCATGTATCCAATCTGGTCAAGGTTTTCGAAATATTGAGGCAACATAGGTTACACCTCAATGCAGAGAGTGTGCCTTCGATGTGGGGTCGAGTAAGTTCTTAGGCTACATGATAACTACATGGGGAATAGAGGTTAACCCCGACCAGATTACAGCAATTCAATAGCTTAACCTACCCAATAACCCTAAATAAGTGCAAAGACTCACTGGGATGATTGCCGCCCTAAATAGGTTTGTTTCAAGATCAGTGGATAGGTGTAGACCATTTTTTTAGTTTTTGAAGAAGTAAAAGGATTTTCATGAATGGGGGAATGTGATACGGCGTTTAGAGACTTGAAGTCTTATTTGGATAGTTAGCCTATCTTATCTCAACCTGAGCCCGAAGAAGACTTGTATATGTACTTGGCAGTCTCCAACCATGCAATTAGCTCAGTATTGCTAAGATATCAAGATAGGATCCAAGGACCAGTGTATTATCTTAGCAAAACGTTGGTGGATGTAGAGACTCAATATTTGACGCTAGAGAAAATGGCACTGGCATTGGTGCATGGTATGAGGAAGCTGCCGCATTATTTTCAAGCACATACTATATGGGTGCTGACTGAGTATCCCCTAAAATCACTTATGAGAATGTCAGATTTCTCTGGAAGGATAGCTAAATGGGGAACAAGACTTGGGACATTTGACATACAATACAAACTAAGGAATTCCATTAAGGGTCAAGTGTTAGCAGACTTTGTAGCCGAATTCACCCATACACCAAGAGCCCCTATTGAGATATGCCAAGTTTCGGTTAAATAGTGGCGAGTGTATATGGACGGTGCATCTAACGCAAGAGGAACTGAGGTCAGGGTTGTAATGATATCACCCAAGGGGTTGTGATTGGAAAAATCACTAAGATTGGGCTTCCGTGCTTCGAACAATGAAGCCAAATATGAAGCTCTCATTGTTGGTTTCAAGGCGGTTCAAAAGCTTAGTACTGAGGAAGTGGAGGTGTTCTCGAATTCAAAATCGGTGGCAAGTCAAATAGAAGGGAGCTTTAAGGTAAAAGACTCTCGTATGTCACAGTACTTAAAGTTGTTTGAGGTACTACGAGCAAACTTCCAAAAGGTAAATGTGGTCAGAGTACCGAGAAATCAAAATAATCATACTAATTCATTGGCCACTTTGACTTCGTCATCGGATGAGTGTGTTCCTCGAATGATCTTTGTGGAGCTATTGGAGCAATCGAGTATAGAGCACTGTTCAATTGTAGCATCAGCTTCGGTGTCCGAGTCAAGCTGGTTAGATCCTTATATCACTTTCTTATTTGATGGATCCTTGCCGACTAATGCAAAAGAAATGGAGAAGGTATAAAGAATGTCACCTCGTTATTGGCGATCTAAGGACAAAAAGTTATATCAGCGTTCATTTGGAGGTCCTTATCTATTATGTATCCATTCGAGCAAAGTCATCGAACTCCTAACCAAGCTACACAAAGGGATATGTGGTGGACACTCGGGGGAAGGTCGCTATGCCACCGAGCTATGACTTAGGGATTTTGGTGGCTAAATATGCAATGGGACATGGCCGACTACATAAGAAAGTGTGATCAATGTCAAAGACATGCCCCAATCATGCATCAACCAGGTAGAAACTTGAACCCGGTTACTAGCCCTTAGCCTTTCACTCAATGAGGTCTGGATATAATTGGACTATTCCCTTGTGCGTCAGGAAACAAGAGGTATGTGTTGGTCATTACTGATTACTTTACAAAATGGGTGGAAGCCAAAGCCTTAGCGAACATTAGAGACGTGGATGTGAAGAAATATTTATGGAAGAATATCGTTACAAGGTTCCAGGTACCCCAGGTGTTGATTTCGGACAACGAACTACAATTTGATAGTAAAGCCTTTTGGGAGTACTGTAGTAATTTAGGAATAATTAATAGGTACTCATCACCATCATATCCCCAAAGCAATGAACAGGTGGAAGCAACAAATAAGACAGTAGTTAATGGTTTGAAGAAAACACTAGAAGGGACGAAAGGAAATTGGGCTGAGGATTTGCCGAATGTTTTATGGGCCTACTGGACCACACCGAGGAGGTCAACAGGTGAGACCCCCTTTTCCATGACGTACGGAGCAAAGGCAGTCATACCAATAGAGATAAGCTTGTCAAGCAAGACAGTCACTGATTTCTCACGAAGCAATAATGACGTTCGAATGGTCGGGAATTTAGAATTCTTGGAGGAAAGACGAGACATGGTATCCGTTCAGCTTGCTAATTATTAGCAAAAGTTGGCCCAGGGGTATATAACAGGAATGTAAAACCTAGAGAGTTGGTGGCAAGAGACCTTGTTTTGCAAAAAGTGGTGGGTAATATGAAAGATCAGAGTGTAGGAAAGTTCACCCAGAATTGGGAGGGGCCCTACCAAGTGACAGCCGTAGCTGGAGTAAAGGCTT
Source organism: Quercus robur (assembly GCF_932294415.1). NCBI lineage: Eukaryota > Viridiplantae > Streptophyta > Magnoliopsida > Fagales > Fagaceae > Quercus > Quercus robur. The sequence continues at coordinate 18,399,972 of NC_065535.1, read as the reverse complement.
ATTACTTGGAGGATATGGAAGAAAGACCTTTACCCTGACCATGGAACGTTTATAATCTGAAAAAGTATTATCCATAAGTGTGGAAGGAAAGCTGTAAGATATGTCTGAGGTTGTAAATGAGCTTGAATAAAGAATGTGGAAGGAATCAATTATTTTACATCGAGTTATTCAAACATCTTAATAAATATTTCTAAGGACAGAAACTTGGCCTCGGCCTGACTTTGATTACCGACCAAGTGGAAACCTTAATAAATTTTCTCCAAGGACAGAAACCTGGCCTCAGCCTGACTCTGGTCACTAACCAGATGGAAACCTTAATAAATTTTTTCTAAGGACAGAAACCTGGCCTCGGCCTAACTCCGATCATCGATCAAGTGGAAATCTTAATAAAATATTCTAAGGATAGAAACCTAATCCCGACTTGAACCTATTCACCAACTAGTTGAAAATTTTAGTAAAATTTTCCTAAAAATGGAAGCTATCCTTATAGAAGGACCTTAGCTTTAATAGCTAAATGTTAAGTCCTTTAGTTCAAAAGGCTATAATAAATCAACTTCTCAGTCAGAGGATATGGTTATGTCACATATATGTTATCGATCACTTACAGTTGGGAATTTTTTGAAGTACAATGGCATGATTCCCTTTAAAGATAGTAACTTGTTTGTATATAAGGGGTTCGGTCATGCAACCATGCTCTAATTGAAGTATTACAGCAATTTGAAAAATAGAGTGAACAGTATAATGAAATAAAATGGAGCAATAAGTGAGAAATTTAATCAAAGAAATTCAAATCTTCAATATCAAATAAACCAAATGAAGTTTATTACACGAATAAGATACCACTTAGCTAGATACAGAAAAGTCTAGCTAGTCCAAAAAAGATATATTAGAAGAAAATAAATAAGAAACAAAAAAGAAAGTAGTAAATGGTTCAGCAAATTAGGCGGTTGGACCCTAGGGCATGACAGGGGTTGTTAAGGGAACTTCGCTGCCATCTGGAGAGGCTAATCCTTGGCTTGGTTGAGGAGCGCCTTGCATCTCGGTGGGAGTGGTCGTTGTTAGGGTATCTTCATCGATCACCAACACATGAGAATCAATTTGCTAGGACAACTCCATCATACCGAGGCTATCCATTCCCTTTTCCTTACCACTGTCTTCTGGCTGTTCTTGATCTCAGACCTCTACAGGCGGGTCCTCAGGCAAGGGAATTTGGTTTGCATCCCTAAATGGGGAGGTGTCTAAGAGACCGATTACATTTACCGCTATCAACCAACCCTCCACAAAACTGAATTTCTAAACCTAAAAGACTACTACACTCGCCGAGTTTTCGACGTCTTTAAACCCCATATTGTAAAAGACTTGCTCATAAGTCTTCATTGTCTCCTTCAAGTTAGCGAGTTCTTTGTCACGTGCGGAGACAAGGCTCGCAGCCTCGGCAAGTTTAACTTTGGCCTCCCTGAGTTTGCCCTGCAAGCCCTCTGCCTTCTACTCGGCCAGCTCTCGAGCCCTCTCTACAGTAGTTGCCCTTCACTCTGCTGCACTTAGCTCTAGGGTAATTTCGTTTAAGCAGGCCTTGGCTACTTGCTTCAGGGCCTTCTCCTTGCCGACCTCCTCCATCATGCCCTTTAACCTACCTGAGACAATAGCCCTCTCAATGTGAGTCATTTGGGCAACTTGAAACAATAGTAGAGATGATTAGGGAATTAGCATAATCTAAGAATTGACACTTATAAAAATGGGGAATGGAAAAGTATATAAAGCAAATGATGATGAGGGGAGGTATACTCAGTACTATGGTGAGCCACTTCAACTTGAGGACAATGTCCTCATCCCAACACCCCGAGTAATGATTAAGATCGATGGGCAACAACAGGGCCTACCCAAGGTTATCGAAGACTTGTCCTCCAAGGCCACTCCTCTGAGTTCGGGTGGAGGAATCAGATGGCAAAACTTTATCACCCAACTGGAAGGTGCATTCCCATCCTGAAAAGGGAGTTGAGGAGGTAAAGGCCACAATGGAACCGATTATGGTGGGTTGACTAGTGGGCCTTGTCTCTTGGGGGGGTTCCACCGGGTTGTAGAGTCACTGTTGCGCCCAAAGCCAAAGTGGAGGGCTGGTCGGCAGGAGGGGTACTAGACTCTGTAAGGTCATAAGTACCCCTTAGCCTCTTCCTACATTGACAAGGTGAGGGAGGAGTGGATTGCTATGGAGTCAGTTGAGGAGCAACTTGGCTCTTGACGGGTTGTGCCTCCGGGAACCAATAGTCAAAAGCCATGGTATGCCGCTGAACCATCCCTACAGTCGGATTGGTGGGAACGAGAGTTTCTACAATGAAGGCTTTGACTGGAATATGTACCGCTTGACCGTGAAAAATCATGTTAGCCGAATCGTCATGAATGGGTTCAAGCAAGCCTTGCCAAACTCTTCTAGGCCTTTGATGTCTAGTCTCACCACTTGTAAGTCCGTGTGGCAGAAATCGCGACAACTGAATTTCTAGGTAGGACAGGAGGGGACTGCCGACTATTAAAGTGCCCGAAGAATCTTGGTAGCTGGTGTACAAGGGCACGCAACCGAGAATCAAATGAGATGCTCTTAGTTGCCTATCATAGTGCACTAAAATTTCTGAGCAAGACAAAATTAAGCTCTCAAGCTCGTACAACACTAAGGTCAGGTTGAAATTTTTTGGAAACTGCAGTGAGAAATAGTAAACAAGTCAATGAAATATATATATAATAACAGTAACAAAACAAGTGTACAAAATGTGAACTGAAAAGGGAAACTTAAAGCAAAAATGTGCACAGTAGTGTTATACTAAAGAATTGGAAAAGAAGATACTGACCTATTTGGCGATGAGAGGTCAGGTAGGTGAGTTCGCCATTGAGCCAATTCCCGCTCACCCTCAAAAACTCCCTTACGGAGTTCCTATTGGAGTTGGGAAGACATGATATCAACCTAACCATGGTATTTCGGGTTTGAAGGTAATACACGTTCTTTAGGCTTCCCCGAATAGTGTATAGGAAATTAATATCATGATGTGTGAGGTTTAGGTCATATAGTCAGTTAAGATGCCCCACATAGTTTACTACCCTATAAAAGTTGGGTAGACATTGGTCGGGGCTGAGCCTGTAAAAACTAAGAGTCCTAAGTAAAAAGGGATCTACTGGAAATCTAACCTTACCCTCTAGTATAGACATTATGGGAAAAAAATACTACATGAGGCAATCTTTGGTCTTCTATATCTCCCTCGTGATAGTATGATATATTCACATCATGAGGGATATTAAACCTAGTCTCGAAGGATTTTATGCCTGCATTAGTGTTTAAAAGATATGAAAAACTCATTTTCCCATTAAGATTACTACGAAAGATACAGGAAGAAGAAGACTTACTGAGTAACTTCTTGATGGTAGGGATGGTTTAAGGGCTTGGGAAGAAAGAATAAGAATGTGATAGGCCAAAAACGAATTAACCCCTTGTGATAAATTAACCAATTAATTTAGCCAAGTGAATTAATTAAGTTAATTAACTTGCAAACGCGTGGTAGCACAAACAAATCATCAAATAAATAAATATGCAACAGAAAATAAATGACACGGTGATTTGTTTACGAATGGAGAAAACCTAATGGCAAAAATCCCATCAGGTGATTTTCAAGTTACCACAAAGGAATATCAATACCTTATACCAACCTACAGTTGAACCCTTACCCCAATACCCAATTGGACTTGTTCTGTAGTGACAATTTCCCTTTTTGATGTACGGCTCCCAAGTACGTGACTAACCAATGCGCGAATCCCAGTACGTGACTTCAATCACCAACTAGAGAAGGTTGTTGGCTGCAAAGTTCTTCAGTTCATCCCAACGATAAAGATCAAGAAAATGCTTGGTCATAAAACCCTACGGTGCACATACACAGCAACTACTTCACAAGAATGATGAACTAAGGCAAAACTTTGTCTCCGGTTACAAATTGCTTGAACAAACTTTGCTCAACACTTATGCAACTTGTGTACGCTTTGACGGCCCTTAAAATAATCCTTTTATATGTCTAGGGTTAGAAGAAAAGAAGGTCCAAACACATAATCACGGATTAGAGTTAAAACAAAACTGAAATTCTGTTTTTCATAAAACTCGACAGATAGCTTTCTGTCGAGGTGTTGTTAAGCAGCTGTCAAACCATGAGGCTGGAACAGCTACTTAAGCTCGATGGATAGCTAGTTGTCGAGCTTTAATGAACAGCACTTCTTCAGCTTGAATCTTGGACAGACTTGCATGTCTTCAACACTTGATCTTGAAACACAATTTCTTGAAGTATTAAATACATCCTAGATCTACCCAAATACAAGTAAAGTGCATTTTGTCAAAGGATAAGCCAATTACATAAAATAGTGACATATGTTCCTAACAAGTGAATCACATATGTCCTAACAAAAGGATTCTGAACTTGAAAGAAACTGAAGAAAGTTATAACATGTACTATGGTAGTATTTATAGGAACAAAGGTCATTTAATGCAATTGAAACAAATTAATTAATACTTGCCATTGTTTCTTTTCACTTGTGCCTTGGTAATCGAAGTGTTAGATCATTTCGACCGTCCGATGTAACAGATGTTGCCACGCATGCACACAGAGCAAGTTGTCATGTCTACTGTATTAATTGAATGACATTTGGTCTTCCTGAGATATAACCGTCATTTTTGAAAAACTTAGCCAATCACCAAAGCAGGAATCCTCGATCCCATCTCCATTTTGTGAAAATAGGATCAGGGGGGGGGGGGGCGCCTATTGTAGGGGGCTCAAGCTCAGGTGATCAGTACAAGCCCGCTAAACTTAGGCCCAAGATTAGCCTGAGTAGCCAAGGCTAGCCTAGGAGATTGAAGTTGGCCTAAACCTTGTAAGAATAGGCCCAGCCCAACGATGAGTATGTCAGGATCTAAAGAGTATTGTTCAAAGAATTCCACAGTGGTCAGTCCACTACCGATTGATAAGACAATGGGAAATCAACAAGGAAATGGTCTAATTCAAGCCGGCTCCCAAGTACTATTAGTGCCTTTGGGGAGACTATATAAGGGGAGGGAGGGCAGATAGGAAGGGGTTGGTTCTAGTTGGATAGGGGAGAGAAAAAGTGAAAAAGAAAAAGGGAGAGAGGGAGTAGAAGCAGATGGGACGAAAGGGAGAAAGTTGAGAGAAAGTAAGAAGCAAAATCAGAGGGCAAGGGTGTGTTGGGCTTGAACCACAGGGATAACAGAACTTGGACTGTCTAGGCTTTATTTGAAGCAAAACCCGTAGGATTGTAAGGAAACCCACCAACAAATAAATTGGGAGCCCAAATACACTGTCCTAGAAAGTACCATTCACAAGTTTAGGTACCACAGTTACGCTAATATAGCAAATAAAAGAACGTAGCAACAATAAATGCTACACTTTTTAAATATTATATATATATATAATACAAATTTATTCAATTTATATTTTCTCTCTTTCTCTATGTTCTTCATCTCAACAGTATATAATATATGAAATATGTTAGGTTGTAAATATTTAGGATTAAATGTCTAGTTTCTAAATTTATGTATGTTGGCAAACCAAGGACAAAAATATATCAAAATTAAGTGTTAGACATTACTCAAGATTGTCCAAGTCAAGATTCAAGAACTATCAAGTTGCAAAAAGAAGAAGCAAGCTACTATGAAGCTCAACCGTTCGAAAGATAGGTTCAACCGATCGAAAGTTAGGTTCAACCGATAGAAAGTTGTGTTCTACAAATTTTAAATCAGGCCCAAGCCCACAAAAATGTTTAGGGTTCAATCCAACACTACTAAGTATAAAAGAAAAACTCTAAATACAGTTTAGAAGTTCTTGTAAGTCTTATGAGTTACTCTTGTGTGATCTGTGAGGTTTTTGTAACTTTCTAACTCTACAAGTATCTACCAGAACAAGATCTACAATTAAGAACTGGTGGAAACAAGTTGCTGCATAAAGATCTACTATTGATGGTGAATTAAAACCTTTGAGTGGGATCACAAAGTCACAAACATGGGAGTTTGTGTTCAACAAATTCAAGATAGAAGAATCTGTGGAGTCAAAGCTGCATATGGTCATGTTAGTAAGTTCTACAAGAGGTAAATTTAGATTTTAGGAAGAAAATCTGGAGAAAATGGGCTTTTGCCCTTTCTTTTTAAAATATCCAGCAAAATGCCCCATGTCTGAAACTCGAGTTCCAAAAAAAAAAAAAATTCTAAGTTCACGTTTGCTATAACTCGATGTTCCAAAAATCAAGTTATACGTTTGAAACTCGATTTTTAGAAAATCGAATTTCAAAACAGAGGCATTTCCTTAATTAGTTTCAAACATGGGGCATTTTGCTGGATATTTTAAAAAGAAAGGCAAAAGCCCATTTTTTTTCCGAGAAAATCTATTGTAAACTTTCATTTTGTCATAATGAATTTGTTTACCTTGAGGATAGTTAGTTTAAATCTTCTTCAGGTTTTTTCCCTTGAAATGATTGATTTCATTGGTTTTTTTGGGTCAACATATTACTGTCTTCTTTACTTTTCAACACTAAATCATATTATTGCATGAGTTTAACCTAGATCTAAAAAATCAATCTAAGTAACTACTTGCATAATTCATTAAGTTAAACAAATCTGATTTAATTTATAGGTGTCTAAACAGAACCAAAAAAAAAAAATCTAAAATATATATTAAATTATTTATCTGTAAATATATACCAATCAAATCGTTTTCAAATTATATTTTAAAATCGTAAACCAAATGCCAAATCGACCTTGCCGGTATCACAAATTTTCCCTCTGACCTCTGAACCTTACTTCACCGATCGACCACGTACACCACCACTACCGATTAGTTAGGGCTGATTTCGGGCCATTCATTGGTCAGCATTTTGAACACTAAAAATATCATAACTACGATTCAGAAGTCCAATTCTGGCAATTTCATTTGCTCCTCCGTACACTTGAATTCACGTAGGGACAATAAGATTTTAAATTCCAATTTAATGTTTGTCTTGAAGAATCAACATGACCACGGTTGTTGCCTAGCTAGTACTGGTAGCACGTGTTGCTATCAGTAGGTCAAACATCCAAATTTCTAGATGGAAGATCCCTAGATAAGCACGCGCGACTTATAATTGTCAATGTCAACTTACAACTGACAATGTAAAATGTAAATTCATCAGATTCATAAAAATAATAATGGACACCAACGTGTTTCTTTCACTTACAATAACAATATATATAGCTGGTGAAAATGTAATAAATTTCAAGTTGATTATGTCTTTCATCAATCTTGTTACTTTAGGTTGTTTATTGAATTGCCCTCACAATTTTAAAGGGCCATCGGTCAGCTCTCCCTCCTCCTGCACCTGCTTATTAAATTGGCATTTCAATTATATCATAATTTGTAAACACAAACATGAAACATGTACTAACCCGTAGGTTGGGAAAGTAACTCTGATGAAAGAAAAAAATAATGATAGTTGATTCAAAGTTTGAAACCAAAATTCAATTGATTCATTTAAATGATGATAGTTTTCTATATTTCCTTGTGTTTGGTAACATTAGAAAATATAGGTAAAAAAAAAAAATCTATATATTACTTTTCTGTTTGTATGTTCTATTAAATATTACTATTTTCTCAAAAAAATATATATATAAGGATGTTTATCTCACATTGATTGTGTATGTTTAGGGACGGAGCCAGACTTTCAACCAAGAGGGGGTGGGGGGCAAAAGTTTGAAGGAAAAAAATCATGAAATTCCAAACTAGCATATTTAGTGTTAACAAACAATAAAGTAAAATATACAAAATAGCCATTTTTTAAAAAATTGCACTGTAATTATTTATCAAAAGGCCTCAACGTCTTTTAAATCTCAAAAGTATTTTATTAAATGTCAGAAGTTTTCCTTGCAATGTATAAAATTCAAACTAGCATCTCTTCCTATATTTAAAAAAAAAAAAAATCAAATATTATAATTGATTAGACTATGGTTTTGTATTCCATTGTTGTTATTGTTATATATGTGTTTTGCCTCTGTATTTATCTTTCATAAAAATCTCAACTAAAAGACAAAACCACAAGTCCACACCACAAATCCATTATCGCCCATTTAAATAATACACTACTGTACTGTATCATTAAATTAACCAAGCAAATGGCCGCACTTTACTATTTCTACTGTTAAAATGAGGCAATAACTTTACTTGTTATTAAGTCAAAACAAATGGAGATAGTCACTGAGTCAAAGATGAGAGAGATATCAAATTTTGAGAATCTTTAGATTTAAGAGAGAAAGAAATGAGAAACAAAGGAGAGAGAGTCAGAGATGGGAGAGATGAAATACCAAAGAAGGAGAGCAAGTTGTGTGGCAACTGCAGCTTATGACGCATACAGCATATCTAATCAGATATCTCTAATCAGTTTTGGTGGCCAGGGCACGGTAAGAATATGCCTGCTTTGCTGGTGGCGGTGTGGCATCACTGTCCAAAGCAAAGGAGGCGTGACTCGTGAGACATGCTCTCTCACAGTCTCACTTGCTATTAGATTTTAATTTCTATTTAGGGTTTTTTTGTGTGGTAAATTTGAAGAGTTTTTATGGACCGGATTTTTTTGTTTTTATTTTTGTTTCTGAAAGGCTTAAACTATGGGTTTGTTGATAAATTTTTTGTTGTTGTTTGGGCTATTTAGATTAATTTTTGTGGTTGTTATTTGGGCTTTTTTTTTTTTTTTTGAAACAAATTTGGGCTATTTTTTGGGTTTAGAGAGTCGAAGAAACTGTAGGGGGGGCAAAGTTTTGTTTCAATAGGCTCAAATTTTAAATAAACCTTAATTATACCTATGAAAAAAATATAAAAAAAAATTGAGGGGGGGGGGGGGGGGGGGGGGCTATGGCCCCCCAAAGCCAATGAATGGCTCCGTCCTTGTATATGTTAGAGTTTCAGTCTTTATAACTCCAAATTACTACTACAAAAATTAGGTCCTTTTATAACAGTACTCAGGCTATATAATGGATTATAAGTCTGTTTAAAAAACTCTATATATTATTTTTGTGTTTGTATGTTCTAATAAGTATTATTATTTTCTCAAAAAAATATATATATAGGTCAAAAGAAACTAGTTTTACTCAATGTAAAACCTATTAAAACAAAGACTTATTTTATAAGTTGTTTTCATCTAATTTTTTTCAAAAAACAATTAGATCTCACAAGTTTTTAAACTTACTTTCAAGGTTATTATCAAATATAAGAAAATAAAATAGTCTTTTCAAAAAATATTTTTTGAAAAATGACTTTTTTTTTTTTCCAGATAACTTTAATAGTGAAACAAATGGTAAGCCTAAGAATTTATTTGGTTAGGATGAAAGGGGAAGTAAGGAAATTGACGAAATAAAATAGTAGGATGATTATCATTTTTCACCATTAAGAACTCAGAGCAAATAAAGGGGGGGCTCCAAACATACAGAGAAGAAAACTAGTTTTTGCACACAAAAAGAAAAGAAAATAGCAAAGAATTTTATAATCCCATAAAAAAGCATGGTTGAAGTGATGATGATGAAAGAGTCAAGGTCATTGCAGCTCGGCGGATTTGAACTCATAAAGTCGACCTCGACTCCATGATAAAATAGAATAAAAAGGTTGAGATGAAAACTATACCCCATACTATCTAAGGAAGGTAGATCTCTCTCTCTCTCTCTCTCTCTCTCTCTTGTTGGGAAGTAGGGAAGAGAGTCATGAAAGAATATAATAAGATATGAAATGAGAAACCGAGTATATATAGTCTCCACCATGTGTAAAATACCTAGCATTAAAAACTGAAAAATTTATAGTAAACCTTTGAAGTTTGAAGTTAATTTTTTTTAGATGAGGTTGCTTGCCAACTGCAACATGAAATCTTGTGGTCATCCTCTCAGCGGGCATTGACCATAATCCAGAGAAAGAAATGAAAAATAAAATAACAACAGTCTTTGATCAAATGGCATTTGCTCTATCTTAGTATTTTGGACTGTAGTTTTTTTTTTTTTTAAATGATTTTTTATAGATTGATAATAGTGGTGGGTAGGTGGGGAATTCAAGTACTCCTTTTTAAAGTAAAAATAATATTAGTATGCAAATTTAAAATTACGTGTAGAGTCCTACTTGGTTTAGCCAATTGGCTAAACCACCAATTGGCTTAACCACCAATTTTAATGAATTGATTCGCAATTCAATACGGGTAGTTAATTAGTCAATATTCTATCACAATGTTTGCATGGATAAATACATTCAAAAAAACAGCACACAATAAGCCAAAAATAAGCACACAAAGACAAAATATGTTCACCATCATGGAGTGAAAACTCTAGAGAGTAAAAAACCTCCAAGGGTAACCCCAAACTCGCACATTACATCAAGCACATGTAGTTAAATTATATACTCTTTCTAGCAACTGCAAGCTCTCAACCTAAAAAGCATAGACATTTCATTTAAGATTTCATTTAAGGTTCAGTATCTATATCGTATCTATATCATACATGTATTATACTAGTATTGTACCAATCGTTTCATGTTATAATTTTTTAGAAATTACTTATATCACCGTGTTGTACCCATGTCCATGCTTCCTAGCTCTTATGTAGGGGCTTCTAACTTATCTGCTAGCTGCACAAGGTGATACACTTGCAAACCGACCTCTTGACTATTCCAAGACTCCTCGTAGATTTGATGTAGTTAATGTGGTTTCAACAGCAACATCCAACACACATATAATGATCAAGTATATGCATGTAACACATGCAACATTTTCTAACCTTTAGGATCACATGAACCACTGCAATAAGCTAAATTTTAACGATGTATTAATTTGGGCTTTTTCAATAAGTACATACCGAGCTACTAATATTGCACAAAAAAAAAAATTTCTTTGGTTCTATATTAAAGCGTTTCTATGTTTTGTTACCACAAAACCATTGTCCAGATATTTGTAAAGCCATTACATCAATTTTAGGTCATTTTCTAAGATTATTGACGTACGGTTCCCTAACATAATATTAAGCTGACTCTCTTAAATATGAATCTTGGGATGCTCATTGGATATTTTCTTCTATATTATATTGCACAAATGTGTGGAACCCCACGTAATGTTGCTCGAATGAAATCTGAAGCCATATCGATCGTAAAGACCAAAACGTCAACTAGTGTTGTTAGGTTGCAACTTGAATTATTTTTTAGTGAAGTTTCTCGATAACCATTGTCATCGCAGCAATATTAGTTTGAATATGATATTAATCTATTGTTCGTTGCTCATCAAAGTCTCCTTTTCACACTTTCATCAAACAAAAAAATCTCCTTTCTTATGCTATATTCCTAAGTACAATGCCCTATAAATAAGACTACTTCTGACTTAAGATGACCATGCATCTTAAAGCTACGAAGATATTCAAACAAAATCATGAAGATGCCTACCAGAATTGCTTTTTCTCTTTTCATCTTCATTATTCTTTCTGAAAGAAATATCATGGCCATGGCACAAAACACGTCGACAATCCCAGTTAACGTGGGTGTCATTCTTGACTTGGATACATGGAATGGGAAGATGGGGTTCAGTTGCATAAACATGGCCCTTTCAGACTTCTATGCCTCCAATCCTCACTACAGAACTAGGCTGGTTCTTAACTCCAGGGACTCCAAAAGTGATGTTGTTGGAGCAGCTGCTGCAGGTTCTCTCTCTCTCTCTCTCTCTCTCTCATAGATTTAGTTTCCTTTTTTTCTTTTTGGCCTCTTTACTCAGTCTTTAATATATTTTTTTCTTGGGAAATGATTGTTACATACAGAGTAGGCACACTTTTTAACAAAAATCATGATTTGAAGTTAAAATTTTCAAGTTACCTCAAGACATGATTTTTGTGCAAAAGTATTATATGTGTAAGGTGTGTATAACTTTTATTTTTATAAGATTAACTGGTTAACCCTATGCAATGGTATATGGATTATTGGGATTAATGTTTATGAATATAATATAAATCCTTAAGACTTATTCACCACAAACTCGTAACGAAAGGCATAGAGACTTTCTTAATTGGATAACGTTAAAAAAAAAAAAAAAAAAAAAAAAAAAAAAAAAAAAAAAAAAAAAAAAAAAAAAAAAAAAAAAATTCCTACTACAATAGAAATACTATCTTCTTTTTTTTTTTGAGAATGAGAAATACTATCTTCTTCTTTTTTCTTTTATGAAGTAGTACTACTTGAAAGTATGATATTGGAGTCGACCTGAATATTGACTTGGTGTCAACTACGCTATGATCTCCTGGCTGTGACAACAATTAAAAAAATTATTATTATATTACAACAGTACAATTCAGTTTTATAATGGACTTAGAATCAAATGACATAAAAAAGAAAGAATTATCTAGGGAGAGAAGTTAAAAACTAAATAAGATAGGGACAAGTTGGACATATACATATATTGTGACACCCATCTCCTTCTCTTATTCAAAAAATAAAATAAAAGCTTCACAGCCAAATTTTAATACACTTACCGTTGTTACAGTGCCTTTTGAGAGGAGCTGATGGTGTGTTTTGTTATAATCTTATTATTCACTCTCCTTTGTATGTGTAGACTTGTTAAAAAATAAATAAAATAAAAATCATTTCAATTACATGTTGCTGAATTTTAAAAAGATAAAACAAAATCGGGAGCGCTACTTGCTTCTGCTATTTTTCTTCTCTCTCTTTTTTTTTTTTTTTTTTAATGATACCATTTTTATTATGTTTCCTTGGAATTTGAATTCAATTTTTCAAAACATAAATTGGATGTAGCATGAAGAGTTCACAATTAAAGTCATAGCCTTTCAGTTTCTCCACCAAAAAAACATGAGAGAGAAGAAGATCAAAGCCTTTATAGCTATTTTCTTTCCATGGTTAATTTTAGGTTAAATTACAAATTATACCTACAATCGCTAACTTGTTTTCAATTTAGTCTTTCAAGTTTATTTTTTCATTTCAGATTTTTAAATCAATATGTTTCTAATTTGGTATATCCGTCTAATTCAGTTCAATGTCATTAGCTTTAATATTATCACTTAACAAAATTTAAAAATATCTGAAAATAATTATTTTTATTTTTATTCCAAAATTAATAATATAATATAATATAATATATATATATATATATATATATATATAAGAAAAAAATAGTCAAATTATACAAGTCCCAAATTAGAACTAAAGTACACTAGTTCGAATTAGATCGGGTGAAATATCTAGGGTATTGTACCCAGTGCAATTACCCACATCCCTACTTACATTTTTGTTTTTACCACTCTCATTTTTTTTTTCTCACTTTTTTTTCCATGGTTGAGATTAAGAGTTGTTTTTTTCTACTATTAATCATAGTCATTGAGAGCTATTATATTTGGTGCAATACCCTAAGTGTTGGACCTGATCTTAATCCTAATTTTCTCTCAATTAATTTCTTTTCCTTTTATTTTCTTTCTTGTATTTTTTATGTTAGGGAATGATCATAGAGGATATGATTAAAGTTTATTCACATCAGTTTTTTTTTCTTTGTTGGATTTTTCAATAATTTGCAATAAAACCTATAAAATCAACTAAAATTTCCCTTTTTATTTTATCTAAGAAAATTGACTACTTGATCCACCTAGAAAATTATAACTTAGAGCATTTGTAGCAGCTCATGCAAAAATTTATGTCTATTTTAGTATAAGAAACTTTTTTTTTCTATTTTATATACCCATTTTTCAAAACACACATCAAATTTTCAATTTTACTCCACATTTAATCAAAATGTCAAAATTTCTTTTTTATTTTTTTTTCTTTCTTTCTTTCTTCACACATAACAACCACTATCCACTCGCTTCTTTCATTATTGTGATAGGTAAAGAAAGAATAAAAAACTAAATGCAAAATGAATAATATCAATGTAAATTTATACAATTATTACTATGCATTTTTACTCAATTTTGCATAACTTGATGTGGGTAAATTTTGAACTTGGTTGGTTAAAATGTGATCATTTTCTATTATACAAGCAATGATATGAGCACTCTTACTGTAATTGCCACCACCATTCAAGATTTTTTTTTAGTAAATATATTATAATTTTCTACTTATTAAAAAACTAGTATTAAATATATTTAATGAAGGGTTTAACATATTAAAAAAAATGAGTAAGTTGACCATTGACGCTATGGGTAAACCAATTGTGTTCATGAGTGTGCGTTGTGCTCTAGTGACATCGTTCACAAAATTCATAATCCAAGTATACATGTGTTGCTATCATTGGTCATAATCCAAGTATACATTAACAATATTAATAATATACTCATGTTTGGAGTTTCTATTTCTGTTTGTTTTAATACTGTGATATCTAGAAAATGAGTTATTTTTTAAAAATCATTATCTATAAAACTATATCATTTTCTTATGTTTGGCAACAACTTTAAATTAGTTAGAAAATTATCTCCTAATTTCCCATATATAGCTTGACGTGAGAAAAAGTTTTTTTTTTTTAATATTTAATGGAAAATAATCTCTAAAAATAAATAATCATACTTTTTTGTTTGACTAAAGATAGTTTTTTTTTTTTTATTAATTTTTTCTGATGCTATCAAATACTAAAAAACATAAAATTAAAAAAAAAAAATATATATATATATATATATATATATTGTGGGGCCCGACAACAGATGGGCCAGATCCACCTATACGCAGGAATACTTAAGGCCCAGGCCGAGGAGGATAGTAGTCCCAGCCCAATAAACGCAAAGCACCAATGGGCCATAGAAACCGCCGAGGAAGGTACAGCCCTCGGCTAGCCCAGAGCTACACTAAGGAAAGGGGTAAAAGCGGCATAGGGATAATCTTGTAAGAAATCTAAAATATCTAGGAAAGGCTACCCAAACTACCTGCCCTAGACGGAGCTTTGCCTCTCACAGAGTCGTGTCTCTTTAGCCTACTCAACCACTCCCAATAACTCAGGTCTTAAACTGATGGGACAAGTGTCAGGCTAGGAAAGTTCGACCCTACACGTGGACGAAGGAAATTGAATGCATGCTAATATAAAAGGAAAATTTGCAACCTAAAGGGGTGATCCTTCGAGAAAGAAGAGAAAAAAGGGGTGAACACCTCTAAATCATTCATGAACAACTTAACAAAACCACAGCCGAGTAAACATGACTTAGCCTTTCGATCCCACTCTCTACAAATGATATTGTACGGGTCCATTTACGTGCGAACCCAACCCTACTGTAATCCAACGCAAATCGTGTCCCTACAATTGGCGCCGTCTGTGGGGAGGCTTGCATGTTAGCTTGAGCGGTGGCGAAGTTGAGCTTCTGTCGAACAAGGGGCTATGAAGGTGCCTATATCACCGGCGACATATTGCTGATATTCCAACATAAGTTCTTACTAGGGGCTACGTTCCACGTTGTCAACGACATGGACAAGCCTAGGGGCTTCAAACACCAGGCCAGCTCCCCCCACCTTATTTGAGGAGCTAAACCTTCAGAAAACAAGCAAATAAAAGAATCATACAAGTTTTGGACAGAACCAAGGTCTTGCATGGTCCTCGGACCCAAGCCTCTGGGGAAACCAACTACTTAAAAAGAATCATACAAGTTTTGGACAGAACCAAGGCCTTGCATGGTCCTCGGACCCAAGCCTCTGGGGAAACCAACTACTTAAAAAGAAGAATACAAGTTTTGGACAGAACCAAGGCCTTGCATGGTCCTCGGACCCAAGCCTCTGGGGAAACCAACTACTTAAAAAGAATCATACAAGTTTTGGACAGAACCAAGGCCTTGCATGGTCCTCGGACCAAGCCTCTGGGGAAACCAACTACTTAAAAAGGAGAATACAAGTTTTGGACAGAACCAAGGCCTTGCATGGTCCTCGGACCCAAGCCTCTGGGGAAACCAACTACTTAAAAAGAATCATACAAGTTTTGGACAGAACCAAGGCCTTGCATGGTCCTCAGACCCAAGCCTCTGGGGAAACCAACTACTTAAAAAGGAGAATACAAGTTTTGGACAGAACCAAGGCCTTGCATGGTCCTCGGACCCAAGCCTCTGGGGAAACCAACTACTTAAAAAGAATCATACAAGTTTTGGACAGAACCAAGGCCTTGCATGGTCCTCGGACCAAGCCTCTGGGGAAACCAACTACTTAAAAAGGAGAATACAAGTTTTGGACAGAACCAAGGCCTTGCATGGTCCTCGGACCCAAGCCTCTGGGGAAACCAACTACTTAAAAAGAATCATACAAGTTTTGGACAGAACCAAGGCCTTGCATGGTCCTCAGACCCAAGCCTCTGGGGAAACCAACTACTTAAAAAGGAGAATACAAGTTTTGGACAGAACCAAGGCCTTGCATGGTCCTTGGACCCAAGCCTCTGGGGAAACCAACTACTTAAAAAGAATCATACAAGTTTTGGACAGAACCAAGGCCTTGCATGGTCCTCGGACCCAAGCCTCTGGGGAAACCAACTACTTAAAAAGAATCATACAAGTTTTGGACAGAACCAAGGCCTTGCATGGTCCTCGGACCAAGCCTCTGGGGAAACCAACTACTTAAAAAGGAGAATACAAGTTTTGGACAGAACCAAGGCCTTGCATGGTCCTCGGACCCAAGCCTCTGGGGAAACCAACTACTTAAAAAGAATCATACAAGTTTTGGACAGAACCAAGGCCTTGCATGGTCCTCGGACCCAAGCCTCTGGGGAAACCAACTACTTAAAAAGGAGAATACAAGTTTTGGACAGAACCAAGGCCTTGCATGGTCCTCGGACCCAAGCCTCTGGGGAAACCAACTACTTAAAAAGAATCATACAAGTTTTGGACAGAACCAAGGCCTTGCATGGTCCTCGGACCCAAGCCTCTGGGGAAACCAACTACTTAAAAAGGAGAATACAAGTTTTGGACAGAACTAAGGCCTTGCATGGTCCTCGGACCCAAGCCTCTGGGGAAACCAACTACTTAAAAAGGAGAATACAAGTTTTGGACAGAACCAAGGCCTTGCATGGTCCTCGGACCCAAGCCTCTGGGGAAACCAACTACTTAAAAAGAATCATACAAGTTTTGGACAGAACCAAGGCCTTGCATGGTCCTCGGACCCAAGCCTCTGGGGAAACCAACTACTTAAAAAGGAGAATACAAGTTTTGGACAGAACCAAGGCCTTGCATGGTCCTCGGACCCAAGCCTCTGGGGAAACCAACTACTTAAAAAGGAGAATACAAGTTTTGGACGGAACCAAGGCCTTGCATGGTCCTCGGACCCAAGCCTCTGGGGAAACCAACTACTTAAAAAGAATCATACAAGTTTTGGACAGAACCAAGGCCGTGCATGGTCCTCGGACCCAAGCCTCTGGGGAAACCAACTACTTAAAAAGAATCATACAAGTTTTGGACAGAACCAAGGCCTTGCATGGTCCTCGGACCCAAGCCTCTGGGGAAACCAACTACTTAAAAAGAATCATACAAGTTTTGGACAGAGCCAAGGCCTTGCATGGTCCTCGGACCCAAGCCTCTGGGGAAACCAACTACTTAAAAAGAATCATACAAGTTTTGGACAGAACCAAGGCCTTGCATGGTCCTCGGACCCAAGCCTCTGGGGAAACTGAGTACATAAAAGCGCCATCGGAGCTCCCCAACTCCCAGTCGATTGCTCGGATAGATTGTTTAAAAATCATCAGCCTTGGACGACATTCACGCGCTTATCACAGAATGTCCAACTGATATCCCGGTTAGTTTCGTAACTTTGATTTATTACAAATTATCGGTATAATGCCTGATAGTGATGACAGATGAGATTTGATTAGATTATGCTTCAAAGTAGCTTTATCACAAATACTCTCTAAGCAACACATACATAGAGCACATTCGTTCACAGAGTTGTGTTGCCTATTAGATCAACGTTTAAAACATGTAAATCAATTTCCATTTTTATTACGATAAAGAAATAGTACAGTGTACAAATGAAAAGCTGGAATCAGCCCACGTCAAAGCTTACTACATAAGCAAGAAAAGAAAAAACAAGAAAGCTGGAGAAAGCCGAGGAGGTATGTCGGAGGAAAGGTTGGCTACAGCTCCAAGACCTTATCATTCCCCCGCACCCTTACATGCCCATAACTCAGGCAGCCAAAAAGACCCAACTTGAACCTGACACCATTGAAGAAAAGGTGCAGGGAGTTGAAGGTGATGGGGCTTTCTCTAAATATACACCTGCCGCAAAGCAGAGGCGCTGATGGAGGAAAACCCTTCTTCTGCCATACCAAAGTGCTGGCATGAACAGAGCCTGCTTCGGATTTTGGCTAAAAGAGGGAGAGACGCCATTCCCCCTCGGTGGAGATGGAATACTCTCTTGAACTTATGCTTCCTGTGCCCATACCTTACTGTTATAAGCCTCATGAAGACACGGCGCTTCTGCGGCAGAGACATTTCTTTCTTCCCAACCCTCACTTTCAACATGTAATGCCAAGAAGGGAGAACTCCGAATATGGAAGCTGTGATGTGGGAGAAAATCTGAAGGATTTGTGCGTATATAAAGCAACTTTCTCTCCTTCCCATTTATTGGAAAAGACAAGGTGATGGCAGTCAACTCATGTGGCTTCCCAAGAAACGCTACAGACAAAACAGTCTTGGCTCAACTTCCAACATCAACTGCAACCACAAGATTAAAGAGCCTCGTAAAGGTGCACCTCGGTCCCCGTGACATCAGAGAGTACCACGTGGCCAGAAGTTGCAGAAATATCTCTTAAATCAGAGGCTAGGTGGATTCGTGGCCCCGGGCCCGCTTTGTGTAAGGGCCCAGGTACTTTGGCCGACGCCGAGCAATGACCATGGCCGAGAACAACCACTGTTAAGCACCTCGGGAAATGCTCAAAGGAAGGGAAAATTTGAACTCAAGGTCTCGGACAGAACCTAAGGCTTGCATGATCCTCGGACTCAAGCTAAAAGGGAAAACCAAGTACTAATGCGGACATTGGTCTCGGACAGAACCTAAGGCTTGCATGGTCCTCGGGCTCAAACTAAAAGGAAAAATCAAGTACATAAGATAAAACGCATAAGTCCTGAACAAAACCCAGGTTTTGTAAAGTCCTCGGACTCAGGCTGCCCGGGAAATCAACTGCCCAAATGAAGAAACTTCTCGGCTTAAATACTGGAAAAGGTTAAGGCTCGCGTATCATCGAGATGGCAGAACAACCTAATGATCGTCAACTTAAAGAGGCCATTCATCCGGTGGGTAACACGTCCTCGGATAGCTACTTCTTACATCTAATCGGAGCATTTAATACCCATCACGGCTAATTTTAAGATAAGTCTCATTCCACACTGGTCGGATTGCTACGTTGAATAATTATTTTGTTAAAGTCATCGTGGCATCTTTTTACCAACGATTACTTTGGCCTTATTTATTATTAATTGAAATGCTATACTATTATGCCGAGCAGCACATTCACATTTGTTAAAGTATATAAACAAGACATACGAAATAGAGTAACAATCACTTTTATTAATATGAAAAATTGTTACAACATACAAGGAAGGGCTTAAATGAGCCAATACAAAAAATGAACTGCTAAAACAGTAACAACATCCGTAACACAAATAAGTAAACCATCAGGTGTCTTCTGAATTCGCCTTCAAAGTCTTTCTGAAATCTATGCCTCAGTACTGTTCACATCAGGAGAAGATCCTTATACAAAAATAATGAAGGACAAGGAAGAAGAATTGGAACACATTGAAGCACTTCAGCAAGCTCTTGTTGCTGAAAAAAGCAAGGGAAAAAGAAGATGGAAGACATGAGCGGGAAGGAGGAGAAGAAGAGGGAAGCAATGAAAAGAAAATAAAAGGAGCAAAAGAGGGAAAAGGGGAGCCATATTAGGTATGCTCATGAGAGAGCGGATGGAGATGACAAGGGAGGTTTTCGACTCAGTCACACCAGAAATGGGATATGACGAGTCCCTGCTTCGGATTTTGACTAAAAGAATGGGGAGACAAACCTTGAGTCTCCACCACCCTTGCCCCGACCGAGCCATCACAAGTTTCGTTAAGGTATGGTGTTTCTGGGAAAGGAGGGATTCATTCATGGTTGATCACTATGAGGGACGTGTTATCGAATGAGGAATAACCAGAGGGAAGAAGTGGATTCTGAGAAGAGTCTAAGGGGTTCGCATATGAGAGAATCACCTTCTTGT
The DNA here is from genome assembly GCF_932294415.1 of Quercus robur. Taxonomy (NCBI): domain Eukaryota; kingdom Viridiplantae; phylum Streptophyta; class Magnoliopsida; order Fagales; family Fagaceae; genus Quercus; species Quercus robur. The sequence goes on along the minus strand of NC_065535.1, from coordinate 18,379,761 downwards.
CTTCTCTCTTTATATAGGGAAAAAAGACGAGGGTACGTGACACGCTCCGATCCTCTAAGAAATCTGCTGGTAAATGCAAAACCGTTTCGTTTCTCCAAGCTATCCGTAACCGCTAGAGTTAAGAGGCCTCGTAAAAGGAAGACATTAAAAGCGCACTATGGCTAACCAAACGGAATAAGCGCATCACGCGTAAGTCAAGGGAAATATCTAGTAGACCGGCGCATTCCTTGGGGAGGTGAAAAGTCGCCAACGTTGATCAAGGGCCGAACTTAATGAGCCGCAATGAAGTCTCGGTCTTATCAAAACCCACCTTTCCAACCGAGGAGTTGGATAGCAGGGTTTTGAGGGGCTATTGTGGGGCCCGACAACAGATGGGCCAGATCCACCTATACGCAGGAATACTTAAGGCCCAGGCCGAGGAGGATAGTAGTCCCAGCCCAATAAACGCAAAGCACCAATGGGCCATAGAAACCGCCGAGGAAGGTACAGCCCTCGGCTAGCCCAGAGCTACACTAAGGAAAGGGGTAAAAGCGGCATAGGGATAATCTTGTAAGAAATCTAAAATATCTAGGAAAGGCTGCCCAAACTACCTGCCTTAGACGGAGTTTTGCCTCTCACAGAGTCGTGTCTCTTTAGCCTACTCAACCACTCCCAATAACTCAGGTCTTAAACTGATGGGACAAGTGTCAGGCTAGGAAAGTTCGACCCTACACGTGGACGAAGGAAATTGAATGCATGCTAATATAAAAGGAAAATTTGCAACCTAAAGGGGGGATCCTTCGAGAAAGAAGAGAAAAAATGGGTGAACACCTCTAAATCATTCATGAACAACTTAACAAAACCACAGCCGAGTAAACATGACTTAGCCTTTCGATCCCACTCTCTACAAATGATATTGTACGGGTCCATTTACGTGCGAACCCAACCCTACTGTGATCCAACGCAAATCGTGTCCCTACATATATCTTCACACAAAATTTTCCATCAAAATGGAGTTGTTTATATGTCTTGGATTGACCTACTACTTTGTATGATATTATTGGAGTGAACACAAGACTACAAAAATTAAAATCATACAATATATTATCCTTTTCTTCTTATTCAATATTTTTTAAATATATTTAACGGAGGGTTTCATATTTAAAACTTAAAAATTTTATAAAAAATAAAAAAATGTGTAAGTTGACGATTGACACAATGGTTAAATCAATTGTGGTATGAGTGTGCGTTGTACTTCCGTGTCGTCGTTCACGATATCCGAATATATATTAACAATATTAGTACGTACTATACGTATAGTATACTCATGTTTGGAGTTTCTCTTAATTGTTTATATACGTCTTAGATTGACCTAGTGCTTTGTATGATATTGGAGTCAACAGACTCAACACATGACTAAAAAAATCATCATACAATTTATAATGTTTTAGAAGGTCACGTTAATCATATTATCTCATTTTAATTGCTAAAACTTTCCATTGTTTAATACTAAATTTTACCTTCATTTTACAATTTAATTGCTAAAACTTTACATTGTTTATTACTAAATTTTACCTTCATTTTTTAAACTTCTGATCATTTTGAGTGTACATGTAAATGGATAATAAATCAATTTCTCTCTGTTTTTGGAACACAGCTCTAGACCTCATTAAAAATATAGAAGTGAAAGCTATCATAGGGCCACAAAACTCGATGCAAGCCAACTTTGTGATTGATCTCGGTGATAAAGCTCGGGTGCCCATTATATCATTCTCAGCAACAAGCCCTTCTCTTTCTTCCCTTGAGAGTTCATACTTTTTTCAAGTCACTCAAAATGATTCATCTCAAGTGAATGCTATAAGTGCAATTGTTCAAACTTATAAATGGAGAGAGGCCGTGCCAATCTATGCAGACAATGCATATGGGAAAGGTATCATACCCTTCTTGGTTGATGCCTTGCAAAATGTTGATGCCCGTGTCCCCTATCGGAGTGTCATTTCACCATTAGCCACAGATGACAAAATTGGTGAAGAACTTTACAAGTTGATGACAATGCAAGCTAGAGTCTTCATAGTGCACATGTCAACCAAACTGGGTTATCGGCTTTTCAACAAAGCAAGAGAGATTGGAATGATGAGTGAAGGTTATGTTTGGATAACTACCAATGGGATAACCGACTCTCTATGTTCATTCAAACGATCAGTCCTTGACTCAATGCACGGGGTTTTGGGTGTAAAAACTTACTTTCAAGAAACAAAAGAACTTGAAAATTTTACAATTCGATGGGAAAGGAAGTTCCAAGAAAACAATCAAGCCATTTCGAATGCTGAACTGACTGTTATAGGACTATGGGCATATGATGCTGCTTCAGCACTAGCCATGGCAGTCGAGAAGGTTGGGACTACAAATTTTTACTTTCAGAAGACAAATGCTTCAAGCAACTTGACTGAACTTGAAGCTATTGGGATCTCTCAAAATGGCCCAAAACTTCATGAAGCATTAATGGGTATCAAATTTAAAGGCCTAGCAGGTGATTTCAATTTTGTTAACGGGCAATCACAATCTTCAACTTTTAAGGTAATTAATGTGAATGGTAATGGTGAAAGATTGGTTGCATTTTGGACTCCAGAAAATGGACTCTCAAGGAAATTGAATTCTGGGAACACAAGCACATATTTTTCTTCCAAGGAAAATGTAGGACCTGTTATATGGCCAGGTGATTCAAGTTCTGTTCCAAAAGGTTGGGAGATTCCAACAAATGGGAAAAAGTTGAAAATAGGAGTTCCAATGAAGAATGGTTTTACTGAATTTGTTAAGGTGACATATGATCCTATTTGCAACAGAACACAGGTAACAGGCTACTGCATAGACGTCTTCAACGCTGTCATGAAAACATTACCATATGCTGTTAGCTATGAGTTCATTCCCTTTGCAAATTCAAGTGGTGGAAGCAATGGGAGTTATAATGATTTGGTCTACCAAGTTTACCTCGAGGTCAGTAAAACCCTTCATCTTACCAATTTTTAACGGCTAAGATTACATTTGGTATTTAACTATTTATAGGAATGCTTAATTGCTTATACTATTCAATAAGATATTAAATTGAAAATTCTCCTACCTTGTAACCAAAAAAGGGAGTGTGTATTCCATGCTATGCATAATATACAACAACATCCTATATTTCTTTCTTTCTTTCTTTCTTTTGTCCCCCCTGATTTCAATTTTCACGTTCTCTATCTAACCAAAGCATTCATAATAATGAAAATGATCTACGTAACATTTTACTTGGACAGAATTTCGATGCTGTGGTAGGAGATATAACAATTACAGAAAACAGGTCAAACTTTGTCGACTTTACATTGCCATACACTGAATCTGGAGTATCATTGGTAGTGCCAATCGTGGACAATGGGACTAGAAATGCATGGATTTTCCTGAAGCCATTAAGTAGAGACCTTTGGATAACAAGTGGGTGTTTCTTTGTGTTCATTGGCTTTGTAGTTTGGGTTCTTGAACATCGAATAAATGATGATTTCCGTGGGCCTCCAGCACATCAAATTGGAACAAGCTTGTGGTACTCTTTCTCAACCATGGTTTTTGCACAACGTAAGTTCCAATCCTTCACAATTGTCTCATCATACATACCTCTAGAATCTTATTTCACAAAAACAATCACCACCGTAACAATACACAAAAATAAATGTATAACTTAGTCCTAGTGCTCTCAGGACTTATTTATAGTCTTGTCTTCTATCTTACATGCAACAAGCTATGCCATCACTTTGAATATTGATCGTTATACACTTATTAGTATTACACATTTACTGTACATACATTACCAAAACAATATTTCAATTAAAATTGTGAAATCTTGTATTTTGTTTTTTCAAAACTAGATTTCACCATTCACAATTTTACCAGGATTTATGTTTTTTTTAAAACAAATTTCTAAGGAAGTATGTACAAAGTGCAAAATAGCAGGTGTATAATTAGCTTTTCCTTATTTAATTATAAGTACTAGTCGACTATGCTTTCCTAATACTCTTCGTACACTAACACTCTTAATAGGATTAAGGCAACTCTTTGCTTCATGGACTGGAGTTCACCATTTGTGACCTATATAGTACAGATAGAATTTTCCCCAAAACTAGGAGAAAGCTTCCTCTAACTTACTTCAAGATTCAAATGAGTATTCTCGTGTATATTTAATTACATAAATTATTTATAATCTTGTGACATGTGTAAATAATTTATTAAATTAACTACAAAAGTACATGTGTATAGTGTATGGTCATTTAAGTTAGTCTCTTTTAACTCGTGTGTTTGACATTTGATTTTAAGCTAACTTATTGCTTATTTTGTGACATTTTTGTATTGCTTGTAGGCCTCTCACTACTTTTTAAAAATAAACTAGCTTTTATTTTTTTGTTTCATATTATACAAATAAGTTACCAAAAATAAATAATTTCCAAACGGACACTCAAAACTTAAATTTGGAGAAAACTGGAGAAAAACTTTTGTCCTTGTTAATACTAAAGATTCATTACTCTCCATTATTATGAGTCAAAAAAAGTGATATTATATTTAGAGTTGCATATCTTAAACATGAATTACTTTGTTATTTATGATGCAATTAGGTTCTTTTTTAAAAAAATCCTTTTGATTTAAATTACAGGGGAAATAGTGGTAAGCAACTTGGCAAGGTTTGTAGTGATTATATGGGTTTTTGTGGTGCTCATACTCACTCAAAGTTACACTGCAAGTTTGACATCACTCTTAACAGTTCAACAGTTACAACCAACTATTACTGATATAAATCAACTTATTAAGAATGGAGAGTATGTCGGCTACCAAGGAGGATCTTTTGTTTTGCCAATTTTAAAGAAAATGAATTTTGATGAAACCAAACTTAGAGTATATGATACTGCTGAAGAATGTGATATACTATTGTCAAAAGGAAGTGCAAATGGTGGTATAGCTGGTGCTATTTTTGAAATTCCTTACATGAAGCTTTTTTTAGGACAATATTCCTCCAAGTATACCATGGTTGAATCAATATACAAAACTGATGGATTTGGCTTTGTAAGCTCTCTCTCTCTCTCTCGTATGTGTGCACTTAAGTAAGTGTATAGTTTCTCATTTTTTTTAATGACTTGCAGGTCTTTCCGGTAGGTTCCCCTCTAGTATCCGATGTGTCAAGGGCGGTTTTAAAGGTGACAGAAGGAGAGAAAATGAAAAATATCGAGAATGCATGGCTAGGGAAACAAAACAATTGTATAGACTCCAAGAACAAGGTTTCTTCTGCGAGTCTTAGCCTAGCTAGCTTTTGGGGCCTATTTCTCATTGCCGGGGTTGCTTCCTTATCAGCTCTCATAATTTCCTTGTCTATGTTTCTTTACAAGGAAAGGGAACAAATCTGGATCCCCGATCATTCAGAAGGCTCGATATGGAGAAGAATTCATGACACCTTAAGAATCTTTGACAGAAAGAACCTCAGTTTCCATATTTTTAGAAAGAGAGAACTGCAAGAAAAAAGTCGTATTGATAGTGATCATGTTATAGGCGCAAGTGAAGCCTCGCCAAACACTAAGTACCTGCAAAGTCCTTCAAGCTATACTACCGACACTGAACCCCCCTTTGCTTGCTTGGGAACTTTAGGAACGTCTCCTGGAGAATATGGAGATTTCAATCCAAATGGTCTAGCATCTCAATTAGAACCACCTATCGAGCTAATTAATTAGTTGCCCAAATCTAGACGGAACAATAACTTTAGAAATAGCTCATGAAAACTATTAATATGCATTTTCTGTCTTATTTGACAGTTAAATAGTCAACATTATCGTACATTCATTTATAAATTTGCTAAGCTACAGCTTGTTGTGCCTTGTTCTGTTGGTTAAGTAACACGATAATTTAAAAGCTTGATTCAATTTTTACTTATGAAACGTATGTTTTGACATTTGTTAATGTGTATTGGCCACCAAAATATCTCTCTGGATCTACTAGTGAATTATTTTACACCTTAATAGTAATAACTTTAACAAAAATTTAAGCAAAAGTACATCCTGTTGGCAAATTTTTTATTCAAATGACAAGATATTAGTGTTACGAACATATCAAACCAAGCTAGGATTTGTTCAACATGGTTCGTTAAATAATTGAGCATCAAATTTTAGCTCAAGTTTGATTTTTTAATGAAAAGGCTCGTTGGAGCATCTTGATGAGTCAAACTTGAGCTAAGCTTGATTCATTTTACAACCCTAATTATAAAAAATTAATTTAAGGTCCCTTATAAACTTAATGGTAAAAATTAACTACCCATGTAGATAATGACGTGAATTTAAGGTCCCTTATAACGTGATGGTGTTTTGCTTCATGGTGTTGATATCAGAATGCCTCTTTATAGGACATTTGAATGTCACTTAAATATTTTAGTCAAGTCTATTTGTTTGTAATTACGACGAGTCTGATCTGGTCTGGGTATTAGTGATGAGAGTATAATAGAATACCGAGCATCTTTCATGCCAGAAGATTTCACAAAACACTTTTCTGCATTTGCTTTCACTTTTAACTCCTAGTAAAAATTCACAGATGATTCCAATCCTTAGAAGGCAATGTTAGATGCTCTTGGACGGAGACCAAAGAAAGAAAAATACGTATATCTATACAACTTCTAAAGAGATGCTAATGGCTGAGAAGAACACGATATATTGATTACAAAACTTTCCTAGCACGCTGTCATTTTTATACACAAGCATAAATTTACAGGAGACATCATGGTAAATATTTTTCAAGACATTCTTTCAATCTTTGTAAATTTACTGGCTTTGACACAAATGAGTCCATACCATTTGCCAAACACTCATCTGCACTCTCTGCCAATGCATTTGCTGTCATCTGCATTTGTACCACCTTGTTTAGTTAGTGGATAGATCATTGTAAACCGGCACACACACAAACGTGCAGGCATGCACATATATGTATGTATAATATAAATTATGATAACACTGATGATGATTGTTATTAATAATTATCATAAATAGAATTAAACCTCTATATATAAAGTTGCAAAAAGTGGAGATCAACAAAGAGAAGATAATCATTGTGAGAATTGAGAAGTCAAGCTATCTATCAAACCCTCAAAAGGTTAATTTGCCAATTGTCATACAATTATGACTGCTTAGAAAGGGTCACATATTGAATTCGCTTTACTGCATCAGATTAATTTTTAATCAGGAACATCATCGAATTAAACCCTAAAGTTGATCAATCTAGCTGATCTATGCCACTATAGAGCAGAGGCAAAGAGGATAACATCCTCAACTAGTATGCAAGTCCATGAAAGTAAATCTGTAATTGAAAAAATATATAAGTAAAATAGTTACACAAATATTTATATATATAAATATATATATATATATAAATATATATATATGTATGTATATATATATATATATATATATATGCAAAGATGAGAAGACCTAGAAATGATAAAATAATATAGCATCAATTTTGTGGGTGAATAAGATTAGAGGGACTCACCGCTATGATGGGCATCCTCTTTGCAGATGGCATAGAACCCAAACCATTTTGTAATGAATCTGAAGGCACAGCTTGTTCAATTCCAGCTGCCACTGCAGCATCCCAATTGCCAGTTTCCTCAAAGGAACGAATTATTCTCGTAGCTTTAAGGCCATCCATAACTGGCATGCAGACATCCTGCACAATTCATATGGTATACAATTACCAAAACTAAAAAATTATTTTGCTTAGTACAAAATAACAAGGTCTTAAGCAAACTATTTTTCAGTTTTCCTGCACTTTTTTCTTTGGTCCTGACTCCAGAAGGTAATCTATAGAAATAAAATAAAAACAGAATGGTGAACTCAAGATTATTCTCAAGCTCTGATTGATGAGCTGTGCTGACTATGTTTGTGAGGATACTTAGTTGTCCCTTCTATGGTATAACAGCAAATATGTTCATCTTCTAGAAAAAGCCCCTCTCTTCTAGCATAGCCTGAAAAAAGTTCATGGCTGCTTTGAGGAACTCACAAAATAAACAAAGAAATCTATCCCATGTGATTTAGAAATAGCTTTGGAAGTTCCATCATTTGTGCTATAATATTATGCCAAGTTTAAAATTAGATACAGAGAGGTGCAGGTTTCAGTAGATTCTAAAATAGGTGGTAACTAGGGCATTTTGCATGATCACTGCACTTAGCCATTATCTAAAAATATCACTTGATTCTTGTCGTACTGGGATATGGACCTTCCTGTTCAAATGTTTATGGTTCACAATGTACCTTTTAGAGTCAGAGTTATAGAATTGAAAGCCTTGAAGGAAAAATATACTCATTTTGTTGTCAACAAGGCAGATAGTCATTATGACCGTTCCATTTGATTCCATACTAAGGATTAATTTCTAGAATCAGGATAAAGAGGGAAAGCAAGCAATTGTTAGTGCCATAGATCATATTTGACAAAGAGTGTGTGTGCATGATCTCTGTTTCCCAAAACATGAATGGCACCAAGTCAACTAAAAGCAACAGCGACAAAACATAAAATTTGGCATTCTAGAAATTACCATTAGAATGAGATCATAAGTATGACGTTGAACTGCACGCACTGCTTCAACTCCATTATTCACAATATCTATGCTATGGCCTAAATGCTTCATCATTGACTGTGTCACCATTACAATGGTCTTGTTATCTTCAACAAGGAGGATCTTAGGTTTTAATGTTGATTTGGGCGCTTCCCTACTGCTGCTAGAAATGCACTGGGAACTTGTGTCAGACTTCTCCTGCCTCTGACATGTTCCTTGAGGTTCTCTTGTCTTTACCTCTACAGCCACTTCTCTGCTTACTTCAGTGTGGTCAGTGGAATTTGTAATAGGATTTTGGAATTGATTGCTTATGTCACCTTGAGTATGTTTGTCTCTACAAACTGCATGTCTATTACCAGGGTCTGAGGTATGGCTGGATGAACTCTCTGGTTCACAGAGTGTCTCTGCATCATCAACCATTGAACAGGCATCCTCAACTGAAGATGGCTCTTTTGATCCAACATTAATGGAGGGAAACGCAAAAAAATTCTCTGAGCACCCATTGAGTTTATTTGGCCTAGGATACCCCATACTATGTGGTAGAAACTTTTGGGTCCTGCTGGACCCATTTGAAGAGAATAGTGAACCTAAAGTGCGAGGCTGAAATTGGAAAAAGCTCTCAGTTGAATCATCAGTCATCGCATCATGATCAGCCATATCAGAGAGCTCATCAGGATCATCAGAATCATCAGATGTGGTTGAAACCTTGTAAGGTAATACAAACGTAAATGTAGACCCACGGTGTTCTTGGCTAGACACAGTGAGACAACCTCCCATCAGCTCAACCTATTTCAAATACTTGAAATGGTTAGGAAAATGGTGTTTCATTAAGAAATCAAATTGTTTCAATACAGTAAATACTGGAAAATTTTGCACCACAGAAAAAGGAATGAAACATGAATATCATACACAATGATCTTTCCAAGTAAATGCTTTTTCTAAAATTAACATAAACGTGCTCTTAGAATAAAATTTTAAAATACTAAAATTTTGGTTGCCTCACAGTGAAATGCATTTGGAAGGGTTGCAAAACATGAGCCTTCGACCTGGATAATTCCATGTTTACCAACCATTAGCATGCTATTCTTACTGTACACGGTCTACTATCCATAACTAATTGTCCCTTTAAATCCTTCATTTTTTTTTTTTAATCAAGATGTTCTGCACCTTGGGATCTCTCAGCAATTTTGAGAGCATCATTCAGTCAGTCATGTCTTTTGTGTATTTTAGAGCAATACTCATAAATTCACCACAGCATATTTGACCTTCATACTATGCAATTGAACCAAAAACCTGAGATACAAGATTGAGTTGCACAATAATGAACAAGAAATTTGTCTTGATCAAAAATGAACGATAAATTGTCACTTGCTGAAAGATATCTAAAAAAATTCCTTTTTTTAAAAAGGAACTTAATCTTGACCTCTAATACCTTTTACACTACCACAGTAATACAGCTGCATGTTTGAGTGATCTTTAAGATTTAGCATGGCTCATGTATAAACTATCTATTCTACTATTCAAACTTTTTTTCTGATTCGATTCTTCTCAGCATAAAACTTGTATTGAGAAGAAAATTTGACAAGGGCTACATGCTTGAAAAATAATTCAATAGCATGATATACTGATAAATAGATTATATAGAATAATATACGTATAGATTTTTTTTTAAATGTTATAGTCACAAGTGAAGCACAAATGCTTCAGATGTCAACTTCCCTGTACTGTCCCGGAGACTAGTTTTTTTTTTTTTTTTTTTTTTTTGGGGGGGGGGGGGGGGGTGGGGGGGTGTTTAAGGGGGGGAAGTTCTAATAAATAGAATTACTGATGGGAGGAAAAATTTACCAATTGTTTGCAGATTGCTAGTCCTAATCCAGTCCCACCATACTTTCGAGCATGATCCGCACTTACTTGCATGTACTTCTTGAAAAGTGTAGGTAAAGCTTTTTCTGTTATATGATAATGAAAAATGTAGTTACTACTCCCAATAACAGGAATCAACTACAAGATGTAAGGAAGAGATAGATCATAAAAGAAACAGCTCCAAAAAAAAAAATACAAATACAAATACAAATTCTTGATTCTCTGCTTCAATTTATCAACAGAGAGGTGTATTACCTGGTATTCCAATTCCTGTGTCATATACATCACAGCGTATCCACACTGTCATTTCAGGAGAATGAGATTGCTTCTCATTATCTCCATCCACTGAGTCCTTACTCTTAACTGGGGTTCCAGGTTCTTCATTTAATGGATGATGACCTTCACCATGTCTTCGATCATGAGTACCTTTCCAATCAAACCTACTTTGAAATGTTGGCAAGTTTTTCTTTTCTTTTGGTCTATTTGCTGAAACTGTTGGATCATCTGCAGTTGAGTTTTGATTACATCCTTCTCCATTTCTAGAAGATGGATCTGGTACCACATAAAGGTTTATCCCAACTTTTCCTTCATGAGTAAACTTGATAGCATTGCTGCAACAAGCAAAAACTAATGTATTTAAAGGTACAGCCAGATAAGTTGTTGATCATAATACAAACATGATTAAAAAGGGGTCCAGGAAAATATATTCCAAGTTCGAAGCTCAATGCAAGACACCTTTTATTTCATATAATATAGCTACATCATCTAAGGAACCCTTGACGAATAAACATCCCTCCTATGAAGTTTAGTACCTGATTAAGTTTGTAAGAATTTGTCGAATCCTTAGAACATCCCCAATAACCTGAGAATCAACATATAATGCTTAAAATAACTTGCAAAAGAAATATTAATACTGTTAAAATAAACAGTGTATCTCACCATTTACAGCAGTATGACATACAAAAGCTACGATTTTTGTATCATAATATTCTCTAAATATCTTACTTTCTCAAGTCATTCCTTTTGACAAATTCAATGGCCCTAATTAAATTTTTTGGAGACACATGCTTTGAATGTAATTCAAAATAATTGATTATCTTGTTTCTAACTGTCAGTCACCTAGCTTCTTTGGAATATTTATTCCCTGCATAATGTATGAGTTCAGACAATGACATGTAAAGTGCCAGTCAGTGTTGGGGTACTCACTTCTATGACATTTTCTTTTTCTAATCTTCAGTAAGAATAAAGGGGGAAAAAAGCATGTGCATCTGATTAGTAATATAGTTTAGTGACAACATTGCATTACAGGAAATCTATAGTTTCTGGAAAAAAGTAACAATAAAAATTATTCGAAACTCTCGGGCAAAGAGGTAGGCAAGTTCATCTAAATTCTCACCTCTACAGGAACATCATCTGCAACATGTCCTTCCAAGGTCAAAATTTTCTGTAACGATGCTGCAGCAGTCTGAAGCACATGCTTCACTACCTGTCTAGGCCTAAATTTTGTAGCTTCCAACTTCATAACACCTAAAGGAAAGGGAAAAAAAATAGTTAAAGAAAAATCAGCATGAAGAGGGCAAAGTTGAATGTGACAAAAAATAGACAGCAAACAATTTGAAGAAAATTGTCTCACTAATCCTACCATCAACAACAAAAGTGGCAATGGTAGTATAGTATAGGAGAATCTTCCATCAGATACAGAGAAGAGAACTCCTACGCATAGAATGCACAAATATGTGAGTGTCTCGGTCTCTCTGACCCCATGTGTGTGCCTTTTTATGTACAAACATCTTCACATATATACATTTTATATATAATGTATATATCGAGAGAGAAAGGTGAAGGTTGGTGTAATACCAAAATATAAATATAATAAATTAAAAGGGAAAAAAAATAAAAGAATTTTATAAATTTACACGTCCTTAAACGACTGAATCAATATTACCTCCCAAAACTCTAGAAAACGACAGAGACTCCTCAAACAACCTATAATCACTCAAAATCAAGATTACATTTTTATTTTTCTTTCGAGTTCTGTGCCCAAAATCATTGCTGCCCAAACTTGGGACAGCGAGCCATCACTGGATTCCAGCCAAATATCATCGGAAAGTTTGGGGTTTTTGCTTGATCATGACCCATCTGGGCTCTCTTGATTTTTGACTCAATTGAACCACCCCTAGTATGTAGTTCAGGCCATTATTTCAATCTTTGGTGTCGATTTCACTAATTCTAGATGTTTTGGTTGGAATTTGAGAAATTTCTTCGTTAGGGTTAGGTTTTTAGCTTAATTTAGGGATTTTTAAATTTCGGGTATAAATTCTTCAAATTGACTGCCCAAACATGTTATAAGACCCCTAACAATGATTTAAATCCCCAAGTCGATGAGAATAATATTTTTTAATTATTTAATTAGAATTTTAGGGTTAGGATTTTATAAACAATTTGAGGATTTATGTGCTCTGACCGTTAACCCATGAAATTGAATTGTTCATAAACGAATTAAGTAAATACAGAACTTCCAATTTGATTAGATTATAGCCTGGTTAAAGTGACCTAACAAAGAATTCCTTTAGGGATTAGATTTATTACGTTTAATTAGGACTTTTTTTTTTAATCAATTACATTTAGTATACACCCTTTGAAACATCCTTATGCATTGTGCAGTGAACTAAATTTGTTGTTCTTTATCTCGAATAAAATATTCTTGCTTTTTTTTTTTTTTTAGATAAATAATTACAACGTGCTATTAATTTCGCAATTCAAAAAAAAATTTTGTCTAAACCCTGAAACACTTTATATATAAAGAAGTACTAATTCAGCTGCAAGACTCTTAGCAAATAATATTCTTGGTTGATTATACACAATGAATGATTTCAGTGCCGTGATCCATGGGGCTAAAGTGGGTCATTGTGCAAATATATTGTTCTTTTATGTAATGTTGTGAAGGATATACAGGTGGTGGTTGTGGATGTTCTACATGACCCTCTCCCATAGGACCAGTACATGGGACTCTACACCTGCCTATGGAGCCAAATACACAGTATATGATGCTATTAGTCTTGCATTGGTTACATCACTCATTATTAGATTCCTATTTCGATTATGAAATGGTGAATTTATATTTACTCTACTTAATTATTCATTGTGATGTTGTATATTGTTATTATTGTTATTACTTTCGTCCACCCTTCTCATTCCTTTTAACAGATCTGTTTAAAAGGAATTTTGGATCTGCCAATGCAGTTTGAACAGATCTCTTTTAGCATACCCTTATTTGGTAGTAATTAATTCACTATCCAGAACACATTTCTTGCATTCGATAATCCTTGCATAAAGGGCTTGTGATACCGTGGATTGTGTGGATTGGATTTGATGAGTGTGTGTTGTACAAGCGGGTGTTAAATCCCACATAGAGCATGTACAAGTCAATTTGGGCTATGTAAGTAATTACATGAATCCTAATTATAACTTGACTAATCCTTTTGGAATATATATATAAATAAAAAATAAGTATGATCTTTCCACTATGAAACTAGCCATATCGCATGATGATGGTGACGAGTAAGCCATTTTACAGTATCTATTTCAATGGGAAGCACCAAAATGAAGGAGATCAGAGATGAATTTCAAACCTGACTCAACCTTGGAAAGGTCAAGGATGTCATTTATAAGTTGAAGGACCAAATCTCCAGAAGACATCATGACACCCAACAGTTCTCGTTGATCTCGATCAAGTTTTGACGTGGAAAGAATCTCAGCCATGCTAACCACACCAGTTAGAGGAGATCTTATCTCATGAGACATTGTAGCTAGCATTTGCTTTGCACGCATTGTCTCCTCTGCAAAGGGTACAAAAAAAAAAAGTAAAATCAGAATAACCATTGCAGCTCTAGAACCACATGAGTTGAAATTCAAAACTTCATTGATTTCACCAATTAACCTGTTATATGAATTGTTTTGTTCAGTTCTGATTCCTTGGCCTTTTGTACTGCTAGCTCCTCTCTAATCCTTGCCATCCTCTCTCGTTTTCTCACCTATTGTGCAGTAAGGAACATAAAAAAGCATTATGTATATATGTTAACAGATGTGTCTGTATGCCACTGAAGCTTTTTCTTTTAGCTTTTTTGTGTATTTGTTTATATACAGCTTTTTAAAGCCTTAATTGTTATGAGTAGAATTCTACTTTAACTTTCACCAAATCAACAAATAAGTAAAGTGCTCATCCAAGTGTGACCACTAAAAGCAGAATGAGATTACCTGATCAGTTACATCCATTCCCATATAGTTTATACCAATTGTCTCCCCTGCCTTGCTAAAGACAGGTTCTACGTATATCAGAAATGTCTTTGCTCCAAATAATTCTGTTTCAAATGTAATTTCCCTCTTTGCTGGTAACCCTTTTTCCAATACTTCTCTTTTGAACTCTTGAGATTCTTTAACACCAGATCCAGTAAAGATTTCAACATCTGTTCTTCCTATAATGTCCTGGGAAAAAATTAAGGGGACAAAAAAAAAACAAGAATACATAATTGGCATTTTACAAACCAAAAGGATACGGCAGGAAAGCAAGAGAAACTAGAACAAGGAACAAACTCTACTCAAAAAGGAACTATGTTCTTAGGTTTCAGGCCGAAATTTAAATAAGGGACAACTTGCAAAAAGGAACAAAACTATACATCAATCTCATCAAACCTTGAACAAGAACTTCAGTGGCATATAATTACCTCCTCATGCAAACTTGGAAAGTGATTATAGATAAAGCGATAGCGCAACTCTTTATCCTGAAAGAAATTATCAAAGAATCATTCCATTAATGCCAAAAGATGGAAAGAAAACCATTGCAGTGGAAATAAAAGCACAAATTGACTTACATACACAGATATTTTGAATAAGTTTTTTAAAAAAATGACAAGTTACACAGCTATGAGTTAGAACAGGAAAAGGTATATATTGTAAATTCATAATTGTAATATGTCCAAGTGAAAATTCTTTGTTCAACAACTGCAACTTTCTGAAGGCTGAAGTAAAATTTCCTTCAGCACTGGCACTGTAGTCTGTCACACAGAAGTCAATGAAGGATTTTATTCACGATTAATTACCGAGTCTCCCAAAAGCTTAAGATGTTACAAAATGGTGAATTTAATCATTGAACCATTATTCTAACACCCCCCCCCCCCCCCCCCCTCCTCCTCCTCCTCCATATGTGTGCTTTGTCCCAAAATTTTAAGTTGTTAGAAAATGATGAATTTAATCACTTAACCATTATTCTAACAATTCAGAATCAAAATGCTTGTTTCCCTCAATCTTATAGAAGTTCCACTCCCTAAATCTCTTATTGGGTAATGAATACATCCATGGAGTATAGAAGTATACCTGTAATCTATTAGTAATATGGTTTAAATTGGGAGGGATTGAAGCAACATAAAAAGAAAGTGTTTAGAGTCTTTGAGGATCATATTGTTTAAACAGATGACAAAGGCACAGCCCTATATAGGGTACAAAGACTATAAAGGATTCAGTTGACCCCAAATAAGACCTTAGCATGATGGTTTGAGTATTGTCATAGCATTTTACCAGTAATTAACATATTTGAGTATCTTTTGCTGTTAAATGTTTTAATGAGGTTCCCTCTTGTTCCCCTTAGAAGGAAAAGTTAAAAAAGGGATAAGATGGCAACAAAATATCTGATGTGTCTTGCTTTTTTTTTTTTTTTCTAATAAGAAAATATCTGCGTGTCTGTCATAGGAAAGCTAAATTTCCAAGGACAGGATAATTCTGTTTCAGAACAAACTATCTTAACTTTTCAACTCAAGT
The DNA here is from genome assembly GCF_932294415.1 of Quercus robur. Classification (NCBI taxonomy): domain Eukaryota; kingdom Viridiplantae; phylum Streptophyta; class Magnoliopsida; order Fagales; family Fagaceae; genus Quercus; species Quercus robur. The sequence continues at coordinate 18,363,500 of NC_065535.1, read as the reverse complement.
AACATTTTCGAATTGATTTTTGCAATCTGCTGGAGTAGAAGCTTCTGATTGTAGCCACAACAATGTATATCTACTATTTCAGTAGTTAGAGAGATAAAATCCCATGAAAGCAATCACAGAGTATGAAGGTACAACTAGCTGAGGTATCTTGAAAAATAGTCATAAACAGAGTATTTACATTATCTATGTCAAAATTACCTGATGGCCAATAACAACGGGTGCATTCTGAAGTACAAAATGTAAGAAATTATCTGCTCGTTTCAAAATCTGCGACAATTCTTCCACTGGTGAGGACTGCCTTTCAAGACTCTGTATGCTTTCTTGCAGCTTCTCCTTGAGTATTTGCTCTCTCTGATTGCTTGCCTCCAACAATTTCTCTAAATGCATGGCGCGCTGTTTCCAGTATACAACAGTATCGTACTCAGCCTCGACTTCAACTCTCTTATTTTGGACAACAACATCATTTTTTCTCCTAGGAACATCTGGCCATATATCATAAATTTCATCCAGTATAGAAATTGGACGTTTGTCACAGCCATATCTTTCTTCCTCAAACTGGTGCTCCTCCAATATCTCCAATTTTCTTAGCTCAGCTTCCTCCCTTTGCTTGCTTAGGATGTCGAGTTCTTCTCTGAGAAGGCGTACAGCATTTGCCTGCTTATATTCCCAGTGTTTTACAAGATAGGCCAACTGAGAAGAGCCCTTGTCCGTATAATTTGTTAGCTCTAAAAGACGCTTGAAGTCAACAATTGTTGGCTCCTCCACTATTGTAACCTCCTCCAACATATCTTGATCCCCTTTGGGCTTTTCTACATTGAATTGCTTTCCAGTATCAGTCCCAATATCTTCTGGCCACATCGAAGACAGGCCTTCGATATCCATTTCTTCAAAATGATCACTCTCCATCTCGGGAACCATGAAAATCACTTAAAATTACATCCAATTCATGTGACTAAAACATAGATGAACATCCTGATGCTATCACACAATTGTTTAGTGATTCAGAATATGCATCAACCATCTCAAAATAAATCTTGAGCAGCACTTCATAACCGGAAGATAGCCTTAGAGAACACTTGGAGAAAATCCAATGCTGAAGGCAGACTGCAGTTTTGTTTCAAACTAAATTACTTAAGTTAATGGAAAAATGACTGAGTTGGCGACAATAATTGGCTTAATTTTTGGAACAAATAAAAGTCAAGATAACTAAATAAGTTAAATAAGAAATTAGAAGGAGATGACTACAATTCATTCTCTCTATATGCCATTGGTATATATATGACAAGTCCGACCCTATTCAAAATCTAATTTTGCTAAAAAATTCTTTTGCTTCAGATACTTCACTTTCTTACCTAAAATTCAAGCGCCTTGAAGTAAAAAATCAACTTTTCTTTCTTCCATCCTTTTTTTTTTAATGAAAAAGATACAAGTTTGGAACTTTCAGATAAAGGCAGCAAATTAAGAACTAAAAGTAAGAAACTGAGGTAGTCAGAAAATTTGCATTATTTTCCTGCTCTTCCTCTGGTACCCGATCCTGACAAAGGACACTAAGGATTTTGTGGATTTGAATTGTGAGAGAATTACATGGGTGCATAAAGACCAGTTACAGGGAGGCTCATTGTTTGTGACTAGTCCATTTAAGGTATCAAGCAATTGTGGCTAGTACATCCCAAGGTCTGAAAAGAGACACAATATCATACATAACCTAAGCTCTAAAAGCACATAAAGTAGGCTCTTAAAAGTTAAAACAGAGAAAAATGAAAAGAAATTTCAGAAGATTGGTTGGCAATATCAAAGGCATTGCATAGAAGTAATTCCGTTTAGCTGTACTACTGCACCTTTGAATTAATATCAAAGAATTTCAGGAAACGAAATTTGACATATTGGTTACATGTAAAACCAATAAATGAAAATGCAGAGAAGTTCTTTATTTTTCAAAATTCTGTTAAAAATTAATGAATGTTGAAGAAGATAAAGAAATTGGCAGAATAAACAATTTTTCCAGATTCCTTAGTTTCAAGGAAAAGTTAAACTTTCTCGTAAGATAGCCATAAAGTATCCAATATTCAACAGAAGAAATGAACTGGCAAAAAGGTATGCTTAGCCTCAAGGACTTTTTGAGGAAAAAAAAAATTAATTCTGTCATTTTCAAAACAAAACCAAAACAATCGTATTCAACCAAAATGGATTCTAGTATCCATTATAGACAACAAAACAGAACAACCAAACCTCGTTCTATGATTAAACTGGAAAATTAAACAAAAAAACAAATTGTGCCAATTAAAAACAAAAATCTTGGATGATAATGATATAACATTCTGCAGGAACAGTAAGATGGAAATTGAATTCAAGAGAATGAAACTGAGATCCATTAACAAAAAAACAAGCCGAAAACCAATGAAACCGTGCTTTCGGAAAAAAACTAACACGTATCAAAATTTACAATTAAGCTCATAGCATTAGATGTTCAATAAGCTAACCTTTTTTTCTTGTTTGTGATTGAAAAGAAGAATGGAGTATTGAGGCTTGGAAGAGCTAATGGGCATTCACTGTAGATCTGAGGAATCTCTGTAACTGTACAGTCAACCAGGCTTCCAAAATGGGATTGCTAACTACTGAGGAGAGAGAAAGTGAAAGTTTATTAGAGAGAGAGGAGAGCATGTGGGAGAGAAGAAAAACCAAAAACAAAATGAAATGTGGGAGAGAAGAGTAAACCAAGAACCCATGTGCATTTGCAGCTCACCTATATTAGACAATTCTTTCAACTTCCCTTTGATACCAAATTGTTTATTACATCTCTCTCTCTCTCTCTCTCTCTCTCTCTCTCTCTCTGTTTGTTTGTTTTTTTTGAAGTTACATTAATTCAGAGCTCTCTCTACCTCTGCACACACACAGGCTTTTAGATCACACAAATCATCTTAGTATTTATGTTCTCTCTTCTCTCTCTCTGTGTCTACAATGATTCAACGTATCGCAAAAATGGGCCACATATAATAGAGAATGGTAAAAGGTATGGCTTTTTTAAATGGGGGAGACAGTTTTTTATGTTCCCCCGCCATTTCCTAGGGGAACGGCGCGTGTTTGGGACGCGCTATGTGAGTGTTTGAGTTTGACATTGACATGTCAAGTGGTAATTGTTAATTATATATATAGTCTCTCATAGTTTACTCTTTTATTTCTTATTGTGCATGCATGTATTACTCACTAGACAGTCTATACTTGAAGGAAGCAGAGGCGAAGAATCTTTTAATTTTTATATAATAAGATAACATTGTTTACTAGCCCTATAAGCTTATAAATAGTAATTTATTTGGTTAACTTTAATTAGTGGTTAATATGTTCTTGAGGTTCGGACCCTCAATTAAGATCAACCTCAAGTAATTATTCAAAAATGGGTTTAAATTTTGGTTTTCTAAATCCTCATTAATGAAATTGACCTTTTGGAAAAAGACTTCAACATTTCAATGCAATGGAGGGAAGAAAGAAAAAAATAAGGTTAGGTTATGCTATGTAATAATGAGTCAAATAGCAAATCTTTTTTCTAATATTTTATCAAAAAAAATAGCAAGTCTTTTTTTTTTCCAGGTAATTTATTTTTCAAGGGTGGTGTTATAATATTTTTATTCCTTTTATAACAAAACAGATAATGTTGTTTAATTTAGTACAAATTTTAAAAGAACTAATATTATATTGGTGAGATGTATGGTTTAGTCACGAATTATATATAGGGTCCGTTTGGATACAGCTTATTGTTGCTGAAACTGAAAATTGTTGCTGAAAACACTGTAGCAAAATAATTTTTAAATGTGTAAATAGTACCGTGGGACCCATTTTTAATATTTTTTATATGTGAACAGTAACAGCACAGTACGTGAACAGTACATTTACTGTTCATAATAGTGAAATTTGTCTCCCAAAGTCAACAAAAGCGGGCCAAAAAAAAAAAAAAAAAAAAGAGAAAACGCGAACTGGAAAAACGCAGACGCAGCGAACGCGGAGCCCAAACGCTCACATAAACTATTGATATTATATATCAAAAACCAAATATTATAATAGATTATAAAATAATTTAAAATAAATGATAAATCTTCTTTTAAATATCATGTGATTTAGACATGAGTTTCTTTAATACTAATTTTAATGTAAATGTTTTGGTGAGAATGGGTAAATGATTGATTGTTGGAAATTTTCACAATCCTCATCGTGTACTGGTAGTATTATAATTTCATATTGATTGTTGGAAATTTTTACAATCCTCATGGTGTACTGGTAGTATTATAATTTCATATAGAATGACTTTTTGTTAGAATTTAGGTAGGTTTTAGCCACAACTTATATGAATTTATGTTACTTTTAATTAATAATAATTTATTGAAAGCGAGTATCAAAAAAAAAACTTATTGAAAGCGTGAATTGTAATAATTTAATAAGTTTGTGGTTCTAGTTAAACCAATTTAAAATTTAGGATGTAATTTGAAACAATCTAAATAATATGACAATTATGTAATTTATCAAAATCCATATAATAAAGGATAATCATTATATGCAAGAAGAGAATAGCCACTTGACGTAGACATAAAAGGGTCACTTAGCGCAACTGTAGCTTTGAGTGTATATTGTTGGCTATGAGTTATACTAGAGTCTATGCCCTGCTTTGTGTGATGTTTGTTTTGGGCAAGGTTTTGAGTTTTCTAGTGGGAACTCTTTTCCTTGTTTCCTATGTTTTGTGGTAATAAAGTTTTCTAAATTATCCCCAAAAAAAAAAACCACAATTTTTAAGACTTGCCTTTTATTTTATAGTATATGATTTTTTACTTGCTTTATTTATTTTTTATTTTTTTTGAAAGTTAGAAATTTTGTTAAAAACTAAGAGGGTGTTTGGTCATTGATTTCAAAACATATTGTTTAATGTTTAAACACTAAACAATATTGTTCAAAAACAAAAAAAATATGTTTGGTCATTGATTTCAAAAAGTATTGTTTAAAAAATATTGCTCAAAACATATGTTTCAAACAATAGTTTTTGAAATCAGCTTGTCCCAGATTTTGAACAACAAAAACCATTGCTGAGTGGCATTTTTGTAATTAAGTTGAACAGTACCGGTCAGCTTTTTCACCCACACTGAACAGTACCGGCAGCATTTAAACAATATTTTATATTTTTTTTGTACTTTGCTGATTTAAAAAATATTTATTTTGTACTTTATTCAGCTTTTTTTTACCATCTAACACACACATACCAAACACATATTTTATGTTTTTGAACACTGAAACATGTTATTTAAACCATGATACCAAACACATTTTTTTGTTTTATAAACACTAAAAACATATATTTCAATAACACTTTTTAAACTACAATTTTCACATCTTTTTAAACAATAATTTTTGAACTCTATAACCAAACGGGCCCTAAGCAATTAAATCACGATGGTCCTAGTTACAATCTAACAAATGACATTACAAAAAAAAAAAAATCACTAGGCACCTAATTTAAGTTTGAAGACTAAGTTATAGGGTGATAAGAAGGTGTTAGGCATCTATCTCGTCCAGTCCAAAGACATGTATTTTAAGGTACAAGGACCAATACAAATGATTTGCTCATCCTTTCAACAAATTAATGACATGAACTGACAATAATAAATGGACAAAACTTAGGTACAGTACCTTAAATACTGTTCTTTAGATTCTCCTCTTAAGATTCAGCTATGTAGTTATTTAACTGAAAAATACACTTTCATCTCATGAAGAAAAAAAAATCCATATAATAGAATTTTAAGAGGAGAACCTAAGGAATGTCTATAATAAATTATACTTGTGAGTTAATTCCCAATACATAATAATGTTTAAGTTTAGCTTATTTAAAAGTTGAGAGTATAAGTTCAGTTCTTAACTAAATAAACAAACGTAAACAAGCTTTTATTCCATTCAAGTTTACAGCTCTAATTATACGTGTATCAATCATTTCTCTTATCCCGCGGCTTAAATTTTAAATTAGCCAATACTTTATAGCAATAAGGCAAGGGAAAAAAGGTTTGTGCGTGACACGATGTAAGAATGGGTTCCTTTTGCTTACGTCCAGTCATGCTATTTATATGGCTTTAAACACATCGATCGCCGGTTTGTTGCGATTGAGATATCTTTAGCTCCAATTAAAATTAAGAACATGATGATTCTCAAAAAATAAATAAGAACATGATCATCATTCATCAATGGGGGACCACTTTTGCTTCTTAAATATTTTTGTATGTTTCTTAAATAATTTCATAATCACTTATCACTAGCTAACTGCAAGTCTCTGCAATGCAACGAAAACCTTCTTATTTTAACTCCGAAGAAAGAAAGACAAGTCTAGTGTTGTTATAAAAATGACCTGGTTGATCAAATTTAATGCATAAAGATAGTGGGAGTTTGAAGTGAGTCATGAATACAGCTTCACACATCCCTAATTCCCGGATTAGGCAATAAAAAACGCTTTGGTTAGTGTTAATGGTCCCTTTCACTGGGTTAAGGAAAGCTACGGAATTTTAATGTTACTCTAGGGATAACTTTTTTTATTATTATTATTTGCTAGTATAATGGAGGAACGAGATTTGAACTCTAATTAAATTCACTAAGTTACAAGACTCTTATCCTATAGACCTAAATTTGTGTGTTCCTATTGTTTTTTTTTTTTATTTACATTCATATGTTGTACTCCACATTAAATTAATATAAATATACTATGGCAAAGCACAATAGCAAAAATGCAGAATTATCAATTTTTTTTGTGTGAGACTAAAATATAATATTGATAAATCGATCAAAATAAATTCAAAACACATACATACACAATTAATGTGTTTGTGTTTGTGCGCACACACGTGTGTGTGAGACTTTCCAATGTTGCCACATGAGTTTTTGAAAGTCCACATTTCCATGACATTATTCTAATATGTTTTTTCAATTTGAGTTTAAATTCTTTTAGGTTCCCTACAAACACTCTCACTCTTACACATTCCATTAGAATCTTGCAGCTTAATATTTTTCTTTAAATAATAATTGTTGAGAAATTTAAATCCCAGTTGATTTTAGTCAGTAGCCAAATTGATTGATTAAGCCAATTATGTGAAGATCCAAATTAGCATGTAATGGGTACTACCATATATCTCTAACTCTAAGTACAACAGAAAATAAATTCTAGACACAAGCAATATGGATACAAAGTTAAAACCCTACCGATGGTTTGTAACTTACCACTAAGCAATAGGGGTAGATTGTTTTTGTCAAATGATTTTACTATTGTGTGTCAAATGATTTTACTAATGTGTGTCCTAAAGACACACAATAGTAAACCAATTTTGGAAAAAGTTTATTGGAAATTGAAAAAGTTTTCACAACTTTTTCAATTCTTAATAAAACTTTTCCAAAAATAGATTTGTTAATGTGTATCCTAAGGACCCACATTAATCGAACTCTTTGTCAAAAGTTTTCCTTTATTTGTAGGGTTGGAGGCCAGTTATATATAAAATTAAAAAAAATGTAAAGAAAAAATTCAAAAATTTTGGGGGGCCAAGCTATAAGGTGGCTGTGCCACTGGCAGAGCAACTGGGCTTAATTAAACTCCAATGGCACTCTTTTCCTTCCCCATCTTTCTCGACTTTCACTTGCAGTAGTGGATTCCTACATATACTGTAGAGTGGATTTCAGGGAATAATATATAAACAAGAATACGTACAGTACTAGTTAAGTCAGGGCTTTGTTACCTCGTGCAAAATTTCTAACACATACAATCTAGCTAGCTACCATAAGTTTTTGTTTTGAGATCTAACCAATGCTTCAAAACCAAAAAAAGGCAAAATAATATTTAACCAATGCTTTTTTGCTACTGCACATGCCCCTAAATTGGTCGGTTAAGAAACTTGAATAAAATAATTCTTTAAAAACCCAAAAACACCATAAATTTTGGTTTTCAGGTTTTACCGATGCTTTATTGCACATGTCTGAAATCCCAAGTACACACAGGAATGCCTCAATTGTTTGGTTGCAGAGAGGAAAAAATATAAAAATCTCTGCTCAAAGGACAGGTGTCAAAACACTACTACTTCTCAGCCAAAAATAAAGGGAAAAGGGTTTTGCTACTTGCTAATAATCTAAATTATAAAAAATTTAGTATTTGATTACTGATTACTATACAATTTGAACCACGTGAGAGATGCTAACTGTTTCATCAAAAATCGTCAACGTGGCAGATGTGTAATGGAGTATTAAAAATGTGATGGCGGCTTCTGATTGGAGTAAGTGTACTCTAATCCATGTTAGCCTCCTAAGTTTATAGGGATTGTAGCCTTTTTTGTTGCATATAGAGAAAGAGAGAGATAAATAATTAATAATCGTCACGAGGCATACTCGTTTAGCGTTGGTCGTGGCTTTCACATGCATGCTTCCAATCCAGGAATTCTAGCTTCACTACTACTTTTGTTTTTTTTTTGTTTTCCTTTGTCACAGCTAGCTAATCCATTGTTTTCCAATCATCAAAACAAGTAAACAACTGCTATAGTATTGTACTGTTGACGCAAAAATGCCTTTTTTTCTTCTCTCCATTTCTTCCGTACTTTTATATCATTTTTTTTTTATCTGTACTAAACTAATTAACGTAGAGTTTGCCCAGGCTCCCAGGGGATGCTTTGTGTGCCAAAAGCCAAAGGAATCAAGTTGGTAAGAAAAATTGAAAGTGGCTTCATACTTACGGAGGTCAACGAATCAAGTCTCTCAGAGAGAGAGAGAGAGAGCTTGTGTATTTGTTATTTCCATGATGTATTGCCATGTTTATTATACAGATGCGAAAAAGCAACTGGAATCTTAACTTGAAATCACAATTTAGGAAGGGTGTAATAATGTGTATAACAGTGTTTTCCTTTCCATGATTAAGAGTGGGTCACATTTGGACTCTACTCCCAAAAAATGACTATCTTCGTATATTCATTTATATAGCCTAGATCAATATATACACAATCAATATAAGGCTAAACCCATTCCTATGTTACAATTTCATAGTTTAAATCCACATTATTTAAGGCATTATAATTTAAAACTAAACATTACAAATAGACATATGAAATATTAACCTCTCCCACAAACACATTCTTCCTAATCCTATAATTTGACGCAGAATAGAAATGCAGTACGTCAGAGTTAGATCTCATTATAGTTTAATGAAACCCTTCAATCAATAAAGAGTTTCTTGAATCCATGAGGAAAAACTAGAATCCCAAAAAAAAAATGTAAAATATTGTTGATATACTGAAATCCAATTTTTGTTTTTCATATTGCAGATCTATTTAAAGGCTCCAGAAAACTTACTTCTCATGTAAAAATATATCTAAACTTATCCGAATTTATAGCCTACCACAATAGGACTTCAATTTGATTAAGAAAGCCTTAAAAACACCTAAAATCAATGAAATAAAATTCTCTCTCCTAAAATTTCAAAAATTAATAAATGATAAGACTTAAACACCATATTTTGTTGTACGTCAAATCCCTCCACTTAAATGAAAACTTAAGGTCATTTTCATTCAACTAGAAACCTACTTGGAATTATTTTTCACAATTCACACAACCAAAAATTTATTCTCTTCGCCCTTCAATTGATTTGTAATATGAACCAATGAAAGATTAAAGAAAACTTTGAACTTTTCAACTCCAAGAAAATCAACAAGTTGTGTTGTAGTGGTCATCAATAAATCAATTGGATCTTGGGAATTTTGGGTTATGAGCTCACCGTCATATTTGACTTAAGTTGGATCTTCCAAAATATTCCTAGTTATCTCCATTAATTTTATGATTTTCAACAATCTTCTTCTCTCTAAACTCTTGAATAACTTCTTGAAAAATATTATTTTCAGGCTTCAATTTGTCAACTTGTTGCAAGTCTTGATGTTTTTCAACCACTTCAAGGTTCTCTTCAAAACTCGATTCTATATTGTTCATCCTCATTATTATATCTTCTCTTGATGATTGATGGTAGGGTTCATCAGTAAAATTCCTAAAGTAAGAATTTTTTGGCCAATAATCTCGTTTTGTATATGATAAAATTACATCATAATCTAAGGGGGAAAAAATCAATTGCAGGCATCTTTTTCATCTTTGTCCATGAATAAATTTTGTCTTTATCTTGTTGGCTTCTATGAAATTGAATTACATTCCGACCAATCTAAGGCATATCAACTACGTATATACAAAGCAAACTTAAACCTTTCTCTCCCCCGAAATATCCATAAAGTCAAATAAATCATCTGGATTAAGTATTCAATCAAGAAAATCTTCCTTATAAAAACAACAATTAATTTTTTTTATTCTTTCATAAAATTTATAATCCTTATGAATATCACAAAAGGAATCGTGCTCTCCAATAGGTTACCCATGATTGATATTTTTGCAACAGCTATCCTTATTGTTAACACAATCTATTTTGGGTACTTAATCGCTAAAAATCTCTGATACCAATTGACGCAAAACGAAAAGCAAGATAGGGGCCAAATCTCATTCTAACTTAACGAAACGCTTAAATCCATAAGAGCTCATTGAATCTACTGAAGAATTTAAAAGTACATCCCTGAAATATAGGTCTTAATTGATAACCAATCATAATAAAACTCTAATTTGACAAGTAAAACCTTTTAAAAAATAAAAATAAAAAACCTAAAATCAAGGAAATAAATTTTTTGCTCCTAAAATTCTGAAAATTAAATACAAATGCAAAAATTAATAAATAATAAAAAATTAAACCCCCATCATTTTTACTACGTCATGATCCCTCGCTTTTTGTCTATCCTATAAAAAATCACAAAGGGAGATTCATCAATGGAATACATGCAGAAGTAAAATGGGAGCTTTGTTTTGGGTGTGGCTTTGGCCACCAGTAGTGTGGAGTGGTCAAATTGGTGGATCATAAAGTTTAGTTCGTTTGGGTTTGGTCACCAGTCACAACCTCTCTCTCTCTCTCTCTCTCTCTCTCTCTCTCTCTCTCTCTCTCTCTCTCTCTCTCTCTCTCTCTCTCTCTCTCTCAGGCGTCTCTTTATTTGCTGATTGAACGAGGTTGTTTGTCTGGGTGCTACTGCTAACCAATCAATTTTTTTTATGTCAATTTAACAAAAGTGAGACCTAAGGATGATATTGATTCCATTCACTCCCCTTGTGTGTGCTTATTAGTTATTCCTAAAAAAATAAAGAATGATATATTATTAAGTAAAGTTTTAATTTAGTCTATTATCTAGTAATTATGTACATAATTACTAGATAATAGACTAAATTAAAACTTTACTTAATAGATCAAGGATGAAATTAGTAATTTAACTGATATATTAATAATTAAGTTGTGGATTCTAATTATTAACTCAACTGGTAAAAAAAAATTTTGGTCGAATAAAAGATTCAAATCCTACCTACAATAAAAAATTAATATGAACCAATGGTTGAATTTAATTATCCTTGGGGAAAAAAAAATATCACACTATTAATTTGTGTTGCATTTGGAGTTCCTACTAATTGATGCATCATTTATTAATATATGGACGGTTATTTTTAAAAGCAGAATTTTAAACCAAGGTTTGTTCTTAATGAGAAAATAAATAGAGGGCTTAATATCTTTGTAATTTTTTTTTTTTTTTTTTTTTGAGAATATATCAATGTCTTTGTAAATTTGAAGTACAAAGATTGTGGCTTCTATTCTATATGATGAAGAACATATATACCATCAAGTCCCTTTTTTTTCTTTTTCTTTTTCTTTTTTCCTTTCACGCCTTTTGGAATTCTAAAGAAAACTATAATCAATAAAAATCTAAAGGATAAATAAGCTACTAGGGACTTGAGGGAATTAAAGCATTATATAGTCTCCATTACTGCTGTACAAACTTGACTTTAATAAGTTCTGTTATCTTAATCATTAAAATGATCTTCAATTATTGGAACACTACCAAGTTAATCACTACATATATATCTAGATCGTACTGCACTGAAGCAAACATAAGGAATGAGTGACGTAACATTTTGATATAAAATATATATTACTACTGAAAAGTTAAACCTTCTTTGCTAATGGTAATCACATCATGATGAGGGTAATAAGATTGATAATTGTGATACATACAAGGACAAAACCAAACCAAAAAACCAGAAAGGGAAAAATCGTGCCTCCTAGATATGGGACCTCGGTGAAACCACAAAAGGCCAGACATCATCCTCAAACTAAGGAGCAACCTGGGATGTTTTATGATATATACGACAACTTTATGACAAAATTGATTATCCTAGCTATGCCTACACTTCTAGGCTTTGCAATTTGCATGGCTTTCGTCTCACTACTATTCAGTAATGGATGACACGAATTGAAAGAGCAAATTTTCTCATAAGCTCTCTTTGCTTTCTGCTATTCTCAGAATTTTGTTTTTTATAATCTCATTACGTTTTATGTATGTGGATTATGGATCGTATTAGAAATGTCAAAACTTGTTCTTTGATATACATTGAATATATCATATACAAGAAATGATCATCAAATCCTGATAAAGAAAAAATGATATAAAATTTTTTTGTTCAACTAGAGTTAGTGATCAGTTTATGGACAATACTTTCCCTAAACCTTTGTTATTGGGAGTATAAACTATAAACACTGTTGCAATCCTTTTTATTTGGAACGGATTATTTTGTATTTTCCCACTTTGTTTGTCTTCTATTCCAATTTAGGATGTCCCAAAATATTGTCCTGTTTCTAAAAATAAAAATCATTAATTTACTAATGTTCCTATTATACCCCTATTTTATTAATAATTCAATTTTTTGATAAATTTATTTAAGGGTAGTTTTGGAAACTTATACATTTTTAAAAGGTAGACAAGATAATAAATGATGTTCCTTTAAAAAGTTTGACTTTTCAAACAGGACAAATAAAATGAAACGGAGGGAGTACAAATTTAAAAGTGCATTTAATGTACCTTAAAATGGACTCTCTTTAATTATTAGATATTGTTTGGTGATTAGCAATTACCTTTCTATTAGTAGATTATGAATTGGGTTGGTAACCATAAACAAATGAAGCTTGACTATTTTTTTTAAAAAAAAAATCTCAGGTAATTCGGATAACAAGAAAAGCTTATTATAAGCCTCAAACTCACTTGAAAAATTAATAGTCTATTAAGCCTTGAGTTTTTCTCCTGTACTTAGGCTTATAAAAAAACTCCTCTATAAGCCTTTGGAATCCTAAGCTATAGTGGGGAGTGGGCTCCTCGGTACCATTTTGTGATTGAAATTTTTAAATTGATGTTTTCTGGATGAATGAAAATATTATAGAGACAATATAGGTACTAGAATTAAGTAAAAGGGCACCGTACTAGAGCACCAAGACAGAAGCATACCAACAAACATAAGAGAACCATAGCTGAAAACCTTTGTAGAAATAATTGTGATAACAATGATTGAGAATGTCAGGTGGTGCAAAGCCCAATAGTAACAAGAGAATCATATTGAATAAATTGTCTTCTCAGGAATTAATAATTAACAAAATTTTCCATTTCATTATCCCGCGTATAGTAACTTTTTTCAATGCTTCTACGTACTCATTTCAATTTTACTGAAAATACATGGGTTTCTAGCATATATACTTAGTCCCTATCCATTACTGATATTGATATAGTCTTATAGACTTAATTTGCTAATGATAATATAAAGTACTTAGAAATATCCTTAGTTTTGTCATTAAAATATATATATATATATGCCCGAGGCATATAGAGACGGCGAGATGGGTGGGGTTGCCTGAGAGATTCACTGTGGCCATTTGGTGCGCACGATATGGATTAGTGGAAAACACCACTCCGGCTTTTCTTGCTTAGCTTCTCCCATGCATCCTGACGGATCTAACCTCTCTGTCTTTACAATGTTACTTATTATTTTCCCCATAAATGCAAGTTAATTTAACGAGTGAGATAATGATGAATCATGCATGTCCCCACTATATGTCAACGTCATTTCACGTACAGAACCTTTTCTTTCTTTCTTTTTGTGGGTAAAACTGTGTTTGTTGTCCATATTTTTAGGTTGGCTAATTATAAACAATTCTAATATTTAGAACGTAGTTTGTCTAGATAGATTGGCATCAGATTATATTTGTTCAAGACAAATCAATAAGTTCAAATGGAAGACTCAGGATTGCAGAAATTGGACTTCTGTTAATGCAGAAACTGAACTTCTGTTGTGTTGTATTTCGGCTACACCTCAGACAAGTCAAGATCCACTTAACTCAACCAGTTGAACTGCATATCTCGACTAATCAAGATTCATACAAATTGGATTTTCAGTAGTTCTTCTCAACCATTGGATCTAGAGTTTTGTATATATACAAATCCTATAGCACGTTTTTAAATATATGAGAGGTCAATGTGTTTTGTAGACAGATCTAGAATTTTCTAAGCCTTTTAAAGCATCAACCAAAGTCCTACGTGCATACTAAAGATCCGGCGTCAACAAGTACTACATGAGATAACATTAGATTTAAGGTTAAATCTTCTCAATAAACTTTCATTCTATTCTAATGGATTTATTGCCTTAAGTATTGACAGTTAAATCCCCCAAGTTTTTGGGGTTGGTTTTCATGGGTCATCAGTTTGGCGTTGTATGTGATTCATGTTTGTGTGATGTTATTCAATTCAGATCTAAAGTATAATTAATCTAATTAATTACTTGGCTACGAATTTGTTAATATAATGACAACCAGGGCATTTAACCCTAACATATAAAATTAACATTATATTTTGTGTGCAACAAGTTTATCCCCAAAACTCTTAAAAAAAAAAAAAAAAAAAGTTTATCCCCAAAACCATTACCAAAACCTAAAGATACAACATTATGCATCTCACAACATATTCCACTAGACTTTTTTCGAGTCCAAATCTTTTGTTTCATTCTTCCTACTTCACTCTATGTTCCATCAATAAAAACATACCACATGTCCACCTATTTAATCAAATGCTAAATTTAAGTCTTTTATTATTTCAATTACCAAAATAAATAAAAAGTAGAACCCATCATATTCCGTCTGCCACCACTACCAACCTTCACCGGCCACCACTATCAAGATTCCGGCGAAGCCAACAAAACCTCCGGTCACTGCCAATCACCACCTCCGACAAAAACCATCACTCTTCCACTTCTTTCCACACAAACCCATAAAAAATAAATAATAAATAATTTAAAAAATCCACCCATCTCTGCTCAAACACCTAAAGAATTCTAAAATTTTGTTATTATTAGTAGGTTGAATAGATTGTGATTTGTGAGAATGTTTTATGTATTTTGAATCTGAAGCCTAAAGGGTTATTTTGGTTGATGAATGGAGAGAGGTGAAGGGAAGGGTGGTAGTGTGGTGGTATTGGGTGAGTTTTTCATGGTTTTGAGAGAGACGAAAGGGGAAGAGTGAAGAGTTTCATCAGAAGTGGTGGGCTTAGTGGTTGTGGTTGGCCATGACCGTAAAGGCTGCCGGCAAAGGCGGTGGTGAAGCAATGGGAAGAGTAATAGAGATGGGTGAGTTCTTTTTATGGCTTTGATAGGAATGAAGTGGAAGGGTGATGCATTCGTTGGAGGTGGTGGTTAGTAAGGGACCGAAGGCTTTGTTGGCTCCGCTGGAATCTTAACGGCGGTGGTGGCTGGTGGAGATGGTTTGATTTTATTATTTTTTTTTTTTGGTAACTAACTAGTGGTGGTGGATTGATAGCCAATGGTGGTGGCTGTTGGCCGTTGATGGCGTTGGTGAACTCCTCTTGGTGGCTCTGGCAAAGTGATGGTGGTGGTGGAGGACTGGTGGTGTGGCTGGTGAGATGTGATAGAGGACCTGTGGAATGGTTTGGTTATTTGAGGTTTTATTTATTTTAGGAAGTTAAGTAAAAAATGCTGAAAATTAGATATGAATTAAATATAACGTACACATAGCAAATTTTTATTAGTAGAGCAGAAAGAATGAGACTAGGGTCTCATTTAGTAGAGCATTTTAAACACATGTTTTCAGTTTTTAAACAACATTACACACATTTTCACATACTTATTCACCAATACGTATATCAAAAAAATACAAACAACATTATTCAAACTCCTCTACCAAACAGGCCCTAAAAATTTATACTCACTTTTTTCAATCTATGGAGAAAGTGTTGCCTTTTTTTAACTCCCTTTGTGCTAATCATCCCATTTAATTTATTAAAAGAATCACCTCCTTTGTACACATGTTGAATCAACCAGCTCAAAGCAATAAGTGTTGTTATGCTCACGTTCAAATATAATCTTTCATTGACTAGAAGAAGCATTCTTAACTTTCTGTTTTAGGGCATTTTTATTCTTTTGGGGTGAAATTAAAGGGAAAAGTTTGGCCCTAAAGCTTATGTGTTTTCAGGGCAACACGTGCCTTCATTGAGTTGGGCTGGGCTTTTTGAATAAACAATGACCAAAAGCTAGAAGAGAGGTTCCCTTTAGCTTTAATAATCATAATAATAATAATAATGTTCAATTATGGGAGAGAAGATTCCAAAAATCAGGTTATAAATATGGACATGATGCTCAGTAAGGACCATTTCAAGAATTTGTATATGGAAAAAGCACGAGAGAAGGAGCTTATTGGTTCCTTTCCCCTTTCATATGAAACAATGCTATGGTGAACAAAATCAACAAATAACCTTAATTAAAAAAACAGCAATACAAACTTTAAAGAAACCTTCCAAAGGATCTAGTGAAGTCACAGAATCCTCCATTATTGTACTGGTCAAACGCATTAGTTCCACCCACATGAGGATTATATAGATGAATGGAAAAATTATTCAAATTAATCCATCACATTTCTCAACTTCTGAAAGCACATGAAATTATAACCCTTTTTTATATGTAGATAGTGGGAAGGGAAGAGGAGGGTTCGAATTATATATATATGGAATATCACAAAGAATGTCATTACTTATTACTTGAATTCTAAAATAGAACTTGTGCTATTAGTTTAGGGGATACTCAAAGTCAAAGTGGTTTTTTTTTTTGCAAGAGGTAAATCAGTAGAATTGGCCCAACCATCGCAAAGAACAAAATTAAAGTGCACTTAATTGGACCTCAATTCATCGCAAACCACCTAAGTTTAATAATATATGGTCATTGCTTTTTAGGCACAATAGGCGTGGATTTTGTGACTTTTGTCTACTTGGGGAAGTTAAAGTCTATTGTTTTGGATCTAACACTCTATAATTCTTGATTTTGGGTTTTGGTTGATTAGGTTATCTAAATCTTCTTCTTCTTCTTCTTTTCTTTTTTTTTTTTTTTTCTTTGAGAAATTACTAAACCAACTTTATATGGTTTGCTAGTGAAGAAATTGTGCAAAAAGAACTAAATGTTTGGTCCGAAAAACTTTTCACTCTTAAAAGACGAGTCGCATCCCTCCTTTCACATGAGATGTGGACCCCAATGTGGAACCCATGGTAGAGCTCACATCTCTTGTGAAAGGAGGAAAGACTTCTCCCATAGAAGTGAATAATATCTTAGGGTCCTAGAGCTAGCTATCTCATGGAACGAAAACGAAAAATTTCTCAAGTATTTGGTGGCCTTGCAGGCACATGCATGCCCAAGACTTTGCACCATGAAAAATGGTAGGATCACAACAAAGCTTACAATTTTTACCACAACTTACTACATGGTGAGTCGTGGCAAAAATTTTGTAAATAATTGTGATCCTAGAATTGTTCTTGTACCATATATGGTAGCATAATTTGATGCTTTACTACAACTGCACGGGGAAAATGTATATGCCCCAAAAAGGTGCTTGACACTAGAGCTGGCAATGGCCCAATACAAATTTCACTAGAAGTTGAGTCATGGGCTGGCCCGGAGACCGTTTTGAAGTTCACATCTTATCGGCCTCGTTAGGCCCGTCTATCCAAAACTTGTTGATTTTCAAACAGTGCACACCCACCATCTGATTGATACAATCTTTCAAATGAATTAACTTAAAATTCACTTAATTTTTCTTTAAAATGAATTCATAATATATATATGTATATATGTATATATATTATTAATTTTATCTTTTTTTGACTACATTTAAACATATATGATGGACCATCTTTAGAATTTTGAGAAAAAACAATTAAACCTAAAGAAAAGTATCACTAAATATTATGTTTTCAGAATTATTGATTTTGTAATTTTAATATTTTTATTTTTATTTTTATTTTCTAAATACAAGATGTGAAAACTCACATAAATTTGTTTGTATATTTTTAACTATTATTAGTAATAAAATTACTATATATTTATTTTTAAAATTATTATTTATTTATTTATGACATCACTAGTTTGACCATCAATCTAACACCGATCAAACCATAAAACCGAGAACCACTCCTCTTTTCGGTTCTTTGACCAGTCTGGTTTTTAAAACTATACTTTCAAGTTAGGATTTAGGACCACCAAAAAAAAAAAAAAAAATGTGAGGGTTTACGACTTTAAACTTTAAAGCTTAAGAGTTAACATCCCCCCCCCCCCCCTCCACTTCGCCCCCTCTCCTTAAAAAAATAAAAATAAAAATATGTTTGCAATGGTTAGAGCATTAGAGGAGATGAGAGGAGATTTCATTTCCCATGATTAGTTATTTTTGTAAGGAAAGGAGATGAAAGATTTAAGGGGGCTTGGAGTTGGGGTTACAAAACTCCCCCAATTTAGGAGAATTTGAAGGGAAATGATTTATAATCAATGAATTTTTATGTACTTTCCATTTTGTAATAAGTACTTTTTAAGTATAGTGTTTATTTGGGTAATTTGTGTGTGTGTATAAATATTGAATGTAATGTACATGGAATGACTAACAAACTTAACAGATCGAGGATAATATCTCCTTCTTGCTTTCAAGTCCCATATCTCGTTTGAACCTGAAAATCCATTGACACATAAATCGTCTACATCATCCTTTTGCAACTGGATGGGAGTGTTGGAAGTATAGTTTGGAAAATTGTCCAAATTGATTAACAAAGTTACAAAGCAATATCAATAATATATCAATAAAACAAGATATGCTCAAATTAACTTATAAGCAAAATAGACAAGTACGAAAGCGTATAAAATTAAGGATTAAGTAAAACTTATCACCAAGGCACGGAACTAAATCCACTGTCCTTAAGAAGGGATTTCGCCCCCACTGGAATGAATCGTCAGTGCAAATGGATCAAGCGGTCGCTCTCCAGGATACAACGGCAACTCTATTAATGTGCACCCACAAACAGAGTTTCGAACTCGTCACAAATGCCCTAAAGAAAATTTTCAACAGAAACAAATTAGCTAGAGTATCAAAAGTAATATATGTTTTATTATTTTTAACTAATATCATATATGCAAAAAAAAAAAAAAAAAAATTGATAGTCTTAGAGCTCTAAAAAAAAAAAAAAAAAAAAGGAAGTAAATAAAGATGATTAGAGTGAAAAAGGAAAAGGCAAAAATAAAGGAAATTTCCTTTCCCATTGATGTTGCTACTATGTATTTTCTACAAAATAGGAGAAGGTGAGGCGGACAATGTTTATTAGGAAATATGAGATGGTTGAGGGTTTTGTTTGCTGCCAAAAATTCCCACGCCAGCCAAGGAAATTCTAGAGCATGGGCTTGGGCTTTACAACAAAATATTATGGGCTTAAGTTTTGAACATACCCAATTAATTTTAAAATATACCCAACAGGGAGTCACTAGTAGTGCTCGGCACCAAAGAGTCATAGACTTGAATCTTCCTAACAGCTAACAGGGGTCTAACTGGCACCTTTCCTCCTTTACATTGGAAACCTCTCAACCAATTACATTTTTTGACTTTTCCAACTATGAATTTTGTCAAAACTAGGTTTCACCATCAAAATGAAATATTTTTTAATGGGCTATTAAGTTCCATACTTTAATCCCCCAAAGATGAAATCTTGGTTATGTCTCTGACTTGAATCGACCCAGGCTATTAATAGTTTAAGAAAATAAATTTTAAATATGTTAGTTTGATTTAGTTTGGATTTTTTTTTTTTTTTTTTTATAAAGAAGAAACAATACTTTTTTTTTTTTTGATTGAAAAGGTGGAAAGAAAAAACAATACTTATTATTAACTAAGGCTGTTCAAATCAGCCTAAAGTATAGATTTAAGATTTGATGGTACATCCTCCATTCAGACTAATAATTGAGAGATGAGAATTACACTTCTCACAAGTGAGTGAGCTACAAAATTACAATGCTATATGAGAAAAACATAAATTTGTGAACAAAGAAGCAAGGTACTATATATTGTTCACAGTCAAGGTAGTGTATATCAGTTGCGATATGTCCAGATTGGGCCAAGGAGCCGCAGCCAGTCTTAAGAGCCTTGATGAGGATTTCAAAGTCTCCTTCCAAGATAATTCGGCCTATATCCAATGCAAATTCCAGGCCCATCACCTTCCAGGATTTATTTTGGATTTTGAGACTTAATTTTTATGAAGATGGAATATTATGCACAATTCTTTAAACTGCAATCATTTCTAAAATAATGTGTTTAAATTGTTAAATGAAAACTCCATTATTTTATTAGGTCTAACAAAATGGCCTCAACTCAACAACAACACAAACCAATCCCTATTATAAGATTGGGTTGGTTTTGCAGTTGTCATGGATTGAATTGGGAATTTCTAAACTCCAAAACGTTGAAGTGAATTAAAAAAATATTCCTTAACCCTTGTACGCCGGCTCAGACGAATCGGCAAAAAGCCCATATTGTAGAAAAAGAAAAATTAAGTTTGGCTTTAACAAATGAAGTTTGGGATCAATAACTTTTAGACGACGTGATCTTCCTGTTTCTTTCATTTACAACGAAGGTTGTTAGCCACACCTTGGCATAGAACTTGTATGATTAGAAGCATTTAACCCAGTAGAAGAATTACCGCTTGGAAGATACCTTGGAATATTATGGGGAAGAGTCAAAAGAGTGAAACACTTTTGTGTAGACCCCCCTCACCTGTGGGTCGAGAAGGTGCCAGATTAATCTGTAAAGGTTCTCTTAATAGTGCCAATAATATTTTTATTGACCCAAAAAGTCTTTTCTCTTTTTCTGATGAATTGACCCAAAAAGTCATAAACCAAAAAAGTGAAATCTATTTTATTTGCAACTTTAACTGTGAATACCCACACATTATTTTTACACTACTATATATATATATAAAGTAAAAGGTGGATTCAAATTATATCTAGTATAACTCTTATAAAGTTATACATTTTTTATACCATAAATTTCTAAAAGATTTAACTGTTAAAAAAAGCATTATTAAATGTTATTTTTTTTACTTTATTACATAATTTTTTTTTTTTTTGAGAATCCGGCTTCAAATTTTATAAAACTAAAATCAACCAAAATTGGCTAAAAGTACATCAGCAACTTATGGTAGAACATCTTCCATCCACACAGAAACACCATCAATAGTTTTTGCGTGTTTTGCTAAAAAATGAGCAACTGAGTTTCCTGACCTATGAATGTGAAAGAAAGAAATGCAATTACAAGAAACAAAATAGTGCTTAATAGAAGAAATTAGATGACCAAAAGAAGATAGAGATTCCTCTTTACTTCTTAAGGCTGAAATAACCACCTCCGAGTCTCCCTCAACAATAAAAGAGGGTAGGTTGAGGTCCATAGCAAGGGTAATAGCTCGAACAGCTACGAGAGCTTCAACTTCATCTGAGGATGAGGGGAGCGTGATCTTCTCCGCCAAGGATGCAAGCACCTGACCATGTGAATCCCGGACAACCACTCCTAACCCAACCTCCTCTGTTAATATTAACATTTACTCTTTCCTTATTTATTATTGCTTTCCACTTTATCCAAAACTTCAAATTTGTGGCTATCATACGCTAAAGCAAAATATCCCTTTTTTTTTTTTTTTTTTTGAATTGCAGGCTAAACTATCAACGTTTTAACTTTTAACAAAGACATATAAACAAAAAAACGAAATATGAATAAAATATCAATATAGCTTTCCCAAAAAGTTTTTATTTGATGGTAGAAGAAGCAATTCAAATCTAAAAACATATGTTAAGCTTGAAATTTTACCATAAATTATAAATTATTCGAAATAATGTCTTCTATTAATCTTTGTTTATCCTTTATAAGAAAATATTTTTATATTATATGGAGGACCAAAGCATGATCAGGGATAATAAATTTTCACTATCGTTGCTTTTGCAATGCGAAAACTTATAATATATTAGTTCTTCTTTCTTGTTGAAATAAACCTAGTGGTGAGGCCTATGCTACTGGAGAAGCCCCCAATCCATTCCTTGTGAACATTCCTGATAATACCTCCACACCCCACCCTACCGAGGTTTCCAATTGTTGATTCATCTGTGTTTAGACGCACCCAACCAGGCTAAGGTTTTTCCCATCTGACTCTCAATACCTTTTTGATGCCCGTGTGCTTGGGGTTGAGAACACAGTGCTGGAATTTCAAAGCACTAAATAGGGTATCATTGTAGACATTGGATTGAATGGGTCAATTCCTAAAAATCACATTGTTCCTATGCTTCCACTGAAGCCATATAGCGAAGGGGAAAATAATTCTCCATGGGTGGTAGTTGTTCACCGGACACACATTATCTTTATAGTTCTTCTCCATCCAATATTGGAGATTTCCCTCATAGAAACTACTAGTAGGGTTAATCCCCAGTCGACCCCACGTGTTTTTTACCACCTTGCAATCTCTGAGCCCATTGAGGATTGTTTCAAATTCCCTGTGATAGAGATTTATAACAGTAATGTCATAAATTCTTTGATGAAGAAATTTCAAATGAAAGTACTATAAACAAACAAAACATCTTTTTCATTTTTTTTTTAAGTAAGTGATAAGTTCTATTGATGAGAAGAACCAATGCATCAAAGTATACAAGGGTATACTAGATTTTTTTTTAGATGAATGGCATATCTACACTCTATGATTACAATGATCCATAAAATCTTGTCAATCATAAAAAAAGGATATGCTCTTACAATATGCATCCACTCAAATAATTTCTAGAAAAAATTTCTCTTCACTTTCTAGAATAGACTACTCACTCCCCTCAAAAGTTCTAGAATTCCTTTTGCATCAAACACACCACATCAAGTAGTGGGAAATAAGTCAAATAACCTTCCATATATATTATGTTTTTTCTTGCTTCCCAAAATTATCTTGCCATCTCAAAATTATCTTGCCAACATGCTAGTAAACTAAGAACCTCTTTAGGCATCAACCATGAACTCAAATAAATCAAAAACCATATCCCACTATTCTCTCGCGAAATGGCAATGCAAGAGAAAATGAGTCCTCATCTCACTTACACATACAACACGAACTAGCTAGCTAGAAGTATATTCATTTTCCTCAAATTATCTGCATTGCTTATCTTATACTATACGTCGAACCATTAATATTCATTATATATATATATATATATACACACACATATAATTAGACATATTTAGGAGTGAACAAAAAAGTGACCAGACCAACCTAAACCCATTGCCACCAATGATCACTGAATCGATCAATTTGAGTAATTAAAGGGGGCCGCCGGGCGCCGAGGGGGGGGGGGGGGAGGGGCAATTTGGTGTGATTCAGTGAGGTGGTTGGTGGTGATTTTAAAAATCTTTAAAAATTGAATCATACTATACGCGCACGCACACACACACACACATATAAATCATTCCATGTATGAAAAAAAGAATAGCGTTGTTTATTGCTCATGGTTAAGAGAAATTGAGGATCTCAATTCTCACGTTAGATTTCTCTCTCACCAAGAGCCTAAGACTACATCAAAAGAAAACCCTATTCCTTAATCCTAATAGTAAACTTAACTTCTTCTTTTTTCTTTTTCTTTTTTCTAATTGTTTGTTTGTTTGTTTATTTATTTATTTAAAATATGCAATATAAGCCAGTCTAACCAACCACACTGTTAGGAGCTTTACTTGTTGCTAATGATGGCATAAGGAATGAGGGTGTTTGGGCAGCATTGGGCCAATCACTTGGCCTCATGTTTTCTCAACATACTCATGGCTCCTCATGCTAGACTAATGATGCTCCTAAGGGCTCTTTGAGGGGGACCTGTCCAGTTTCCCTACTTGAGTTAGATTGATGAGCGAGGATGAGGGGGCAGCATGTGGAGGCACCTTGCTCCACATGATGCCTCAAGGCCATAGCAAAAGAGGGCCATGGTGGGCAGAGATGAATTTTGATGATGGGTAGCAGCAAATAGTGCTGACCCTATGTAGTGGTGCATGACATTGGTGGCTTAATTGTTAGTTTTTTGTGTGTGAGCTTAGTGGCTTGAGTGCAAGGCATGGCTCCATGGTAGAGGAGGTTCATGGTGGGCAGAGATGGATTTTAATAATGGGCAGCAGCAGGTGGTGCTGACCTTATGTGATGGTGCATGACATTAGTGGCTTAGTTGTTGGTTTTTTGTGTGTGGGCTTAGTGGCTTGAGTGCAAGGCAGAGCTGGACTGCTATGATAATTAAATGTTGTGTGCAAGGCATTGGGCTAGTAAGGGCTGGCTAAATGCATGGACAAGTGCTAGTGGGCTGATGGTAGTTACTTTGTGTGCTACATGTGGGCATGTTGTGTGAGCTATAGTGCTGATGGGAGGCATTGAGAGTGGCCCAAGCCTCCTAATACATGTGAGAACATATTGTGTGGGCTACTAGAGGATGGGTAGAGGCCCCATGGTCTGTTGAGACATGAGCTGTGCATGTGCAACATGTGTAGTGGTAGTTACTAAGCGGTTACCAAGCAATTCCTAGTTTTCCTGATGATCAGACCTGCTGTGTAAAGGCTGGAAATATGGAGAGCAGGACAAGACAGCATCAATTGAAGGTGTCCTAAGTCAGAACACAAGTGGCAAATTGTCCAAGACTCAAGCAATTACTAGGCAGTAACTGTCATAGCAGTTAATTATGTGTATTTAACCCTAAGACTGTTGGGGGTGTCAACAGCAGAGTGTATTTGACCTTGGGAAAATTCTGTGTAATTCTTAGGGGTTGTAAAATAGTTTCCTTTGTACTTGAGATTAAGTAATAAAGGTTGGGAGTGGGTTCCTTGTAAATATTATATGTGTTGTGTGTTTATACGTCTTTATATAATCTGTTCTAAGTGCTATTGCAGTGTAAAAATATTTCCATCTAGCCCACTATTGTAAGAGCACGTGTTTGATGCAAAAGGAATTTTAGAACTTTTGAGGGGAGTGAGTAGTCTATTCTAGAAAGTGAAGACAAATTTTTCCCAGAAATTATTAGAGTGGATGCATATTGCAAGAGCATGTCCCTTTTTTTTTTTATGATTGACAAGATTTTATGGATCATTGTAATCATAGATAGTAGATATGCCATTCATCTATAAAAAAAAATCTAGTATACCCTTGTATACTTTGATGGATTGATTCTTCTCATCAATAAAACTTATAACTTAATAAAAAGAAATGAAAAAGATGTTTTGTTTGTTTATAGTACTTTCATTTGAAATTTCTTCATCAAAGAATTTATGACATTATTGTTATAAATATTATTCGAAGGTATTTTATAAGAGATTACGAGTATGACATCCCTGATATAAAAAATAATAATAATAATAAGAAAATGAAAAAGATGTTTTGTTTGTTTATAGTACTTTCATTTGAAATTTCTTCATCAAAGAATTTATGGCATTACTGTTATAAATATTATTCGAAGGTATTTATGAGATTACTAGTATGACATCACTGATATAAAATAAAAAAAATAAAAACTTTTTTTTAAAGAAATTGATATAAATAAACCGTTTTTTTTTTTTTTAAGAGAGAGGATATAAATAAACTTTTTTTTTTGAGAGTCAGGATATAAATAAACTTGGTTGGAAGGAATCATGCTATATTCTAGGCTATATTAATGTTTTAATTTCATATTCAATGTTTCTTTAGGAACACCCAAGTGGTAGGCTTAACGGACTTAAAAAAGACATGTCATAAATTCAAACATTTCAAGTTTCATGAAATTTTTAGAATATTGTATGAGCATGAAATGAAATAATCTTGTCATTTTCAATAAGTATTTTCCTCGTCATGCTCAAGACTTTAATAGTACATTTCACAAAATCCAAGCTTTGGAATGCTTTATCTATAACATTGTGTTGTTATAGTTAAAAGGAATTTTATTTTTTTTAATAAATTTTAATTTTTAGATTTAAGAAAGCTTTGTATTATTTTTTTAAAATTTATTGTATTTACTTATATTTAATTAAAACATTTTTGTTGAGTAAGTCCCTTATTATTTATTAATAAAGCTGATTAGTTGTTAAAAACCATTAGTATTCCGTTGCAAATTTAGACCTCTCACTAAATAATCTCTTAACTTTTTCAACACTTTCCTCTTAGTTTGTAAAGCATGTAAATACTTTGAGATTCTTATTTTCACTTTCCAAAAATCTTAAAGCCATATATATTATAAATCAAGTACGTTTTTGCTGGTTTCAATTTTAAAGTTGAAAGATGGGCACGTGCATTCTAGACAAAAATCTCCAATGATTGATGAGGACAATTGCTCAATTGATAATTTAATTGTGTCTCATGTCGGCTGCTTATATAGCTGATCCAGTTCAATACTTATATGTTCTAACCCCACTCCACACATCCATCAATATGACCTGTTTATCAAACTAATAATGACAACAATAACTTCTACCCCAAATAATAATAATGACAATAACAAACCATCAAGGAGCTAGATGATTTTTTTTTTTTTTTTTTTTTTTTTTTTGAGAATGATTTTTGTAGCTTAGTTGGTAGCAAAAGTTGTTCTCTTAAAGAGTTTAATTAATAAAAGGTAAGGTTATTAAAGATGCAATATGTTATAAATATAGTGAATTTTACTTAGCTCAATTGATGACGTTTCTTAACGTCGAATAAAAGACTTAAATTTGATTTTCTCCTTAAAAAAAACCACATTGGTGTATTAAAATGTTGATAAAAATTAATCACAATAAAACTAACAACATAGAATTGTGTGTGTCTATATATGTATATATATATATATATATATATATATATATATCTTGTAGAAAAATAACTTTCCATCGTTTGTGCCTATATATAGCTTAAACTAGGATTGTTGAAATGGTTAATAAAAAAAGAAGAAGAAGGATTTTTGATGTGTTTAAAGGCTTACAAAGTAAAATAATAACGGATATTTCCATATTTGTGCCATGTATTTAAAATTGTCTAAACCAAAAATTCTAGGGATACATAATCCACTGACATTCCATAATATAAAAAGATGCTTTTATTATTTTGTTTAAATTTTATTTTTTATTTTTTTATTTTTTGGTAAACGGCGCATTGCATTAACTAACAAACAACAAGTCTATTACAAAAAACAATGCCAGCTTTATCACTAGCCAGCATCTCATCCACCACATCCAGTGGTTCAAACAAAAAAAGAAAATCAGTTACAACAAGTTCAGCTCCCATCCTTGCAAGCTGGTCAGCGTAGCCATTCGCTTCCCTGAACAAATGCACCACCAAGGAGTTAGGGAAAGTCTGAATCAGGTTCCTACATTCAGATAAGAGGGGTTCAAGCATTAGATTAACCATTGAAGGCCTTGAAACAAGCTGTACAATAAACTCAGCATCCATCTCAATACAGATATTTTCAATCCCCATTTGCTTTGCCATGGTGAGCCGTCCTTTAGAGCCCAAAGTTCTGCCACCGTGCTCGACGTGCTGCCCATTTTCCTCACAAATCTGCCTATCCAATCTCCACTACTGCTTCTCAAAATACCACCACCACCTACCTTAACCGGATTTCCATACATAGTCCCATCAGTGTTTAGTTTTACCCAACCGATAAGAGGTTTATTCCATTTCACTTGGATCTACACTTTACCCGGCTTGTTAGGTTCATTGGGGACAATAGCATAGTATTCCACACCTTTCTTAAGGCATAGCGAACTCATACCTTCCACAACTCTACCTATCTGAAATAAAGTCTTATTTCTCTGCAGCCAAATGACCCAAATTGCTTGAGGAAACAGAATTTTCCATGGCACATGGGGTCTCAGGTAGCTAGTGGAAGTCCCACAAAACTTCTTTAGCCACTCTACCAAATTCAAACCAAAAAAATCCCAGTTGTTCTCCTCAAAACCCAGGTCTCTCCATACCGCTCTAGCCACCTTACAGTCTCTAAGAGTATGAATGATAGATTCCGCCCCTTCATAACATAACTCACACATCGGGTCAAGGTTTAACCCTCTTGAACCAAGCACTTCCTTCGTAGGCACACTATGATGAGTGCATGGCCAAATAAAAAATTTGATTCTAGGGGATGTATGGGCTTTCCACACCCATTGATGGGTGCTAGTATTAAGGTTCAAAAGATTAAACCCTTTAGCTATGAGATAAGCAAAATTAAGGGAAAATGAGCCATCATGAGAAAAGGCCCAAATTAGCAAGTCTTCATGGGAAGGATTTGCTACAATGGGGATGCCTCTAATTTCTTGAAGGATTCTGTCAGGGAGGGCGAAAGAGATACACTCCGCACTGTTCATTAGGCTCTTGGTTGAGATCTTATCTTTCCCCACATTCAAAGGGCCTTCAATTTGCTGCCTAAGAGGTCCTGAAGGGAGCCAAAAATCAACCCAAGCGCTTACACTTTCACCGTTGGCAATAGACCATCTAAGACCCTTGTTAAAGAAAACCCCTCCCACCTTGCAAGCTTTCCATATTCGAGAGGTAGTTTGGTTCCTAGAATGACCCCTCAGACGAAGCAGGGTGAGATATTTGCAAATGAGCATTTGAGCCCATGGCATATCCAGGCTAGAGGCAATCTACCAACAAAGCTTTGCCAAAAAAGCTGCATTCCTTGCTTGCATGTCAAAATTCCCAAGCCCTCCCATATTAGTTGGATTTGTGACCTTATGCCACCCAACAAGATGCATTTTCTTCTTATCCACAGTAAAGCCCCAAAGAAAGTTTCTCACCAATTTATTCACCTCCTCACATACCTTGACAGGAAGTTTATGGCACTGCATAGTATACTCGGGTATGGCAGTCACCGCTACCTTAATAAGCACAAGCCTCCCTGCTGGCAAAAGGCATTTGGATTTCTAGCCATCCAACTTTGCTTGAACTCTTTTCACAACAAAATGAAATTCATTACGTCTCCTTCCCTTGTGGATTAAGGGAAGCCAAGATATTTTCCAAGGAAATGGGTTTCACAAATCCCGGTAAGGTTCACAATATCCAACTTATCCTCCATGGTTACATTAGGTGAGAAGAATATTTTGGACTTCTCTTTGCTGATTTTTAGACTTGAAAGCTTGCAAAAAAACATCCAAAACCTCCACTACAGCCTCTACATTTCTTTCATTAGTCTAGGCAAACAATAAGAGGTCATCAACAAAAAAAAATATGGGAGAAACCAGGGCCACTGCGAGAAGCCTTAATCTTCTTCCAACTCCCCTCCTCGCACTTCAAAATATTTAAGGTACTCAAATACTCCATACAAAGGATGAATATATATGGCAAGATTGGATCACCTTGTCTTAAGCCACAGGAAGGACAAATTTCCCCAATCTGATCCCCATTAAAAAGCAACGCTGCCAAGGTAGTAGAGATGCAGCTAAGAATAAGCTCCACTGTGTCCGAGTGAAATCCCCTCCTCGCACTTCATTACTTCTTTAGTTGGTAATGTACTATGCAAACTTTGGAAGGGATCTAGAAAAACAAAATCCCACATTCATATGATTATTTTAGCTTTAAACATTTCTTTTTTAAGACTTTCTCTTGTACCTACACACTAAACTATATAAGTTTTGACCTTGTATATGTTATTATTTTAATATTAAAACTTTACACGTGGTTTTTTTTTTTTTTTGGAGAAACAACTTTATATGTGAGTTAAAACCATTAAAAATCCATTTATCATGAGTTTTATTGGATTAAAGATATATCAAAATAAACAAATTTCAAATAAATTGTGTTTAATATTCTCTATATAAAATATAATTAAATTTTGTTTAATTTATTTTACAAATTCTTTTATAAAAATTTTTATTTATTAATATCAATTAAACAAGTTTGTTTTTTTTTTTCCCCTTAAAATAGGTTACCCACAAGTTATTATAAAGAGAAAAATGGAAAACCCCCAAAATCAAATGTTTGGTGATTAAAAGTTGTAACTTCCAACAAGAAGCAAGAACGAAGAAAAATCCCAAATGATAAGCAATGATGATGCTTCTATTTGAGTTTCACGTGGACCCAAACAAGGCTTCAATGTCCCAAAGCTTCTCATTGGCCGTGATTTCCAACTTCTGTCACGACACGTGACCCAATCACACCACCGCCTTCATCACCCACAAAACCAAACCAAATAGTACTCCTGGCTAGTACTTCACTAAAAACTAAAAAAAAAAAAAAAATTCTAAAACTAAACAAATTCCTTTCCAGGGAAGAAACCCAAAACCCAAAAAAAAAAAAAAAAAAAAAAACCTCAATTGATTTGTGTTTGTTTGGTTGCGTTGTTGTTCCAAAATACGAGTACTTCTCGAATAAGGTAAGCCTCCCTTACCAATAAATATACAATTCCAAGCTCTTTACTATTGTTATTATTATTATTGGGCTTTTGGATTGGATCTCTGATAAACCCTAATTAGAATTATTATTATTATTAATAATAATAAGAGGGATTTGGTTGTGATGAATGAGAAACCCTAATAAGAAGAAGAAGAAGTTGGGGAGAAAGGCGTAGATGCTTGTCTCTGGAGGTGGAGGGGGACTGGACCTGAATTGGTTCCTGCAGTTCTTATTTACTCTCTTCATTATCGCTGTTGGATTGCTCCACCTCGTCAAGAACACCGCTTCCAAGTACTTTGAGGTTGACGCCAATTTTGAATCAACCCCACCCAGAGATTCAGCAATAGTCGTAGAAAATAGCAGCAGCACCACCACCAACAACAGCTCAAGCTCTAGCTCTAGCTCTAGCTCTGATCATATTCATCTCAGCTCTCCAATGCCCAACGAGGACACCGCCTGCGCCCACTGCCGCAACCCCGCCACCAAAAAGTGCTCCGGTTGCAAGGCCGTTCGCTACTGGTAACTCTAAAGATGATCACTTTGGCTTACTTGTTTGTGATTCCTTGCTTTTTCTTTTCTTTTTTTAATCTGGGGTCTCTTGTTTTTCAATTAAAGTGACTGTTTTTGACGTTTTGTTGTGACAAGTTTTTGTTTTTATAGGTAATTTTGGATTGATGCATTATAATTGGATAGAATTTAGTATAATTGGTATTCTGAAATAGTTTAATTCTAGCGTAATTTTAAGAGTTAGTGGTTTTAGCAACAACTTGAATTTATGTTGAGTTCTAGTCTGCAAGAAAAGTTTATAAATTGGTGGATCCAGGACTTATTACATGCCAAAGATTATTAATTTACATGCCAAAGATTGAAGCTTGAATAGTGGTTTGCATTCAAGTGATTAGATTATGCAGAGTTCTGGCCTGCAAGAAAACTTTATAAATTGGTGGATCCAGGACTAATTACATGCCAAAGATGGAAGTTTGATATATATAATCAAAAGGAAAATCATAGCAACAACTTGGGCAAATTCAAAAAACACTTGGGGGAGTTCAATTTCAATTTGTTTTTTTTTTGGGTCAATTGCTAATTTCAACGAGTAATAAATGAATTTTATTTTATTTTTACTTAAATTATTAACTTTCTAGTTTCACCCATCTCCATAAAAGGACAGATTTGTAATTGCCTTGTATGAGTTGCTATAGGAAGCTTCATGTTTTTGGCATTGGTCTGTGGATGAAAGACCTATCCGCTTAAGGATTTACTTTGCACAACTAAGTTATTCTTGTATAGGAAATACAACTAAAAACTTACTAAAAATTGAATGTTGATGCGTGTATCGTGGATGAGCAAGAAGGTGGCACATGCTGCCTATTACGATGCAACTTAAACTGTTGCATCTGATCTTGCAAGACTTTCTAGGTGAATTTCTTGTTTACTGTCTTGAGACCTTTCTTTTTTCTTTTTCTTTTTTTCTTGGATCGCCATTGGTGAACATGAGTAGGGTAACCTATCCTTCAAGCCACTGGATGTTCTGGTGCTTCTAGCTACGGGTGGTGTTTGGGCAAGCATTGTTGCGCAATATCTGGACAGATGATCTTCATGTCAATACATCAATTCCATGAGACTGTTGTGGCATTTAAGTTTTGAAGTTTAATGATTGGTTCTGTGAACCAGAGAATATAATTTTTCATTATTTAAGATTTAAATAAATTGTCTTTTTGGGCATGTTACTGGGTACTGTTGGCAGATTTGTTCTACAATGCAACTATATGATTCTTAGGTTAAATCTAAAATTTAATAACAAGAACCTGGAGATAAGCTTCATTTTTGTAATGTTATTATTATTGGGTGCAAATATTTTTTCTTGGAACAAAGGAGACTTTGCTTCTCTCTTATGTGGACTACAGTAAATCCGAGAACCTCCTTTGGGTAAAACAAGCTCAGCTGTGCCTCTCGCAGATGATTTTTTGCATGAGGAAATAACTCTTTTGTATGTAAGAACCCATACCCTTCACTTGTCCCCCCTTACTCTTTAGTTTAGTACTGGTATTAACCACTGATTTACTTGTATATTTATATAAACTGGTATTAATCACTGCCTTCTTCTAGTATCGACATTTTTATGTTTTTCAAGGCACTAGTATTTATTATTATTCCTTTTTTTGAATGCGTTTCTTATTTGGTTGGTGAGTGCATGCGTATGTTTTTGTTTTTGGCTGCATTAATTTTGTTTTGTTATTGTTTACATTATTTATTTGACTTTTTTACTGTTTTAGTGAGTTTCATCTGTAATGGTGAGTGTGTGCTTTTTAGTAGTTGTTACTTGTTAGGTTCATAATAATTATCAGGTGGTAATTTTAATTTTTTTTCCCAGCTCGCATAAATGCCAAGAAGCTCACTGGAAATCTGGACATAAGACAAAATGCAAGGATTTGAGACCACCTGGGGTAAATTCAACTGCAGGGTCTGGACGCAAAACTTCTGGGCTTGGGGGTAAAATTTGCTCGGGAATTGCACTGGTTCCTGCTCATGGTCGTGGAATCTCTAAGCTAATCAAGCAGCCAAAAAAAGTAATTGTCCCCCCCTCCCCCCCCCCTCCCCCCCCCATACTTTTTCTTTTGCACTATAAATGGAACTTAAATAAGAAATAACTAAGACTTGTATCTTTTCAGATTCTTTTTCCATATGAAGAATTTGTGAATTTTTTCAATTGGGACAAGCCAGGATTCCCTCCTTGTGGACTTCTAAATTGTGGGAACAGGTTTGTGCATACCATAATTATGCTTTGGTATAAAACCATCAAGTGGATGCTTAACACATGTTGATATATTACACTAGTGCACATTTTCCCCTCCCCTTGAAATGAACACAAAATACATGCATGCATATGGGGTTCATGAATGGTGATTTTTTTCCTTTATTTGGTGCAGTTGCTATGCCAATGTGGTTCTACAATGCCTTGCTTTCACACGGCCACTTGTTGCTTACTTGTTGGAAAAAGGCCATCGGAGTGAATGTAAAGTCATATGCTAGATATCACCTTCCCCTGACCACCCCCCACCCCCCCTTTTTTCTCTTTGGAGGGGTTATAAGTGCTTAAACTATTTCTCACTCTTATGATGATTGATTTGTGTTCCAGGTAATCGTGGTGATTGGTGCTTCCTATGTGAATTTCAAACACATGTTGAAAAAGCAAGCCAAAGCTTGCAAGCCTTTTCACCTATAAATATTCTCTCTCGCTTACCTAATATTGGTGGTAATCTTGGCTATGGAAGACAGGAAGATGCTCATGAGTTCATGAGGTTTGTGTTATTTGTGTCAAATTCAGTTTATTTACTTGAACTAGCAGATTGCTTCAGTTCCATTAAATAAGGACATAATGTAGTGTAACGGCATTTTATGTTAAGTTCAGTTCAATTTTGTGAAGTCCACTGTCTTGCTTGTAGGTTTGCAATAGATACAATGCAATCTGTCTGTCTCGATGAATTCGGTGGAGAAAAGGCTGTTGATTCAAGCTCTCAAGAGACAACCCTTATCCAACATATATTTGGCGGTCATCTCCAATCTCAGGTTATGCATATTATTATTACTGAACACAATGATTTTACTTGTTGTTTATGAGAGTCCTGTTACTTCTTTGTGCATTTAATGTGGGTGTTAGAGATAACATGGGCACTTGGGCAGTCTTCTTGTTTTTTATTTTCTCTACCCTTTTTTGACTTACACATAAATAGGCGATGGTTTTCTGAACAAGCTGTTTTGTAAAATCTCTAGACATGTCTAACCCGTCTGAGTGCAGCCTAATGGTTGCAAGCTTAGGATGAGTTGTAGACCTAGACATTCTCGGTTCGATCCCCGCTAGGAGTTCCCTTGGATTACCCGATACATGGTCCTGGTGGGTGGGTTGTGTCTCTGTGGTTTACTACGCAGGGGTGGGTCCAAAGGGCCTTGCCTTGGTGAGGTTCCACGTCATCTCAAAAAATAGATCTCTAGTTGTGCCTAGTTATTGGGCCTAATTTAACTCACTTTCTTTGGTGGCTCCCTGTTCAATAGAAGTAATTTGTATGCGGTTTATTTCTGTCATGCCGATGGCATATAAATATTCTTTCACTTAATCTCTACAGATCTAGTCCTTGGAACAACCTGATTAAGTTATTCTATTTGTGCGTGTGTGCATGTTGAAATTCTTTAAATACTTTCAAAACACTAAGAGCTGGCTTACAATATAGCTGTAGTTATGCAACGATAGAGGTTAATGAATTTTCCTTGTGATTCTGATGTGCTTTTCAAATCACATTTCGATTTTTAGATTTTCTATTGCTAATTGTACATTTGATTCCTCTATAATCCTTTTTGTTGATTTCCTTTTGAGGTATTGAATTTTTGTGTTTTTAAAAAAAAAAAAATTATTTTCAGGTGATATGTACAAAATGCAGTAATATTTCAAATCAGTATGAAAGTATGATGGATTTGACTGTGGAAATTCATGGGGATGCTGCATCTTTGGAGGAATGCCTAGAACAATTCACAGCCAAGGAGTGCCTTAATGGAGAAAATATGTATAAATGTGATTGGTATGGTTGCTTCTATTTTTCCATCAGGTTCAATTAAAAAAATTTTAAAAGAAAAAAAAGAAAAAAAAAAAAAAACTATAATTCTGCATACTGTATGTCAGCTGTGATGTATGTGTGTTTTAGTAAATTTTCTTTCTTTTTACCTAGCCAAAAAAGAAAAAAAGAAAGAAGAAGACTTGTAGAATAGTTTTTAAGCATAATTTTTTTAATCGTTGTTTTGGCCTTCCTTTTAAAGAGGATAATCCAAATTTGTATTTTTGTTATTTTATTGCAATCCATCATTTGCATTACGTTTGTTATAAAAGTATAGTTAGATTGGTCAAGAATTTTGTAACTCAACTGGTTGATACTTCCTAGTATTTCCAACGGAGATATCTAGAGTTCAAATCCCCTCACAACTATCAAATTATTAAAAATATATTTAAAAAAAATAAAAAATAACACCTAGGGTTGGCTCAAGTGGTCAAGGCCTTGGTCTTGGTGGTATGCTCCCTCCAAGTCTAAGGTTCAAATCCCCTAGGGTGAAAACAGTTTCTAGAGGCCACGTCCCATGGGCAAAGCCAATGACTGATCCTTGTGATGTGGGTGTGTTAAATGGGTCCAGGGTTTAACAGGGTAAAAAGACAGGATGTTCTGCACGGTCTCCGGGGTTCCTCATCATAAATATTAAAGTATAGTTAAATTGGTGAATGGAGAGGATGATTGAATATTTTTGGGTATGGTGATGATTGAGATATGCCTAATTTGGCTGTTTTGGAAAATTTTGATGAACAAGCTACAAAAGGATGGGAGTGAGGGAAATTTACAGTCCCATATTTTTTTATGCTTCTAGTATGAAGAAATGCCTTTTGGCATCTTTATTTATATTTTTTACCTCTACATTTCTCACGAATTTGTGTTGCATTCAAGAAAGTCTTGTTGATTTAAGGTTTTTTGTACAATCTATTATATTTATGGATAGTTACTTGCATATGGTGGTTTAGTTTGTCGTGATCTTTTAAGTTTAATTTACTGATGCTTTGCTTCTAAATTATGTGTTTTCAGTGTCAGCATTTGATCTCATGTTAGAAACTATATATTTTTGCTGTTTGCAGCTGCAATGACTATGTTAAGGCTTGGAAGCGTCTTACTGTGAAAAAAGCTCCAAATATTCTTACAATTGCCTTAAAGAGATTTCAGGTCTGAGCTATTACATGTTCTATCTTATGTTTTGTAATGCACTCTTACTATGTTAAATGTGAATTCTAAGCTATATCATAGATTTTCACTTTCAAAAGTAATAGTGCATCATCTTGAGTTTGTGTAATTTTTTTGCTAGATTGAATTTGAGAATGTCTCTCAAAATTCTAGTTTATCTATCTGCAAATTTTTACAGAGTGGGAGGTTCGGGAAACTTAATAAGAGAGTCACTTTTCCTGAAACTTTGAATCTTAGCCCTTACATGAGTGAACCAGGAGATGGTACAGATGTATACAAGCTTTATGCGGTGGTTGTTCATTTGGATTTGTTGAACGCATCCTTTTATGGGCATTACAACTGCTATACCAAGGATTTCCGTGGAAACTGGTATAAAATTGATGATTGTAAGGTAGATCTCTCTCTCTCTCTCTCTCTCATGTGTGTGTGTGTCATGCATGGTTCCTGCACACACATTTGCGTTACTACTCCAAGTGTAAGAATCGGTCCCTTTTTTTCCTAAAAACCCTAAATTGATATTACATGTTTAGTTCCCACCAATTACTTGTTCAATAACAGCTAGTGTTGGAATTGTTCGTACCAATGCCACTGACAGCTGCTGTAGAACTTGATACCTTTATACTAATAAAGGAAATCTTACATGGATATCTCATGTTTTATCAAGGCAACTAGTTGTACCCCTTTTTTGGTTGGTTTAAAGGAGTTCATAAGTGATCCCATGTCTTGAATGTCCAGTGTACATATATGTTGGAAGTAGCAAAACAATGGACTATAATGATTGGATGGCTACTGTCCCCTTTCTGTGAAAGTTTTTGTGGATCTATAACCTATAGGTCATCTTGTGAAACATGGGTCCTCTGCAGCATGCACACGGCCATGGATTGGCAAATGCTCATGTTTTATCTATCATAAATAATTTACTTTTTTCTGTTCTGACCTGTTTGCAACTTTCTCAGGTTACAAGTGTTGAATTAAAAGAGGTACTTTCTCAGGAAGCATATATGCTTTTCTATTGCAGGTATGTGTGTGTGTGTGTATTGGTCAATGGCCGTCCTCTTTTCCTTCTTTTTTTATTGACATTACATTTTAAACCATTTTGTTTTTTGACCATTTAGTTGCTTGGTGTGATTCAAATTATGGGGCCCTTGACTTGAGTTGCCTTGAGAGTTTAATTTTGGTTAGGTTTCATTGATTTTTGATTTCTTGCATCTTCAGCCTGGACACCTTTTTAAATTGCATAGTGCATGCAAATATGCTCTGACATATGCATGCTTGAACTTGTATGTTATTGTTCCTATAGATGGAATCATCTTTGTTTAAAAACTAATCAGTGTTTATGCTTGGCTTGAAATTTTGTGGAGTCTTAGCTTTTTTATGCCTGAGTGTGAATCAAATACACTAGTCTTGTAACGGATACTCTAAATGATCCTATTTTTCCTCTTGTTGAGCAGGGTGAGTGCTCGTCCATCATGTCTTAGACCTATTGAACCTTCGGTGGAGCAGCAGCAGCAGATGGTACAAGTGACAGCAGCGCCTTGCCTAAAAGAACAAGTTGAATGCTCCACAACTGTGGAGTCTCTAAATCACATGAATGGTTTTGCGGTATCGTCTGATGATAGTAGTCCGTGCCCAAAGGTTTCTAGCTGCGAAGAAGAGTCATCTACTGGAATCAACCCTGTAGCCCTAAAAGAAAATCATCAGGATGTGGAGGTGGTCTATGTCGAGTCAAGTTCTGTTTCTAAGGAGGTTGCCAGCTGTGAAACTGATTCATATTTTGGAATAAGCATTGAAGATTTAAGAGAAGAGCCAGAGGATATAAACACGACCAATTCTGGGTCACATTCACCAATTTCAGTAGAGTTCTCTAGCCATGAGAAAGAATCTTCTGCTGCATTTAATTCTGTGGCTGGAAGAGAAGATCCAGTAGATGTGAATATGGCTGATTCTGAGTGGTGTTCAGCTGAGTTAAAGGAGGTTTCCTGCAGTGAGATGGATCCTGTTTCAATGGATTGTAAATTTGTAAGAGAAGATTCAGGGGATAAGGAGGTTGAGTCAAGACCATCTGTTGCAAAGCATGCCGAGGTTTATGGCAATGGGCACATTGATCAAAATGAAATTCCATGTCGAGAAGAACATGCTCATAAACCAGTTTCGGCTGAAACTCATAAATTGAAAGACGTACGACCCCTCCACAATTCTGATTGTGAGAATGGAAATGGAGCAGAGAGAGTAGGAATAATGGGTGACAGTTTCTAATAATTTTAGGTTCTTTTTTCTATATTTCATATTCTTTCATGATCCCACCATCAAAAGGAAAAGATTTGAGTTGGGAATTCTTTCTGGGGTTTCAGTATTTGCAGAAATCTCGGTTCCATTGTACCATGATCAGATTGACTCTTAACTTATCAAAGTGGACACAGTTAAGGATATCGCAATAGATTGTAAGGAGGAGGAATTACCTTCACTCTCCATTGCTGAGCTAATTTTGTCTATAAAAATATCTACGGTAGAATTAATTTTCTTGTCTTATATGTTTAGAGAGAGCACTCTTTACTCCTAATTAAGTCGTTGCTTGAATTGTGTTGTGAAAGAAATAACTACCTAATAATGATATATCGTTTCTGCAATTTTGTATGCATAATATTTGTATGTTGTTAACACTCAGGGATAAAGAAAAAAGACCTCACGGGTACAAGATGAAAATTCATTGCCACTACACACGTTCACCACCATATTATTTATGCTGGTAAATTGTAATGACAGATTCTTTATTTCTTTATTTATTTTATTTAGTTCATTTGAACTATTTTAGTCTGCACAACAAACACACACATGGAAACTCACTGCATGACTTCTCTTTTTATGGGATTTTGATTTTCTCAGGGGATTGAAACGTTTTACTTGATACCCTTTAATAAAAAGGGTTTGGCTTGTGTTTAGTGTTAGAGCATTGAAGGAGACATGGACACGACATGTGTCTAAATTGATCATGTGGATGCAGATATGACATGTCCAAAATTGATCATGTGTCAAGATTGTGTTTTAACCAATTTTTCAGAGCACTGGACATAAGTATTACTTTTGTTTGTATTTTTTCTAAAGATCATTTTGGTATGGATTGTTCGCATGGTATTCTCATTCACATATTTATTTTTTGGACTTAATTTTTCTGTCAACTAATCCTAAATTATTTTTAATAATTTTATTATATTTTTTCCTTTAAATTTAAGTTTTAAAACATTTTAAATTCAAGGCTAGATAGGTATGAGATTCCACCACACACACACATATTAATGATCAAAACAATATAGTTTTACTTACCAATAAATCTAAAGGCATAATAAAATTCGCAACAAATTTTACAACTATATAAGTTGGCAAATTGTTAATGGTGAATAATAAAGTAATATAAGTGAGTTTTATATTAATCAATAATAATTTACCAGCTCATGAATTTTATTGTAAAAACTATTATGTATGTAGCATTGCTCTTTACTTACATTTCAGCTCTCCCACGTCCCCACCGCTTCAAGAGTTTTATAAAAATATACTTTCATGAAAAAAAGAAAAAAAAAAGAAAAGTAATGATATGTATACAATATTTTTACCACACATTCATAATAAATTCTAAGTGTTAAGTTATTACTATCTGTTACTGATAAGCAAAAATTAAAGGTAATTTCAATAATAAAAGTTTAAATTATAATTGATAAGAGCACTTGCAATAGTGGAGCTAAATAGTTATAATGCTATTTTAACTCCACCAATATTCCAAAAAAACCTTGCAGCAATGGAGGCAAAGTTATAAATTTTTGCTGATTTGCTACAGTGCATATCTATAGCAGACATCTAAAAAAAAAAAAAATTATTCAACCTCCGATTAAAATAATGCAACTTACTTTATTTTTTTTCATTTCTTTTATTCTATCTCACCGTGCTCTCTCTCATCATCACTCTCAAGCTTAGTTCTCTCATCAAGCTCTCATCAGTTCTCTCATCAAGCTCTCATCTCTCTCATCTCCCAGCCCATGCTGTCGCCGTCCCACGCCATCCCAACCCACGCCTCAGCCCACGCCGTCCTAGCCGATCCACTTTAAGTCAGTGCTCTCTCTTCTTTTGTAGTGAATTTTTTCATCTGGGTGTTTGTTGTTTTGGCTTAATTTTTCTGGGTTTAGTGTTATTTTGTGGTGAAAAATGGTGTTGTCGCTATGTTGTTTTGGGCAAATGGTGTTATTTTTTTGCTGTTTTTGCTGGGTATAACATCTGCGGCGGTGGTGGTAAAAGATTCGTCGGCGGCAGCGGCGGTGGCGGTGGCGGCGGTGGTAACGGTGGCGGTTGTGATTGTTGTTTATTGTATAGGATATATTATTTTATTGTAATTGATATATTATTTTATTGTGATGTTTATATTATTTTATTGTGTTAAAAGCTAAAATAGATCCACAGCATGTAACATGTATGTAGGTAAAATAGATAAAATAACTTTTGATGGAACTAAAATATTAAATTTTTAATTCCATTACTGTGGATGCTAACAACTCTCCACTCAAAAATTTTTGCGAGAATATTATGTACCTGTTACACTTGTACTTCTCAAAAAAAAAAAAAAAAAGGGAACAATATCATGATTGGTTCTGTGCACGTCATCTGTAAACTGTAATAAAAAAATAAAAAATCAACGTTCAACAAAGGAGGCTGGGATTGGGGTCATCATGTAGTTGGAATTTTGGTACACTACAAATCCAATCCATCTAATATCTGAATGAAAAGCAGTCACCCATTTCTTCTTATTTCCTTCATATCAAATTATTACCCTTTCGGATTTCGTTCATAAACCAGAATTTTCATTGCAGGGATGGCCCCAGATTGGTCTTCTATTCCAG
This sequence comes from Quercus robur, assembly GCF_932294415.1. Lineage (NCBI taxonomy): Eukaryota > Viridiplantae > Streptophyta > Magnoliopsida > Fagales > Fagaceae > Quercus > Quercus robur. The sequence goes on along the minus strand of NC_065535.1, from coordinate 18,322,229 downwards.
TTGATCTCTTGAGGCTTGTTGCAAACAAAGTCCACTCACTCGAAGACTATGTTCACTTTGGAGCAGTTTGTTGGTCATGGTACCATGCCGCCACTTCTCCTAAGAACAACAACCTCAAATCCTTATTTCCTTGGGTGATGCTTGCTGACAGAGAAAACAATGACTCGCGTGGTTTTTACAGCTTGTCTAGCAACAAAGTTTACGAGTTTGACTTGCCAGAGATTGTAGGAAAACGTTGCTGGGGCTCTCCATTTGGTTGGTTAGTCATTGCTGGTACTGACAATATGGAAATCCAACTATTCAACCCCTTATCAAGAGCCAGTATCTCTCTCCCCTCACAGACCACTTTCATGGGTAATGAGAACGAAAATTCTATTATGCATTATTGGTCTGTGAACAAGGTAGTCATTTCGTCAAATCCTCCTAATTGTATAGTTATGGCTATTTATTCATGCTATACAAAGTTAGCATTTGCAAAGCCTGGTGACCATGTTTGGTCCAAAATTAGACTAGACAATACTATTGGTACTGGATTCTCAGACATCACATACTTTAATGGAGATTTTTTCATAGCAAAATTCACAGGACAACTCTTGGTTTGTGATTTTTCTGGCATTGACCCAGTGGCAATAGAATTTGCACCATCACCTCCTGGAGTGGCAGACGAGGCTAGGTATCTACTGTATCTTCTGGACTTGGGAGGTGAACTTTGTATGGTATTTCGTTACTTTGATGTGATTGAGACTATAAACAATATATCTATGAAGACAAGGTCTTTTGAAGTGTATAAGCTTGATATGAACACTAAGACTTGGAAGCAAATGGATTCATTGGGAGATTGGTCCTTGTTTGTGGGAAATAACTACACTTTCTCTGTTCGGGATTTTGGCTATACTGATTGCAGGTCTAGTTGCATATACTTCACTCATGACTATTGCCAATGTTCTGACCAAATTAGTGGCAATGATTCTGGAATCTACAATTACAAGGGAGGTGAGATACATCCCTTACCCGTATCGCAGGATCTCTATTCTGTTCTTCGTCCACCGCTTTGGATCACACCACAACTTCTTTAAGCTGGTAAACTTCGCATCATTGAGAGTACAATGGCCATGGTCATTTTAATAGATTGTTGTAATTCTAATTCCGGTTGGATCATTTGATAGTATGTAATAATTCTAATTCCTGTCTATAAATTATGGATTATCCACTCAAGATAGATTACATGTTTTGATACCATATATGATAAATTATTGATTGTCTCAAAAGATTAAATTGTTAAGAAACCTTGAATTTAATCATTTATTATTCTAAGCTCTAAAACTACCTAATCGTGGCAAATTTGTGCAGCAGTTCATGGCTTTCTGTATTAATGATCCTACCATTTGAAATGGGTTTGTTTTTTCTAATGATGGAGGCCAGATTTTTCCAATCTCTTGTGCATCATTCTTAGAGAAATTTGCATTGGCATTTGTAATCCTATAAATCAATCTGTCGAACTCGAAACTAAATTAGTTGACATAATGAATATAAGTCTCCTCTTTCTACGCCTACGCGGTTTGAAAATGCAGAAGAAAATAATGGTATTCAAATAGTAGACAATGAAACGTTTTGAATTCATTCATCATCGTTTCTGCTTAGATAAGATGAGGTTATCGGATAAAAAACATTGGATGGAAAATTGGGAAATTCTTGGATATAAGGTTAGGGGGTTCTTGTTTATTAATATATCCTTATCCTCCCTTTTGGGGGAAGATAAGAGAGTTGTCGTTTGGATGGAATAAAAGGCATTATGACAATTTGCCATGGGTTCTTTGAGTGGCCTTGCAAAATATTTGCAAGCCCATAAGACCCTTGTAGGGGTGTAAATAAACTACGTCATTTAATAAACAAGCTAAACTCAAGTTTAGATTCAATTATTAAAGGAGCCAAACTCAAAACAAAATAATGTATTCATAAGTACGCTCGTAAGTATAAGACTTGATTGGAATGTATGAAATATTATGAGTTTAAACATATACATGTATAAAAATATACTTATATATACCTGAGTTTGGACTTTTTAAATAAATTCATAACATATTAAATCATTGTTTAGAATTGACTGACAATATAAATTGTCCCTTTGTATTAAAAATACATATAATTTTTAATAATATAAGTTTAATGAATCTAGTTTTTAAAAATCCAAACACAAAAATTATTTTATCTAATTAACTCAAATAATATAATAAAAACTATTATTTATTTACTAATTATTAGCATAGATTTATGAAAGGGTAAAAAGAAAAAGAAAAAAAAAAAAAAAAAAGGATGTGGTGTAAACTATATATAAGAAAAGGCTAAGTTAATTAAGTAGCTCATTTACAAGCTCAAATTTGTTTTGATAAGAAAATAAACTAAATTTAAACATTTACTTTCGCATGGTGAAAAGCTCAAGATCAGCTCATTTTTTAATATAATTAAATGAATTAATTTTTAATTTTTAATAGTTAGATCGACTAAACTTAGTTAGAGCCCGGATCCATGGCAAGTGAATAGTTTAATAAGCTGAGTTCCATGACGGACTTTAATGACCTACAGAATAACCCTTCAAAAAAAAAAAAAAAAAAATTAATGACCTACAGAATAAAGACGCACGTCCAAAACTTCAAATTTGCACTTAAACTGTCATTTTTTTTTTTTTTTTTGAAAAAGTAAACCGTCAAATTTAGTAGATCTAGAAAACACTATTCCTTTTATACAAAGAAATCAAATCCATCCGGATCAATCAAGGGTTCACATCTTTTAAATTTGATAAGGTACTCTGTTAATAAATTTTCTTAAATTCTAACCGCATTTTAATAATTTAATAGTCTAGATTTTGTCATGTCAACATTCTACTAACAATTTCTTTAAAGAATAGTTAAGATTTAAGGAAATTTAGGGGTAATTTGGTAACGGTGTTTGTATTTTTTGAAAATACATGTGAGTAAAAAAATGTATAAAAATACATATAATATTATTTAAAAATTGAAAAGTATTTATTAAATTACCATACCAAATGGCCCCTTATTTTATAAAGTACCCTAAAAAATCTAGAGAATCTAAATTCATCGATCAAATTGTCAGGTTTAGCACAAAACAAAACCATCTCTCAAGCACCCATAAAATCTACTGTGCAAGGCTATGACACACTGTAACTCCCCCACAGAGTGGCCAAGGGGATTTGATGGTGGATGGGTTTGGGTTTGGGTTTCTGTGACAGTTGATTGAAGCTTGCAATGGTGATTTTGGGATTATTGGTGACTATGGGCTACAAAAGGGTTAGATAATAAAATGGGTTTTACTTAATCCTAAACCCTAAACTATTTTAGGAAACTTTTTATAAAAAAAGAAAAAGTGGTTAACTATTTTAACAGCTTTTTTAATTCTCTATAAAAAATTTCTTAAAATAGATGGAATATACATTAACTAGATCCATATAAAATTATTAATTTAAAAACTCTAAAATTTTAGAAACTTTGGGTAGTACAGGTGAGTAGGCTCGGCCACTGTGTGATGGCCATGGAAAATGGTTGTGAGGGTTGGATTTGTAAAGGATTTATGTGAGTGAGTGGTTTGATTGTGGCTTGAGGCATGTTTAATAGGACTGGTTAATTGTTGGAACCACCATGTAAGGTAACTCAAAGTCAGAGGTGGTTGAGTTTGTACGTTTGCACCTAGATTGGTGAATAGATATGTTAATTTCTATAGCTTGTTTTTAGTTTGTGAATAGTATTTGGTTGATTTTGTTCTTGGTCAATAGTTACGAATGAAAATTTTAAACCATGTAAGGTAACTTAGTGGCGATGAGTTTGCATTTATATTATATCATCATCTATATTTGTGCATTAATTATTTTTATTAGAGGAATTTATATAATGATTATTTTTATAGATTTTATATTGGAAACTATTTATGTGGGGCCCGACAACAGATGGGCCAGATCCACCTATTCACAGGAATACTTAAGGCCCAGGCCGAAGAGGATAGTAGTCCCAACCCAATAAACGCAAAGCACCAATGGGCCATAGAAACCGCCGAGGAGGGTACAGCCCTCGGCTAGCCTAGAGCTACACTAAGGAAAGGGGTAAAAGCGGCATAGGGATAATCTTGTAAGAAATCTAAAATATCTAGGAAAGGCTGCCCAAACTACCCGCCTTAGACGGAGCTTTGCCTCTCACAGAGTCGTGTCTCTTTAGCCTACTCAACCACTCCCAACAACTCAGGTCTTAAACTGATGGGACAAGTGTCAGGCTAGGAAAGTTCGACCCTACACGTGGACGAAGGAAATTGAATGCATGCTAATATAAAAGGAAAATTTGCAACCTAAAAAAGGGGCCTTCCAGAAAGAAGAGGACCAAAGGGGTGAACACCTCTAAATCACGCAGGAAAAACTTAACAAAACCACAGCCGAGTAAACATGACTTAGCCTTTCGACCCCACTCTCTACAAATGATATTGCACGGGTCCATTTACGTGCGAACCCAACCCTACCGTGGTCCAACGCAAATCGTGTCCCTACAATTGGCGCCGTCTGTGGGAAGGCTTGCATGTTAGCTCAAGCGGTGGCGAAGTTGAGCTTCTCTCGAACAAGGGGCTATGAAGGTGCCTATATCACCGGCGACATATTGCTGATACTCCAACATAAGCTCTTGCTAGGGGCTACGTTCCACGTTGTCAACGACATGGACAAGCCTAGGGGCTTCAAACACCAAGCCAGCTCCCCCCACCTTATTTGAGGAGCTAAACCTTCAGAAAACAAGCTACTTAAAAAGAAGAATACAAGTTTTGGACAGAACCAAGGCCTTGCATGGTCCTCGGACTCAAGCCTCTGGGGAAACCAACTACTTAAAAAGAAGAATACAAGTTTTGGACAGAACCAAGGCCTTGCATGGTCCTCGGACTCAAGCCTCTGGGGAAACCAACTACTTAAAAAGAAGAATACAAGTTTTGGACAGAACCAAGGCCTTGCATGGTCCTCGGACCCAAGCCTCTGGGGAAACCAACTACTTAAAAAGAAAATACAAGTTTTGGACAGAACCAAGGCCTTGCATGGTTCTCGGACCCAAGCCTCTGGGGAAACCAACTACTTAAAAAGAAAAATACAAGTTTTGGACAGAACCAAGGCCTTGCATGGTCCTCGGACTCAAGCCTCTGGGGAAACCAACTACTTAAAAAGAGTCATATAAGTTTTGGACAGAACCAAGGCCTTGCATGATCCTCGGACTCAAGCCTCTGGGGAAACCAACTACTTAAAAAGAATCATACAAGTTTTGGACAGAACCAAGGCCTTGCATGGTCCTCGGACCCAAGCCTCTGGGGAAACCAACTACTTAAAAAGAAAATACAAGTTTTGGACAGAACCAAGGCCTTGCATGGTCCTCGGACTCAAGCCTCTGGGGAAACCAACTACTTAAAAAGAAGAATACAAGTTTTGGACAGAACCAAGGCCTTGCATGGTCCTCGGACCCAAGCCTCTGGGGAAACCAACTACTTAAAAAGAAAATACAAGTTTTGGACAGAACCAAGGCCTTGCATGGTTCTCGGACCCAAGCCTCTGGGGAAACCAACTACTTAAAAAGAAAAATACAAGTTTTGGACAGAACCAAGGCCTTGCATGGTCCTCGGACTCAAGCCTCTGGGGAAACCAACTACTTAAAAAGAAGAATACAAGTTTTGGACAGAACCAAGGCCTTGCATGGTCCTCGGACTCAAGCCTCTGGGGAAACCAACTACTTAAAAAGAATCATACAAGTTTTGGACAGAACCAAGGCCTTGCATGGTCCTCGGACCCAAGCCTCTGGGGAAACCAACTACTTAAAAAGAAAATACAAGTTTTGGACAGAACCAAGGCCTTGCATGGTTCTCGGACCCAAGCCTCTGGGGAAACCAACTACTTAAAAAGAAAAATACAAGTTTTGGACAGAACCAAGGCCTTGCATGGTCCTCGGACTCAAGCCTCTGGGGAAACCAACTACTTAAAAAGAGTCATATAAGTTTTGGACAGAACCAAGGCCTTGCATGATCCTCGGACTCAAGCCTCTGGGGAAACCAACTACTTAAAAAGAATCATACAAGTTTTGGACAGAACCAAGGCCTTGCATGGTCCTCGGACCCAAGCCTCTGGGGAAACCAACTACTTAAAAAGAAAATACAAGTTTTGGACAGAACCAAGGCCTTGCATGGTCCTCGGACTCAAGCCTCTGGGGAAACCAACTACTTAAAAAGAAGAATACAAGTTTTGGACAGAACCAAGGCCTTGCATGGTCCTCGGACCCAAGCCTCTGGGGAAACCAACTACTTAAAAAGAAAATACAAGTTTTGGACAGAACCAAGGCCTTGCATGGTTCTCGGACCCAAGCCTCTGGGGAAACCAACTACTTAAAAAGAAAAATACAAGTTTTGGACAGAACCAAGGCCTTGCATGGTCCTCGGACTCAAGCCTCTGGGGAAACCAACTACTTAAAAAGAAGAATACAAGTTTTGGACAGAACCAAGGCCTTGCATGGTCCTCGGACTCAAGCCTCTGGGGAAACCAACTACTTAAAAAGAATCATACAAGTTTTGGACAGAACCAAGGCCTTGCATGGTCCTCGGACCCAAGCCTCTGGGGAAACCAACTACTTAAAAAGAAAATACAAGTTTTGGACAGAACCAAGGCCTTGCATGGTCCTCGGACTCAAGCATCTGGGGAAACCAACTACTTAAAAAGAAGAATACAAGTTTTGGACAGAACCAAGGCCTTGCATGGTCCTCGGACCCAAGCCTTTGGGGAAACCAACTACTTAAAAAGAAAATACAAGTTTTGGACAGAACCAAGGCCTTGCATGGTTCTCGGACCCAAGCCTCTGGGGAAACCAACTACTTAAAAAGAAAAATACAAGTTTTGGACAGAACCAAGGCCTTGCATGGTCCTCAGACTCAAGCCTCTGGGGAAACCAACTACTTAAAAAGAGTCATATAAGTTTTGGACAGAACCAAGGCCTTGCATGGTCCTCGGACTCAAGCCTCTGGGGAAACCAACTACTTAAAAAGAAGAATACAAGTTTTGGACAGAACCAAGGCCTTGCATGGTCCTCGGACTCAAGCCTCTGGGGAAACCAACTACTTAAAAAGAAGAATACAAGTTTTGGACAGAATCAAGGCCTTGCATGGTCCTCGGACTCAAGCCTCTGGGGAAACCAACTACTTAAAAAGAATCATACAAGTTTTGGACAGAACCAAGGCCTTGCATGGTCCTCGGACTCAAGCCTCTGGGGAAACCAACTACTTAAAAAGAGTCATACAAGTTTTGGACAGAACCAAGGCCTTGCATGGTCCTCGGACTCAAGCCTCTGGGGAAACCAACTACTTAAAAAGAGTCATACAAGTTTTGGACAGAACCAAGGCCTTGCATGGTCCTCGGACTCAAGCCTCTGGGGAAACCAACTACTTAAAAAGAAGAATACAAGTTTTGGACAGAACCAAGGCCTTGCATGGTCCTCGGACCCAAGCCTCTAGGGAAACCAACTACTTAAAAGGAAGCATACAAGTCTCGGACCCTCAACACCAAAAGGGCCGATATGAAATGGAGTAACATGTTTCTAAAAACATAATCAAAGTCGCTCGATGCTCAGTCACCCCCTTCAATGAATTATTTGGAGTTCATCGTTTCTCGGACAGCATTCCCGCACATATCACGGGACGTTCAACCGATACCTAGGTTAGTTTCCTGAATTTAACTTATTGTCAATTATTATTATGCCTGGTAGTATAGGTAAGTTAGAACGAATTAGAACGAGTTGAATCGCATTTCAAGGGGCTCCTGCCCTAAGTAGCGCTGAGAGAAAGCACATACAGGGAGTACACTCATTCACGAGGTGATGTGCCAAAAGAACCATACCCAAAAACAAGTATATAAACTGCTATTTTTATTACGATGAAGAAATAGTACATCGTACAATGAAAAGTTGGAATCAGCCTACGTCAAAGCTTACTACATGAGTACTACATAAGCAAGAAAAAGAAAAATACAAGAAAGCTGTAGAAAGCCGAGGAGGTATGTCGGAGGAAAGGTTGGCTACAGCTCCGAGACCTTATTCTTCCCCCGCACCCTTACCTGCCCATAACTCAGGCAGCCAAAAAGACCCAACTTGAACCTGACACCGTTGAAGAAAAGGTGCAGGGAGTTGAAGGTGATGGGGTTTTCTCTAAATATACACCTGCCGCAAAGCAGAGGCACTGATGGAGGAAAACCCTTCTTCTGCCATACCAAAGTGTTGGCATGAATAGAGACTGATTCGGATTTTGGCTAAAAGAGGGAGAGACGCCGTTCTCCCTCGGTGGAGATGGAAAACTCTCCTGAACTTGTGCTTCCTGTGTCCATACCTTACTGTTATAAGCCTCATGAAGACACGGCGCTTCTGCGGCGGAGACATTTCTTTCTTCCCAACCCTCACTTTCAACATGTAATGCCAAGAAGGGAGAACTCCGAATATGGAAGCTGTGATGTGGGAGAAAATCTGAAGGATTTGTGCGTATATAAAGCAACTTTCTCTCCTTCCCATTTATTGGAAAAGACAAGGTTATGGCAGTCAACTCATGTGGCTTCCCAAGAAACGCTACAGACAAAACAGTCTTGGCTCAACTTCCAACATCAACTGCAACCACAAGATTAAAGAGCCTCGTAAAGGTGCACCTCGGTCCCCGTGACATCAGAGAGTACCACGTGGCCAGAAGTTGCAGAAATATCTCTTAAATCAGGGGCTAGGTGGATTCGTGGCCCCGGGCCCGCTTTGGGTAAGGGCCCAGGTACTTTGGCCAACGCCGAGCAATGACCATGGCCGAGAACAACCACTGTTAAGCACCTCGGGAAATGCTCAAAGGAAGGGAAAATTTGAACTCAAGGTCTCGGACAGAACCTAAGGCTTGCATGGTCCTCGGACTCAAGCTAAAAGGGAAAACCAAGTACTAATGCGGACATTGGTCTCGGACAGAACCTAAGGCTTGCATGGTCCTCGGGCTCAAACTAAAAGGAAAAATCAAGTACATAAGATAAAACGCATAAGTCCTGAACAAAACCCAGGTTTTGCAAAGTCCTCGGACTCAGGCTGCCTGGGAAATCAACTGCCCAAATGAAGAAACTTCTCGGCTTAAATACTGGAAAAGGTTAAGGCTCGCGTATCATCGAGATGGCAGAACAACCTAATGATCGTCAACTTAAAGAGGCCATTCATCCGGTGGGTAACACGTCCTCGGATAGCTACTTCTTATATCTAATCGGAGCATTTAATACCCATCACGGCTAATTTTAACATAAGTCTCATTTCACACTGGTCGGATTGCTACGTTGAATAATTATTTCATTAAAGTCATCATGGCATCTTTTTATCAACGATTACTTTGGCCTTATTTCTTATTAATTGAAATGCTATACTATTATGCCGAGCAGCGCATTCACATTTGTTAAAGTATATAAACAAGACATACGAAATAGAGTAACAATCACTTTTATTAATATGAAAAATTGTTACAACCTACAAGGAAGGGCTTAAATGAGCCAATACAAAAAATGAACTGCTAAAACAGTAACAACATCCGTAACACAAATAATTAAACCATCAGGTGTCTTCTGAATTCGCCTTCAAAGTCTTTCTGAAATCTATGCTTCAGTACTGTTCACATCAGGAGAAGATCCTTATACAAAAATAATGAAGGACAAGGAAGAAGAATTGGAACACATGGAAGCACTTCAGCAAGCTCTTGTTGCTGAAAAAAGTAAGGGAAAAAGAAGATGGAAGACATGAGCGGGAAGGAGGAGAAGAAGAGGGAAGCAATGAAAAGAAAGTAAAAGGAGCAAAAGAGGGAAAAGGGGAGCCATATTAGGTATGCTCATGAGAGAGCAGATGGAGATGACAAGGGAGGTTTTTGACTCGGCCACATCGGAAATAGGATGTGACGAGCCCCTGCTTCGGATTTTGGCTAAAAGAATGGGGAGACAAACCTTGAGTCTCCACCACCCTTGCCCCGACCGAGCCATCTCAAGTTTCGTTAAGGTATGGTGTTTCTGGGAAAGGAGGGATTCATTCATGGTTGATCACTATGGGGGACGTGTTATCGACTGAGGAATAACCAGAGGGAAGAAGGGGATTCTGAGAAGGGTCTAAGGGATTCGCATATGAGAGAATCACCTTCTTATCTTCTCTCTTTATATAGGGAAAAAGACGAGGGTACGTGACACGCTCCGATCCTCTAAGAAATCTGCTAGTAAATGCAAAACCGTTTCGTTTCTCCAAGCTATCCATAACCGCTAGATTTAAGAGGCCTCGTAAAAGGAAGACATTAAAAGCGTACTATGGCTAACCAAACGGAATAAACGCATCACGCGTAAGTCAAGGGAAATACCACGTAGACCGGCGCATTCCTTGGGGAGGTGAAAAGTCGCAGACGTTGATTAAGGGCCGAACTTAATGAGCCGCAATAGAGTCTCGGTATCATCAAAACCCACCTTTCCAACCGAGGAGTTAGATAGCCGGGTTTTGAGGGGCTATTGTGGGGCCCGACAACAGATGGGCCAGATCCACCTATTCATAGGAATACTTAAGGCCCAGGCCGAAGAGGATAGTAGTCCCAGCCCAATAAACGCAAAGCACCAATGGGCCATAGAAACCGCCGAGGAGGGTACAGCCCTCGGCTAGCCCAGAGCTACACTAAGGAAAGGGGTAAAAGCGGCATAGGGATAATCTTGTAAGAAATCTAAAATATCTAGGAAAGGCTGCCCAAACTACCCGCCCTAGACGGAGTTTTGCCTCTCACAGAGTCGTGTCTCTTTAGCCTACTCAACCACTCCCAACAACTCAGGTCTTAAACTGATGGGACAAGTGTCAGGCTAGGAAAGTTCGACCCTACACGTGGACGAAGGAAATTGAATGCATGCTAATATAAAAGGAAAATTTGCAACCTAAAAAAGGGGCCTTCCAGAAAGAAGAGGACCAAAGGGGTGAACACCTCTAAATCACACAGGAAAAACTTAACAAAACCACAGCCGAGTAAACATGACTTAGCCTTTCGACCCCACTCTCTACAAATGATATTGCACGGGTCCATTTACGTGCGAACCCAACCCTACCGTGGTCCAACGCAAATCGTGTCCCTACAATTTATATTTGGAATAATAATAATAATAATAATAATAATAATAATAATAACAACAACTTTAGAATATGACATTCCTTTTCATGATTATTTATTATTATCTTCTTTTTTTTGAGAAATAATTATAACATGCTGCTAATCCCGCAGCTCGAATCCTTTCCCCCCTAAACTCCCAATCACTTTGTGCATGAAGAGGTGCCAATTCAGTTACAAGGCCTTTGGCCATGATTATTATCTTTGACAACAATTAATGCAAAAACAATCTAAAATTATCCATTAGTGAATTCACTAAAATTTGTCTAAACCATTTTGATTTCCTAACTTCTTTTATTGATATTGTAGTATTTATTTTATGTGATTAAAAATATTACTAATATGATAAATATATTTATTTTGTTATATTATTTATTTCAAGTATAATAATGTTTAGATGTCATTTTCTAAGATTAATAGGAGAAATAATGGATTTGAATAAATATGGTATTTTTGCTCAAAACCATTGAAACAAAGTCTAAAAAAAGAAAAAATAATATTAATAACACACGATCTTAGATGTTAAAAAAATTAATGATAGATATTTGCATTTGTATTTTATCAAATGATATTTGTATTCTTGAATAGGCAAAAAACATGCCTATTTATATCCGTCACTATATCATGTAGTTTTCAAATTTGTAAACACATATAAAATGATCAAGTCACTACACCATGCTTATCTTGTTTATAAAATAGAACGTTAAAAATTATAACTTTTTATAAAGAAAATTATTGAAATATTGGAGGAAACAAATAAGAAAATGTAATACACTTTTTGTAGAAACTTGGATATCATTAACTTACTTTCCATATCCTACTTAGATTGAAATTAATTAGAGTAATCATCTCTTATTGGGATTCTAAAAAACATCTCCCATTTCCTGAAAAGAAACATTAAACTCTTACCTATATAATAAGCAAGTATTTGTTTTCACAAAATTCATAATAAAGTTCTGTGTATTGTTCAAAAACTCATATAATCAAATGAATTGTGTTGATTTTATATGACTTGTTTTTATTTTAAACAAGTTGATCACATTGTTGGTAACCGTACTAGTGGCAAAATCGAGGCTTTGCTTGAAAATATTGTGTACGCAGTTCTATTTAATATTTTGGGACAAATCTCTATGCTTGTGGATTGGTGTTGTGGCTATGAGATGGTGGTTGGAAGTCGACTGGAACAAGTCTCGGTGCTTGTGGAGGAGATAGGTGTTTGGAACGAATCTCTATGCTTGTAGAACAATGTTGTGGCTATGGGTTGGTACTTGGAAGTCAACTGGAACAAGTCTCGGTGCTTGTGGAGGAGATCGGTGTTTGGAATGCATCTCTGTGTTTGTGATTTAGTGCTTGTGTCAGAGAAGGGTGCTTGTGGCGAAGAAGGATGCTTGTGTTGGCTTAAGGGTTTGAGTAGAGGGAAAGGTGATAGGAGGAAACCTCTTGGACAGGAACAGAGCCAGGATTTAGAATTAGGGGGGCGGGTTTGTTGTTGGCTATGTGGGGCAGCTCCGACCTCTGGCTTTACTACTACTTAGCTATTTGAGGGATTTTTTTTTTCTTTTTTGGTGTGTGTGACTTGATGTTGCTGCTCAGTAATAACAAAATTAAAGGGCCAGGTTTTTGTGTTGGGTAAAATTGGTTAATTAGGCTTGTTTTGTTTTAGATTTTCTATTGGTAATTTTTGTTGTTGTGCTAATTTATTAGGCTTGTATATTTTGTTTGAGTTTAGATCTATTGACTTTTTTATGGTCTTTACAAGGAGGAATACTAGAGTTAAAAACTTTTTTACAAATTGCTGATGTAGCGAGTGGTTTTTGGTAAGTCAAAAAGTGGTGTAAGCGGTAGGCCAAGTGTGAACCAATATAAATTTTCTACCTCAACAGTTAGTAAAAATGTTGTAGAAAAGTTTGTAGTAATAACATTACTCTTAAAAGAATTGATGATATTATTAAAGGAATGCAAAGTGTAATTTTATAGAACAAAATTGCTAAAATTAGTAACTGAGTAATATTTTTTTAGTAATATTATATGCTAATATATTTATAAAAAAAAAATTGGGGGCCGGGGGGGGGGGGGGGGGGGGGGTGGTGGGGCAACATTGCCCCCCACGTCAAAGCCTGCCTCCGTCCCTACTCTTGGAGCTCTCATCCATGGAGGCAATATCTTCAAGAATGGAGAGAGAGAGTGTATGTTTTCAGATTGGTTAAAAGGGAGCTTAGAGAAATAATAATAAAAAAGTGAGGAAAATGATTATTTAAATAAAATAGATGGTAGAATAGACAAACTTATGTGGGAGTTTTGGATAAATGGCTGTGTAAAATAGAAAAATAGGCTCTAATGTTAAAATAGACAAAAAATTTTGCACAGACTGATGCAATTGCTCTTATATTGTAAAACTACATCTATATATAATTATTAATAAAGTATGTTGAAAAATATTATTATTGATGAGGTTGGCTTCTCTCCAGTTTTAATACCTAATGTTTTCTCTGGTTTTTATCTGGATGACTGACACTTGGCAAATAAAAGATCTAAGGGCTAAAAAAAAAAAAAAAAAAAAAAACTCACATCTCTTTCTTTCTCCAACATCTCCTTCCACGGCAATTTCAAATTTTCTCTCCATTTGTCTTTCTTTCTCTCTCCAATATTATTTTCGTTATTTTATTTTTATTATTAATTTTAATTTTCAATCTTTCATTATATTATCAAAATATTTTCTTTAGTTTATTTATGTTTTGTTATTAGCCAATTCATCACTTGGACATTTTTGTTTTGTTTTACATGATACTTTCTTAACCAAATTCTAAAAAGCTTATAATATTGTCCTGGTATGGATAATGATTAGCTCCAAAACAAGTCATATAATTTATAAAACTATCTATATTTATTATTTAAAACAAGTCATATAACTCCTTAAAAAAAATCATGTGAAACCAATATATAAATGATCTCTTCAATCATCATATAATGGGTTGAAAGAAGATATCTCTAAGCCAATTTAGTTCCAAACATATTTGTTGGTATCTTACTTTAACCTATTATGTGGCAATTAAAGTAATTATCCATATATAATTTTAATCATATTATTTTTTAAATGAGTTATGTGACTTGTTTAAATAATACATGTGGGGAGTAGAAGGATCCCCGTCCAAATTAAAGCTCAATAATGAAATGGGCTGCTAGAACGAGATTAGGCCAGGCCTGGCTGCATGAGGGAAGTCCAATAGGGGGATAGGCTGTAAGGAAAAGGAAGTTTAGCTAAACCTCACGCCCGAGAAGGGAAATGCCATGGTAAAGTGATTCCCGTGAGGAGGATGGAGAGTTAACCATGTTTCTGGTCAGGTGCACGGATGATCCACATGTAGCAACCAGGTGGTGCTAAGAACCGCGGGAAACTTCTAGAACACGCAAGAGGATTGAAGATTTTTTATCTCTGCCTCAATTAGGGAGCCCTCACCTAACCTCTACCGCATTAAATGCGTATGGGATAGCTTGAACAGAAAAAATATCTCACAGAAGGTAGAATTCAGGGATAAGGAAGGGGAGAAAACCAATAAAGTAAGAAAAATATCTTTGGAGACTAGGTCGGCAATGTAACAGCTATAAAAGTAGGAACAGTGGGGAGGCCAATAAATAAGAGGAAAGCCAAGTTGAGAAAAGGGGATTTTTTTTTTCTTTTGGGGACGGAAAAAGGGGGATTGTATGAAAAGGTAAGGGAAATACTCTTGTAAGACTGATGATGAATAAAATCAATTGTTTGAGCTTCCTATCATGGAGTTTTTATTCCCGTTTATTTCTTTTTAATTAAATTTTGTGGGCTTGTCACTGGTAATCTACAGAGGACCTCGGGGAGGGGGGCTGGTTTTTTCCCTGTCCATAATTGGCGCAATCTATGAGAAATCTCTACTGAGCAGTAGGCTCAAAAGTTGGTTTATTTTTTATGGCTAATTGGTCTCGTAGCAGCCCAGCCCATCTGGAATTCAGAAGAATCTGTTCATGTGGAGCGACGAGTGAGGTCTGAGGTTCATGGGGAGGCCACATGGCCGCCTAGCCCACGTCCACAGGGACAACAATCTGCCACCAATACAAGTGGATCCTCACATTCTAATAGGGAGAAGGAAATGGAAGAGCTAAGGGAGCAAGTGGTAGTGCTGTAGAGGGAGGCGAAGAGGGATACAGAGTTACTACTTCGTAAGGATAAAGAACTTCGTCGTCGAAGGGGTCCGAGTCCAACACACAGTCATTCCCAGGGAGAGTAGCGTGTGGTGGATGATAGGAATAAGAAGAAAAAGACGAGTTATCCCCACGGGGAACATGAGGGGTCTCGTAGGGAGAGAACGGCCTCACCACCTTAAAGGAAAAGCAGAAGGGAAGAATAAGATCAAGAGAGGCATAAAGGTCTAACTCCTCAGCACACAATAGTTCCTCATTCCCGAGTTTCAGTGACATTGTCAGTTTTAGGAGATGATGTTATGGGCAAGGTTTTGCAGCAGATATCACAGTCTCCTTTCTCTGAAGAAATTGATTTGCCGCGCAGGTTCACAAGGTCAACCTTCACCATATATGATGGTAGGACAGATCCCATGGAACATGTCAGTCATTATACTCAAAGCATGGCCATATATGCTAAAAATGAGGCATTGATGTGTAAAATTTTCCATTCAAGCTTAGGGCCGATAGCTATGAGATGGTTTGATGGGTTGGAAAAAGGATCTATTTGGGGCTATGATGAGCTGATTAGAGCGTTTAGGGCATGATTTGTGACATGTAGTAGAACTCCGAAGCCTTTTGCCTCACTTCTTACAAGGGCAATGAAGGAGGGGGAAACTTTAAGGGCCTATTGATTAGAGCGTTTAGGGCATGATTTGTGACATGTAGTAGAACTCCGAAGCCTTTTGCCTCACTTCTTACAAGGGCAATGAAGGAGGGGGAAACTTTAAGGGCCTATTCAGATCGTTACTAGGAGTTATATAATGAGATTAGGGGAGAAAATGGAGGAATTGTAGCTAGTACTTTCAAAGTGGGACTCCCTATTGATTCTGATTTAAGAGCTTCTTTGGCCTTGAAACTAGTTACGGATATAAATAAGCTAATGGAGCAAGTAGAAGAGTATAAGAGGTTAGAAGATGACCAATTACAAGACAAGGCCAAGGCAAAGACTTCCACCATGGAGAAGAAGGAGGTTAAAGCAGATTAAACTCCACGATCTCGAAAAGACTTCTTCCCTCAGGTTCAGAAGCCGAGGTTAGAGTTGGTAAGCTCATTGTACAAAAAGCCCATATACCAAATTGTGGAAAAGGTAAAGAACAAGCCATACTTTCATTGACCAAACAAAATGAGTGGGGATGTCACAAGGAGAAATCAAAGTCTATATTGCTCATATCATCGAGACCAAGGACACATATCCGAAGATTGCCGAACCTTAAAAGACCATTTACATCAGCTGGAGAAGGCCGGTTATTTGGGGGAATTCTTAGTACGGGAAGATCCTCATCTGCAAGATCTGAAAGGGGTCGGCACCTCAAGAACTTCAGCCCCAGCACGGGGGCTTATAGGGGTAATACATACATCCAGTCAACGGGTAGGAGCTGCCGAAACTTCATCACGGATAATGGCTGTAGGATCCATTTCTGATCAGAATTAGATGGTCCTATGAAAAAGAAGTGGCGTTGGGAAGATGATTGCATTGGCTTTAATGCAAAAGACCTCAAGGATGTACTTCAGTCCCACGAAGATGCATTGGTGATAACGCTGCAGGTTAGAGGTTATGATATTGGAAAGGTTCTGGTGGATTAAGGAGGTGGAGCAAAAATCATGTATCCTGACTTATATGAGGGGTTAGGGCTTACCCTTGAGGATTTAGCTCCATATGATAGTCCTTTGGTAGCTTTTGATGGAACCATCACTATGCCAACTGGACAGGTGACTCTTCCTGTGGAGGGTTCTGATGGATCAAGGAAGTGGAGCAGAAATCATGTATCCTGACTTATATAAGGGGTTAGGGCTTACCCTTGAGGATTTAGCTCCATATAATAGTCCTTTGGTAGCTTTTGATGGAACCGTCGTTATGCTAGTTAGACAAGTGACTCTTCTCGTGGAATTGGAAGAAAGGAAAGTAATGGTCAACTTTATAGTGGTACACTCCTACTCTCCTTACACAGCAATCCTTGGACGTCCTTAGATACACTCCATGGGTGTGGTACCTTCATTTTTGCCTCAGAAGGTCAAATTTCCAACCAAGTATGGAATTGTTAACTTGTGTAGGGATCAACTTATGGCTTGCAGATGTTAGGTGGCCATTGTGGAACATAGGAAGGGAGAAAAGCCTGAGCCAGCAGGTCAGTTATAGCAATTACAATCACCTCCCAAGGACGTATGTGAGCGATTGGAAAAAATACACATTGACCTCAAGGATAAATATTTTCATTTAGGAGCGAACCTCCTGATCTTAGAAAAAGTAGAGTTAATTCTGTTTTTAGTAAGTAATCTGGATGTATTTGCATGAAGTCTGTATGAAGCACCTGGGGTGGACCTAAATTTTATTTTTCATCAACTAAATGTTGACCCCTAATGTCCGCCAAAGAAGCAAAGACCTCACAGATCCTCGGATGTACATGTTGGGGTAGTGAAGGAAGAGGTGAATAGACTTGAGGAAGCTTGGGCAATTAAGGAGGCTTTTTATCCTAAGTGGTTGGCTAACACGATTGTGGTAAAAAAAGAAAAATGAGAAGTAGCGAGTATGCATGGACTTCATAGATTTGAAGAGGGCATGTCCAAAGGATCATTTTCTCGTGCCCAAGATAGACCAACTTGTTGATGCAACTTTTGGGCACCCTAGAATGAGTTTTCTTAATGTGTTTTAGGGGTACCATCGCATAACTTTGGCCCCCAAAGACCAAGAGAAAACTTCTTTCATTACTCCCACAGGAAATTTCATTACAAAGTTATGCCATTTGGTTTGAAGAATGCAGGATCCACTTATCAGCGAATGGTGACTAAGATGTTCAAGGAACGTTGGGAAGAAATATGGAGGCTTATATAGAAGATATGGTGGTAAAAAGTAAGGTCGTGGAGGACCATCTTACAGATCTCGTAGAAACCTTTGAGACATTACGAAAGCACCATTTGAAATTGAACGCTTCTAAATGTGCATTTGGGGTAAGCTCGGGAAAGTTTTTGAGGTATTTAGTCACTCATCGAGGCATTGAGGTAAACCCAGATCAGATTGCAGCTTTACAAAATTTGAAGTCGCCAAGGAACCCAAGGGAAGTTCAACGACTTACTGGGTTGACCGTGGCTCTTAATCGATTCATTTCACGGTCTGCGGATAGGTGTCAACCATTCTTCCAGTTGCTAAAGATGTGGAAGGACTTTCAATGGATAGATGAGTGCCAATGGCTTTCGATGAGCTTAAATTCTACTTATCACGGGCTCCCATCTTGTCAAGATCGATTCCAGGAGGGACATTGTACATGTATTTAGCCATAACAGATTACACGGCCAGTGTGGTCTTGTTAAGGCTGGACCAGGGAGTTCAAAAGCCAATCTTTTATATCAACAAAACTCTTGTGGAAGCTGAAACACACTACTTACCCTTGGAGAAAGCTGCCCTCTCAATAATCCATGCTGTGTGGAAGTTGCCCCATTATTTTCAAGCTTATACCGTAGTTGTATTAACCAAACACCCTTTGCAGGCATTACTTAGAAGGTCAGACTTCACAAAAAGGATAGCCAAGTGGGGGACTTCCCTGGGAGCTTATGATATTCAGTACAAGCCCTGTACCTTCTTCAAAGGACAAGTTTTAGCAGAGTTCGTAGCTGAATTTACCCTTGGGCATCCAAAAATTTTGCAAGTGGAGAGAGGCAAGGCAGCAGAACTTCATGAAAGGATATGGCAGGTGTATGTGGATGGGGGATCAAATTGCCGAGAAGCAAGGGTGGGAATCATACCGATCTCTCTGGAAGGAATCAAAGTGGAAAAGTCATTAAGGCTAGGTTTCCCAGCGTCAAATAACGAAGCTGAGTACGAAGCTTTCCTTGCAAGACTAAGGATGTCTAGATAGGTAGGGGCAGATAGAGTCCAGTTACACTGTGATTCTCAGCTGGTTGTTGGTCAAATCTCTGGTGATTTTGAAGCCAAGGATTAAAGGATGATAAGCTATTTGAAAAAGATCGGAGTATTAAAGTGTCAATTCAAGGAGATGGAGATATTAAAAATTTCTAGGGGAGGCAACAGTCACACTGATTCTCTAGCTACTTTGGCTTCTTCGGTAACAGATCCCCTTTCAAGAATTGTGTCAGTTGAGCTTTTACCTCTTTCTAGTGTTATTCCTTCGGGTAAGAACTTAATTTTAAGCATACAATCGCCTGTGAGTTGGATGGATCCTATTATAGCTTATCTCCGAAATGGGACACTCCCTGAGGACAGGAAAGAGGCTAAACGGATTAGATGCAGATCTCTGTGGTATTAGGTATGTAAAGAGGGGAAGTTATATAAAAAGGTCATACTAGGGTCCTTATTTGCTTTATGTGCACCCCGAGGCAGTTGAGGGACTTCTAGAAGAATTACATGAAGGAATATGTAGGAGTCATACTAGAGGAATATCATTGGCATACTGAGCCCTCACTCAAGGGTATTGGTGGCCGAATATGCAGAAACAAACCGTGGACTTCTCCAAAAAATGTGATCAGTGCCAAAGGTTTGCCCATGGCATTCATTAGCCAGGGAATCTTCTTAATCCTATATCTAGCCCATGGTCGTTCACTCAATGGGGGTTGGACAGAATGGGACCTTTCTCGAGGGCAACAGGAAATAGAAGGTGGCTCCTGGTAGCAACAGATTATTTCACCAAGTGGGTAGAAGCAGAGCCCCTCGCTAGTATCAGAGATACAAATGTTACGAGGTTCGTTTGGAAGAATATTGTGATGCAGTTCGGTGTGCCAAGAGTTCTTGTGTTAGAAAATGAATTGCAATTTGACAGTAAGGCTTTTAGGTGATACTGTACAAAGTTAGGAATAATTGACAGGTATTCTACCCCGTCTTATCCGCAAAGCAATAGTCAAGCAAAAGCCACTAATAAATCCATCATTTATGGGTTGAAAAAAAGGCTTGATGAATCAGAGGAGCGATGGGTAGAAGAGTTACCAAGCGTGTTATGGGTATATCGAACTACCCCGCAACGTTCCACAGGAGAAACTCCCTTCTCCATGACGTACGGGGCAGAAGTTGTGATACCCATGGAAACAAGATTGCCTACTTCTCGGACAGATGTATTTAGAGTAGAGAAGAATGATCAGCTACCTTGCAAGCATTTGGATCTAGTAGAAGAAATCCGCGATGTTGCTTCAGCAAAGTTGGCCAACTACTAACAGAGGATTAGTCGAGGGTATAGCAAGGGTGTCAAGATTAGGGAGTTTATTCCAGAGGACTTGGTGCTTAGAAAAGTTTTGGGTAACACCCGGGATCTTACTATGGGAAAGCTAAGCCCAACCTGGGAAGGT
Source organism: Quercus robur (assembly GCF_932294415.1). NCBI lineage: Eukaryota > Viridiplantae > Streptophyta > Magnoliopsida > Fagales > Fagaceae > Quercus > Quercus robur. The sequence continues at coordinate 18,301,538 of NC_065535.1, read as the reverse complement.
CCCTATAGAGTCACATTCATTGCAGGGGCTGGAGCTTATTGACTAGAAGACTTAGATGAGAGACTTGTAGCAAGGCCATGAAATGTTTCTAATTTGAACAAGTATTAATTTTGATAATAATATAAGGTGTGTATTACTTGTACTGCTATTTTGTCAAAGTTCAATGAATGGCAACAAGTTCTATGAAAACATGACAGGAAATTATAAGAGCATGTAAATAAACCCTGCGGTACTAGACCCTATCTTTGCCTCGAGTGGATTTTAAGCTGAGTTCTCTGCCCTAGCCTAATCTCATCTCAAGATCACTAACAGAAAGCAAAATTAAAACTTCTTTGAAAATAAACCCCGTTGTACTAGACCCTGTCTTTGCCTCGAGTGGGTTTTAAGCTGAGTTCTCTGCCTTAGTCTGATCTCAAGATCACTAACATAAAGCAAAATTAAAACTTCTTTGAAAATAAACCCCGCAATACTAGACCTTGTCTTTACCTCAGGTGGGTTTTAAGCTCAGTTCTCTACCTTAGCCTGATCTCAAGATCACTAACAGAAAGCAAAATTAAAACTTCTTTGAAAATAAACCCCGCGATACTAGACCCTATCTTTGTCTCATGTGGGTTTTAAGCTAAGTTCTCTGCCTTAGCTTAATTTCAGGGCCACTAACAGAAAACAGAATTAAAACTTTATTGGATACAAATCTCGCGGTGTAAAACCATGATATTTCCTCGGATGAGCTTCGAACGAGACTCAAATGAAATGAGTGCTATAAAGCAAATATCTCGAGTAAGTGGTTGGGAAAATTTATCATTTTTGTTCGGTAGTCAATTATCAAAAGTTATCACAACTTAGCAAATTATTAATGTAGCAGAAAAACAGTGGCATTCTCTCCACGGGAGAAAAGTATAAAAGGTAGCAATTGAATGTATAAATAAACTCGAGAAATGCAAGCATGTAGTATAGATAAGTAAAAGAGAAACACAAGTATTTTCAGACAAACATTCCAAATGATAGGCCAAGAATGTATTAACCCTTTGTGATGAATTAATTGATTAATTAGCCAAGTTTATTAATTAATCAAATTAACATGCAATGTACGTGGCAGCACAAACAAATCACCAATTAAACTAAGTATGCAGCGTAAATTAAATTGACATGGTGATTTGTTTATGAAGGGGGAAAACCTACACAGCAAAAACCTCACTGGGTGATTTTAAGGTCACCACTCTCGAGAATCCACCATTATCAAAATAAGCAGTTACAAGTAAAGGAATCCCAGTACCTTATACCAACCTACAGTTGAACCCTAAGCTCAATACTCAATTAGACTTGTTCTGTAGTGACAATCTCTCATTTTCTCCTAGTACGTGACTAACCAATTGCGCGGATCCTAGTATGCGACTTCAATCACCAACTAGAGAAGGTTGTTGGCTATATAGTTCTTCAGTTCATCACATGATGAAGATCAAGAAGATCCTTGGTTACAAAACTCTACGGTGCACAAACACAGCAGCTTCTTCACAAGAAATATGAACTAGGGCAAATTTTATCTCCGGTCACAATTTGCTTGAACAAACTTTGCTCAACACTTGTGCAACTTATGTCACTTGTGCAACTTATGTCACTTTTGACGGCCCTTAAAATAATCCTTTTATATGTCTAGGGTTGTGAAAAAAGAAAGCCCAAACATATAATCACAGATTCGATGAAAAACAGAATAGAAAATCTGAATTTCATAAACCTCGACAGATACCCTATCTGTCAAGCCATGGGCTAGAACAGCTCTTTAAGGCTCGATAGATGCTAGCTATTGGGCTAGCTGTTGAGCTTTAATGAACAGAACTTTTCACACTTGAATCTTGGACAGACTTATATGGTTTTAACACTTGAACTTGAAACATTGTTTCTTGAAGTATTAAACACATCCTAGATCTACCAAAATACCAGTAAAGTGCGTTTTGTCAAAGAATTATCCAATTATATAAAATAGTGACATATGTTCCTAACAAGTGAATCACATATACCCTAACACCAAATACAAGTATTAAGCTATAAAGCAAAAGCCCCTAAAATCGGGAAAACTGTAGAATTGTCCTTAAAAAATAAAAAATAAATAAAAAGAGAGAAAGAAAACTAGAAACTTGAAGCTAAACACAGGGAGGTTCCTCGATTGAAGATAACGCCGCAGAGATGGTTCCCCCTCCCAAAGACGCAATAAGTCTAGCCCCCTCAACCTGGCGGACAAAAGAGTCATCATTAATGATGGCCTGGATCTCAGGGTTTGGAATGATGACCAACTCCTCAGGAATTGGAATGTTGTTCTCTGCCCTAAGAGAAGAGGAAGCCTCCAATTGCAACTTGTCCAGGGCAGCGGTCCATCCCTTAGAGAAGTAGGTTGAAAGATTCTACTGAACCTTGGGCTTTACAGTAGCAATACAGTCATACTGACCCTGGTAATAGGCATCTTGGATCTTAGCATCATCAACTGCCTCATAGCTTTTCAGCTCGGCACCTTTGTCTGCAAGAGCCTTCCTGGCCTGCTCCAGCTCCTTCTCCAGAATCTCTACTTTCTCCATGATGGTCTTGGTGTTATCTTCTACCTCAGACTGCAGGCTCTTTGACTCTGAGACTTTGTTCATAACATTCGAGATCTTCTTGAGAAAACCCTCGTTGTCATTACTCAATTCCTCAACCCTGGCCTTTACCGATAGTAATAATCAAACCGACCAATCAACACAAATTTTCTATGCGAATTGTCCAAATCTCAAGCTCTATGAATATGACCAACAATATCTGCAACATTAATCATAGAAAAACTACAATATAAATATATAATTCAAGAACAAAATTTTCACAAAAAGATAGGAAAACTTGTACTCACCTTTTCTTAGGAGTATGTGTTTTGTTTTGTTAATGGAAACTCTGCTTTTTCGATATTCATCATACCACTAAAAAAAAAATGATTGCACAAATTGCAGCCCAAATTAAGGGTGGGGGGGGGGGGAAATAAGAATATGAGAGAGAGAGAGAGAGAGAGAGAGAAACTAACCTCAATGCCTTTAAAAACTCAGAGCAAATATTATGCATTTGAGAGATAAATGAAAGCTAAATATGAAGATCTATGGGAGAATGAAATTTTGTGTGATTTTAAGTTTTAAGTGGTGGACGCATACAAAGGTTTTTATGTTTTTTTTTTTTGTGTGGAAAATGTGACTAAATGTTTCTGAAAGGTTGCATGTTTTACGTTTATAGGAACAATGAATGGGATGGTAGGGATTTTGTAGTGTGCAAGTTAAATGTTTTTGCTTAGGTGAATGAACGTGATTATTGTGATTTTCTTGACTTCCATGTTAGGTGTTAATGCATGCAAAAAAAAAAAAAAAAAATTGAAATTTTAGATAAGACACATGAAGCAAAATAAGCTATTCAATTTAAAATTTAAATTATATTTTCTCACAACTTTAATTTTATATATATATATATATATATATATAATGCATTTGGCACAAAAATTAAGAAAGAATTTTATCATTTGGTCCCCACATAAATTTAGACACATGGCACAAAATTATACTCTAATTTGAAATTCTAATCAAACTTTCTTTGAGTTTTGTCTATTAATATATATATATATATATATATACATTATTTTACAATAGACCTTACATCATATCTTCTATTCTAAGATTGTAACACATTCAAATAATTTAAAACAAACCCCTCCATATTGAAAAACTGACAAAACAAATATATTTTATAATGTGGCCCTATCTTATAAAAAGAGAGAGGGAGAGAAAGAAAGACAAAGGATGTGGAGATGTGTGAGAGAGTAAATTGAATATAAAAAATTAGAGAGGGAGAGAGAGAAGATGTGGGGGTGTGATTGGGGGAGAGAAAATTGAATAAAAAAGTAAATTGGTTTTGAGTATGCTATACAATTGTTTGATGAAATGACTGTGTGAGATATGACTACTGCATTATCTTAGACTTAGAGGATATGGTGGCTGCTTCCTCACACTTAGTATTGACTAGAATAATTGTTTTAGATTATTTAGTGTTAATTTGCAGATCATAAGATAGACACATTATTTTAAGAACTCAAGTCCAAGTTGTTAAAATTAGATTCCACCTTCATGGCCATTGAGTGTTGTTCAGGATTGGATCTAAAAAGTTAGGACTAGTTCAAGTTGTTAATAGGACTCAAATCAGGGTATTGCACCTGATGCAATTGTAATCAATGGCTGAGATTGAAAATTGAAAAAACAACTTTCAATCTCAACCATTAAATAAAATATATTAAAGGAAAGTTAAAAAGTAAAAAATGTTTAAATATTTGTGAGAGAAAGTGGATGAATTGCATCAAGTGCAATACCTAGTGCAATACCCTAAGTATTGCACTTAATCTTAATCTGTTGTTAATATATTCTACAGACTCCAAAAGCAAGCAATGAATATTTAGGTGTCTTTTCAAAACTCTAATAATTATTTATAGAATCTGGGCTACATGCTAAAATTCATGTCAAAGTTTGTTCGCCCATCCAAGCTGAAGCTTCCACCATTCTCTGGGCAGTGAAGCTTGCAATCAAAGAGCAGTGGAACCTTGTCTGTTTTGAAGGAGATGCCAAGGCCTGTTTTGACCCTCTATCATCCCATGACCTCCCCCCTGACTGGACTATTAATACCATCATCAATGATATCCGCAATCTTGCTCGCTCTTTTTCTTGTTGCAATTTCATTTGGGTCAGTAGAAGTTGTAATGCAGCAGCTCATGCTACTGCCAAGTTTGCTTTACTTTCTAGTCCTTTTTTGTGTTTTAATAAGGGTAATCTTCCTGAGGTCATTGAGTCTGTTTGTAAAAAAGATTACCCTGTTTGTTCTGTTTCTTGAGTTTCAATATCAATGCAGATTATCAAAAAAAAAAAAAAAAATCTACGTATGGCAGGTTCAAAAAAATTAATACACAACTTACAGATTCAGTGTGACATGTCAAAGAGTGAACTAAGCTAACATCAACAGCATTCCAAACACATATTCTGCAATCTGCATAGTTAAGTACCAAAGACAAGTCATAACCCAAAATAGGTTATAAAAACTGATTCTGTCTAATTAAAAAATGTGCAAATCCTGGATAGACTATCCAGAAGAAAGCAAGAATGGGCAAATGTAGCCCATAAAAAAACAAGATGAATAACTGGGGATCCAACCCACACCCCACAACAGCCAACAAGGGGGAAAAATAGACAAATTGCTGAGTACTTTTCAAAATAAAGAAGATTTAATAAGATGTCTAACAGACAAACTACAATTCTTAGTACAAAATGCTGGGTTGCTTAATTTTAGGATGCACAAAAACTGAATGAGGCTAAAATTTATGAAATGGTAGAATAGAAATATTTTAACTAAAAGATGCCATGGGTGGAACCTATTGGAAACAAGAGAAAGTAAAAAGTAACTACAATCATTCAGTTGTGCAAGGGAGGCCAACGAATGCAGTATAAAAAGAGAGTGATCTGCTTGAATTGAAGCTGCTATGAGGATAACAGAGAAGCCAATCCTTTATAGGAATATTAGTTAGTATTGTACAGGGTCAATGAATGGGGTGAGTTCATTAAAAATTCAAAGACAATAAAATGGCAAAAAAGAAAGCATTCATTCCCCTTCTATATCTTGCATCTGTAGTATTTTTTCCCTGGTGGATCTATCTCTCATTTACTAAAAGTCTGCACAACAATGGTTGACCAAACAAGAAGAGACATGATGGTTTACAATAACGGTGATGATAAAGCTTGATGGCAAATGACTGCCCCTGAAATTATCTACATTTTTTGGATTTAAGGCTTTATTGAGGTAAGATCCAGGACAAGTACACTCAAGAGGATCTTATGTTAATAAATTTTTCTTTCCAGTAAAGTACCAATTCAATGTATTTACTTTACCCATGAAAGCTGCAAGCACAAAGCGGTTATCCAGACTTCATACAATCATATTATCACCCAGCGCGGGGGGGTGGGTTTTGGAAGAAATCTCTGATGTGGGCCTCCTCGAGGAGGTTGTGTAGGCAATGGAGGAGGTGGAACTTTTAGATGATATGCACATGTACAACGTCCAAATTTTCCCTAAAATAATGAGATAGAGAGGGAATCAAATTCCACATGCTACATATTTTTATAGTTTATTTTATCAAATTAAACAATATTAAAAATAAATAAATAAATATTGCAAAAAACCCAGCTAGAAAAAAATTTCAAGGAAGTTGAACAGCACCAAAACTTTGGAAACTATAATGGTAAACCATAGATAGGTTCACATGGGATCTACGTGGTCTTGGAACCCAAATAATTGCACTTCAGTCACGAGAACAGGTAACTATGTTGTCATGACAAAACCTGAGAACATTACAATTCAAGGAAGTGGTGCTAAGTAAATTTAACAACAAGAGCAGGTGTGTGAAAAAGCTCATCACAATATATGTTAATGGATAACATTAGATTACTTTAATTTTGAAAGGAAATAAGTGGATATATTCCTAAACAATAATGCATTCTACCAATTCTTCACTACCTAGATCTTGCACATAACAAGTTTTCTGGACTAATTCCCAACTGTCTGGCAATCTGTGTACTTTGGTCTACGATAATAGTAGTTTTGCTTAGAATCTATTACACAAGCATACAATTATTACAAAGAGATCTTGACTGTGGCAGAAATCTAATGCCATTGACCTCTCTGGAAATAACCTTACAGGTAAAATCCTTGACTAGATAACAAGCCTCTCTGCACAAAGTATCTTGAATTCATCCATTAATCTAACTAGGATCATCCTGAAAGGTTATGCTTCTATGCTAGCATCGGACTTGGATTTGTTGCAAGCTTTTGGAATTGATGCATTGGTACTTTCATTTCTGTGATGACATCAGATATAGGATAGCAGTAATAATTGCATTGAAAGTTGTTCCCTTGAGCTGGAATATGTATAATACAAGTTTGCAGATGGAAAAACATTGTAAGCTGTTTGTTACTAGGGTCATGCTCTATGCTTTATCTTGTAATGCTAAAAACTATGGAGTAATGCTATAGCCACAAACTATTGATGTCGCAAATTTTTACTAGTTCTCATTTGAAAACACCACCATTTTACTTATCAATAATATTTCACTACATCAGCAATTTGTAAAATAGTTTGTAGCTTTAGCATTTTCCAAAACTATGATATAAAATAAGGCATTACTTTTTCTTTTCTTTTTTTGAGGAACCGCTAAGAAAATATAAGGCATTATTTAAATGGATTATTATTATTATTATTATTATTATTATTATTTATTTATTGGGGTTTTAAAGAAGAAAAATAATATGAGACAAATGACTAAAATTAGCCCAAATTTTTTTTTGGGCATCTGCATTATCACACTCATTTGAAGCTAATGTCTATGTTCACTGCAATATGTACACAAGGCGACACTTAATTGGGAAGCAGCAAACCTTTAAATCTCCACTCTATCAATTCCACTGTCATCTTCATTCTCTGCGCTGAACTCCCCCCGAGAGATCATATTCATGAAGGCCTTTGTCGCTTAGCCAACAGCATGAGAAGTCTTCTTTGCAGCTCCAGCAACAACAGGTTGCAAAGAGATGATGGGCAGGCTCGCTCTCTCTTGAATCATTGCTGTATCATACAAACATGACAGTCCTCAATATAGGAAAGGGGAACAATATTAATAACCAGAAACAAAATTAGAAAGGAGAGTTGGGGTGAGAGAGAGAGAGAGAGAGAGAGAGAGGGGGGGGGGGGGGGGGGGTTGTTTGAGGTAGAAGAACAAAAGTTGCAGCTCCAACATACAGATAGTTTGCTGGCGAGCAACTGCACCAATTTGTCGAATTCCAGCTTCTGCCGCTTGCACAGCTTGAGTAGATTTGCTGACCCCATCAGCTATCTCTTGGCTGAGCACCAAATGGAATAAACATATATTAATATCAAAGCATCAGCGATGAAACAGCAGAAGTGAGAATAATACAAACATAGAGTACAACAATCATTTCCATAATAAACTATTCAATTAAGAAACAAAGAAGTGTTTTACCCAGCAAGATGGGGCTACAGGACTCCTGGTTTTTTTCTCTGGACTATACATAGATACTGAATAACCCTCAAGAAGGTCAAGGTAACAAAAGGGATCCCGTTTATGATTTATGAGACCCAAGTAAAAATTTAAGGAAGGTCCTTTCAGATTACAGAAGGGAGTCCATGTATAGCTTATGATAAACATGTGCAACAGAGCAAAAAGAATTATGGTAATTTACCCGTAGCATTCCACAAAACAACCAAAAATTGAAATAAAGGAAGAAAAAAATTAAAAGGATAATCAAAAGTAGGGAGTTTACTATCACCTTAAATCACTTCGTTCCAGTGTAAGGTCACTGATTTCCATGCCAGATAGCCTAATGGTAGCCATAGTACTAGGGAGCTCCTCACGAGCTGTATCTGCTAGCTTTGAAAGAGATGTTGCAGCTCTCCCCATTGCCTTAAGGATATAAAGGAAAAAAAGATACGTAAGAACCAATGTTTAAAGGGGAAAAAAAAACTTTGTCATCAAGCTTCAGAAGATTTATATATCTACAATCAGAATCTACTAAAAATAAGAGAGGGGAAAGAGAAAAAAGGGGGGGAGCAAGAGACAATCCCAAGCATCAGAATGAAGCAGATAGAAAGGTATAAATAAAGCTTTGAAATCTGATAAACCTTTTAATTTCAAAATTATAATCTAAATAACTTGAAAACCTCTTCAAAACATGAATGGAAGATGCTTTGCACAATTCTTAAGCTAAAACAAAATTAGCTTCAGAGTTATTAGTACGCCACCTCAAAATCTTCGATGGCCGACTCTTTGAAGGAGAATATTCCAAAGTTCAAAAATTCCTGTTCTGTGAATATACCTTCATTTTTTAATCTTATTTTCCTTTCAAAATTGAGTAGCCCGATATTGCCCCTTGGTTCTTTTTTCCTTTCAAAATTTAAGCAACCTGATATTGCCCCTAGCGCAACCACTGCATAAAGTAAGCAGCACAGATAATATGAAACATCATAAAAATCAAATGTAAGGTCAGTCACTAACTGGGGTGGACTAACCTGAATTGCACATAATTGACATCATTCTCATGGCCAGACAACAGATCCAACTCAGGTACTGGTTGATCCAGGTCCTCTTGGGTACATTTAAAATCACTCCAAACCTGCAAGTACATGGTTCTTGATGAACATATCCAACAAGATATATCTAACCAAAGTAACCAATACAAGTAAGCTAAATTTTAGTAGATGAATCATATGAACTTAATTCAAGGGTATATGTTTGAACGCACCCTTGCAAAAGTGTCAGAGCTAACAGTAACAAAAACAGTTCTATTGGCATTGTAAGCACAACAAAGCATCTGATGGCTCTGTGGGCCATTACTTGAGGAGGGTCTGTTGCTTGACAGACCATTGCTATTCCCTGCAGTAAACTTCACAGTTACTATGTAAGTGAATATCACAGAAATATTAGTTAACTAATAAGCAACAATGCAGAAGCAATCATCTAACCATTTAAAATGTCTGTAGGTTTCGGAATGTATACTCTTGGCTGGAGGTTGGAATACCGAGCATCCCAGATTCGACAAGTCCCATCATCATCACCTACAAGTAAAAAAATAAAAATTTGTAGGTCAAAATTTTTTTTTTAATCTTTTTTTTTTTTTTTTTTTTTACAAGTAAAAATTTATTGAAAAAGGAAAATGTGCTGACACACAGATGCGTGCAGTCCCATTTCAAAGAAACCTACAAATGCTGTAAGCATGGATGTGATAACAAAAGAAAAGAATTCCATCAAATCACTGTTAATGCCAAAGATCTTGCTAAGTGTCAGGAGGTGCATAGAATGAACAAAATATGAAAATACTTGAAACTAGGAAACAGAACTAATCAGTATTTTTAATTCACAAATAATCACAGCAGATCAACTGCACAACTAAAGGGAAGCAACAGGGAGTGATAACTCTAAAGATGGGGCTCACGATAAAAGCTGATATATGGCACTTGGCCTGGGACTAAATACAATATCAGTAACAGCTCCAGTGTGCCCCCCTCAGAACTGAAATTGGCATTCCATCTGGCAAACGCCACTGAATAGACCAGAAAGAGCTAATCAAATGTCAAGGAATTTGGAAGGAGCATACTAAAATGTAAGGTAGGATATACTTACAACTCGAATGACAAAGTCATTTGAAGCAGATGCCACCAAAGCGTTGTTTGAACTTACAGCCAAGTCAGTAATGTTACCCTTTAATCATATACTGAGCAGATAAAATTAAAAATATATGGAAAAATAGTAGAACAGGCTTTATTATCAAATTATAAGCTCCACTTATTATATGGACAATCTTAACTCACTTCATGTCCATGACAGCTAGCCAAGCAAAATGCTGTATCCATTGACCAAATCTTGACAAGACAATCATCAGAACCAGTGATTACATATCTTCCTGACCTATCAAAAATGGCTACAAGATCGAAGCAAAGTTGTTCAAAATAATTGTCACCACTAAATTTTGTACTAAAGTTGGCACTATGACAATAAGAATCACAGATTCATATCGCAGAAAATGTTATGATGGACAATAGATATGTTACATAATACATACATGCACGTATTACCAAAAGTTTCTGGGGGTGCTGAACAAATAGCAGTAGAGCAGTAATAAAATGCATATGTTTCGTACATCAATCTCAGCAAAATTTCCAAAGAAACAATAAAATGCATATGTTTCGTACAACAATCTCAGCAAACTGATGTTTGATTGCTTACTTTATGGTAAACCAGTCCAAGATGAGCTCCTTGAGTTCAAAAGATGACTGCCTAGCATGGGCAGCAAGAGACCCATCTGGCGTTTTATCACCTTACAACTTCAGCCACAAGTCTTTGTTCTTATTTTAACTTTTCTTCATTTTTTCTACGCACTACTAGTGAAATTTTTATAAAGCGTCTGGAAGTGGCTTTTGTTTGAAAGCTCATTTACAAAGTTGATTAAACCATACTTATACCTAAAAAAGAGTGAAGAAAAAGCAGAAAAAATGAATAGGGTTTCTACTTTAATGATTGTTTGAAGCTTCGAAATTTGAGAATGCCTTGCAGAGTTGCAGGTCATGCACTCTTGCTTATACTGTGCATTGTAATTTTGTTAGGTTGATGAGAAAATAAAGGAAACTGATAAAAATTATTTTGTGATTTCTTTTATTGAAAATATAAATTTGTTTCCTTATTTCATAAGGATATTTTTGGAAATTCAATCAAGCTTGCTACGTTGGTTTAATCAAAGCTTTCACACAATCTGCTCTATATGCTGCATAGGCTGAAATGAGATGCCATTGAGTCATTGATCAGGTCTCCAGAATCATATATCAGTTTTTGATAGGTAAGAGGAGAATATAACGTTTTATGTAACATTCGTGGATGATGGTTTTCCCAGCTGGGGCTGGCATAAAATACAAATTATATTTTTTTCACAACTGCTGGCATGGTATGTTGTGATTAGAGAAACATCCATTTCACTTAGATCTACCGTTGACACCATTATTAAGCACCAATCACAACAGTCCATGAAAGCAGCTGCAAAAAATGCGATAATCTTGTGTCCCTAGATTTATCCAATTATATTTTCTCACAAGTCATCTATAAACATAAGAAAGATCCTTTTTTTTCCATGGAAAACAAAGAAAGTTTTCCACCAGAGGCATATGTGAGAAATTCGAACAAGTACGGATGCATAATAATATATAATTGGCATGAGCTAATTTACAGGAGAGCAACAAAAAATACATTCATAATAGCATTCTTTAACCTAAACTATCCAATCAAAACTTTAAGCAAAATACAGAACAATAAGAATAAGACTTCTTTAAGTTGACAAGAAAAGAGAACCAACAAAATTGGATATTAATTGTGAAAGAAGAGGGGAAAAAAAAAAAAAAAACAATAAAACTACAAGTTCAGTCCTAAGATCAAGAAAAATGTATGCCAGCCTTGTTAAACAGAGAGAGTAGGTACAAGAACTCCTCTAGCTTAAGCTTGGATGACCTCTTGTCTTCAAAATTTCCCTCCTTCAACACACCCAAAACCTTGTTTTTAAACTCGGATGTTTCCCCATCAGCATCACCATCTTCCACATCCATTTCATCATCTGCTCCACCATCCTCATCGTCGTCATCCATCTCCATGGTTTCAACCTCATTAGCATTCCCTAACCTCAAAGAAGCCATTTCAGCATCCCCATTACCAACCGAAAGATTTAGCGCTTGCAAAGTCTTGTAGTTCTTCTCCAACAAGGAGAGAACATTCTTCTGCCTAAAAATGGCACCAAGGGTCTTGTTCTTCCTATTAAAACAAATTCTCAAAAACCCATCCCACTCCTTCTGCTTGACTTCAATTCGCGGCTTCCTAGGCTCAATTCTAACTACAGACGAATCTACCTTAGGTGGAGGCCGGAAATTGTTTTTACCAACTTTGAGGAGATGGAAAACTCGAGACAGTAATTGGGTGTTCACCGTGAGACGACAATAGAGTTTATCACCAGGTTGAGCCACTAATCTCATAGCAAACTCCCTTTGGAACATAATAATAGCGCACCTAAACGCGGGTTGGTGATTCAATAACTTGAATGTCAGTGGCGACGAAATTTGATAAGGAATGTTGGCCACACAAATATCAAAATAGGGAAGCTCGGTCTTAAGTACATCCCCTTGTATCACCTGTTGTTAAAATCAAAAACCATTTCCCTAATTCAAACGCCTATATATATGTATATATAATGGAAGAAAGAGTTTTAGAATGAAATTGGAAGGTACCTTGAGGCGAGAGGAGTGAGGGGTGCCTTGAAAGCGGCGCTGAAGCTCGAGGACCATGCGAGGGTCGACTTCAACGGCGATAACTAACTTACCGGCTTCGAGAAGCTTCTTGGTGAGGTTACCGGTACCGGGACCGATTTCGAGGATGGTATCGGTGCTTTTGATGCCGGATTTTTGGACGATGGTGTCGACGAGCATAGGGTTTTTGAGGATGTGCTGACCTTTGGATTTGTGGAACGATATGCCTCCCTGGTACGGTGCGCTTGTTCCTTTTGCTTTTGGCTTCTCTTTCCTTATTTTGCCTCCCGCCATTGCTGCTTCTCTCTCTCTCTCTCTCTCTCTCTCTCGCAGTGTGTATGAGAGATAGAGAAGGTGTTTAGTAATTAGGGTTACGGTTTTAGGTTGGGTTGTATTAAATGGGCCAGGTGTTCAATATGGGCTAGATTGGGCTTTTCAAGACCTAATTATTTCTCTCAAGTGGGTAATCTCCTCGTCCCAAAAATACCGTTTGATAATGCAGTCCAAACAACCGTTTCAGTGTTTAAACATTGTGGGACAAAAAAACAACTTTGGCAGGAGATTTCTCTGAGGAGTATTTTGAGTTACATTACTTATTTTAAAAACACTGAATTTAGATAACTTCTTATATCTGTTTTTAGTTTTCAAATAATATTTTCCATAAAAAAAAATTCAAATAATATTATTCAATGACACTTTTGTAAATATGTTAAAAACTGTAAGTCCCACTTGATTAGACCACATGAGGGAACTTTCTCTCTTTTTAAATAAAATAATAATAATAATACTTTTATTGTACTTGTCAGCTTTTAATAATAAAAAAACTCAAACACATGGTACCAAACACATTTTAAAATATGTTATTTGAAATATGGAATCAAACACACTTTTTGTATTATAAATACTTAAAACATTTGTTTTTATAACACTTTTTAAATCACAGTTTTCATATCATTTTGAATAACAATACTTGAAATCTGCTATCAAACATGCCCTAAGTTATTATAAAAAGTATTGTTCTTTTAAATATTGTTCTTTTTCTTTTGTATATAGGGAGGGTAATTCCCTTGTCCATCTTTTGGCCCAACAAGCAGCTTTGGTAAATTGGATAGGGCCAGTTCCCTTCTTTGGTCTCCCTAATTTGGTTGCTCAAGCGATTGACAAAGATGGCAACAAGCTCTCTCCTGTTTTGTAATCTTTTGGTTTCTGTTTTAATAAAGAGGTTAATTAGCAAAAAAAAAAAAAAAATGTTATTACAAAGAGTAATTCATTAGGATTGCCATAAGATACTAACCAGAGGTTTTGAATTCAAAATTTCATGATATCATGAGATTTGAAGAGCCAATAAGCCAATTACTTAGATTGATACAAACCAATTCTAAGTAATAACAAGAAAGGAGAGGTTTGAGAAGAAGTGACAAAAAGAATAACCATTACAAACCCATCAATATGAAGGAGGGAACAAAAAAAAAATCAAAAGCAAAACAATATTGCGAACACTCAATTGATTAGAAAAAGAATTATTAACAATTTTTTTTTCTTTTTTGGAGAAACAAACACACACATAAGGGAGAGGAAAAAGAGTTCTAACACAAAGGCACACCACAACCCCACTCAAAAAATTTGAGCTTAATTATTGGGAGAGAATTTCCTTTTTTTACTCTTTCTAATGTATTATTCTTATGAGATAATTACACTTTCCTCCCTTAAGGTTTGGGAGAATGATACTCCACCTCAAACCTAAAGGATAAAAAACACTCTCCTTCCTTAAAGTTTGAAGAAATTAACACTCTCCCATCCTTTTGTTTATATTAATAATGAAATATTCTAAATTTTTATAAGGATCTCTTTTAAAAAATTTAATCATGGCTAGTAAAAAAATAACCGATAAATTTAGAATAAAATGCAAAAGTTTCAAGCACCAAAAATCCAGTTGAAAGAGAGGAATCCTTATAAATATATATATAGAGAGAGAGAGAGAGAGACACACACACACACACACACACCTCTAAGTACGCACGTTGTGAGTGCTTAGGGGCTATTCTATTTTTTTTAGGTAAATATTAATAATTTGCATATATTATAATATAGAAATACAAATTTTTATTTTTCAAACAAATAGAAAGGATAAAGTTTAAAGATTAACAATAAAAGTGTATTTGAGAGTGGTGTAGTAATATAGAGAAAATTTTGGGTATGAAAAATAAGATAAATATGAGGAGAAAGAAGGCTAAATTTTATTTTTTAAATTGAGGCTTTTTTTTTCTCTGTTTCATTTTTTCTTTTTGGTTATACTTTTCAATTATATTGCAGCATAATTGTTTATTTTTATTTTAAGATAATTTTCTCAAAGTTCTTTTTTGCTCACTCAGTAAGTTATTCTTAAAAGGCTTTTGTGATTTTGAGCACATTTGTATGATGTGCCTCGTGTAGTTGCTCAAGATGATAACAGCCATAACCCATAACTTTTTCTACATGGTCAAAACTTTTTGGTTGGTAAGTTTTTGGTTGTTAGGATGCAAAGTTCTTTGAGTGTCCTCTGTCAAATACTCTAATTTTTTTTTGGAATCTGTAGCCACTACAGTTTCCTTCACCAAGTGCCCATCTCCAAATGTCTTTAGGGCATTCACATTCCATATTTTCTCATATCTTTCGACTATTCTATTTTACCATCTTAAAAATTATTTTATCTGTTATACCATACCATTTTATAATACACCCAATATCCCAACTTTTATTTTACAATACAACACATTAAAAATAATAAAAATTACACAATAAAATAATAAACGAATTATCCATTTCTCCTCTCTAATTTCTGTCCCTACCTCTATGTCACTCTCTCCACAACCAAACAACCCAATTACCACCACGCCACCACCATGCCTACAATGCCACCACTGCCCATTGCCAACCAAAATCCCATCGGAACCAAAAACCCAAATTAAAAAAAAAAATTAAAAAAACCAGCAAATACCTACCAAAAACCCAACAAACCCATTAAAAAAAATCCAAACAACCCAGTCACCACCACCACACCACCACCACACCACCACTTTCCACCAAAATCCCACAGGAAACAAAAACCCAAATTAAAAATAAAAAAAAATAAAAATAAAAAACCCAGCAAATACCCACCAAAACCCAGCAAACCCATTAAAAAAAAAAAAAAAACCATAGGTTTAACCACTCCAATTCCCTGATAATAAACTTCAAAAAATAAAATAAAATCAAAAGGAAAGAAAGAAAGAAAGTACAAGCAAAGGCCATCAATTCATGATCAAAACAAAGTATTTGTCTCTGAAAAAGAAAGACAAAGAAAACCCAGACCGTGAGGGAGAACTTAGACCATGAGAGAGAGGTGAGACGTTTTGGAAAAACCCAGAAAGAGAGAGAGGAGATGAGACAAACGAAGAGACAGAAAGGCAGATATGTTATGCGGGAATAAAAAATGATTATTTAGTTTTACAATTGTGCTACAGTACCATCACAAATTTGTGACGATACTGTAGCACAATTGTAAATTTTTTTAGGATGCCAAACCGGATAATGAGATGTTTTTGTGTTTTGATGGTAAAATATATCTACGTATGGCATATGGTAGTGACTAGTGCAGGTGTGAGTGTTCTTATAGGCTTAGTTTTAACATGTTTTATAGGGGCATTGAAGACCTATGCGTTGTTGGCACATTTATTAATTGCATTATTTCTGTTCATTTGGCAGGTTATTTGTAGTTAGTCACTTATTCCAAGACTACAAAAATTTATACTTTTCCGTCTTTTATGTGAAGTAACAGCCTACTCAATGCTGTTTAAAAATGGCTTTAGAATTTCTATAGCCAAATTTCTAAGACCGCAATCTTTTCAAAATGATAAGATATTATTAGTGCAATCCAATATGCAATAATAACACTATTCCACGTTTTCACCAAAATCATAAAGGTGTATAGACCGAGTTCCTGAAAACGAAAAAATGAATACACCAAACCAAATCTACATATACCTAAATATAAATAAAATCACATTGATTCTCAAAAAAAAAAAAAAATACAATCACATTGATGGTAATGATGCATCTTCTACATTTGACTTTAGAACCGTCAACTTATAAGAAAAATATACACTTTCAAACCAAATCAACTAATAAAATGAAATATAATCAAAACACACAACAACAAAAAAAAACAAAAAAGAAAAAGAAGATAACAACCTACCCAGACATATCCCAAACCCTCATAGTCTCATCTTTACTCCTTGTATAGCATATTAGACTCCAATAGCAATGCAATCCCACTCACAACCTGTTCATAAAAATTAATTTAAAAAAGAAAAAAGAAAAAGAAAATCAAAACCGTTATTATTAACATAGTAATTATGAAAAAGCTTTTGTGATCTTGAGCACATTTGTATGATGTGTGCTCAAGATGATAATAGCCATAACCCATAACTTTTTCTACATGGTCAAAACTTTTGGTTGGTCGGATGCAAAGTTCTTTGATTGTCCTCTATCAATCAAGATTAGCTATTAGTGTAATCAAAAAACAATTGGGCTTTGTCCCACATCAGATGCGTGAATCTGTGTGTTTATTACTTGCTCCACGCAACTAACTATCACATGCAGTTTTGTTTGTGCCGTGTTGGGGAAAATGGACGTTTGTCCCTAATTTACAAATTATGTAGCAAAATGTTCTTATTTTTCAAACTCAATTTTAACAAAATCAAGTTACAGGTGAAACTCGACATTAGCAATGTTGAGCTCTAGGCATATTTTGCCACTTAATTTTTTTTTGAAAATTTAAGTGAAACTTGACATTACTAATATCGAGTTCCATTTAAAAATATTCATATAACTTGATTTTGAGGATAACAAGTTTTACACATAACTTGATTTTGCTAAATAGTTTCAAAACATGGGTATTTTACTGCATAATTTGTAAATTAGGGATAAATGCCCGGCATGTTAATATAATAAAAGAAAAGATTAGCTATTAGAGTATGCAACGCCTGTGACCAAAGTAACTTCTTCTTCCAATTCTTAAAGCAAATACTTTAATTTTGTTTGGAATCTGTAGCCACTACAATTACTTCCACCAAGTGCCCATCTTCATGTGTCTTGAACTCTCCTCTATATTTATTGTTCCATCCCATAAATACTACAACATAATAAGCACTCTTTACAGTGAATCTCCCGCTTAGGGGAATATTTCGAATTATTTCAAGATCCCAAGGCAAAAATAGTGTCTACAATTTGTCCATTCTCCATCCTCGGGTCAATTAAAAAAGCAATTTTTGTAGCATGTGCCATGTTTACAATAATTGTATACTTGAGGCGCGGTAACACATCAAGCACATAGGCTTGGATTATAGTTTATACATATTTAAATTAAATCAGTTGCTTTTTTGGCATTTTACATATGAGAAATTACATACATATCTCATGGACTTATGATCTTAGTCTTAATCATGGTCTTAGTTGGTTACAAGACTACAAAAATTTGTACTTTTCCGCCTTATATGTGAAGCAGCAGCCTACTCAATGCTGATTAAAAATGGCTTTAGAATTTCTATAGTTGAATTTTTGTCAAAACTTCTTAAAACTAATTCTTTATATATATATATATATATATATGGAAAACTGTGAACTTTATTAATTAAGGAATATAAATGGCATCATGGACAAGAGTTTATTCAAGAAAATAAGGATTTTCTTCGATTTAAATAGAAAAATCACTAATGTTAAAAACATATTTTACTAACAAATAAGCAGGTCTATTATCTTGTTTAGGGACATGGAAAAACTCAACACGTTGACCACATGCAAAGATGAAACTATGTCATATAAGATAAGAGTCACCAGATTCTCAAAAAAAAAAAGATAAGAGTCACCAAGATGGGTGTAGGGCTGCGCTCCGCCAAAGAATTAGAGATAATCATCTCGAATAAATTCATGTATATCCATATCTTTGGCAAACTGCACCCCAACCTCGTATATTTTCCTAGATGATTAGATGGGTTTTTCACCCAATTGGAAGTGTACTGTTTTCGGCCAGGCCATTGGACTGTGCTTTTGACAATTAAATAAGGCCATTTAGGAATGTCTTAGACCCAAAATTTTTTTTTTAAACATGAGAAGCTTAAGCTTAGGGCCGGAATAATAATAAGGCCCTTTGCTATCGCAAGAAAAATAGGCCCCTTGTGTCCAAATTTTGACTGAGCCTGCTATACACTGTCAACAAAATTTTCCCCTTGATTACATTTGAACCCATGAATCCATGACCCGTTTTTTTTTTTTTTTTTTTTTTTTTTTTTTTTTTTTTTTTTTTAAATGAGAGAGTTTCCACCAAGGATTTCAACTGCATGTTTATGAGCTTGCGTTCGGTCAACCCGTTCAAGTTCCAAGTCATCTAACCACCATTGTTCTAACCGAACAATTTTTTTTTTTTTTTATTTTATATCTTTTTATTGAATGTAGATTTTAAAAATCTACTGTTGAATTGCATGTATTTTATTTTTTTAATAAATATGTCAAATTTCGTTCAAATCAGATGTTATTTATTATTCGATCAACAAATTTATTTTTTATGTATAATTTGTAACCACAAAAACTTATAATTTAAATATGTCATTGATGACATAACTATTTATCTTTAATATTTTTGAAATTTTGTAAACATGAAGCATATAATAAAAAAATTCAATCCAATAGTTATATTTTCAAAATTCATATGCAATCAAAAAATATAGAAAAAGTATGAAGATTTTCTCTCCAAATTAGTCTGGAGAGAAAAGTTTTCTGTTCTAACCCATGAGCCTCAAGAAACTAATGTTTCCCCGTGGACTTCACAAACAGCTTTGCTGCCACTTGCCCATTTGTAGGACCCACATTCTCCTTGCCAGTATTTATTTTTTATTTTTCCTCTTGTGCCATCAGGGCAATCTCCAAATACGATGATGTTTCTTAATCTAATTTCTAGGTTTTTTTTTTTTTTTTAATTAACCTTTTATTAAAAATAATAAAAAATAATAAATTAAAATTAAATAAGAAAAAAACGGTATCGTTTTGCTATAAATAACGGCAGTAGCTAATAGATTGTTAAAGAAAGACTTAATTGAGAATAAATGAAACTTAGAATATTGAAATGACAAAATCTAAACTTAAAGAAATGAAATAAAAAGTGGTGAAACTTAGAAGATATGTTTTGCATTTTAACCTAAGTCTTTTTAGCAATGTCAGAATATTGGGTTGTTATCAACATATTGAAGTAATGTCAAATTAATTACAGTTTTTTTTTTATAATAAATTAATTACAATTTGGTTCCAAAGGAAAGAAATGCAAGGCAGTACTCTGAAGATTAAAGGTTCAAACACCAAACTAATCCATAACTTATGCATAATTCATTATTTTTAACATCATGAATGCCGTTTGAAAAGTCCAACCATTCTCATCGTTTAATATGAAGCCACATGGATTCTATGTGTATTTTGGCGCATCTATTATTTAAAGTTCACTGAATGGGCTGTAGTTTTTTGTTTATTTTTAAACTAAAAAGGCACAATTCTAATACATAGAAAATTTATAAATTCATAATGGTTAGTTGGGTGAACTTTTGGATTGCATATATAAACCATAAACACAAGAAAACACTAGATTTTGAGCACGAGCGTCATGTGTGTGCTCAGAGGCTCTTATATTTTGTTGGATAAAAGTTTATAATTTACATTCATTATAATTTGTGATTACTACATTTTCCAATCACCAAAAATAATCATAGGAGTGTGATAAGTATTATGCATTTGCAGGTGAAATAATTTTTCATTAGTACTAAGTTAAAATCCATACATTTTTTAATATTATCAAGAATCATGCTTCAAAAGATGAATTAGTGGAATTCGCGACTAGCTTGCGAGTATCTTGCGAGAAGCAACTCACGAAAAGGCCATATGTGGAGCACATGACTAGAAGCTGAAGAGTCATACCAGGTTGTCAAGTTCGTAAGTATTTCGCGAGAAGGGCCAACCCGCGAAGTACCCACAAAACTTTTTATTTGGCAAAAAGTTGTATTGCTTTACCAAATTCTTTACCCACACTATAAATATCTTCATTACCCACGAATTGTAAGGAGTGCTTTTCAAAAAGAAAACCCTAGTAAATACACTTGATAGTTAGAGATTGTTATACTCACAATCATATACACATTTTCTTGAGGTTTTCCTCAACTCCTACCTCTCCTCAATTACCACGGAGCATTGGTACCCCTAGCACACAATGAAGATAATATCTATTTAGAGAAAGAGATAGAAAAGTGAGGCAGTAATAAGAGGGGCAAAGGTTCATTATCATGATGGCTTCTCTCTTCATGTTAAGTAGGAGGGAGTCCTCATCCCATTTGGCCCAGTACTTTATGTCTTCGAGCAATAGAAGAGCCTCACCAACACTCTCAACAACCTTGCCCCCTCAACCTTCCCTCCATGGCCTGACCCTGTCAATCGCGAGAAGGTGAACTCCGTCTACCATGAAAGAATATGTGTAGGAGGAACCCCCATGACATTGACATAGGTGTCCCTAAGGTTGGGGGTGGAGTTTTCTAAGGTAAGAGCAGTAGAAGTTTGGCCCGCTCCCTTCCAGCCCTAGATTCACGGGTGGGAGTTGTTGCTGCTGCAATAGTGGGAGCAACTTGGGTAGTTTTAGGAGCATTGGAAATTAGGACAGAGACTGGAGGAGCCTGAGTCCTTGGTACTACTGGAGTTGCCAGGAGCTATGCAAGTGTAACCTCACTCCTTTAAATCGGCATCTCAATAGGAGACTCGTCCAATGGAATGGCAGTTTGAACATCAATCTCTTCTCGGGGTGGTGAAGGGCTACAAGTTGAAGCGTTGCTCATCTTTTTCTTTTGTCGGTGACAAGGACGTTCAATGGGGATACGAAAGGCAATGGTCACTCCTTGGTCCTTGAGCGTGAAAGGTGGAGGAGAATTACTGTGATACCTCCCTTCTTCTCAGCAAGCACATTCAGAATGGGATAAAATATACCCCTTGCAGTGAACGTCTATGTATGGAAGAAGGGGATGCCTTAAAGTGATAGCTTTTCCTGCAGCTTGGAAGCTTTGATACACAAGGGTGTATCCAAGAATGAGCTAGGCCATGCACAATTGATCGTCGGTGTTGGGGTAAATTGGAGATCTTAACAACCTATTCAGATCCGTGGAGTTGATTAGCTGTCTTTTTTTCATAAAAGTGTGATCCTCTAAAAAACAAACAAGTAAAGGTTAGTCATATGAAAAAAGTATAATAAGTATAAGTACTCGGGAAAAGGCTAGTTGGAAAAAAAAAAAAAAAAAAAAAAGGAGAGAGAGAGAGGAGGGGGGGGGGGGGGGAATCCTATTAGGCCAATCCACCCACTTTACCTGTGCTAGTGGGGCAGTGGATTCCGCTGGGGTACCAGTTCCCCGAGACAATCAACTAGTCTCCCTCAGTCTCTTTGTCGGAGTCCGGTAGGCCTGAGATAAGTCTCACCTCCCTGTGCTGAATTTTAAAATAGTATCCAAAGGCTTTACTGTCTTGAAAGCTATAAATGTAGTTGATGTCGTGCTCGGTAAGCTTCAATCCGAGCTTTTTGTTCAGGGTATCTACACTACTAACTATCCTAAACACATTCGGGGTACATTGGTCGGGACAAACCTTAAAGTGACGAAGAAAGTTGGTAAGCAAATCACTCATAGGAATCCTCACTCCCCCACTCCACAATGGCAATGAGTGGAATCACCATTCTGCCCTCTCCCCTTGAAAGTATTGCCTCGGATTCCGGGCAATACCTAACCTCCACATCCTTGGGGAAGTTTTACTTTCTTCTAAACTCTCTAAGACTCTCAGGGGTATCAACCATAGGCTTGAATTTCCCCATTTTAAAAAAAAAAAGTTTTCTACAACAAAGGTAGAAATGAAAAGAAAACTAGTGTTGAGGACCAAAATTTCACAAGAAAGCCCTATTCATGAAGTTGAGAAGGACCATGAAGGCCCAAAGTCCAAAAAAGAAGGAAAAAAGAAATAAATAATAATAATAATAATAATGAAAAAAGAAGAGGATCCTGATCAGGTTAGGGGACATGCAGCAAGGATCTTGGTCAGAGGATATGCAGCAAGAAGAGCATCAAGGCCCTAGGACCTTGATGTGTCCTTTTGAAGCCTTGAGAAGAGGACCTTGGCTAACACATGGGAAAACCAAGATGTATGTTCAGATTTCCAGTAAAAAAGCCATTAAAAATCTAGCAAAATAGGTATTTTCTTTGTAATCCATGGTCCCAGCCCGTGGGATCCTGAATGGATAGTAAGGGAGAAGTGGTTTGGTCGGTAGGAGAGTGATTTATGGTGAAAGGAGGATCCCAAAGGTTTCCCTTGGTTCATATGTTTTCTTGGAATGCATGAACCAATGGAAAACTCAGTTCCCCCATGTGCATGACATCTCCCCACAATTTCCTCTCAATTGTCATTTTCAACTAAAACTGTCATCCAGTACACTGAGCAGTCCACCCACTCCTTTGACTTTCCAAGAAGGAATCTTTTATTTATAGCTAAAGTCAAATGCCTCTTTTGAGTTATAATTGCCTAAATAAGCTAAACCTCTACCCAATGCACCTTTTCAGGTTCCAAAGGACATGGTTTTACCCAGCAGACTAGAGACGTTCTCGCCTGGGGTACCAGACCATGTCCATTATAAAATGAACACTAAGGCATAGCAAAAGAAGGGGGGGGGGGGGAGAAAGGTGGGGATTCGGGGGGAGAGTTCAGAGGTTCAAAAAATATATTCTTAGAGCTTTAAAAGCCCAGCAAGGGAGGGGAAAGAAAAGAGGGAACTTGCGATTATTCGAAATATCACTTAACTTCTAAAGAAACATATGCCAAAAACATGCACACATCAGATATTACTCTCTCCCACAAAATCCTCATCATCTAACTATCTTGGAAAATAATGCTCAAGCAAAGCCACTTGGACTTGAGTTCCAAATCCCACAAGTCTTGTGCAAAAACACCAAGTTTGTGAGAATTGGGGCCAGGATCCTCGTGATTGACTCATTCTCATGAAATTCATTTACATATATGTATATGTATTAAAATGTATATCCTAATTTAAGAAACTAACAATTATTTGAAAATGTGTGTATTGTATAGTGTGTTTTTATGCAGGACCTATAGAAGTAAAGAGAAATGACAAAATTTCATTGTATAATAAGTATAGAAAAAGATCGTATAGTTCAGAGAATTAGTATTCTGGGATTACAAGCCTAGTACATCCGGGGTACCACGACAGTACGTCCGGGGTACCAAGTGAAGGAACTCTTTTAAATATTTACACAGTAAAAGATAAGCCTTAAATATTCTATTTCAATCTCTTTCTCGTTTTGAATATTATGAATAATTATTTTACTTGTTTCGTAAGAGTAAAGGGTCATTTTATGACACTAAAACACTTATAATGATATTTTATTGCTTAGGAGGAATCGTATTTTTGTCTTGAGGAGCTTTATGTGACTTGAGCACAACTTGGTTTGTAATCAGCCCCATTTAGCTGCAGTGAATCAAGTCCAGTCCACCAAACAACAAATAAAGGGCTCAGGATCTTTGTTTCTACTTGGGCCTGGGTACTGTCCAAAAAAAGGACCTACACAAATGGGAAGAGAATAGGTGAGTCGAATCAAAGTTTTTAAGAAAGAAGAGGAGATTGACTTACAAACAGGGAGCAGGAGTGCACTAAAGGTCGCCTGAGGTTCGCCGAAAAGAAACGCAGTGAAGAAATATTTTCACTTTTTGAGAATTTCTAGCAGTGGGTTCGTAAAGAAGAAGCCCAAAAAAAAAAAAAAAAGAAAAAAAAAAAAAGGAGACTGAGCTCCTTAAATAAAGGGAGAGGGGAGGGGAAAGGACGGGGCAAAAAACCCTTCCTTTCCCTCTCATTTTTCCGTTTTCCAAAGTCCCCATCTAACCGTCCATTTAATGACACGTGCCAAAGATTGTGGGATGGGAAACTCGGGCGTGTCTGTGGCATTAATTACTTGACACTGCCACTATTCATAAATGCCAGCTAATGATTGGTCTGTGTTTTCTTCTTCTTGAATTACGATCCCCACTTCAGTAATAACTTGGGATCAGTGGGGGGCTATTGTGGGGAGTAGAAAGATCCTTGTCCAAATTAAAGCCCAATAATGAAATGGGTTGTGGGAACGAGATTGGGCTAGGCCTGGCTGCATGAGGGAAGTCCAAGAGGGGGATAAGCTGTAAGAAAAAGGAAGTTTAGCTAAACCTCACACCCAAGAAGGGAAATTCCATGGTAAAGTGATTACCGTGAAGAGGATGGAGAGTTAACCATGTTTCTAGTTAGGTACATGGATGATTTACACGTAGCAACCAGGTGGCGCTAAGAACTGCGGGAAACTTCCAGGACACGCAAGAGGATTGAAGATTTTTATCTCTGCCTCAATTTGGGAGCTCTCACCTAACCTCTGCCGCATTAAATACGTATGAAATAGTTTGAACATGAAATATATCTCACAGAAGGCAGAATTCGGGGATAAGGAAGGGGAGAAAACCAATAAAGTAAAAAAAAAAAAAAAAAATCTCTGGAGACTAGGTCGGCAGTGTAACAACTATAAAAGTAGGAACAGTGGGGAGGCCTATAAATAAGAGGAAAGCCAAGTTGAGAAAAGGGGATTTTCTTTTTTCTTTTTTCTTTAGGGGACGGAAAAAGGGGGATTGTATGAAAAAAGAAAAAGAAAAAAGGGAAATACTCTTGTAAGACTGAAGATGAATAAAATCAATTGTTTGAGCTTCCTATTGTGGAGTTTTTATTCCGTTCATTTCTTTGTAATTAAATTTTGTGATCTTGTCACTAGTAATCCGTGGAGGACCTCAGGGAGGGAGGCTAGTTTTTTCCCACCAACAATACGCAAAAATAATTTTATAATTTGTCCTATAATGCTTTGTAAAAGATATTTTCAAACAGGATTGAGCCACAAACTTTGTCCAACAACCAACATTCTCCAATGAACTTTGTTTTTTTGGGTTATTATGCGAGCATGGGTTCATTACTTCGTGGCCATGACGCTTATATGTTGCAGTTAGATTGATTTGTGGGTAAGAAGAGGCAGCCAAGAGTCACCCCTACGGCCAAAAGACGCTTTAATTTGACAATGGGGTTCTATCATATCGTGTGTGCCATCGAGATCTCTGCACTGGGGCCTTGGGTGACTGAAGCATCTGCCAAAAGAACAAGGAAAGAGACAGAGAAAGATCGTAATTAACGGCTTTTCCCTTTGTTTATTAATTTCTTTAAATTTTTATTCAAATACCTTGGCCTTTGTTTTTTGGGTCTTGACTTAATGAGTCAGGAATCTGAGCATCTGACCTAAACAATGCAGCACAAAAAGCGAGCCACATAGACATAGGGTGTGTGACCAGTGTGAGAGAGAGAAAGAGATTCCTCAACGAGGAGAGGCAAAAAGAGCTCGGGAACCATAGCTTTTGCTTTGAAAAGTCAGCAACCTACAGCAAACGACAAATACCCTTTGACATCAAACAATTGTAAACGTAATGTGAATGTACAAAACTGTGCTTCTGGTTGAATACTTGAAAACGATACCATTATCAATGGTCCAAATCCAATACCATATACCCAAAAAATAAAAAATAAAAAATAAAAGATAGCATGCACTTTCTCTTGCTTTCATGTTTTGAAACTGTTAAAGTAACAACACACAGCACAAGTTCTGTTTTGGGGTTGCACTTTAACCTCGAATCCAAAGCCAAGTAGAAGTACTCAGAGTCAACTACCATTCAATATTATATATACTATTATTGATTTTTTTAAAAAGAAAATACAAAAAAAACCCACCCGTGTGTTCTTCCGTGAAATCTTTGTGGTGTCAACGAAAGGACTCTAATATCTAAGGCCAACTACAAAAAAGTGTCTCCTAGGAAGCTTCCTACCTCACTTCCTCCTCAGCTCGCTTTCCCTTTTTTCCATTTGCTTTGGTAAATTTGGTTGGATACCTGTGCCTCCTCAAAAATCCCATCTTTAAAAAGGCCAAAAGACCCACCAAAGCTCTCTATCCGTTTTCACTCTCACCCTTTGTTTCACTCATCACTTAGCACTTCAAGTTGCAGTTGCAGTGGACTGGCTGGTACATCTTCCATCTCCATTCATCTCATATTTTGTTTATCTTAGTTTGGTGTTTTTGTTTCTTTTATGGGCATAGCTTACTTTTGCTTGAATTAGTGTGTGTTTGTGTGAATGTGGTCTTTTGGATTGATTCATCAGTATGTTTTTTTTGAGTCCCCCCAGTTCTTTTAGCTATAATACTTGAAGATATGCTTTATTTCCTGAGAAAATAGATATATGTTCTTTTTTGGAAACTAGATTTGGGCTAGAATGTCAAGATCCATTTAAGATAAAAGGGTTCTTTTCAGTGGTACTCAAACCATTAATTTCATCTTGTCTAAGATAAAAAAAGTTCATTTCTTTTCACTCTCTTTTAGTGCTTTTCTTTAGTCATTTTTGTATCCCCTCCTAATCACTAGCTAGAGCCTCTTTTATTTCTGTCTTGAAGAATTTACCTTTCTTCTGATGTTTGTTTGCATCTGCAGTCTGAATTCTTGATCATTAGAATTAGACACTTCCCATGATGTGTTGTTGTGCCCTATTTCCTATTAAGCTCCATCTGTGGCTTAGATTGTTATTGCAAACTAAAGAATCAGGATGTTATTGACAAATTAATTCTAAAGCTAGCTTCTTGGATGGTTGTGTGACTCTTATACGCGTGTTAATCTGTGTATTGTCACATTCTTTTGAGTAGTTGAATTGATTCCTTAGCCTTTTTGACTCTATGTGATTGTATATGATATCCATAAATGTAAATTTATTATTATTATTATTATTATTTAGATAAGTGCATAAATGTAAAATTCTCAAACTGGATTTCAGTCAGTAGTCACTATTAACACCATTACCCCTTTATTATTGTAGTTATTTTTCAACAATTTCTATTCAATGGAGCATGATCATTGTGAGTCATCAAGAACTACTCGGAAGAGAAAGTTTCAAGAAGAAGATGGTATCTTGAGCTTCTCCATGGACAATCTCAATCAAGACCTTCTTGAAAGGGTCCTCTCATGGCTTCCAACATCCACATTTTTCCGCCTTAATTCAGTGTGCAAGAGATGGAAATCGGTTGCAGCTTCTGTGAGTTTCAGGCTTGCCTGCTCTCAAGTTCCTTCTCGGGATCCATGGTTTTTCATGGTTGATCCCCATCTCAATCAATCAATTGTCTTTGACTCTGCTGAGAGAAGTTGGAAGAAACTTGATCATCCACCTCTCCTCCAGAAAGACTCTAACCAAAATTCCATGCCTGTCGCAGCTTCTGGTGGCTTGATCTGTTTCCGCAATTTAACAGGCAACTTTATTATATGCAATCTCGTGACAGGATCCTGCAGAGAACTCCCTCCATTGGATGCAGCCCAACGAAATCAAACTATTCATGCTATTGTGATGAATACATCTTCTGAATACAGTGGGTCCTACAAGCTTGTGTTAGTCTATGGTGAACTTCCAAAGCTCTCATGTATAGTCTATGACTCAAGCATTGGTTGTTGGGAGTGGGAGGCTGCATTAAGTAGGAAGGTTGAAAATTCTCTAGAATTTGATTCTGATGATGACAATGCTGTGTATTTTCTTAGTAAGGCTGGAAATTTAGTGGCAACCAACATGCAGAGAAGCCCATCTAAGCAATACTCGTCGGTTATTACTAGTAAAGATGGTGAGGAGATTTTATATTTCCTTAGCTCCTCAGGGAAGGTTGTCACTTGCAATCTGGCCCACAAGTGCTTCTCGGAGTACCCCAGGTTATTGCCTGTATATTCTGAGTACTCCATTGATATCGTGGAATGTGGAGGTGAAATGCTGGTTGTTTTGTTGTCAGAATTCCTTGAAAGTGCAAGCCTTAGGGTGTGGAGGTATGATGAGGATATTCGGTCTTGGCACCAGATCGCAGCAATGCCTCCAGCAATGTCACATGAGTGGTTTGGCAAGAAGGTGGATATAAACTGTGTTGGAACAGGTCACCGAATATTGGTCTGCTTAAACTCTGGCGAACTCTTTAGCTATGTTCTTTGTGATGTGGTGACCAATGAATGGGTTGAATTGCCCAAATGTTGTGTGAATGGTAAAGCCTTAGAATTCATGTCTGCCTTTTCATTTGAGCCCAGGATTGAGGCTACCGTATGAGAGCAGAATGTTTGGTGTGGGAGAGTTGAATTGAGGATTGAAGAGTGCCATCTTTTAATTTCCTTTTTTCCTTTTTATCTTATTTCTTTTTCTGTTTCATATTCTTTTAGCATTTTGTATTTATTTATTTATTTTAACTTATTGGAATTGTTTAACCAAACCAGCCAATGGAAATCATCCAGATTTGTAGATGACATATTGTGAGATATGGTTTCCTTTATCAGTGTCTTATACTTGTACTACCTTTTAATAATTAGCTTGTAATTGGTAGAAAGTTGACACCTGACAGTAATGTGCAAATTTACTTTCTTTGAGTGAAAATTACCAAATTTCTAAATAAGAAATTCCCCTCATGAAAGCCACATAATTGATAGAAAGTTAACAAAATCATATGCCTTAATGAGATCAATTTTTAGAGTGCATTTGGCAAAACCCTTGTCATTGTGATAGTTTTTCACAATCTCTTACTAATTTTTTTTTCAGCTGTACTTCTACAGTTCTACTTCTACCTAGAATAAAGGTGGTTTGATTTTGGCTAATCAACTTTCTCAAGCTAGGCTTGAATCTATTGGCCAAAATTTTACTAATATATTGCAGCATGAGAGTGATCTAAACTACCCCATGCATCCTTGAAGAATCGGATACCTTACGTACAAAAGTTATAATAGTTGCATTAAACTCCCCGAAAAGCCTATCAAATCTGAGAAATGATTGCACAACCTCTACAGCATCATTATTCACTAGCTGCCAGCCCTTCTTAAAAAATTGAGCCGTGAGTGAATCCATATGGTCTGGGAGCTTTTTATCCATTCACAGTGATAATGGCTTGCGGAATCTCTTCTACGTTTACCTTAGCTTGTATATAGCTCCTTTTGTTGACTTGAGATCTGTTGCTGGTTAATCATTGTAGCATCTTCTTCAGTAAATGCGTTAGCTGGTGTGCTAAAAGATGTTCGTAACTAAAAAACTAACTTCCATGTCTTTATCTAAGTAAAGCTATCTTTGGATCCCCTATGTTCAACCACTTTACCTTTGACATTAGCTTCAGAGAAGAGATTCATCAGCATTTCTCAAAGACTTAAAGCAAAGAAACAAAAAATAGACTCAAGGCACTATTTCTGTTTGTAAATGAACTCAATTTGACTTGGATTCATTATCATGTCTTTCAGCCAAACACAGCATAAATTTCTCTTTATTGACTTATATATATAGCACTCCCCTTATACCTTTAACTTTGGAGTGGAGTTTTCATGACCTATTCAAGAAAATCTTTATGCTTAAACCAAAAGCTGATTAATTTGAAAGGGTTTAGGACTAGTCATGTGGGTAATTCAATATCAATACACGAGTGTATTATATATGTACATTATTTCATAATTCAAAACATGAGTGTATTATATATGTATGTAATTTCATATTAAGTTCCACACCATTGTTTTGTTTAAGTATTTACCATTAATGGCATAACACATAATAAGTTTATTATTTAAATTTAAATGATGTTTAAAATGTAGGGTCTAATTTGAGGATAAGGCTTCCCTTATATGGATAGGAGTACATGATGTGATATAAGAGATACGTATCTATTTTAAGACACATTTTAGTATCATGTCCTCTCCAATGCTCAAAACCAATTGAAGAATTCAAACTCAAATTTGAAACTTTTGATCAAGGTTTAATTCGGCCCTTAAATTACTGGATTTAAAATGTAATTAACCTAAAATTTAAAATCATAATTTGAAAGTGAAATTATAAATTATGGTAATTAGCATGTTAGTTTAACATATTATTTCACCTTACCATCCAATTAATTCATTAATTTGATAGTTTTGGTATTAATAATGTTGTGAATGAAAATTTTATAGTAGAGTGTAAACATTACTGTTAAGATTCTTCAATTAAATCCAAACACATAGGTATATTGAATTTAATTGTGGCTGAAAATGATAATATTTCTTGCGTGCAATGCACATGTAAATATATTACATTTGAAAATATTTTAAGTTGAAACAAATTGGAACCTAAGATTAATGTATTTAAGTTTATTTATTTATTTATTTATTTTTTTCACTGTTAATCATATACTTTTTGGTTCTCAGTTAAAAAAAAAAAAGAAAAAAGAAAAAAAGAGTAGCAATTAAAAATTTTGTAATGTAAAAGTAACTGACGTGGCAAGGCATAATTGGGTAACGTGGACAGGAATTGACAGAAAGACTTCGGAGCTGAGCGGAGGCGACCTGTCCTTTCGAGTGCAATCTATATATCGTATTCCCTTTTAAACCGGTTTGGGTGACCTCCTCGGCAAGAAAATATCAATTTTTATATATTGAGAGATTTGCAAAACAAAAAAAACACAAGAACTCAAAATCAAAAGATGAAGAGAATGGAACGCGAAGAGGAATGTTTGAAACAAGAATTAGAGGAATTGCAAAAACAACTCGGGAAGAAGCTAAAGTTCGAGGAAGCTGTCTCCTCCCTCAACTCTCTCCTCCAAGATCGCTATCCCTCTGCCTCTCCCTCTCTCCACAGATTGGTTTGACCCCAATTTCTTTCTTTACAATTCTCTAATTCTCTCTCCTTCTCTTTGTTTTTAATTCTAACCCTTATTATTATTCAATGGCAGTTTTATACTGTTATATGCCGAGTTGCAACTGTGTTAAAGACTCGGTACACGGCACCCGGGTTTTGGCTCGCCGGATTGGGGCTTTTTGAAAAGGCTGTATGTTTAGTTTCTGATACTTCTGAGAAAGAATATTTGAAGACTTGCATTTTGCAAGCTAAGGAGCATTTGCATCAACTAGACAATCCTAACGAGGCTCCACAATCGTCCAATCGAGGTCTAAACGTCACAATCTTTTTGCTTTTTATTAAATTGAATTGTTTGTTTGAGAAGTTTAGGATTGATTGATTGAATTTTTGGTTGTGGGTTGATTTTCAGGGTATCTATTTGAGGGGCATCTTACTGTGGATCCAGAGCCACCGCAGCCTAATTGGCTGGTGCATACGAACCTCTTGACGACTGCTGCTACGCTCATTGCAGCCGAATCCTCTTCTCAAGGCCGCGCGGAAAATGATGATAATAACAACACGTCGGAGAATGCTGCTGGGCTACTTCAGGATCTCATGAGCAGGCTCGATGATGTTTTGCCACTGGTGGTAATTCTCTAGTTCCCCGGCTCTTTGAGTTTCATACGTTAGGATAGAAAAAGAAAACAATTTGATGAATCCCATTTGTAGAAAAAGATGTTATACAATTAGTTTCAATGCATAAAGCTCTCACTTTTGCGGGGTTTAGGAGAGATGATTAGTAGGCAGAGAAAATGTTTGTTGATACAAAACACAAGTTAACATGATTATCATGCCTATGTTTGATATTATTTGAATGGTGTTGGTTGATATATTAGTTTTGTTAAAAAAAAAAAAAAAATTCATTTTTTTTTTTTTGTTCCCACTTTCAAGGAGTTAACATGGTTATCATGTCTATGTTTTTAAGATCCCGGATGATGATGTTATACCCTCAAGAGCCCCACCTGCCAGTAAAGAAGTAGTTGCAAAGCTTCCGGTTGTTATTCTTACAGAGGAAATTCTTGTGAAGCTTGGAACAGATGCAGAGTGTGCGATTTGCAGGGAGAACTTGGTTGTGGGGGACAAGATGCAAGAATTGCCTTGCAAGCACACCTTCCACCCTCCTTGTCTAAAGCCATGGCTGGTAATTTACCTTTACCAGATTGCTTGCGATTTTGAGGGGTTGTTTATTCTTTCAATTATTATGGACCTGATATAATTTGTTTGGTTAGTGAGTAATGGTTAGGATTATGAACAAATAATTAATTAAATGATATAGGATTTCTATTCAACTTAATACTATTTTACTTATGGCAGGATGAGCACAATTCTTGTCCAATTTGTCGCCATGAGTTGCTAACTGATGATCATGCCTATGAGAGCCGGAAGGAGCGGGAAAAGGAGGCTGAAGAAGAGAGGAAAGGTGCTGCAAATGCCATTCGTGGTGGTGAATACATGTACGTTTAAAGTAGCTTCACTTTTCACCTTAAAAGACTTGTCAATAAGTGTGATTACTGTACTTATAGACATGATTTATTGATTGTTGGAACAGTTGAGGTTACAGAAAGAAATTTTAGCTTCTTGTTTTGTACTTTTGTTTTTGTGCTGGATTTACTTCCATTTCAGTATCAATTGAATTGACTTACCAAGATGTGCATTTGAAAATTGGCTTGTATGTTTGTTTACTTTTGATTTACATTTACATTTTCATTCTAAGGTGTAGTGTCCTTTCTGGAGGTAAGTTGCTGTGGTGGTGCTTCTTGTCCTGTTGATGCTAATTGAATTTCAGACATAGAATAGACCACACATGGTTCTTCATTTTGTTTTTATTGGGAAATGTTGAGTTGATTGAGACATCTCCAGTGAAGCACATCTCTTGCATTTTCTTTCAAAAATCCCAGAGGAGAGCTGAATTAGGTTATTCATCTGTTATAACTTCTTTTTTAATAATTTTAAATATAGATAATAAAATTTCCTTAAGCTAAAGAAATCAAACAGAAATGACTAATGAGGTATGCTGGTTGTATATCCAAAGGTTCAAAAGAATTACAAATACATTTAATCAATAAACTCTTCCAGAGAAGGTCTCAAGGGATCCAAGAAGAGTTAATTAGATAAGTATCCAATAAACCAAGCTTTGAGATTCCTATACATAGCTCTTGATCTTTAATTGTCTCCCTATTCCTCTCCTTCTGTACAAGCTATAGCTACCCAATCTGTGTTCCTTAAAAATTTAGAACTTCTACACCTCATTGAAACAACTTTATCACTGACTTAGGCATCATCCATTTCACTCCAAAAGCAACAAAAATAAAATTTCTTAACTCCATAGTTACTGAACAATGCAATAACAAATCATACAAAGATTCATAGCTACATTTGCATGTAACACAGCTATTTCCTATTATGATTCCCCTTATTACAAGATTATCCAATGTAAGAATTTTCTCCTAGATTGCTATCCACGCCAAAAGCTACCTTAGAAGGAATTTTGACCCTCCAAACTGCTTTCCATGGAAACCTGACCTTGCAGATACTTTCTTAATTTACCAGTTGTGTTGCCCATTGTAGTCTCTTCACTTCAGCTATCGTTGGATTACTTTTGATAGCGCCATTGTTAGGTCTTCTCATTATATGTTGAACCTTTTTCTGTACTCCATTCTGTGAATCGTCTTATGCCTCCAGGTGGCTATCCTTTAAGGAATTCAACCTTGGCTATTATTTAATGAATTCTATGACCTAAGAAAGCATCTCAGTTACAAAGCTTCGAAATATATTCCATAACCACTGTTGCAAACATTGTAACAACTCTCTGGTCAACTCTGGCTTGAATAGCTCATTTTAGGTGTTCTCTGGCATTTTGATCAATTGAAATGGGGAATTAGCCTAAAGTGTTTTAGTTTGGAAACTCCATTTTTTGCTCAACCACATTGCCTTAGCAATGGAGCAAGAACTGGAGGTTGAATTCATCCTCTGCTTTACAAAGTGAGCAAGCTACATGCTTTGTATCAATAAATCAGGCTAGACTGCATTTTGAGTAGGACTGCGTGCGGGTTGGATTGGACGGATTGAGTGAAAAAAAATTTAACCAATCCGCCATTGTTGGGTTGGAAAAATTCTAAACTACTGCCGACTCACCAAGCTTCAAAAGAGGCAAGTTGGTTGAAAATTTGGGCGGTTTCAACTTGGCAGGTTGGGCAAGTTAGTTGTAGTTGTGTTGTATACTAATTTTTATTTTTTTATACCATTTACTGATAAATTTACATTGTATTTTCTCTAAATCCTATAAATCATTGAAGGAAGTCATAAGAAGTGATCAACTTCCCCATAGATCAAAGTACATGTCTTAATCTATGTATATTTTCTAAATTTCTCTCTCTCTCTCTCTCTCTCTCTCTCTCTCTCTATATATATATATATATATATGACAAAATTTAGCTACAAAATTGGTTGTAAACTTAGGGTACAACCTTACTCAAGAAAATAAAAAATTACCATATATTTTGAAAATCTAACAATTGAATTGCATGTTTTTTACACTCTCAATACACATGTCAAATTTTGTCTTAATTGAATATTATTTACTATATGATCTATAAGTTTATATTTTATATATAATTTTAAACTACAAAAACTTGCAATTTAAACAATTTATTGATGACATAGCTATTGATTTTTAATTTTCTAGAAATTTTGCAAACATGAAAGATATAAAAAGAAGATGTAATCTAATGGTAAATTTGTCAAAATTCACCTCCAATAAAATGATATTGAATAAGGTTGTAGCCTTAAGTTACAACAAATTTTATAACTAAAAAGAGATGAAAACACACACACACACACATGTATATATATAGGTGAATTGAGTCATGTTTTGTTAGTTTTATAAAATTTAGCCTGTCACCCAACCCAATCTACCACTTTAATAGTTGAATCCGCCTAACTTGCTTAGAAATCAATATTATATCCGTGTGAGGCGGTGCAGAGTGGAGTGGGTTGGACGATTTAGGTGAATTAGGTGGATTATTACACAAGCCTAATTTTGAGAGTAGAACTTTGGCAGCAATCCCCAAAGATGCATTTTTAATATTTCATGGAGGCAGGTTTTCCAAATTTTGTTCCATAGTTCCATGCCATCCTGGTTGAATCCTGATTGTTGAGCTCTTTTATATGTTGATAACAGTGAAGTCTCCTTGTCTCTGTCCAACCCAAATGGAGTTTATTAGCCTCAAAATTATTCTTCTAGGAAATTTCGCCTAATTGCATCACAGGATTATTCATCAAATAGACTGGAGAGTTTTCCCTCATCCCATCTTGCACTGTGGCTACTACTAAACAGATTGGCTACTAGCATTGGTTACCCATCCACTTGCAACTATATTTTCATCTGTTATATTAAAACAAGAGTTTAAAAAAGCAATATCATATTCTATGATAAATAAAATGTAAATCACAAATAAAATAAAATTATAATACTTTCTTGAAATGGTTCATTTAAGTCAAAACAATTTTTTGGAGCAAAGTAGTGAGTCTTACTTGCAACTATATTCACATCCATTGGTACTATAATATACATGTATTAAGAATAAAAATTAACATCATATTGATTTTAACATTTTTTTAACAACTAAATATGAATAAAATAAAATACTATAATGGTACCCTATTTAATAATTCCTCAATCCTTCATTGGCATTTCTTCATCTCTTCTTCTCTTTGATATTGGTAAGTTTCTCTTTGATATTGGTAAGTGGAAGAAAGTGAGTTTGATATTGGTAAAGTGAAAGAAAGTAGATAGTAAAGTATTGGTAAAATAAGATTTGGTGGGAAATAAATAGTGAAATGGAGGGAAATGTGTTAAGAGACCAATTTTGTTTAAAGAGTAACATTTATTCATGCCAGTCAAATTCCTTTGTCTCATTCATTTATCACAATTTTTTATTAGGTCTCCACTTTAATTCAACCTTAACAAGCACCTTGCTTGTTAACATTTGCAAAAAAAAAAAAAAAAAAAAAAAAAAAAAAGAAGAAGGAGGATAGTAAGAGAATGAATATGCCTGGTGTATCATCATAAGTTTAAATCTATTTCAAAAGTCTCTTGTAATATTTATCTGGTGTTGCATAACCGAAGATCAAATGGGCTATGAATGGACCCTTAATTGGGCCGCAACATTAAGTTGATAAGAAATAAGAAAGGGAACCCAAAAAGGGAAAAATAAATAAATGAATAAAAATTTTGTGTGTCACGTCGACTCGAGTTCTGAATGATCTGGCAATCGTGTGGCTGAAGCATCTACATACAATTCCCTTTCATATAAATAATTTTACCAACCCGAATTTAAAAATATTTGTGGACTTTACTACTTCAGCAAATAGTAGCTGAGCACTGAGTGGAGAGATACAGAAATGGAATTGGCCCTATCCTTCTCATCTTCCTCTTCTGTTTTGGGTATCAAACATAAACAACATAGAACCATTTCTCCAATTCCATATCATACATACTCTTCTTCACACAAATACTCACCTACAAATGGAACCTCCTCTGTCTGTCTCAATACAACAACGCTTTCCAATGGGTATGTAGGGAGAGACATCAACAACAGCAGCAGCTTCAAAATTCCTAACAATAATAGTAGTAGTAGTAGTAGTTCTAAGATTTATAGGAGGCAAGGTTCTTGTCTTGTAGTTGCTCCACCCAATGGCAAGACGCCACGTGCCATCATCAAATTCTTGGGCGGTGCTTTCATTGGTGCTGTTCCTGAAGTCACTTACGGGTAACAATATACTCGAATTTTTTTTTTTTTTTCCAATTTGGTTTATATATTTTTCTGATGTTATAAATAGTTTTTGTTGCAATTTGTAGCTACTTAATTGAGCAGTTAGCAAAGGAAGGGTTTGTTATAATATCTGTGCCTTATAATGTAACATTCGACCATGCCAACGCTGCCAAACAAGTTTACGAGAGATTCAATTCCAGTTTGGATTCAATCCTAATCTCTGGATTGCCCCATGCCAATTTAACACCCCAACAACTTGTTAACCTTCCCCTCTTTTCTGTTGGCCATAGGTTCGTAAATTTCATCATAGTTTTTTTCTATAACATTAACATTACATCACACACTTTTGCTTATACCAACAACTCATGATTTAACTCTTCTTTCTAGCAATGGCGCGCTTCTCCAAGTACTCACCGGAAGCTATTTCTCTGAAAACATACCAAAGGTTTGGTTTTCCTTGACCTTGTATGCGGATTTATAACTGTAATTGAATTATTTAAATAATATTAAATGGCTCATGTGTTTGAAGTGGGTTAAAGGAAGTTTCCTCCAAATCAGTTTAGAGTAAAAAATTCTATTTTTATTTTATAATTGAAGTTTTGTTTAGTTTGATATTATATTATAATTTATAAGTAAAGCGATTTTGCGGTTGTGGAGTGTAACAAAAGGATGTTATCTCTTGTGGAAGGCTAATGCCATAATCTCGTACAACAACAGGTCAGCAACAGAGGCAGTGCCTTATTTCGAGCAGGTAACTTTTAGTCGCGTTTGTTTCATGATATATCATATATATATATATATAGTGCTTCATTTTGCTACAGCTTTTATGGTTGTCTTGCCATTTTCTTTCACAAACTCAAAAATATATGTCACATTTGAACTAATCTTTTAGATAGATGTATTGCAAACCTGCTTGCTGATAGAATAAGCTTGAGCAATCTGTCCTTAAAAAAGAACTTTCCTGCACCAAAAGACAAGTCATGGAAGGAATAAGTTTAAACATAAGATGGACAGTTATGAATTGATCAAATACATGCATAAATTGATAGTACACTTGTTCTTGAAATAGTGTTTTGCGTATCAACCTGCCAAAGATAAAATGCATTTTGGTACAAGAACAAAGGGGGCTCCTTGACCCTGGTTTAGTCTTTAGGCAAGAAGTTCTACAAGACTCTCTCTTTTTTAAAGGTTTCATGAAATGTTGATTTTAGATTTCCCATTTGGAAAATATGGTTGGGTTCATGTCTAATTGGATTTAAATTAAGAAAAGACAACGCTGCAATGCTAGTCCCCAGATCTTACTAGGGTCACTACATATGAGCAATGGTTCATGAAAGCCTCTAATATCCATGGATGTCTTTAGATTTTCATGTCTGAGAGATATTACACTCATGTAAGGGGTCCTGGGATCAAGTCATGATGGATATAAAGGTATTGTGGGAAGATATAAGCATGATTGCCAATGAGCAAGCCTGAATCCAGAGTAGAAAATGAAAGCTTTTTTAAATCATAAGAAGTCCATATATCTAGCTACACTGATAAGGGTTTTTTTGTGTGTTTGGAATGGAAGTAACTGCATGGATTGGGTATTTTTATCACTTGGGAAAAACCACTTGCACCAAACTATTGTCTAATTAATGTTGTGCATTAAAAATTTGTGCTGCAATTGTGCAGTTGGGTCCTTTAGTTCGTCAGATGAAGCCAGTTGTAGAAGCATCTCCAGTTTATTCAATGGCTAGGAGTGCATCAGGTAGCATTGTAACTTATGCTAAGTTGGTGACTTTTTGATAATTTTACTATTTAGATTTTACATTTGGTCACTTGACATCTTACTTTCCCCTTTGCAATAGTCTTGCTTCAGTTCTTAGAGTGTTCTTTAGTGATGCATGAAGCATGATTCATTTCTTGGATATATATTTACTAATTGCTACTGATTATCAAAAAATAT
Organism: Quercus robur; assembly: GCF_932294415.1. NCBI lineage: Eukaryota > Viridiplantae > Streptophyta > Magnoliopsida > Fagales > Fagaceae > Quercus > Quercus robur. The sequence continues at coordinate 18,262,098 of NC_065535.1, read as the reverse complement.
TTACTAATTGCTACTTGTTATCAATCTGATTCATTGGGTTGTACAGAAGACAAGATATGGAAAGTTTTAAAATAAATTTTAATCTACTGTACGCCTGCCAATTCTAAATTTTGCAGTAATTTCTGCAACAAGATAAAATACAAAACCTCATGAAATGGGAAACCTTGATACCACTGTACTTTTTCTAATGACTCCTAGTTATGCTCATGATTTTAGCCCGATTTTGGTGGTGTTTACTGCTTATTAAATATTATCGAAATTTCATGCCTTTTTTCCTAACTAGTGTCCTGAGAATTTTCTTATAGGTTGCATGGGCAATGGCTTCGGACTGAACTTTGACACAAAATGGACAAACAATCATTTGAACTTTTTGAAAATAATATACGATTGACAAAGTACACATCATTAATGGACATTTATATACGCCATTCAAAGACTAAAATATCAACTACTTTTGGTCAATTCCATTGATCATTCTTCTCTATTTAGCATATTGTGCAAATTCTCTGTTAAATCAGAGGCTAATGACCTGAAGCTCCAAGAAGTGTTATTTTTATTTTTTTTGCTACCTTCAATCCCTTAGATGCCTATAATCTAAATTGAATACTGCACGTAACTGGTGTCTCATCATCTGTTGTGTGATGTTTATCTATATCAAATGCTTACATGCTACTGCTGCCTGTCTAGGAGATGCATGGAAAGTGCTACTTGATGCAGCTGGAGCAATGATACCAGATAGTGAGCAGGAATCCCTCATTTCACTGACCAAATTTGTTGATCAGTTGCCATCAGTACTAAATCAGGTACATGGATATATGTTTGATACTGCCTAAGTGGTCAAATCCTTGGTCTTTATGGATCATTGGTTTGGCCTTCACATCTTGCAGAGTTAACCATGTTTTGAACTAAACCGTTATAGTTGATGAGGCTCCTTCTAGATGCACTTAAACTATATCTTGGTGTAAATAAGGTCCACACAAGATTTTATCAGTAATCATAGGCAATTCATGAGTTTGGAATGCAATTAATGATCATGCAGTGAGTCTTTTTTTGGCTTCATAGTTTTCTGTCCTGATGCTTCTTTTCTGTTTACAGCTTTTTAAATGGTAGTGTAGTTCTGTTAAGTATAGTTTTGATAATTTATGAAGGTTCTGTTAGGTTACTGAAGGGATTTCAGAGTTCAGGCCAACACCATCTGAGAATCGTGATTGTTTTAAGAGCTCATACAATGTCCAACACACCCTATTGGTATGTAAAGTGCCCCTCTATTCTAGAATTTTGTTAAAATTGATGGGATATATTCTGGATGGTTTATATATTTATTGTGTTTTAGGTGAAGTTCAACTCTGACACAATTGATGAGACAGACCTTCTTGAAGAGACATTAAAGCCTCGTGTGGAGTTCAATGGTGGGACACTAGAAAAGGTCCAATTGAGTGGTAACCATATCACACCATGTATACAGGTATATGTATTTTTTTATGATGTTCTTGCTTTTTTAAAGTGTGGGCTTTTTTTAAAGAATTTATATGGTCAAGTGATGCATTGTTTATTTGCAAAATCTTACCCAAAAAAAGAAAAAAAAAAGAAAATCCATATGTAAGCTAAATGAACATGACAAAGATGCAAAATCTATTTTTTCAAACCTTATGGTTACTTTTATATACTAATGTGAAATCGTTTTTTTGTCAAGTACCATGCCACAGAGAAAGCTATTTCAAGTGAAACATTGCATAATCATAATTAAGTTTCAACACATGCAGCTCAATTAAGGTCGACGTTGGTCTATATTTCTCCACTAGTAGTAGCTGTGATAAATAATACATAGATCTAGGCTGAGGTTTTCCTTTCTCAAAATTCCTTTATCCACTTCATGTAGTGTACAGTGAGAAATCTAGAATGGCAACAGCTAGATTGTTAGAACATCTAGATGGAACAGGAAAGTTCACAGTTGGTCCTTGTTCCCTGTGACAGGAAACATTTTACTTACATTTTGTGCTATTTTTTCCCTTGATGAAAACTTGTATGACTTTTCTATGATCATACATCCTTGTCTTTTTACTTTTTCATTTTCTATTTTTTTTAATTGTTGTCCTGATCAGGAACCAAAGTGGCAAGTGGGTTATGTGTATACTCCAGCTGATGCTATTGCTCAGGGGCTTAAAACTCTTTCATTGAATGAGACCAGAGAGCTTTCCAGAACCATAAGCAACTGGTTCAGGCGTTTTGAAGATTGAAATGTCAGCAGTTCTACTAGAAGAGAAAAGGTTATGTTGTACCGGTGTTGAGTTTGTATTCGCACAATTAGTGCGGGCAGCTTCATATCAAAATTCTAGTCCAGGAGCAGCATTGCAGTGCAAAGAGTTTCGAAAAAAAATTTCTCTTTGGCTTATTGCACTACATAGAGTATAAAGTTTGAACCTAAAGATGAGTGTTTCAAACTGTTGTGTATAGTTTTTATTTTTAATTATCTTTTCTTACTTTAGTTTTTATTTTTTAATTATCTCTTCTTACTTTTAATAAACAGGTTCAGTCGGCCATATATTGGGATAGCTCTCTCTCTTCTTTGTTATTTATTTCCCTCCTTTTCTCTTTCTTTGGGTTTTTACATGCTGCAATAGTAAGTGCATACGCTGATAAACATTTGCTTTGCCATAGCATGTTGGATGATTTGCACGGTTTCAGCTTGAGTTTGTCGTCTTATTCTTATGGTTAAGATGTTAAACTTCATGCTAGAAGATGGGAGAACATATTAAAAAAAAAATTCCTCACACACATGAACAACTTGGAAATCGGCAGAGGTTTAGATTTTAGAACCTAATTTCTTTCAGAAATCAGAATACCATCTTGAAGCATCTAGACAGTGTATAAGGTCAATTTTTCTGCATTGAAGCCACAAAGGTGGAGGAGCTTTCTGCTTCAGAATTATCACTTATGTTAGAGGTGACAAAGATTGACATATGTTTGAGTTGTTTTGCAACAATGGACTTGTCTGGGGTTGTTTTCACGGACAATTTATTTTATTTTAAACTCATATAAGCAAATTATAGCTAAAAATGTTTTTTCCTCTGGTTAGATTGGGAATTATACCACCTGGAAGGAGCAGGTTGTGCCAATTGATCTAGAGGTGATTGTCAAAATTTATTTTTTTTGGATAAAAGGTGGTTGTCAAGTTCTTTCCGAGATTAAGGGTTGTCGACCGTTCAGTAGGAAAATCTCAATATGTCGGGGTTCGCTTTGGCTGATATCATATTGTTGGAGTCGGATGGTTTGAGTTGTATTTTTTTAAAAATAAAGAGTGCTTGAAGGCACCCTTCAATCGGATCCAAAAATTAAACTTTCAAATACGTTCTTCTTCTCCCAATAAAATTGGTTGTGCGCTCCAAAAGAGTGACTCTGCTATCACGTAATAAATGCTTTTTAATAAGTGCCTTCTTGCCATAGTTAACCAAACTCAAAAAAAACTTTCAGATACGTTTCTTTTCCCTTGTGAAGTTGATTGTACTCACCATAAAAGTGACTTTGTCCATTACGTAATAAACGATTCTTAATGGGTGTTGAAGGTACTTGTTAATTGGACCCAAAAATTAAACTTTAAGATTCGTTTTTCTTCTTTACATAAAGGTATTTGTGCTCTCTAAAAAGTGATTCTACTATCACGTAATAAATGCTTCTTAACTGGCGTTGGAGGGCAGTCGTTAATTAGACCAAAATATAAGCTTTCAGATATGTTTCTATTTTTCCCGTAGTTGGTTGTGCTTTCCAAAAAGTGACTTTGTTGTCATGTAATGAATGCTTTTTAAGAGGTGCGTTTTGGCGCCGTTAACATGATCCAAAAATTAGATTTTCAAAATTGGATTTCATGGACTCTTTAGCCGGGAATTTATTTGGGAGTTGATGATTCTAATAAAAATAAAGGACGAATTACAACTTATCTACGTATAGTTTAGTCTAAATTTAAGTAGTGTACTTATAGTTTGAGATTTGACACTATACTCACTTAAGGTTAGCTTAGTTAGATATCCTTAACCTACTTTTGTTAAAAACATGACTAAATATATAATTTTGCTCTATTTTAATGTCTTTTTCTTCCAAAAAAAAAAACATAAAAATACATAAAAATACAAGATCAAATAAGATAAAAAATAATCTAATGGAACACTTGCATCATAGGATTTCAATCAATAGGTGCCAACTTAAATTTCAATCAAACTTCAAGTTGCTTTACATAGCACTTTGCGTCTACCACTAGTTGGCAGTACCCGACCCAATGCCTTAAGGGGTGGCAATGATTGATTAGGTTGGAGTTGGGGTAGGAAATAGGAATAGGATTATGCTTTTAGGTAATACATTGAGAGTGCTATTTGACTTCATGATTAATGAATGAGGGTTTGAAATTTCCTAAGAGAACTTTGTTAGGGTACTTTTTTTTTTTACACCTAATTTTATTTGGGTACCACCTATTTATTTTCAAACACCACTAATAAGTTATTGAGTTTTCCCAAATATTTTTTGCTCTATTATTATGTTAATCACAAATGTTTCATATCTCATTATCTAAATTGGGTTATGATATAAACTATCACAAAAAGCCCCAAAACTCATATTTTATCCAATTTTATTATCATATTCTATTTAAAGCTCAAGAATACTTATGCTTGGCAATATTTAAGAAGCCCATGATTCAAGTCCATAGCAAAACAATTTTATCAATGGAATTCAAATCCATGATCAAACCCATGATTTAAACACATGGCAATTTATTTATCCAAAGCCCAATTCTCATTGGCAACATCAAAGCCCAATTCTCATTGGCAACATCAAAGCCCAATTTTCATTGACAACATCAAAACCCAATTCTCATTGGCAATATCAAAGCCCAATTTGCATTGACAACATCAAAGCCCAATTCTTATTGGCAATATCAAAAGCCCAACTTACGTTGGCACTATTTAAAACCCAATTTTCATTGGCAATATCAAAGCCCAATTCTCATTGGCAACATCAAAAGCCCAACTTACGTTGGCACTATTTAAAACCCAATCCTCATTGGCAATATCAAAGCCCAATTCTCATTGGCAATATCAAAAGCCCAACTTGCGTTGGCACTATTAAAAGCCCAAGTTAACTACTTGGCACTATTCTATCAAAAGCCCAAGGTTATTAAATACTTGGCAGAATACTATATCATAATTATTTTTAAACATATTATTACAATATTACAAGCTCATGGAATTTATGAATTATCTATTCTTAAAACCCATGGCAATCATCTTGTAAAAGCCCATGAAAAGTTATGATTGTTAGACCCATGACATATATTTATTGTTATAAACCCATGAAATACATGGACATCATTTGCATTGCGACATCCATAATATACGCCTTCGACACTCATGGTAAACATTCAAACCCACAAGCTCATCATTTAAGTTATGATGCGATTATTAGAAACCATAAACATTATTGCAACATGGAATTCATCAAAGTAAATAGTATTTACAAAAGTATTTTGAAACTTGTCTTATTGTTTCAAACATTACAACTAATTGCTTAAAGGCCCATTGCAAGTATTTATGAAAAACCCAAAAATATTTACTAATAAAATCCATGAGGAATGAAAGCCCATGGCAACATGTGCATACAACCCAGCCCATGTGAGCAAGCCCAAGCAAAAAACACAAGCAACTAACCAAAAGGTAACTAGAGATGCATACAAGGGAACCATGCCTTTGAGAATGGACTAAGGGCTATCCCATCAACTTTCTGCCACCCTCTGCCTGACGTGAACAGTGCCCAAGGGCTGTCATATCAGCTGAAGTCAAAAGGATGAAGAGACTCCATGATCTTTCTCAAAACTGCACCTCCAGCGGAAGGGGAGCTGAAACCAAATTATTCAAACTTCAACAAATTGATACTATAAATGTTAAAAACGATCAAGACATAATTCATGTACCAAGCCCATGAATCCTAAAGGGGAAAATTTGGGAACATGTGATTTGGAGGGCATAAAGGGATCTCCAGCGGAACCCCCTGAAGTAGACTAGAACTTGACACCTAGCTTGGGGTGTTCAAATCTTACTTCTTGGGGGACCAAATCTCAGTTTGCAGCATTAGGATTCATTCTTGATACACAATAATTAAGCTTAGCCCCGAAAATCTTGGCACTTAATGCAAAAAGCTCTAAAATCCCATCATTACCCAAAGAAGCAAGACAACCCCTCAAAGTGGATTTTCCTACTTCTGATCAAAATCTTAGGAAAGTTAAACCTTGATTTCGTCACCCTTGATGAGTCATGCGTTTTTGGATTCTTGTCAATCAATGCTTCTCTAAAGCTCCATTATAAAAACATACACACCTCAGCCCACTGCAGGGGAAAACCTCTCTAAGAACTTCTGTCATTGACTACTTTCTGCAGAAATTCAATCCCTATTAAGATTTCTTTAAGCTCCCCAAGCTCTCTTGAGCTCACTCACAACCTTTCTCAGCCTATAGTCACCGTAACACCAACATTCACCACCTTACTTACACCTTCCTACTCCATAAACGTCCTATAACTGACCAGGACAGCCACTCCCTCTGAAACCCTTAGTTTATTTACTACTTTGCTCGTGGTTTAGCTTTCCTTAAGCTCGTTACTCATCATCTTCAGCCTACACTCATCTAATCCCAAATATTCTTCCCACCCCTCTACACAACCACAGCTCAAAAATGTCGACACAAACAGCCCATTACTCACAAAAGGCTTCAATCTCAGTGTTAATCTCATCTCACTCACTCAAAATAGCCCACATTCACCTCATTCATGCCTTATAATTATATACTCACAAAAATCTTAGTTTAGTACTTGCTGCATTGAGCTGGGGATCTTTTTCTCCCTTCATTCCATCCTATTTTTCCTCTTTTATTTGTAATTATGGAACCTTTAATCATTGTTTATTATTATGATGAAGAATATAATGTATTTGTAACAATTGAATTTTTCCCTCACAATTGATGTAATGATGGCTGAAAGTACCATAAATTCCCTTGACCAGACACATAAGGACCCCCAGGAGTGAACATTTTCCTAAATTTATTTAATCATTGACTGCTGGACTCTAAGTATAATTTCACCCCTACCGTTGGAGATAATACCGTACTACTAGAGGACTTATTTGAACTATAATGCCGTAAAAAGACTAATAATATAACAAACTAACAATACTAACGTGTTTATTGGGCTTTATTGTTGTCTTCTTGTTAGGGTGCAGCCTCTATCTTTTGCTTGGGCGGACTTACACCACACCAATAGCCTTTGGGCTTTATTTCAAGGGCCCATCTTTGAGTTTCGGCTTGGCTACCCCATATTCTATTTGGAGACATCAGAAATTTTCCCCTCAACAAACTTTACCTAGACGTAATCGTATAATGTAAATTCGATGATATTATCACTTGAAATTTGAAGCCTTGATGCTATTTTTAACTACATTGATCAAAGGCTAAATGCATAATTTAAATAAAACATATTTAAGATTAAGCGGATAAAAACTACGCTACTTCTATGCAACACTTTAATTTCAAGGAGATAAATTCAATACTAAGCTAAATTAATTGAATATTTCAGAAAAGATTTTTTTTTTTTTTTTTTGAGAAACTTTTTTTTATTGATGAATTTTTGGAGAAACTTCAGAAAAGATTAAACTATGAAAAAAAAAAAAGAAGGTTAATTTAATACCGTTTGAGGCTTAAGACAACAAATTTAAGTGGTCTTTTTTAATTTTTAAGTATTAATTAATAATTTATTTATTTATTTATTTGTATTTAGGTTTTATTAACATCTCTTTACAATTAAGAATAGTCATTTAATCCTCTCTCTCTCTCTCTCTCTCTTTCTCTTTCTCTCTCTCTCTTTATATATATAGTCAATCAACATAATCTTGTTTAGACATTATTGATCTTAACTAGGTTTATCAATTTTAATTTATTAAATAAAATATTGCAACTTTGCTAATTAAAAGTATAATCTACCTTGTGAGAAATTGATTTAAATAGATTGAAACCTCAAGTTTTTTGGAAAATTAATTGCAAATGATTATTCAGCACACTTATAACAATATTTTTTCTCAAATGGCTTAGAGAATTTCAGTTAGGTTTGATTAATTACAAGTAAAATATGAGTATTAGTTGTGTTCTTTCACTTAAACATAATTTATACTCAGGCTTGGTGATTATTAACAAGTGTTATAAATCATGTGTTGCATTTGTCTCGATCCTGTAGGACATGTGCCAAAGTAAATTTTCATTCCTTTCTTTCTTTAAGGATTGTTATCCCATTGTTTTAACTCCCACTTACTCAATATTTTTCCTTTGTGAAAGTGGAAGTGGAAGAGGACAGTAGAAGTGTAGGGAATTTAACCAAAATTCCCAACCTGTGAGAAACAAAAAATAAAGAAAACACACGCCAAAGAAAACAATCACACGCACAAAAAAATATTTACGTGATTCGGTAATTTGCCTACGTCCACGGAGTTGCGGGGATTTCACTATTATCAGGGAAGAATACAGTACAACATGCAGCTACAAAATTTTCTCTATATATGAAACACGGCAACCGACTCCATAAAAAACCCTAATTACAAAAGGCGGCTCCACAATGGGCTCCGGCTTGGGCCTATCAACCCAAGCCTCCGCTCCATGGACTAAGCCTCAATAAATCTCTAATTAAAAACCACGCAATATTATTCGGGTCGAGTCGGGTCGTCGAATCGGATCAAACAAAACTAGGCTCTACAAAGCCCAACAAATCTCCCACTTGGAGACTAGTTTAATCACCAACATCAACCGCAAACCTCCAAGAAACAATCCCTCATCCCTATAACTCATCCTCCTGTCCTCAAGCTAGAAGACCAATTGAAGCTGCGCACAGCTTCAACTTCTCAATAGTGACACCCTTAGTCAATATGTCTGTCGGGTTCTTAGATCCACAAATCTTCTCAAGTATTACCAGTTTATTTTCAACAAGGTAATGGATAAAGTGGTATTTTGTTTGTATATGCTTCGACTTTGAATGAAAAGTCGAATTTTTGGCAAGAAAGATTGTACTTTGACTATCACTGTATAGAATGCCCATCTTCTGTTTCTTACCCAATTCATCTAAGAAACCATGTAGCTAAATCATCTCCTTTCCAGCTTCAGTTGCTGCAACATACTCAGCTTCTGTAGTAGACAAAGTAACAATCTTCTGTAGGTTTGAAGCCCATGATATAGCTGTACCACCCAGAGTAAAAACAAACCCAGTAGTACTCTTTCTACTATCAATATCACAAGCAAAATCAGAATCTACATAACCCTGCAGTTTCAAACTTGCACCTGTGAACCAAAAACATATATCTGATGAACCCTTCAGATATCTCATAATCCACTTGACTGCCTCTCAATGCTGCTTTCCAGGCCTACTAATGAATTTGCTCACAACTCCCACTGCATGTGCAATGTCTGGCCTTGTACACACTATAGCATACATCAAGTTGCCAATAGCTGAGGCATAAGGCACCTTGCTCATATGGTCCCTTTCTTCTTCTGTCTTTGGTGACTGTTCTTTGCTTAATTTGAAATGACTATCCAAGGGTATGCTCACTGGTTTAGCTTCATTCATGTTGAACCTGTTGAGAACTTTCTTCACATCCTCTGACTGTGAAAGTTTCAATGTACCATTAGCCTTGTCTTTAATGATTCTCATACCAAGGATTTGCTTTGCAACTCCCAAATCCTTCATTGTAAACTGTTTGGACAATTGCTTCTTCAGATTATTAATCTCCTCAATGCTAGACCCTGCAATAAGCATATCATCCACATACAACAGTAATATGATGTAAGAATTGTCAAAAGACTTAACATAGCAACAATGATCAACTTCACATCTCTTGAAACTAATTCTATGCATAAAACTGTCAAATTTCTTGTACCACTATCTAGGAGCTTGTTTTAGGCCATACAAGCTCTTTCTCAGTTTGCAGGCTAGATTCTCTTGTCCTTAAGCAATGAACCCTTCTGGCTGAATCATGTAAATGTCTTTCTCCAAGTCACTATGAAGGAATGCTGTCTTCACATCTAACTACTCAAGATGTAAATTTTTTGTAGCTACTATTCCCAATACCAATCTGATTGTTGACATCTTCACAACTGGAGAAAATATCTTTGTGTAGTCAATGACTTCCTTTTGCTGGAACCCTTTAACAACTAATCTAGCCTTATAACGTTTGCTACCATCATGCTCATTCTTTATTCTGTATACCCACTTGTTGTGCAGAGCTTTCTTTCCTACTGGCAATTCAATCAGTTCCCATGTCTGATTCCCCAACAAAGAATTCATCTCGTCCTTCATGGCTAACTCCCACTTGCTTGAATTCTCATCTTGCAAGACTTCATCATAACACTCTGGCTCACCACCATCAGTCAACAGGAGATAATTTAGAGTGGGTGAATAACGCTGTGGAGGTCTAATATTCCTGGAAGATCTGCGGACTTCAGCTACAGGTGTACTCAGATCTACCTGTGAATTTACATTCTCCTTATCTTCTTCACCCCTTTTCTGAACAGTACCTTCAGTCAATTCATCTAAGTTGACAAACTCAGATTTCTTTTGATCTATCTCTGTAACATCTGACACTACAGTTGACCTGTCCTTATACATAACCTGTTCATTAAATATCACATTTCTACTTCCGATGATTTTCCTGTTTTGTTCATTCTAAAACCTATAGCCAAATTTCTCATCACCATACCCAATGAAAAAACATATTTTAGACTTTGCATCAAGTTTACTACGAGTATCAGAATCAATATGAACATAAGAAATACAACCAAAAACTTTTAAGTGTGAAAATTTTACCTCTTTACCGCTCCAAACCTCCTCAGGAAGTCTGAACTCCATGGGAACTGATGGTCCTCGGTTTATCAGGTAAGCTGCAGTGCTAACAACATCAGCTTAGAAAGTTTTTGGTAGTCCAGCATGCAACCTCATACTTCTAGCACGCTCATTGAGAGTTCTGTTCATGCGCTCAGCCATACCATTTTGCTGTGGTGTCCCAAGAATGGTCTTCTCCATTCTAATTCCCTATGCAGCACAATACTCACTAAACCCTCCATCTATGTACTCTCCTCCATTATCTGATCTCAAACATTTTACTTTCAAACCTGTTTTTGTCTCAACCATGGCCTTCCACTTCTTAAAAGTTTCAAATACATCAGATTTATTTTTCAGAAAATGAACCCATACCTTTCTGCTTGAGTCATTAATGAAAGTGATGTAATACCTTGAACCTCCAAGGGATGCAACCGGAGAAGGTCCTCATAAATCAGTGTGTACTAATTCCAATTTTCAGCCTTCGGTGTTCTGCCAGTTTTCAAAAAGCTCACATTTTTCTGTTTTACTAATATGTAACTTTCACATATGTCAAAATCAATGGACTTCAATTCTGGTAGTTTTCCTTTTGACAGCAGCATCTTCATCCCTTTCTCACTCATGTGACCAAGTCTGCGGTGTCATAGGTTTGTATCAGTACTTGCATTAGCAACTGCAATTGTGTCTCTTGGACATGAGGTCATATACAGAGTACTAGTCTTCTTTCCACGAGCCAATACCCTATCTCCCTTTGTAACCTTCCAAGTACCACCAACAAATAGTATTGCATGTCCTTCATCATCAAGTTGTCCAACAGAAATTAGATTTCTCCTCAGGTCAGGAATATGTCAAACCTTCTCCAGTAACCAAACAGACCCATTGGGCAACAATATTTGAACATCTCCCATACCCACAACATCCAAGGCTGAACCATCAGCCAAATACACCTTACCAAAATCACCTGCAACATAATTCTGTATGATTTCTCGGTGTGGAGTGGTATGAAATGAAGCTCTTGAATCCAAAACCCAATGTCTATTGCAAGAAGTAATGCATCCTGTATCTCTTCTGTTACAGTATTAGCAGAATCATCTCCATTCTTCTTCTTAGGACTTTTGCATTGATTCCTAAAGTGGCCTGTTTTCCCACAGTTCCAGCATTGTACTTATTGGCCTGATCTAGATTTGCTTCTGTTCCGATTAGAATTTCTGGATTTTGATCTGTCTCGGTTTGAATTTTTGTCATTACCTCTGCCTCTTGTCTCAAGGTTTAGGGCAGAACCAGATCCTAAGGTTTCGCCTGCATCTCTTCTGCGAATCTCCTCAACCAGAATTAAATCTTGTATGTCATTGTACTTCAGCTTTTCTTTTCCTGTAGAATTGCTTATTGCCATCCTTATTGCCTCCCAACTGTTTAGCAAAGAAGCCAAAATGATCAAAGCACGAATCTCATCATCAAAATCAATTTCTACAGACGACAATTGACTTGTGATAGTATTGAATTCGTTTAAATGTTGTGCTACTGAAGCATTCTCTGCCATCTTCAAATTGAACAATTTCTTCATCAGGTGCATCTTGTTGTTTGCAGACGGCTTTTCATACATACCGGACAAGGCCTTCATTAGATCTGCTATGGTCTTCTCCTTTACAACATTGTGTGCAACAAACCTAGACAGAGTTAACCTAATAACTCCCAATACCTGTCTGTCAAGAAGAGCCCATTCCTCAGCCTTCATAGCCTCCGGTTTTTCCCCTAGAAGCGGCAGATGTAACTTCCTCCCATAAAGGTAATCCTTGATTTGCATCCTCCAAAATCCAAAGTCTATGCCATCGAACTTTTCTATTCCAGACGCCTTTCCTGCTTCCTCTACCATTGCTCTCACTCAAACCTAACCCTAGGCTCTAATACCAGTTGTAGGGAATTTAACCAAAATTCCCAACCTGTGAGAAACAAAAAATAGAGAAAACACATGCCAAAGAAAACAATCACACGCACAAAACAATATTTACATGGTTTGGCAATTTGCCTACGTCCACGGAGTTGTAGGGATTTCACTATTATCAGGGAAGAATACAGTACAACATGCGGCTACAAAATTTTCTCTATATATGAAACACGGCAACCGACTTCATAAAAAACCCTAATTACAAAAGGCGGCTCCACAATGGGCTAAACGGGCTAAAAAAAATTTCCCGGGGGCGTAGCCCCTGGACCCCCAGAGGCTTGTCCATAAGCAATCCGACTTGGGCCTATCAGCCCAAGCCTTCGCTCCATGGACTAAGCCTCAATAAATCTCTAATTAAAAATCACGCAATATTATTCGGGTCGAGTCGGGTCGTCGAACTGGATCAAAAAAAACTAGGCTCCACAAAGCCCAACAAGAAGTACATTTTTTGTAGAAGTCTCTGTCATTTCAATTTCACAGTCAAACAACATGAATGACAAGCTTGTTTTTTTGGGTGGTTTGAATCTCCTCTCAACGAATATTACAATGTGGAGAGCAGGAGAGGGTTGGAAGACATGGGGAACACAAGGTTTTTCTTTTGGTTCTAATAGCAGCTATCTTCCTTTGATCTTAGTAGGGGTAGTAATGCCTTTATATTAGAATTCCTTTCTCTCTTCTTTGTGTATGTTTATTTCTATTAAAAAAAAAAAAAAGTAAGGTTAGTAAGGTTTAAATACATATTGAGTTTGGGCTGAAGATTGGCACAAATCCAACTTTGAAAGTAAAATAGAAATATTTTCATAATAGGCTTTCGTTTGACCAAAAGTAGGCTCATTCAATCAAGTTCTCGAATCTTGCTCAACCGAGTTTTGACTTTGCTTGAATGATCTGGTTTGATTAGCACAAAGTTTTTCCAACTTCAAACATGGTCTTCATTGCCCAAAATTACAACAAAAGAATAACCCAAGTACATAAAAATTTGTCACAGAATTAGCCAATACTAAAAATCCTAACAATATTGTATGGAAGATAAGAAGTATATCTAAGTATCAAATCATGCTATACATCTTTTCCTCATAGTTTTTTTTTATAAGGGGACAAGAGTCTCTGGGATTCGAACAATCTGGAGAGAGGTGGAGCTACCTATCAAGCAAGAGCCTCGGTGGTATATATCTCTTAAATTATGATGTGTTCTCATGAACCATGTGACAAGGTCAAAATGCATGCAAGTATGCAACAAATGAGTAAAAATTCTTCTTTGAAAATTCTCTTTACAAGGTATTATTACTTCTTATTCTAGGTCAAGAGTCTTGTGGTTTAAAGGCAATTTTTGGTGTTCTAACGGAGACGTCCAAGTTTAAATCCTCTCTTTCTCAATTATCGAATTGAATAAAAAATTCTCATTTTGGATTAAAAACTTTGCTTGATGATTGGGAGGGTCAGTGGACCTAACTAACCTCTTTTAATTAATTTGGGGCTGGAAATGCTGCAACAAGGCACCTATATATTGTCCATTACATGTGTGGTTTTGAAGGAACATGAAAGATCATGAAAACAAGAGATCTTATACAATTTGGATGGAAAGGGTTCTACTTCTACGTATGGTTTTGGTTTTGGGTACCTTTTTCTTATGCTTTATCATACTGAAACAAAACAAGAAGCTTTTTTTTTTTTTTTTTTGGCTCAAATCATTTTAGATATACAACAGATTATCGATGTTGAGAGTTAAGACGCAGGTGCACTCTCGTGGACGGGCCATTGTTTATTGGAATGCATGCACTCTCTCTCTCTCTCTCTCTCTCTCTCTGTGTACTGTGTTACCCATTGCATGCATGCCACCAACAACACCTATTATCATGTGCTCGCATTGAAGTGACATTAATCTATTTCGGCGTTCACAATCTGAATGTATTTAACTCTATTTATTATCGTTGGTCTTCCTTAAGTCAACTTTGTTTGTTTGTTTGGTTTTTTTTTTTTTTTTTGGACATAAAGGATGTAATGTTATAAGTTCTATCGATACTTGTTAAGAGGACTAATATAATTGAATGTAATTCGTCTTTTAAAAAGAAACAATATATATGTACGTATGATTCATTTGTTAGTCGTAATGTGCATACATAAAGCTAATGTACTTGGTCCATTTTTTTTTTAATTGTGTATAATTTTGACTTTATAAGTTTGTACGCAGCTTGATTTTCAGCATCTGCCTTAAAGGCATCGATACATAATCTATTTCAAGAGGGATCTAGGTCCTATCCATGCCAATCAATCTCTTAGATAGTACTTGACTCTTAAAGGATGTGAACGATTCAACCTAAGTATGTGAATAATCTGAATTGAAAGAGCTACTTAGTCTTAATTATATAATTCATCATTTCCTTTTCTTTCCCCTTCTTATCATTTATATCCTTCATAAATACGAGTTTCATGCATTGGACTTACATGTGAGATCCACATGTATTAGATTTAAAGGCGACATCCATATGGTGTAATATGCTAGATAAACGGAATAATTTCACTCATATCTTTAGAAGCGTTTAGAAAGAAAGAAAGAAAAAACGAAAATATATTATCAATGTTTGGTTACCACTTCACTCTTTATCCATAGGGAATAATCAATGTATAGCAATAATTTGGGATGACGCTGAGGTAGAGTAGGGCGAGGTTGGATCATGGGTGTCCCCCTGTCTCTTCTTTGGTGCGGAAAAAACCCGTGTGGGACAATAGTGGGGTAGATTGGATTCAAGACAAATTGAAGATGTTTTTCTATTATTAATGAGATTACTTTGATATTGATGGGATAAAAATGAAATATAAAGGGGAAAGGGCAATTGTGAGAGTACTAAAAGAGAAATAGAAAAATGTATTTTAAAAATAGTACTAGAATACACCCACACACATAGAGGGTTGGGTTTAAGTTACACCTGAATAACTTTAAGTAATGTTACACCACCCAATATTTTTAATTGGACGTGAATTTTAACAAATTCACTATTAAATTACATTATTTTCATATATTTTTCATGCTTGTAAAATTTTAAAATGATCAAAGATCAATAGTAATGGCAGGAATCAATTTTTTTAAATTTAAGTTTTTGTAGTTTAAATAATGCATAAAAAATGAGTTTATGGATCGAATCATAAATAACATTCAATTAGCATGAAAAATAGCATGCATATGAAGAATATATAGAACATGTAATTTAACAATGAAATTTTCAAAATATAAATTCAATAACAAGTTATTGGGTGATGTAATATTTCTTAGAATTACATCATATTTAATTGGAACCCAACTCATTATTATCACTATGATATGTGTAAAAAATATTACATCATATGTTTGAATAAGATATATATAATAGACATATATACATTTGAGACAGAGCAAGGTAAAACAGGGCAGGACAATCAAAACTTGTCCCTACCTAGGAAGGAAAAAAATGGCAGGTCATTTTTGTCATCCCTATCTACCATTCTTCTTGTTTTCAGGAAATAATGTCACATAAATGCAGTTGAACCAGTGAACTGCATCTACTTCCTTGGGTTCATTCCTTGAGCCTTACATACATATGGTGGGGTTCGAAAGCAAGTAGCTAGTAGGCAAAATCTCTTTCGCTCACGTGGATGATTGGTTTTTATTGGTTGCAACTTGTCATTCAAAACCATAAGCAAAGTTAAGGGTACTTTGATGCTTCTCTCAGTATCTAGAATTTGTCTTCTCTCTCTCTCTCTCTCTCTCTCTCTCATATACTTGTAGTGTTGCTTGCCGGTTAAGAATGACATGGTCCCCGACTACCCCAACTTATAGCGGAAAGTGACCAAACGATTTGGAGGCTAATGGCAGAGAAAATGAGTGTGAGGGGCTGCATTATTATGAGAGAGGACCCTAATTCAATAAATGACAATTTAATTTGACTACATTAAATAGAAAGAGAGACTACGAGGCACTATTAATAATGTTCCTAGTAAAAAGGGTTAATTGCATGTTGGTCCAAAATAAATGACCGCCAATGGTTGTCCGTTGACTATTTCGTTCAACTTTGTTGGAGTTCTCCCCCCGGTTGAAGTGAAAAATCTGATGGGAACAACAATTATTACAGGCTCCACAAAAATAATTTTTCCCCTGCAATCTTTAAAAATTTTCTTAATTTGAATAGAGAAAGATCTAAATCTCATCTTTTAATTCAAGAGCATATCAAAAAAAAAAAAAATCTTTTAATTCAAGAGCTCTCTCAATTTTGGATCTAGGTCCTTATAAGTTGCAGAAAATTATTAAGCCAAAAAAAAGTAAAATAAAAAGGAACAAAACAAAAAAGTTTATAATTTTATCGTTGTGACAAATTAAATCATATACTTTTAGATGTATCACTGCCAGTCCCATACATTTATTAAATCTCAACCGTTTCTATCAAAATGATGGTTGCTGTGTTCTCTCTCTCTCTCAAATGAAAATCTTCAGAAAAATGGTGATCTCTCTCTCTCCTATAAGTATCTTAAAAAAAAAGGGTGGCTGTCATGTTTCTCCTTATTAGACTTAGGAAAATGTTAAAGAATGCCTTAAGGGCATTGGTTTATAAACTATTTTTAGAAATATTTTATGAAAAAATGATAAAGCAATTAATTTTATTAACTTTTTTTTTTTATATTTCCCATAAAAATGATGTCAAAACTTTCTTAATATAATTTATTAATAATTTTCCTAGGGGCACATATTAACAATTGAAAATCATGTTGTTCTTGTTCGTGGGTTCCAGTTAGCTCAACTGATAAAGTCTCTGATACTTGTATAAGAGATCTGGTGTTCAATCCCCGCCTACACCAAAACTGATTGGTATCTTGGTCTGATAATAAAGAGCTATTATTAAGAGCGGACGCCATAAGTTGAAACTTTCTCAAAAAAAAAAATCATGTTGTTGTTCAAGTTTATTTTGTGCTTAGATTCTACCATAAAAATAAAGTTTTGTTTGTCATAATATTAAAAATGTGGCATTTAAAATAGAACGTTTGGAAATATGATATTAAATTTGTTAGAAGGATGATATATATATATATATATAAAAAAACAATTAAAAAAAAAAAACCAAAACATAGACACAAACTGACTGTTTAGTTAAGGCATGTTCTATATATTGAAGTTTTTTTTAGATCAATAAGTATAATTCTAGGAAAAAAAAATTGCAATATTTTTCATAAACCATAATAATTAAGGTTACAAGAAGTTATCATTGTATAATAAATTTGATGCTAGTACTATTATTTTAAGGGAAATGCTAATGAGTGCCTTTAGGGCACTAGTTAAAAATCCAGTTAAAGAAAGTTTTTATGGGAAAAGAAAAAAAAAATTAATGTTTTGATAGCTTTTTTTTATTTCCCATAAAAGAACTCATTAGCATGACCCTTATTTTAGTTTGCCAATCTCTATAGGCTATAGCCACAAAAGTTTTTACAAAAATATTTAATAATTATTGATGTATGTTATTAATATTTGTAGATGATAAAGTGATATTAAGAGTTAATTAGTTGATTACTATTAGAAGTTCACATAATTTTACACAATTTTGACCATAATTTAGTAGGTCTAGCAAATCCACATCTCTACCATTCGCAAAAATTACCATTCACTGTAACGGTTTTTGATAAAAATTATATAAAATTATAAAATTTGAAATTCCACACAAGATATGGTCCATGGATATCTTAGAGCATCTTCAACAAGAGAGCTAAACACAAAATGCTTTCTATTTTAGAGAGCAAACCCACAAAATAGGCTATTATTCATTCTTCAATGGACTCTGTATGACTTGATTTTTTTTTTTGACTTATGAACAGTAGCTCATCAAGTCTGATGGGCTACTGTTCATTCTTCAAATATTTTTTTTCTATTATAATAAGGTATTGAATAAAAAAATATTGGAAAATGTGTAGTTGTTAAAAAAAGAATAAATAATTAATGAATAAATAATATTTAAATGAGATAGAGAATCTGTTGAAAAGTATATTTGAAAAAGTGGGTAGTTAAAAGGTAAAAGTCATTATTTATTCTCCGAACAATATAAAAATTTACCTAATCTGCTAGAGATGCTTTTATATGGCTAAAAGTTAAGTGTTTTTTTTTTTTTTTTTTTTTTTTTTTTTTTTTTTAATCCCAAAGAAAGCTCATAGCAAGCCGGATAAGGACGGCCACAGCGTAACCGAGTTTTTGGGCCAGGGCAGGTCAAGTACGAGTACGAGTGCCCGCCTACTTTTGTTACCTATCATTGTTTCCCACGTGGCAACTAACCTTTGATTGGACCTCCTACTCTGCCCACGTGGAATTATCAACGTGTGGAAAATAGCCGTTTGATTATGACAGGTCAATCATGTCCGTCAGTCTCTGCAGGCGGTCCCACCCTTTTCATTTTAGCAGGAAATTTTTAAAGATAATGAAATTGAAAGCCACTTTCACTTTTACATTTGCACAAAAGAATAGCAGGAGCAGGAGGCAGTGCAGTAGGATAGGTACGTTGCACGGGATTTACCCATGTGCAATAGTTGACAAAAGGTCTTTAATTTTGAACTCATCTATGTACCAAACAAAGTGCCACCAGTCATTTATTTAGGGTAACTTTGGTTAATTTTATGAGTTGGTTAATTATTTATAGTTAAAAAAAAAATATATTTTGTGTAATTTACGAATTGTACTTTTTTATTCAATTTATTTTAAATAAATCAATAAATTTAAGTTATTCTTGATGAACACTTATTTGTAAAAATTGAAGTGGCAAAACTAGTATTGTTGTAATTCAATGGCATCACTTGTCTCTTATGTGAAGAAATCCACTATTCATATCCCCTCTCTCCTAC
Organism: Quercus robur; assembly: GCF_932294415.1. Lineage (NCBI taxonomy): Eukaryota > Viridiplantae > Streptophyta > Magnoliopsida > Fagales > Fagaceae > Quercus > Quercus robur. The sequence continues at coordinate 18,242,418 of NC_065535.1, read as the reverse complement.
TGGTTTTAACAATTAATTGAATTATCAAGAAGAATTTGCAAAGATGAAATTGCTATAATGGTGGTCAGTGACAAAATTTAGTTATTGGGATTTTATTAAGGGTCATGCAAACGAGTGCTCTTAGGACAATGATTAGTAATCCATTTTAGAAAAGTTTTGACACTAATTTTATGGAAAATGAAAAAAACTATTAAAACATTAGTTGCTTTTTTTTTTCCTCATAAAAATTTTCTTTAAATGGATTGTTAACCATTACTCTAAAGGCATCTGTTAGCATTTCTTTTTTATTAAAGCATAAAATTTAGAAACAATACATTCAATCCCCTAATAAATTTTAAATATATAGTTGCATTAACTAATAAATTATAAACAATATTATCTTTATTAATAAACTTCAACCAATCATCTTATCTGTTCACTTATTTTAATACAAAGTTAATTACTCATTATCATCAACAATATCTATTTCAATAACATCTTATCTATAATAATTAAATGAAAGGTGACACCATTAGTTCAACTCCGTGTGAATAAGGCAACATTCGTAAAATCTTTTTTTTTGGTGAGGCAGGAGTAATTGGAGGAGAAGTAAAAGGCTTAAGTTATGGAGAGAATATCTTATGCATCAAATGTGTATATCCCGCATCTCATAGCATATTATAGTTGTGAAGTACATATATTGTACAAGGACGAAAAAAAAAAATCAAATACATGAGATAATCATTGCAATCTACGAGCGTCTCATACATATTTATAAGAGCAAGATTTAGGTACAGTATTTAGGTGTTGTTCCTTAGGTTCTCATTTTAAGATTTTACTATGTGAATTTTTTCTCATAGGATGAAAGTGTATTTTTAAGTTAACTACAAGACTGAATCTTAAGAGTGAAACCTAAATAATAGTATCTAAGGTACTATACCTAAGTTTTTTCCTATTTATAATTCCCATGTTGAAGCAAGTAGCATCCTATATAGGCAAAGCAAAATAAAAGAAGTGTGTTAGAGCTTATTGCCATATTGTGATTTATAAATTGGTTTATGAACAAATAAGTGCTCTAAAATCTAAATATGCAATAGCTATCTTACGCACCCACAACTTGTGAGACACCCATTGGATTTGGATATAGCAAATACATAAAATACCTCCTCTTAAGCATGAACATTTTCTTTGTATATTTAAATATTGTTACACGGCATATATATAAAAAATTAAAAATTTTAAAAAGCTATTTATATAACTACGAATACAACATTTTGCATAACTATGTGATTTATACATTTATAAAAGTAGTGTTGGTGGACTGAACTACTGAAGTGAAGTATCTGTGCAGGTTGTTACTTAGTACCAGGTTGACTAAATTTTCGTGAAATGATGAGTAAACCTAATGGTAAGACATTAATTATTCTAGGCAGCATTGGTAATACCAGTAAGTAGAAACATTTAATGGTGAAGCTAAACACTGTTCCTAGTTTCTACCAAAAAGAGAAACGAAGTTAATTTATTGTATAACTGCCCTAATTTATAAAGAGAGAGAGCGCGCACGAGGAGGAGGCAGGTCTGCAAGGTCTGAGGTGCAAGCAGAGAAAATTCATTGAGTCGAATAAATTAATCGTGCGAATGCGACGTGTAGAGTTATTTAATATAAAAAACAAAGGATTTATTTCACAGTTCACTCGCAAAATGCAATGGTATGGTGTGAATGGAATCCGAAGGAGGAGCGAGAGAGAAAGCAGAGGTGGTGGGTACTGTGTATGGATGAATGTGATTCGTCAAAAGGCAAATTTATCTGAAAGATTAGTAAAGGGTCGAGGCATCTGTACCACTCCACGGGATTGGTGGAAGCTGGGCTGCTTCGTTTTGGTTTTTTTTTTTTCAGAAAACAATAAGTCTATGTGCATCCAATCCATCCATCCATACTTATTTCCATCCAACTCAACTCTTTAACGTTATCCACACACAACTGCTACACAAACAGCCCTAACTTTCTCTCTCATTATATTTCCTTTATTATTTTATTTATTCTACTTGCAAGTTACAACCATGACCCATTAATAAGTTTTTATATTTGTGGTGAATTTGCTCTCGGGTACTTTCTTCTCTCTCATTATATTTCCTTTATTATTTTATTTATTCTACTTGCAAGTTACAACCATTACGGCATTACCCATTAATAAGTTTTTATATTTGTGGTGAATTTGCTCTCTGGTACTTTCTTCTTCTTCCTTATTATTAATGTTCTTTGTGTAACTAATTAACCAAATAGTTGCGTGAAACTGCGCATTGTAGATTTTTTTTGGGGCGGCAGTAGAGAATTTTTTTAAAAAGTTGAAACTACAATCAATTTTATTATAAAAAGTTATAAATTAATATGATAATGAATATGATCGACACTTTATTCAAGTAGTCATCTTGAGTGAAAACTGAAGAGTGGTGTGGTATAGGTTTTGGATTGAAAAATACCCTTGCATGAGTTAGTGAGTTTGTTTATCGTTGGAGTTTTGAGTGTGAAAGCGTTAATTGTATGAATTGGAGTTTTGAGATTGTGTGTTTCTATGTTTGATATTTTTGAGTTTGTGCTTGTGAGAGGTTTTATTTATGTTTGTAAGTATTGTTTGTAAGCAGTTGTGAGGTTTGATTGAGAGTAGTTTGAACTTAGAGCTTTGTGATGTAAAAAAATTGGGTGTAATATTTAATTTTTTTTTTGTTGTTGTTGTAATTGAGTATATAATTTTATGTGTATTTTGATAATATATAGTTGTGTAGTTATATATAGTGCTTGATTATGTTTGGATTATTTTGAAGAATGTTTTAAATTTAATGTAAAGATGCACACTAATGCTTGAATTTAGCTGAATAATATTTTGTTTCTCAAAAAAAGAAAAGAAAAAAAGAAGCTAAATAATATTTTAGATGTTCAATTTTGAATTACTGCAATCCAACCGATTTGTACAATTTGACTCGTGATAAGAATCTAAGATAAATGGGTGGGTTTATCAAATTAAAATGGAATGAGTTTAGGATAGAATTTATGACAAAGTATTTAACGGGTTTGAGTTTGGTAGATAATTTGGGTGTTTCATGAATGAGATATATTATAATGACAATATTTTTGCAATACTTTTACAACAAGTCTTAGATGATTAGTTGTTACTAACAGTTATTAATAGGTAAAAAAGTAATTTTAGTAGTAAATTCAAATTAGAACTAGTAATTATTTACCACTTAGGATTTGATTTGAAAGTGTTATAAAAATATTGTAGCTAGATATGACATTTCTCCATGAATGAATTGCACATGTAACTATATCACTAAAATATGTTTATTTTTTAAAGGCAATCTAAACTATGTTTATAATCCTTTTCTTTTTTCAAAATCAAGTTTTCTTATTAACAACTTCTCAAAAAAAAGAAAAAAAAATATTAATTGTATGGTTGATGCTTTATGCATTTGTAAATTGTAATATATGAATAATGATTAGCTTTTTCTGACTTTAAGTGGCAAGTTGAACTTGCCGCTTGGCCAAGAAATTGTTCCAATAGGACCGCGACAGTGATGGTGGGCTACTAGCAGCTTTCGGTGGCTGTTGATTATATTTGAAAATATATAGTTGAGAAGCTCATTACGCTTGCAAGTGCCAGGAGCATTGAGCTAATAAATCCATTCTCTTTTTATAGTTAAGCTACTTGACAGTTATTTGATCGATGGTCTAAAGTCTAAACCTTTAAATGTTTGCAGTTGCTCAATTTTCGGGATAAGACATGTTATTAATGAAAAAGGAAAGAATTTATTAGAAAAAATAAAAGAAAAAGTTAACTGATACTTTAAGGTCATTGGTTTAAAATATATTTATACAATTTTTTTTTTCAAAATTTTTTTTTTGACAATTTTTTATATTTTTCATAAAAGTTGTATTAATTTTTATATATAAATAAATATATATATATATATATATATTTATCCATTAACAAATGTCTTAAAAATACTTATTATCCGGACCCAAAACATAAAACCTCTATATATTCAGTATCAATTGTGTACATAAAACATGGGTATACATATACAAAATACACCAAAGAGTTACAACAGAAAATTTTGAGCTTTAGAAGTCTCAATTATATATGTTTTAAATCAAGGCTAATTAATATGTCTTGATTCTTTTTATTCTTCAAAAAAAAAAAAAGTCTTGATTTGCTATTTTTCTTCTCAAAAAAAAAGACTTGATTTAAGCTATAATTTAGATATAAAAATAGTTTCATCACAGGTAATAAACTTGTAATAAATACAATAAATATGATAATATCCCCCTTAAACTTGTTGGGACGTACAAAAAAGACAATTTGAGGTTGAAAATCAGAAAATGAGATTGCAAAAAGGCAAAAAAGTGAATGAGATTTACTGATCTAATCTACAAGTTGATCTTTAGAGGAGACAACCTACAAATTGAGGTTGTTATACTGAAGATAATGATGAATAAAGTGATAATCAATCTTAATATGTTTAATGTACTCCTAAAAAATATTGTTATAACCAAGTGATGATAGAGAGTGACATTTAAAAGATGATTGCCATCATAAGCAAGCTTCGCATAGGTTTTTTCTCCCCTGTTCTTTTCTATTTTCATGTTATAAGTATTTAAGATATCTAATAACTACAATAAATATGGTAATAATTAGTAGTAATATAGTTTTTTTTTTTTCATTGACATTTATGCTCTTAGGTTAGACTTTCTTTCCTTAAAAGAGTATAAATTTATCAACTCTTTTTTAAAAGAAAAAATAAATAAAAAAATTTATCAAACTGAACCAGCAGTGGCCGCATCTTATCCTCTTCATGATACTTTTAACCGATATTTTTGTTTTGTTTTTTTTTTTTTTTGTTTTGTTTTGTTTATTATTATTATTTGTGTAGATTGATTCTGAGTTATAATGTTTGGGATTCAAATGCTGAACTTTGCTGCCTGTGTACACTACACCGTCATAATTAAGAAGAATCACTGAATCAGTGTCAGATTGCAAATATGGAAATAACAAATTTAATATTAGTTCTTCAAATATATATATATAATTTTTTGTCCCCAACTTATAAGATGTAGAAGCTGATTCGCTTATAACTAAAGAATAAAATATAAAAAACTTTTTTCTTGGCTTATTTTCGCTGCTATTGCTGCCTGAAAACCCTGCTAAATGATACAGAAGTTGTGCCTCTATAGCCTCCAATTAAGTACAGAAGTGAGGTTAAAATGTTGAGAGAAAGAGGCAACAAAGAAAGAAAATAATTATAATAATATATGGTGGAAAAACGAGCGCATGCATGACATGGAGCATTTCTGTCTTTAACATGCCATGGAATTCCTTTACAAAAAGTCCAAGTTCTCTGCTTCATAAACAGACTTAAATCATGTTGAACAATTTGTTCAAACAGAGAAATTGGGGTTTTCTCTTTTCTCAAAAAAAAATTAAAAAAATGGGGGAAGTTTACAACACTAATTAAGATTATTTTGTCAGTCACTATAGGCTTTTGCTCTCGTTTTTACAAAGCCTGGTCCATATAGTACTTGCCGCAAGATTTCAGAATACCCATCAATAGTACCTAAAATGCCCCCGGGTATGAGTAATAATAAATAACTAGTAAACCAAAAAAATCCAAATATTGAAATAAATATATATATATATATATATATATATATATATCCCATGTCCAAGTTAATACATCTCTTCTTTTGGTCAAGTGCTGCGGTTGAGTCATGGGTGACACTACTAACTTCTTTTGTGAAGAAGAATTTGGTTTCAAATCTTCAATATCTCACTTATTATTAAAAAGAATCCCCTTTGAAATTAATGAAGGAGATGGATTCATTTTGTTAGTTATACACACATATATCCTTTAATTTGTATACATAAACATACGTTCAAAGAGATAGATGCTCATACTACTTTAGAATCACTAAATTCACTATTGGGGGAGAAGAAAATTTTCATTTTTGTGAGGTCTCTTTATGATTGTACTTCTTTATCCTCTTTTTGGAATTTGTTGGAATTCTTTGTTTTCTTGAATTTTAGTTAATAGATTTGATCTTGGGTGGTTCTCTCATATACATTTTGTTTACTAAAATTTTGTTTTATAGGTGGGTTCCAATTATAGGTAGTTCAATTGATAAAATATCTTCTTTTTTTTTTTTTTTTTTTTTTAAGGTTAAAATGCAAAACTGACTCTCTAACCATTTTCATATCTCATTTCAGCCTTTTAACTCTATTTTCATTCATTTCAGTCTTCTAAATTTTAGATTTATTCAATTAAGGTATTTTCGTTAACTTTTGTTAAAAATTTTTGAAAAAAAAAATCGGGAAAATATTTTTCAATCATTAATTGAATTTTTTTTAATTTAAAAAATTTGAAGAAAAATTTATAAAGTTGAAAAATTAACCAAAACATATAACAAAAGTTGATGGAAAAGTCTTAATTGAATAAACTTGAAAGTTAGAAGACTGAAATGGACAAAAGAAAAATTAGAGAACTGAAATGAAATTTGAAGAAATTTAGAGGGCTAATTTTGCCTTTTACCATTTTATAATAAGAAATTTGAGTTTGAATCTCATCTACACCAAAATCAATTGATATCTTGCTTTGATAGAATGGTTAGGAAATATTTTTAAAATACAATAAATGCATATACTCCCCCCTCTCACATAATAGTGAGTTTTACTAATTAAATTCATGGTGGGATAGAGTATTCATGTGAGAGACGAGAGTATGTATTTATTGTAGTCCCAAAGTATTCTATAATTTTTTCAGTTTGATAATAAAAAGAAATTATCATAGAACAAATTTGATAAACAAAAGTTTTAATGAATTGATTCATTTAATCTTCCACTAAAGTAAATGTTTTAATGAATTGATTCATTTAATTATTTATTTTTGTTCAACAATGAATAAATTTATTTTTTAATATTAAATTTTGAAATAGGAACTTCATGTGTGAGAACATAAGATTCTACCATGCATGTGGTGCATTTAAAAAAAAAAAATCATTTAACCATCCACCTACGCAAATATTTTAATGAATGATTTAATTTTTAATATTTATTTATATTCAATAATAAATAATTTATTTCCTTAGTATTTAATTTTTAATAAAAATTTTGGACATCCTATTAGAAATATATATATATATATATATATTATTTTATATTTCATACTAGATACAATTGTTTTTCACAACTGCCTAACTAATAATTTTGTTCACACATCTCATTCCAAGCTGCAATAGCCTAAGGTTTTGCCATATGACACATTATTTGAGAATGAAATAAAATACTCTTGATTTAGCCTTCTACCTTAGTAAAAATTTTATTCATTTGTTTAATTCTTTTTTATTTAAAAAATGATAATATTAATTTATTGTCATGTGTTTAGTAAGGTACATGCATCCATTTTTAAATATTATTTTTTATAGGTGGTGCACTAATTATTCATATAAAAATGAAAAATTTATGATTTTTTCTTTTTCTTTTTTCTCAAAATAAAATTTGGCAAAGAGGATTGTAAGGTCATAATCTTGAGCTTTTAGCATAACAGAGATATGGACTTAAGCCCAAAAAAGTTCCAAACAATAAATTTATAGATAATGGGTTGGAAACCTGGACTTTTGCGAATTAGATGATCGACCAATAGGTTTTGATGATAAAGAAAGAAAGATAACAAAAGTTTACTAGGGAAAGACATTCTCGGATTTTACTCGAGGAGGTTGATTCTTAAATATTGTTCTCAAGACTTTGTTACAAGTTTGGCCCCCAGATTGCTCCGAGGCCCCCCCTCTTTCTCCTCTATTTTATACTATCTTCTTCTCATTTCCACCATCTACGTGTAGATTTAGATTGATAGTGCTGATACTTGTCTCGTCAGCCCCTCCCTAAAGTCTTTGGGAGTGGTTGTAAAGGCCGAAAAGCATGGTTCAGTTAGTTGCAAAGTATTTAATGCAATAATAGCAGTTTTCTCTTAGATATTTCCATGCTTTCCTTTGTCCTGTTCTCTCTTAATACTTATCATCTTCCATGGAATGGTCTAGAGTGTTGCTCTTAATGGCAGACCATTCACTCTAGACCATTTCCTTTGTCCTCAGCCTTGCCTAGCCGAGGAGTTCTTCCTCGGATTGGACCCTCGGCCCAACATATACATAGATATTGGCTCCCTGGCCTTTCACCCCCACAAGGATTTAAATTTGGGTTTTTTTCATGAAATTAATTCCATTGTTACACAAGGATCTTGTCAATTTATATGATTTTTTAAAAGATTTATTTAAAAAAAAAAAACTAATTTGGAATATGGCATTTATGCTCAAGTTTAGTTGCTTTATTAACCATTGAAACGAAAACCAGTAAAACAAAAAAAATCAATGATTACCTGCAATAAAAAAAATATAGAAAAGAATTATGTAGTTAAGTAAATCAAAATAATTAAATATTTGTAAGTTCATTAAAACAATATGTTTGTGTACAGACTTATGTTAATCATAATATAATTTAGATAATTTTTTTTAAATGACATGCAAAATAATTTATTCTCAAATATAATACTACCTAATGAGTATTATACATGAACTATTAAGATAAATTTTTACAAAATTTTTTAATTTAAATTTATAATGTACTTGCGCATCATGCAAGAAATCCGTAGTATATATAAACAAAAAATGTTTGACTTTTAGTTGACCTCATAATATTTTTTCTCATAAACTTTTGAAATCTCACAATTTATATATATATATATATATATGTGTGTATATACACATTTATTTCTAATCTAAATTATATTCTATATTTAACTCTTCAATTAAAATTTTACCATCTTATATTTTCTTTCAATGTTAGAATTGATAATCTGTTTTTTTTCTTGGAACCTTCTTGCTGAATAATTTGAATAGTGTAGGAAAAAGATTTTCATCTCATATATTTTTTTAGGAAATTGTGTTACTTCTTCCCAAAAAAAAAAAAAAAAAAAAAAAAAAAAAAAAAAAAAAAAAAAAAAAAAACCCCACTAGTGCTCAAGTAATCATGCTTGCATACAATGATTGGTAATGATGTCTGCTGGCTCATTTGGAGGTCATATAGATATTTTGGATAAGCTTTAAAAAAAATATATATATATATATATATTTGTTTTGTCTTAATTAAATTATGTCTTTTTAGATAAACACCCATGTTATGAAGTAGTGTAATCATACACGGCACTGTAGATTGCTCACTAAGAAAAAATGGGTGCAATTGTAGAAGTACACCCATTTTTACAACAATTAAGTTTTTACATAGTTATATTTTCATTTCATTCTATCATTGATATTACTGTATCATTTACTATTAACAACTTGTCACTACGAAGTATCTTGTAATTTTTCTTAATAGGTATTTTTTATGTTTCCAATAATGACGAACAAAGTTCAAATGCCCAATTCCAATGCTAGATAAGTGAATCTGTTCTCAATTTTTCATTCTTGAAGGCAGAAAGAGGATGTTATGTTTCCACTATATGCAAAGTCATGCTCATAGTGTATGATCAGTGTGATGTTGCATTGCAAATGGCCGAACACGTAATGCTGCGTAGTTGCGGTGAGGAAGAGACTAGTATCGATAAAGAGTGAGAAGCAAAAGCTGTGTAATTATGGTTGAATGAAAATAGATGAATAGAAAGGGCCAAACCTCCTAACTACCCCCTTATAAAGTAGGTAATAAAAAGGAAACAAATGTGGTTTGCCAAAACAGAGAAAAATCCAAAAGAATTTGAAACCCAAGACTGTCCCCAGCTATTTATAACGCCTTCTCATCCATGAGGCTCCTCCGGATCAGCCTCTACTACCTCTGCATTGTGTACTTTCTCTAGTGTCTTTAAGAATATAAGGAAAAATGAATACTCATGATTCTCCCAATACACCTCATCACCTAAGTTGAGACACTTTCTAGAGAGGTAAAAATCATGAGGAGTCGATCTTCAAAATCAGAAACTAGGCAAGGAATGGAAATAGATCATAAGCTTAATAGTAAGCTCAAAGAGGAACCTCATCTCTCTGGTGCTTACATCCGTAGCTTAGTGAAACAACTTACCTCCTCAAGAACCAAAGACCCCATGAATTCCATAGACCCAGAAACTAGTGCTGTTGTTGCTGAAGGTTTACCTGGTGGCCAAAATTTAACATCATTCGGTGAAGCTTGTTTCAGTGATCAATCCCAGCAACAAGCACAGCAAGAACCTCCACAACCTCAACAACACAAAAAACAAGTTAGGAGGAGACTCCACACCAGTAGACCATACCAAGAGAGGCTTCTAAACATGGCTGAGGCTAGGAGAGAGATTGTTACTGCTCTTAAATTTCATAGGGCAGCTATGAAACAAGCCAGTGAACAACAACAACAGCAAGTGCAACAACAAACCCAACAAGAACATCATCAACAACAACAGCAGCAACAATTGTTCTCAGTGCAGTCTCAACCACCCCACTTGCACCCATGTTTTGAACAAGAAAGGATCAAATCTAGGAGAAATCCTAGAATATACCCATCAAGTACCCCCAATTTTTCTAATTATCTAGACAGTCTTTCCTACTCATCATCTTTTTCTCATTCTCCAGGATCATATCCTTTCACTTGGTCCACTCCTTCTCCATTTGCACCTCCACCTGTTGCTGAAAATCTCAATTTCACACTTCCAAACCAGCCCTTAGGCCTAAATCTCAATCTTCATGATTTTAACAACTTAGAAACCAGTCTTTATCACAACCCTTCACTGTGCTCATCCTCATCATCTCCATCTCAATCATCATCCTCATCCCCAACTCTTTCTTTAGCTACTGATCAGGAAGTACCCAATTCAGTTGTGACTACTCCTGCACTAGCAGATCATGTTATTGAGTCTTCCAGTGGCACAGCTGGTGGCAGTAGTGGATCAGGAGACTTACATGCAGCCATGGATGATGAAGAGATGGCGGAGATTAGATCGATAGGCGAGCAGCATCAGATGGAATGGAATGACACAATGAATTTGGTCACATCAGCATGGTGGTTTAAGTTCTTGAAGACCATGGAAATTGAGGGTCCAGCTGAAGTTAAGGCTGAAGGAGCTGATTTTGAAGGGTACCATCCATTTGATGAAGTCATGGAATTCCCATCTTGGTTGAATGCAAATGAAAACTGCTTGCAACAACATTTCAATGATGACTGCGCAAAGGACTACTTACAATATCCTGCTTTGCCTTGGTAAGAATCCTATATTTTTAAGACTTTAATTTACACTATGTTTGGTTTAAGGAAGAAGGGAAAGGGAAGAAAGTGAGAGAAAAGAAATGAATCCCTTTGTTTGGTTTAGGGAATTAGGATGGAGGAAAGGAAAAGAAAGAGTACAACGTTTTCTTAAGGGATTCATTTTCCTCATTATTCCACCATTTTTTTGAGGTATTAATTTTCCTGTTTGGCCTACTATTTTGTTTCTCCCAATTTTGGAGGAAATAGAGAGAAGAAAATGTCTTGTTTCTTTATCTTTCCTCCTCGCAAACCAAACACTTGAAAGGGAAAATTCTTTTCTTCTTCTCTTACCTTGTGCTAAGAATGTTTTTTTTTTTTTTTGGCTGTGTTCCATGCCTCTTTTCACAATAGTTAGGTCTTTTCTCTTTTGGAAAAATCTGCTGACACCAAAATTATTAAAATCATGTTTGTTCCTAAAATGAAAGAGGGATGTACTTTAGTTTCGATCAATCCTTTCATCATTGTTTTTCCCTCATTAATATTTTGAGCCTTTGGGCCCCCTTTTTTTTTTTTTTGGAAAAAGAGGTGACTTGAACCCTCAGAGCATTACTATCAAGTGTGCCAAATACCGAAAAACATCTCTCATGAGATGTTCTAGATGACATTGATAAATAGTACACTCTCAAATATGGAAGCGTACGGACAGATATTGTAAAATTTTAATGATTTTTTTTATTCTTTACTCTCTCATCTCTCTGTCAGTCTCTTCCTCCCTTTTTTTTCTCAAACACTGATCATAGCTCTATCATCCTCTCATATTTTCTTCTCTCACCATCAGTGGCAACTCTAGGATTTTTTTCTAGGGGGGTCAATAGTGTCGAAGTTAGAAATTTATTGTGGCAGGAGTAAAAAATAAAATGATTATTATCTTTTGTATATAAAACTTTCATATTATATAAAATAATCTAAAATAGTATTCTAAATACAATTTAGTATACAAACTGCATTGTGCAATAGCCTAAAAAATAATAGTTCAAAAATCAATAAGACAACAACCATTGAATGCATAAATAAATATAATTAAATAACTAATTAAACATTTTTGTCAAATTAATAATAATTTATTATATTTATATGTACTAACAATTAAAAAAATGATAAAGAAGAATAGTAACACACATAAGATTTGGTTTGGGAGTAAATGTGAAACTAAGAAAAAAAATAGTAATTGATATAAGTTTTTGCTTTTGAAGTGTATGAATTTTTAACATACACATGATCATTCTCTTGAAATTGGAACAAACACTAAAAAACTTCTTGGACTTGGAAATCTATAAAGCACTTATCAACCTACTTGATTAGATAGAAAGAAAACATAGAAGGGAGAAAGAGAGAATGAGAAAAAAATCACAAATATAGATAAAAATAGGTTTGTTGTAGATGTGGTGTAATTTTTTTTTTAATTACTAAAAGTGGTGAAATTTTTTGCTCATGAAGAAAAAAGTGCAAGGAAAAATAGTTTTATTTTGCCATCAACAATAAAGTAAGCTAGAGTTAGATAAGGACTATTTATTTATTTATTTATTTTAAAACGAATGAGCAATTTTAAGAGTAGTGTTACTGCACAACACTTTCATAACAAAATCCTGGTGACAAGTTGTTAAATGTATGTAAAAAAGTGATGTCAATTGTGGGTCTAGATAAAATCAGTTACAACTTGCCACTTAACATTTATTTTAAAATTATTATGAAAATATTGTGAAAGTAGCACTAAGTTAAGCATATTCAAGCTTATTTTAGCTAGATTTAAACAAAATTTATGTTCAGGGTGTTCAAAATTTTATTTTAGGGGTTCAAAACAAAAAAAAAAAAAAATTAAATTAAATTTTATATATCAGGGGGTTCATTTGAACCCCTTGGGCTGGCTGTGGAGACGCCCTTGCTCAACATCACTTCTCTTCCACGCTAACGCCGATGCATCAATTCCACACCGCACCGATGCATCACTTCCATGCTAATGGCAACGCCAACGCTGACGCATCACTTCCATGCCGATCTCTCTCTAGCTATGGTTTTTCCTTTTTTCTTTTCTTTTTTTTTTTTGGTTGTGGTTTGATGGGTGGGTTCAGATGGGCAGATCGGTGGTGGGTGGGTTCGGATGGGCAAATCGTCATCCACCACACAATGGTTGTAATGGGCTAATGTTGGTGGGTTATGGCGGTCGGTGGGCTAATTTTCATGGGTTGTGATGGGTTGATGCTGGTGGGTTATGGCGGTGGGTGTGGGTTGATTTTGGTGGTTTGGTTGATTTTGGATTTCAGCTATGGTGGTCGGTGGTAGTGGGTTGGTTGATTTTGGGTTTTGGTTATGGTTGTCGACGGTGGTGGATTGCGGTGGTTGTAGGGGTGGGCTACTATGGGTAATGGTGGTGGTGTGCTATGGGCAGTGGTGGTGGTGGGTTGCATAGTATATATTACTATTTGAAGTATTTTTTAATAATATTTTAATGTGATGTATATATTATTTTAATATATGAGATTGAAGAATAGAACATATGATAAATGGTATATTATAAAATGATGTGTTAAAATAATAAAGTAAATTTTTGGTGTATTTAAATGACATTTTTTTTTATGGAAGAACCGATGAGAATGTTCTTATACACCAGTTGAATACAATGAGAAAGTAGATACAACTTTTGTGCTATAACTATTATAACAACTATGATATAATAAATTGTGAATAATGGAAAAAAGTTAATGAGTCTAATTAAAAGTGATAAACAAATATTCACAATCTATCATGTCAAAGTTGTACTATAAAAGTTGTCCTCCTAACAAAATTCCAATATCATAGAGCTGATGAGATCAGGTTGTGTTACTTCCTTAATTAGTTGGTAAGGTATTTGACTTTATATATATATATATATATATATATATATATATACACACACATCCTAGGCCGCTAGGGTCATGTCAGATGATTATGGACTCTCATGACAAAATTCCAATATCATAGAGCTGATGATATCAGGTTGTGCTACTTCCTTAGTTGGTAAGGTATTTGACTTTATATATATATATATATATATATATATATATATAGACACACACACATCCTAGGCCGCTAGGGCCATGTCAGATGATTATGGACTCTCATGACAAAATTCCAATATCATAGAGCTGATGAGATCAGGTTGTGTTACTTCCTTAGTTGGTAAGGTATTTGACTTTATATATATATATATACACACACACATCCTAGGCCGCTAGGGCCATGTCAGATGATTATGGACTCTCATGTAAAAGGTTGCCTCAGTTTGAACCGGCCACATGAAATTATATGCAACTTTATTTTTATTTTTTATTCTATTCCTATTTTGCTTGTTGTGTACTCGAAAGGACAATTAAACTAATTTTTATTCTATGTCCCTTTTAGTTATCGGAAAATTTTGAGGTGTACTAATTTTTATTTTATTTTCACTTTGTGATTCTTTAATACACAGCATGGACATTGGAGAAATCGAAGGCATGGACGGGGACTGGTTATCATGACAAAGGATTGATTGTTTTTTGTTGATCAAATCTTTGGCTCTATATTTTTGCTCCATTAAATTTTTGTTAGTCCTAGAAACTTTGTTTTCTATCTTTGATAAATAAGGCTTGCAAAGATCTCAAAGAGTTAAAGAGTTAAAGAGTTAAAGAGTATGGTAGATGGCCATAGAAAATAATGTATGTAAGAAAGAAAGGAGTATGCTTTTCTCCTTTATACTCAATTCTTATTCCTCAATCTTGAATTTCCGGACTGTGCTTCTTAATGTAGTATTTGAGAGTGAATCAATGCACTTTGCACTAGCTTTAGAGGAATACTGGAAGTTTATATAGATTTGTGGAGAAGTGACAAAATCCTCCACTTCATAATTTGTACCTTAATATATACTGAATCATACAAAGATTATTCTGTATTTTGTTTAATCTTGGAAGAGTAGAAACATTCCAGAACATTACATTGAAGTTCTATCAATCCTGCGGTCCAAGTAAGAGTGTTAAGACTGTAGTCAAAAGGAGCAAGTTGGTTGGTTAAGGCTTTTATAATCGGCAGTAATAACAAAAAAATAGAATTGTATCAACGTGTCCAACGCTTATTATAAAACTGCCACTGGGTATTGCAACAGTGGTTGATGCAACTATATATCTTTTCTCAAGCTTTCTTTCCTGGGCAAGGCCGGCCAGTTCCAAAGAAACACTCTTACCAATTTTATCTCTCTCTCTCTCTTAAATTCTATCTTATACACTAATATTTGACTGTCATGCATGAAATCCTAAAATAACAATGGCAAAATTATTAGGCACAAAAATATTAAGAATGCCTAACTTCTCAGGAAATTCAACAAACTACTCACAAATTGAGAGGCACCCAATTCTCAAGAATATACGAGGATGTTTTAATAAGTAGTTCATTTATTATAGATCAAATAACAACTAAAATACAATATATAAATGTTTCGAAATAATAGGAAACCTTATCTTATCAATACATACGTGGGGGAGGAAAACATTTCAATTTTTTTTTTTTTTGATGGGAGAGCAAATATAATTTATTCTCTTGCACTAGCTAGCTAGCTCACCCCATTTAAATCTACTACTAGTTTTAATTTAATTTTCTTCTTCATCAATGTAGTCTTGGCTGTTGTAAGGGCTAAAAGCTTCCGAAAGCCAATTCTTCTTCCTCCAAGCATTCCATCCCATCTCTTCACAAATCTCATCACTGTGGTTGATACTGAAAGTGGAAATGCAGTGTCTCTTGTAGAATCTGGTTGTCCTCTTCATGACTTGCATCTCTTCTGTTACTTGTGTCAGCATTTTCTCAACACTAGGAAGCTTGAATACATTATCAGCCAATCTAGCCAGCCAGGTGCACCGTAACTCCGCCGTGTGCAGATTTGAGACACTCTCAATATACCCCACAAACGCCATGTTGGGGATTAAGGGATGAATTGTGCCTCTGTTCATGACAATCATTTAATTAGGTCATTTGATCCTTCGAAATTACAATTTAAATCCAAGTCACATATAATCTTGATCAATATGAAATTAATGAGTTATATGTCTTTGTCTTGTTTTCAATAAAAGGATTTTTTTATTTTATTTATAAAAATATGAGATAATTTTAAACCTAAAATTAATGAGTTACATGTCTTTTTCTTGTTTTCGATAAAAGGATTTTTTTATTTTATTTATATAAATATGACAGAATTTTAAACCTATATCATTCGCTTTATGATAATTTCTTTTTATCATCACTCAAAAACATCAATTTGTTGTTTTTTTTTTTTTTATATATATATATTAATATAAACAGGATTTGAATCTCAAATTTCATTCAATAACAAAACTTTATGAGTTGAGCTAACTAAAACCAATGTTTTAGTTAAAGGAAATTAATTCCTTAGTAAACATATAATTTAAGTTGGTTAAACTTATTCTTTACTTCATATGCATGGACGCGCCAAGGCCTGCACAATCATGCACATTAAATATATACTGGACCATTAGAAGCCACACTCAATACACAGCAATCTTTCACACGGCTAAGAATACATAAATAATGAAAAATTATTTAATACTTTCAACGTAGAGCAACGTTGACGTAGTATACTCTCTATCATTCTTCTTAATGTATTCACGCGAGTTGAAAAAATTTCATATTTTAGAAATACTTAATAATTACTTATATTTATTTTAGTTTAAATACCTGTAAAGGGGCATGATCCCGGAGTCATCCACTATGAGACTCCTAAAAGGCTCAGGAAGTACAGCTTGAAGTTTCTTCTTCCCATCATAACCAGTAGCAAGAAGCACAACATCAGCTTCCAATCTTGTGTTGTCTTCAAATTCAATTCCCCCATTCCAAAACCACCATTTTGATGTCTTTTTAAACTCTATCTTTCCCTTGTCTGCCTCAGCAAAGAAATTCTCTGGCAAGATAGCCATCTGGCAGGAAGCATAGTCCTCCACAAATGGATGATCTGGTTTCAGTCCATACTTCACTAAGGGAAGCTTCCACACCAAGTACGACTCTATGAACTTGGAAATTGCTCTTTGCTGTTTGGAGACAAGAATCACTTATCTGAGTGTCAAATTATACAATATGATGGCACATAGTACTCTAATAATAATAATTATGATTATGGAGCAAATGATTTTGGGAGGAGTTCATAGTAACAACGAAAGCAAATATTTTTTTTCCCTATATTTAATTGGGTTTGGGACTAATAAGTATAGAGAAGTGAATTACAAATTTTGGTATATGGGGAAGTTTATAAAATTTTACAACATAAATCTTATAAACTTAAGTGTTATTAATCACTAGTCATTTGTTTAAATAACTCGTGCATTGCACGGAAAAGTTCCACAAAATATAATATTTTCTCTTTTTTTATTTTTTTAAATATAATATTTCATAATTATATTAGTTATTAGTATGTATTTATATGACTGTGTTCCTCTATAGAATTATTTATGAGAGCCTAGGGATTCAACTTTTATCATAATTTTGATACGTATGACTATGAATAATAAAGAAAAAGTTATGGGTCCATGTACAAGGGATTGTTTATCATTTATAGCCGACCACTTCAATAAATTGTAGTAAAATTGTTACATATGGTATAAAATAGTCATATACAGAACTTAGAAAAAGTGATTCTTTATTTTACCGCTTAAAGAAAATATGTCATGGCTATTATTATGGAAGATCTAAATATAAAAGGTTTTATAAGGAATCTTCGTAGAATTTAATTAAAGTCAATTAATATATAATAATAATATTAATAATAATGTGGAAATTTTGTGAAGCCTCTAGAATCTATGTGGCTCAATATTAAGAGATCAACAAAAAGTCAATTTTTTCTGGTTTATATATTATATATATTATAATATATATATTTTTTAAATAGCTTCAATTGCATTCTTTGTCACATCAATCATAAGTTATTTGTAATAAAATCTATTTTTTTTAATTAAAAGAATTTTGTAATAAAGTCGGCAGTGTCTTTACTCTTTATCCATAGTGTCTTATATACTATTGTGCCCCAATCACTAAAAAAAATAAAAGATATTTTTTTATTATGTTTCCGCAATGACACCAATTGTATTCATTATCACATCAATTTGTAATATTTTAATAGTAAAATCGGTAGAAGTTTTAGCAATTTTCATATCCATATTCCATATATTCATCTTATCATTTTTTTTTTCGTGAACTTATATTTTTTATTCATCTACTGAACAAAAGAAAATAAAAAAATATGATGAATTTACCATTGGAGATAAAACAGGTAAGAACAAGGTCCTGAACAAATTTTGATTTGGCCTTTCGTGTAGAAACTGAGAGGACCTTGTTGAATAAAACAAGAAAAATGGCAATCCCCAAATCCTGTAAGACGGAACGGTCCAGTGCAAAGTCCTTATCACCATCGTGCATGATTGCCCATCAGGTCCTTTAAAAGTAGGGCAAAAAATGTCAGTTTTCAAAGCCTTTTTTCTACAAAAAGGCAAACCAATAATTTCATCTGGCTTGCAATTTCTATTAGCCAAAGACCTATTATAAAGGGGTGCAATAAGAGAAAAAAAAAATTAAGCATATCTGACTATTCTCTTCTCTGCGACGTTCTTGGCAATTCTACATCATAGCACTTTCAATGAAATTTCTTAAAAATGCGTGTAAATATATCTTATACGTATATATTGATGTCCAATCCAATATTTGAAACTTTATTAGCAATTTAGCCCCAAAAGTTAGTGGTAAATAATTTTTTACATTTTTTTAATATTCTTTATTTACTTAGCAAGACATGAACTTGTGGGTTCCAGTTAGATAAAGACTCTGATTGTTGTTTAAGAGATTTAAGATTTAATCTCTACTTATATTAAAAACTGATTGGTGATTGGTGTCTTGATTAAACTTATTTGAACTTAAACTTAATCTCACCTTGTCTAGTGTTGCTGACTCATGGAGTGTGCAAGATTAAAAATTGAGAATACATAATTTAGTGATCGGCCAATCATTTTTTCTTCATCACTCACACTCGATCTCTTAATAATTATAAAAATAAAATAGAAATTAAACACTCCATCTCTTAATAATTACAAAAAAGAAAAAAAAAAAAAAAGTAGTGTATGTATGATTAATGATTGACAAAAGACTTCAAATATCACACTGTGCCCCGGCCTGCCTATGTCAACTAGACCCTTGGCCTAAGTTGACCGCTCTAACTGTACCCACCTATGTACTAGTAGAACTCGGAGTCTCTGACCCCTAAACAGGGAAAAAAAAAAAACACTAGGAATCTAGTAGCACCTAATATTGAAAGCAAACCATGGATCTTGGATCCTATATTGTATAGGAAAAATATGATCTTATAAGATCATATTTAAGAAAAAAAAACGAGTGTAACAGTATCATTGTCCGATTATATGTAGTTTATATAATTATATATACCTTGGTTTGCCTGTGCGCACTCGACGGCTAAATCAATAGCTGATTTTTTGTAGCCAACAATTGCCACCTTCTTTCCTTTGAGAAGTGCACGAGAGGTTTCTCTGTCAAGTTTGGAGTAATCCACTGAATGTAAGACCTTGCCTTGAAATACTTCTTGGCCTTTGTTTGGTGGAAAACTTGGCATTTTTGGTACGTCTCCATATTTTCCGATGCATACCACAAGAAACTCGAAAGCATACCACTGTTTAATTTGTTCCAAAATGCTCGATTAATCAGCAAAAAATAAATAATTAGAAAATAATCTAATCGCGTCATTAATTTATCATATAATTTCCTAGAAGCAAACCTTGGACGATAGAGAATATAATAATTGATATATTCAGGGAGTTTCAGTGCATGCGATTCTTGGTATTATTTTATTTTGTTTTGGATAAACTATCAAGGTCTTAAAACTTATATGGATTAATTAAGATCCTTTCAGTGACATGCAATTACCGAACAGTGACACAAAGCCACACAAGCATGACTACCTCTTGGCAATTGGCTTTTAAAAGATATTGAAGTAGAAGAACTAAGATTTTTTATTATTTTATTTCGAATGCTTTTTTTGGATAATCCAATAATTAGGATGCTGAATCATTTCTGAGTTGGAAACGCTAAAAGTGACAACTGACTTACAAGACTCTTCACGTAAAAACAATAAAAACAAGATAAAGTTTAACATAATTAAGAAGCTCCTTAAAATCAATTAATAAGAGAGAAATGAATAACCTGAACAGTTTGGGATTGGTTATTTTCTATGGCAACCTCCCAAACAGGATGGCCTTTCAGCAGATTCCCGTACTCTGTGGATGTTTTGGAACTCAATTTGTGCTGAATGTTATCAGTACTCCGGTCACCAACATACCGGATTTCAATCACCCTAGAGTTGAACTTGATGAACTTCAACACATCAAAGTGTGTTGCATAGCCATGCAAGTATTCCAATATTTCAACATGAGAAGGGAAAGTTGAATTATCTCTTTCAGGCCAAGGGTAATCAGAGAACTCATAATCACAACGAGGGGTTTGGAGTTTAGTAGAAGTGAAAGAACAGTGTTTCCAGACACCTCCTATGGAATCTGTGGCCTCAAAAACCACAGGGCTATAACCCGAAAGCTGTTTAGCGGCAGCGATTCCGCTAATACCAGCCCCAATGATCCCAACCTTAGATGCTAAGAGAATGTGGCTTTGGTTTTGCTCGCTAGCCATTATAGTGTAGGACTAGGTTCGACACAATAATTAAGCTATAGCTTGCTTGTGAATTGTGTGTTGGTGTAGTAACTACGAGGATGTTCATGAACTATTTATAGAGTTGTGGAATGACCAATTCTCGAGCTTGGCCCCATTTTTCTTTTTTAAATTAATCAATATCATGTTGTATATTTATTTAAGTGAAAATGGTAGGTTGCATGGTTACTTACTATTCATTCATGTACCATTCCTAAACGGCATTTGTTTATGGGCTCCTATATACCGTTAGGGAATATCCAAAGGAATCTCATTTGCATTAGACGGTGACAAAATTTCATAAAAATCTTTCAAGTTAAAAGTATTTGTACTACTTATAAAAATATCATCGTCCTTTAATGGTCATGAATAGGATCCCTCTTAAAAATTCAATAGACGGTGACAAAATTTCATAAAAATCTTTCAAGTTAAAAGTATTTGTACTACTTATAAAAATATCATCGTCCTTTAACGGTCATGAATAGGATCCCTCTTAAAAAATCAATAGCATGTGTAGGGTCACGATTTTTTAACGACCCAAGAATGACGTTGGACTCGTATGTAAAGGGCCCTAACAATATGATTTGTAGAGAGTGGGCTTGAAAGGCAGGACCTTGGTCACAGGTGAGCGGTTTAGTCGTAGTTTTTATGGAGGCTTATACATGGGCGGACTTGGCTTAACTAGCTAAGCCTTCCATTGGTACGGGTAGTGAGATTTAAGTCCTTGGACAGTGTCCGAGGAGCATAGTCTTCTTCCCCTTCTCCCTTTTGTAGGATTTTCCCCTCCCTCTTGGGGCCTCTCACTTCCCTTCGCTCTCTCTCCTTTTTATACTAGTGTTCACTTCCCTTTTAGTGTCCACGTGTAAGTTTTACTTTCTGGGCTGCAGACCTGTCTTGTCGATCCATACCTCTAGTTGTTGGGGGCGGTTGAAAAAGTTAAATAGTATGGTTTGGAGTATGGGCCTGTCAGATGCAGGATTCGGTATTACAATGTTGGCAGCTTTCTCCTTTATCCTGCCCTTATACTGAGTTTGTCCTTTTCTTTAGGTGTTTTGTGAGGTGCTGAGCATAAGATCGTCCTCGGCCATATCCTTGTACATTTTTTTGAGCCTTCATTATGCGTCCTTGGTAATAACTCTCCTCGTCTTAGGCCCAGACCCAAATGTAGAATGGGCCTGGGCCACGAATTCTCAGGCCCCACAGTTATAATTGTAGTTGTAGGATATGTTTGAGATGACAACTCACATTACTTTATTTTGTAAACCTTTAAAAAAATAAATAGATGATTGATGAATTTAGGATTTGAACCATAAATGTTTTCATTGGAAATATCAAAATATGAGAATTTAACTACAAAATTTTGATAATTAGTTTGGAAGACATTTTTTTAGAAGACTATTTTGTAAGAATTTTATAATATATGTAATTTAATTGAGAATCTTATCATATAGTTTATTGTTTACATAAAGTAACTCACTCGGGCATTCTAGTGAGACTAAATTAGTGACTTCACCTCACTATCAAGGATGGAATTTTACTTTATTAAAATGTTTAATAAATAATAAAATTTTTGATCTCTCAAATATTTCTTAGCTTCAAAACTATAGTTGACAAGATTTTTTTGGATTCTCAAAAAAATAAAATAAAATAAAAAAGATGACAACATTTTTGTGTTAATTAATTCTTCCCTATTTTGTCCATCGAAATTTATATGTTGCAATTGTAATTGTAGAATATGTTTGAGATGAGAACTCAAGTTACATTATTTTGTAAGACATTGATTAGAGAATGGGGGGATTTTAGCTACAAAATTTTTTACTAGTTTGTAAGATTTTTCTCCTTTATTTTTCCTTGAGAATCTTATAATATAGTTTATTGTTTACATAAATTAGCGAATTCGCTTCACTTTCAAGGATAGAATGTCACTTTGATTAAATTGTTTATTAGATAATAAAATTTAATTTCTCAAATATTTCTTATCTTCGAAACGTGTTGACAACATTTTTTTTTTGTTGGAGTCTAAAAAACAAGTTGACAACGTTTTTATGTTAATTAATTAATTCTTCCCTTATTTTGGTTGACCCAAAGAAATTAAACATGTCCTCCGTGTTTTGTGTCAATGGTTCTCTGATTGATCAGGGAAAGTGCGTGCATATGATAACTGGTAATGCTAATAATTTTTTATACCAAATAAAGAAAAAAAAAATTGTTTGTCTGACCTTGAAGTGTCTACGGATTGCCATTTTTTTGTTTAATTAATTAAGCACATTGCATTATTTGATTAATTAAAAGAAAACGAAAATCCCTGGAAAGATAATGATAATTTTTTATAAACAGCTAGATTAGTTAGCCTAGGACTCATTTAGTTCTTGTGTTCCCATAGTATGACCATAATTTTCAATAGGATTCTAAGGTGAAGTCAATGTGGTTTGAGATCTAATTGTCCCCTAAATATATTTAATTTAACATATATGTTAGTTTCACTCTCAATGTATCAGTGATGTCAAATTGTACGTATTAATATTAATAAAGATAACTGACGTTTCATTAATGTTGACTTGATCTAAAATAACCATATAAACAATTATGAAAGAAACTGTTTTAGTTTTGGCAGGTAACTTCTAGAAAATTTAACATGAGTAATGATCGAATTATTTTTTTGGTTCAAATGAAATTTGACATGGCATAGTATACGAAACTATATGAGAAACAGTTTTTAATCTTAAAAGTGACATAAATTTTAGGTGTTTGGAATATATTTCCCTGTTTGACTTTATTAATTGTGATATATGGAGACTGAAAAGTTGTATTCTATTAATTATAGTATAGATAGATGATAATCAGCATTTATTTAAATATTGATATAACAAAATCCAATGCACTTATTTTAAAATAGATTGCTAGAATATTACAAAATTTCTGATGCAAGCATCCAACAACTCTTAAGAATCCTAATTTGAAGTAACTATGATAAAAATATGGAAAATTTGCACTTCTGGCATGGGTGGGGTTATGTTCGTTAACTTGTCATTCGGAAAATATTGCTTCCTAAAGTTTGCCATTTGGCGCAAGTTGGATAGAAATTAAAAGACGTGCTGCCAGAATAAATTTTGATAATAGAAAAATGGTCCTAAATCCTAGTAGAATGAACCTCAAATGGGTAAAGCATATTCTTTGTTTTTAAAGTAAGCCAAATTAACTCATTGATCCTATATCATAGTTGAGAAAATGAAATGTTTTCTAAATAAAAACTTAAATCAAAATCTATGCATGACTCAATTGAATGCTATGTGTTAACAGCTTCGTTTTTCTTTTCATTTTGACTTTTAGAGCTATATTATGCTAATGAAAGTAGGTATTCCATGGTAAGCTTCTATTTGGTTAAGGACCAATACACTGCATAAATACATTTATCATTGCATGGTATTTGCTTGACGTTTATGCAAACGCACACCTCTCATGCACTATATTACTATTATATATCTAGTTGTCACGTTATGGATCATATTAAAAGTTATATTTAAGATGATTGTTAATAAATTATTTTAAGAAAGTTTTTATACTACTTTTATGGAAAATTAAAAAAATTGTAAAAATACTTTAAAAAAATTCTTCTTTATAAAATATTTCTTAAAATGATTTACTAATAAATACGTTGAGAGATATCATTAATTTTTACTTTTCTTATGAGGTCTTTCTATTTCTAAGTTATTCTACAAGTGTTAAAACGTTTATTTTCATTACATAAATAATCAAGACACTTACTTCTTACTAGTATAATATAAACAAAACATGGAGGGAAATATCGAAGAAGTAAGGAAGAAGTTTAACAGAAAGAAGTCCATTTGAATTTGGAAGAAACTCAACAAGATTAGACCTTTACTGAAATACATTTAGAGCGCAGCCATAAAGAGACAGCGAAGTCGTTGTCTCTTTTACCAAAAAAAAAAATATAAAAAAAGAAGTAGTCATTGTCTCTATGATTAAAAAAACACAATAAACAATTTGCTAACTCAAAGCGTGCAGAGAGATTTTTTTCCCCTCCTTTTGGGTTCAAGGATAGGTGAATTTTGGATCACCTATTATTGGGTTGACGTAGATGATATTGTCATCCTAGCTTTTTCTTTCCCGAAGGCCAAAGAACTTGGAAAGTATATATACTACCATAGTATGTTTGGGATTAGCTTTATACATTAACTTACTAATTAATTTATGTACAAATTTTTAAAAAGAAGTGTTATGTTCACAATATTTTTACAACAAATTTTAGATAGTAATTTATTATTAGTTCTAATTTGAACTAAAAATTGAAATTATTATTTGTCCATCAATAACAGTCAAAAACAATTTGCAATTGAAGATTTATTATGAAAGTGTTGTGAAAATGTTATGAAAGTATTTTTTATTTTTAAAACCAAACTTTTTTCTTTAATATTTTACTTGTCAACTTTCAACAAATAAACAATTAAATTTTCAATAAAAAGTTCATCCAAATGAATGCAAAAGAATAATCTAACAATGCTAAAATATTTTGATTGTACTTTTATCCCTATTTTAAGGAGAATGCATGCGACTTGACAATTTATAGGATTAAAAATACTACGGCCCTTTTGTTTTTATAAAAAACAATTTGTTGAAAATCTTTAGTGTATCTTTTATGGGAAATGCTTGACTAAATAATATAATAAATAAATATATATATATATATATATATTGACACACACTAGGTGGTAATCAGTAAAATACAATTTTTTTTTTTCATTTTTGTCTATATATAAATTTTGATAATTATGATGGTACCTAATAAACATTTATTTTAATTGTGTTTGTATACAAAACTATATATTCTAATATTAAAAGAAAATATAATGTATCAAGAGTCTAATAGAGAGTTTAAATATAGAACGAAATTTAAATTTAATCAAGAAATATATATATTGGAGTAATAACGTATTAATTTACGAGGCCTAAAAAGTTGATGTGACAAAATATTATAAAGTTTACAAAAAGTAAAACATTTTCAATTTAATATATATTATAGATTATAGATTTGGACGTTTTGTGTTACATTATTTTGTATGCAATATGTCTATGCTTGATTGATTGTATAGAAGTTTGAGAAAAACTCAAGAGAAATGTTTTTAAATTATATTTAATCTATTTACTTTTTTTATGTACATCGTTTTTAAATTTTATTTCTTTTAATAATTGCATTTTTACTAATTTTTTTAGTAATAAATAAGAAAATAAAATTTTCAACAAAAATTTAATCCAAATATACACTGAGAAATAATTTGGTGTGTTTTAGTTTAAAATTTCAGTTTATTTTTATTGCCAGCTTATATTTAACTTTTTAAAGTTCTTATTATACAGTTATATTTTTATACACCTTTATTTTTAAAATATAAATAAACACATCCAAACGCATGGTAAAGGTGTCTTGTTAGTTCAAGTAATAGAAAGTTAATTACTATAATTTTTTTTATCTCTCTTTTAAATATTCAGCATATAAGTGATTATCATTATAAATAGTTTTTTATTTTATTTTTATACTCAATTATATTATGCATAGTATATACTAAGGCCACATAAACTTACACAATTTTTGCCACAACTCACCATGTAGTGAGTTGTAAGTAATAGAAATGTAGTAGTGGATCTGGATCTAGGTCCACACATCTACCACTTACAACTCACCAAATGATGATTTTTGACAAAAATTGTATAAACTTATACGGTCCTAGCATTGTTCGCATGCATATAAGCATTCATAAACTACATTATCAGCAGCCTAGACTAACCATTGTCAGTAGCTGGATAATAGGAAGTTTCAGGAGAGGAGCCGAATAGAATAAAAGAGCTAGCCAACTACTTTTTTGTTCAATATAGCCGCCTTGTCTTCCAATTTATATATGATCTTTAACAAGGATGTATCGAGGGAAATTACTTGGATCGTATGTTGCTCACAAAATTTGGAAAAAATTGTTTAGTCCATATGAGTTATGACAAACTTTCCTATCCTTAAGAACAAGCCAGCTGTATCCTATTCTCTCTCGGCATTTGTCTTTGTCTCTATCATACAAATGAGATGACACGTTCACGGCCCGCCCCCCCACACAAAAAAAAAAAAAAAAAAAAAAAAAAAAAAAAAAAAAGAAGAGAGAGAGAGAGAGGATGAGTCGCATTTGGTATCACAAAATCCGATATTTCACACTACAACTCTAATATAGAAATGAATTTTTCTTGGTATAAGTATGACCATTTTTTTTTTCAACTTTTGGAAATTTGACTTAAGTAGAATAGTAATATCTATTGAACTTCATTCATACATCATTTATAATAAGGCCATACATTCACTAATTAAAGAGTGTAATAATTAGTTAAGTCCATGATCAATGTGCTGATCAGTGGAATTATTGGTTCTGTAATGGCGCCACATGATCATGAATTGACCAGCAAAGACTTAGAAAGTTAGAAGTCCTTTTATTTTAACAAGCAGAAGACAAGAGAACATGCATGCAAATTTTTGATAATGCTTTTTGTTAAGTGTCCCTAGCAATCGTATCCTACCAAGCAACCAAGATGATATTGAGGGTGAGATTGCACTTGGAGACAATGACTAAATAAGTTTTTCTTCTTTGATATTTGATTTTTGTTACGTGATGTTTTCTTTGTCTTTTTATTGTGCGGAGAAAATTTTCCTATTGATGGAAGAAATGATAGCAAAATGGCCTCCTTTTAGTGCCTCTCCCTATCAAAGTGAGTATCAAATTCTTTGCCAAAAAGCAAAAGGAGGCCAAATACAAATAGAAAAGCCAACCCGATCATTCTTAGAAGGTGTAAGTGTAACCATATAGGAATGTTTGGCACCGGGCAAAGCTAGGTGATAAGTAATTCAATTAACGTAGACTTTGATGTCTTTTTTTTGTTGCTGAAGCTCATTGAGTCAAGGTTAATTAAGAAAATTTCTCCCCACGACAAATTGTCTCGTGTCTTTGAATTTTCATTAGAAAATGAAATAAGTTTTCATCCTCAACAACCGTTTCACTCTCTGTCTAGTGAAGACCACCTTTCGGTCAATACATTTCTAAATTCTTAGTGATGAAATTTAGTTTCCCATTTGATTCATTCTTTAATTTCTAAAACTAAATTAAACAAGTGTTTGACTCGGAAGAAGTTTCATTTGGAATCTGGCAAGGGTCAGTTCTGTATATAATTAATTCGGGGAAGGTTTTCTAAGTTCTCACCTGGTAGTTGACAAGTTCATATAGTTTTAAAATTCATATTTAGTTTTTTCTTTTTTGGTAAAAATATGTTAGAGAGAATAAAAAAATAGAAGAGAAAGAAAAAGAAGAAGATGTCAAGTGTCAACACAAGTTCAAATGAATTTTGTAGTTTCTAATTCCTACTTGCACTAAAATGCCAAATAAACAAGTCTTGGCCCAATGATGAATTGGAGCGGTTAATAGTGTGAGGGACCGCACCCCCAGCCCGTTTTATGAATGTTGGACCAAACCCACATGAATAGGTGGAATCATGTTATTACCTCTCAAAATGGAGGTTCGACTAGTTATATTTTTCCTTTAGATTAAGGGTTTTATAATGGAGTTGTCACTTATTTAATTATTGAGATAAATAAGAAAACCAAAATTGAAAAATTCCTCATTTTATTAATTTTCAATTGAATTTACATTGATCAATATCATAGGAAAATTACATGGCTTTGGTCCTAGATACAATCTAAGATAAAGTACATAACTTTGTTTCCTAGTTACAATATAGAAATTGAAAATTATTAGGATAAACATTGGTCTATCAACCCTTGATCTAAATTTGGAGGCTATGTTACGAGGTGGGAAGGTGTTAGGCACCCACCTTGCTCGGTGAATTCAGTCTTCTAGATTATGGTGGTCAACATTCATATCATGTCATCCAATATGTTATCAATCAATTTGCATGTTGAATTTAAAGTATGTGCATGTGATGAACCTTAATTCAATTTATTAAGGATTTCATTTAGATTGAAAAATAAATTCTAATGAATGTGTGTGTGGATAGTGATATCCTAAATTCAAGAATTTGAAAGAATTATTAAACAAACATGTTTTTTTATATTTTTGATGTGGATTTAAAATTAAAATTAGTGTTATACATGAACGTGTGATGAACAACCAATAACATGTAAAGAACATATAATAATAATTAAGAACATTCAAACATATTCAAGGGAATTTAAATGATTATTATCATGCTTTAATCTTAAACTCTCATCATGGCAACACAAAAAACAATTAAGGAAATGGATTATACTTTCATTCAAGATCTATATAATGGAGGAGGAGACTCTTGAGGGAGGTCCTAAAAGTGGAGGAAAAGAAGAATTAGGACAGGAAGTGTGAGTCTCACTCAATACCTAGAGTCTCAAGAAAACTAAGATATGACAAGACTACTCAACTTCCTAGAACTCAAGAGAGAAGAAGAGATGGGGTTTTTTCTATGTGCTTTGGAATGAAGGAGGGGGGGTTTATATAGTAGTGGTAGAGGAAATATGAATGGAAAGCCATTTAATGAGAGTTGATAAAGAATTATGAACCTAGACCTCATTTTAGCCTTGGGGAAAATTTGGTGCATTAAATGGAAAAATTGGTAGGAGTGAGGAACAAACCAAAATTCGGTTTTCCCATAGCTGTTGTAACAGCTTGTAGATCCAACTTCGAATAATTATATCTGACTTAATTCTAATCAGAATTGTCTCGTTCGTGTGCTCAAATTGAAGCCCTATATGTCTAGTTTCTGGGAAAATTAACCTCATTCATAGATTCAAAATATTTTAAGAGATATCGATGAAATGATGAGCAGGGGTCATTTGTTAGAAAATGATTTCAACATAATTAATATTAATAGATCCCAAATTAACTCCCAATTAACATTAAATAGCTCCAATCACTCCTATTTCAGACTTTATTGGTTCCAAATTTACTCTAATTAAAATATAATTGCACAAATTACTCATTAAATAATTAATATTTAATTATCTAGTTAATTAGGTGTGTGCAACCCTACCATAAAATGTAGTCCTAACCAATCAAATTATGACACATCATCTTTCTCAAATTGATTATACTTATAACCAATTGAAATCAATTGTTCATAATCACATACAGTCGAATTCAATTTGTGATTGTGCATCTCGGCCATTAAAACTTGATTTGATGATAACTTTCAATCTGATGGTCCGATTAGGGCTTATGACCAGTCAATTTGATCGTTAAAATATCAAGATTATTTTGGTGAAATGAGATTAAGGATCTAGTGACCAGAATTAAGATGCATATTTCTAAGGTAAAATTACCCGTTTACCCTCCATGTGAGGTTAAATATGAGTTGCAAAATAGGGTGTCAACAAATAGTAATGATCATGATTTTAAGTTTTGAAAAGACCGCCTAATCGTATCTAATTAACTAGGAACCACCGTACACCCTTAGTATGATAGCCACTCCATAAGTATAAGTGCTTGTAGGGGTATGAGGGGCAAGGATCATGGTTCAAGTCTCCAAGAGAGAGCTTCACGTACACACATATACACTTAGATTAGGTTAGAGTAGAATTTCTATTTTGTAAAAAAAATAAACAAATAAATAAAAAAACTAGGAACCAATCACTGATTTGGTTTTTAAAACTAATAAAATTCGAAATTTCAATGTTTATTGAAAACTACATGAACTGTAGTCAAATTGTCCAATTTACTAAATCGAGCATGGTTTAGAGATTCAAGATTTGAGGATCTAAACCACTTAATTTAGAGATTTATACCTACATTCAATGTAGGAGTACTCAAGGTTGAATTTGAATGTTCTTGAGTCCTTGGATTGATGTACAACACATTCTTCCTTCAAGCTCAAAAATTGGGCAACACTTTGAGATGATTTAACTCCTTGGTTTTGAACAGGGTGATTTGGGTAGCACCTCCATGGATTGGATCTCGAATGGGGGCACCTCCTTTGATTAATTGGACAACACCTCCTTTCATTGAAGTTCATTTGAAGGTGTTCTTCAAATATTTTGGAAAAGTAATGGCAAATCTTGAAATTTTCTTCGAATTCTTCAGACAATTAATGGGCTTCCTTTGAGTGTGTTACTATTGAGAAAGTCGTGAATTGACAAAAATAATCAACATTCACCTTAGGGATTGGTGATTTGCAAATGAGGGAAGCTTCTCTATTTAAAGAGAGAGTAGAGGGCATTGGGGTTGAGTTAGGATGAGTTTGAAACTCTTCCTAGCCTAATTCTTACGCACATATTTTGATAAGGTCAAGCAATGCAAGCTAGAGTTTCAAAGATATCCTAAAATTTTGAAAGTTGGAGGGAATTGGGTTCACGTGCAAATCAGCACTTGGAATAGCCCTTTGACTACTGGTCAGTAATTGAGGTTGGTGTAGATACCCCATGTTGTACTAGTTAATAATTTTTAGTCCTTAGTCCCAATGTGGAGCTTGATATATGTCAACTTAGGGTAATTGATGTATTCACAATAATTCGGACATAATCATAACTAAAAGTGCTCAAAATTGCTTTGAAAATGATGTTGAAAATAACCTTTGCTCACTCGTTTGTTGATATCTTTCGAACCATAAAGACTTTTTTAATGAGGTTTTTTCATTGGAAAGTAGAAATGTCATTATTCAAAATGAATAAATTTTTCCTTTCCCAATTTGGATTTAAAATGAGTTAGTTATGACCATTTAAAGTCAAGGGAATAGTGCTATGAGGAAATTAGGGTTATAGGCAAGACAACGTATGCAAGCTTTAGGGCTGCATATCCAACTTCATCCCAAACACCTTAAACTTCCATATTTTAGCCCAAAACACTTCAATCTTCCATGGACACTGTCCAAACCTCTAAGAAGTTCTAGAACCCTATATATACCCATATTATACCTCCATTCCAAATCACTTCTAGAGAGAGATTCTTTTTCACCAGTACTCTTACAATTTTTTTTTTCTTTAAATATTTTCACACTCCATCACTTTGCACAATTTTCCACTCTTCAAAACTTCTCTCTATTAGTCATTAGGGCAAAAATCATTTTCAATCATCTTTCAAAACATTTCAAGAAAACTTTTTAGAGAAAGAGTACTTTTCTATGTTCTTCATATTAAATCTTTTATCTCACTAAATTCTTCATACAACCATGTATTTTATTTGCAAAACCTCTCCAGGAGTCACTTTGAGCAACAAATGGTTTTTGATTTCGTTTTCAAAAGGTCTTTGAAGTATTTTCTTCTTTGAGTTGTGTTCATCAAGTTCTATGAACTTTCTTCAATTCCCCATGCTATCTCATTGAATATTATTGTGTAGCCACTGAGGGGTTGATTATAAAAGAATCAAACCTGTGATTTTCAAGTAAGGTAAGTCCCTCTCCATGACTTTTCCTAGCTTGGATAATTGAACATGCTTTTGTGTTGTGTTTTTGTTGTTCTTAAGCAGATTTAAATCATTTGCAAACTTAGGAATTGTTTTTGATTTATTTAGTTTTAATTCATTGTATTCTATTTGTTTTGAGTAAAGTTTTAAATGAAAAAGTTAATAGATATGTGAATCAATGAACATGCTTTGTTTTATGATGTGTTGTTCTTGAGTAAATTTTAGATTCTATGCATGTCTAGAAATAGGTTTTGATTTCTTACTTTTGATTTGTTGTATTTTAGTTTGTTCTCAATAAAAGAGTTGAATTGATAAATTAATAAGATGTGTGAATTTGATTGAATGTGGGAAAGGATTTGGAATCATGTTTCTTAGACAAGATCCATATGCATAATCAAAGGCACATATGCATGCTCGAAAACTTGCGTACACAATCTTCTCCCTACACACATAACATGAGCCAGAAATTTTCGAATCCATGCTTAAATTGTTTAATCGATTGCCTTGATGCTTTTCATATTCCACATGACATGACTTTGTTCTCATTATGATAATAAATAAAGGGAAATGCTAACTAATACTCTTAGGGCATTGGTTAATAATCTATTTAAAGAAAGTTTTTATGGGGAAAAAAAACAATTAATGTTTTGATAGTTTTTTTCATTTCTCATAAAAGTGGTATCAAAACTTTCCTAAAATGGATTGTTAACCAATACCCTAAGGGCATTCGTTAGCATGACCAATAAATAAAATAGATATTTTCCATGATTCCTTTAATTGACATTGCAATAATTGAATTGATGTGAAAATGTCTAGGATATGACTTTTCCTTATCAAGGCATGTTTAATTTGATTAATTAGAGTTGATTTTTTTTTTTTTTTTTCAATTTTAGAATATTTGATTTGACTTGACTTTAATTTTGAATTATTTTCTTTTGTACCATGATGCGATGTAATTGAATAATAGGGTTTATATAAGTGTGTGGTTTTGTGTATTTCTTGTGCATGATTAGGATAATTCCATTAGTAGATTCCTTGATAGAACTAGGCAATGAACATAAGAGTGGAGCCCGGCTCAAGAGTTATACAATTTTGGGTGCTTAATACTTTACCAGGCCATACCTTAACTCCAAATCTCAAATCTGGTCTGTAGGCCTTTACAAGAGACTTAAGTTGGTTCATTAACCTAAAATAGATGGTGACTCCAACCCTTTGTGTCTTGGACCACTCGACTAAGGCGTACTCCTATGGACAACACTTGTATTTAGCATAGGGCACCCAATAGTGGAATCCAATCACCAATTTGCACTTGGTCCTAAGTCCAAGTTTGATCTTTATTCAAATTTTGAAAAGTTTGAAACTATTTAGGATGAGTTTTAAGGTTTGTATTTGACTTTAAATTCTAGATTTAATCCTCTTAAAATCCATATTCATTTTGTATAAACCAGTTTTTTAAATCACATAAACTTTATCGTTATCTTGAACTCTTAGAGTTTATTGCAGGCATCCTCAAGATTACTATCATGGATTACTAATCAGATTATGCCATATAATTAATTATTTAAATCTTTTTATTTACCAATAATAATTCATTACTAATAATCACACATGTCCCGCCTTGATTCGTTTGAATGCATATTAACCGTTAAAATTTTATCCAACTCTAACTTTTTTAATTCAATGGTCTGATTTACATACAGTACATATCATTTTGATGATTGGAACTTTAAGATTTAGTTTCAATGATGTGGTTGAAGATCGAATGGTCAAAATTACAAATTTGCCCTTACATTGTAAAATGACTATTTTGCCCTTAATGCGAGGTTAAATGGAGGTTGCAAAATAAGG
Source organism: Quercus robur (assembly GCF_932294415.1). Lineage (NCBI taxonomy): Eukaryota > Viridiplantae > Streptophyta > Magnoliopsida > Fagales > Fagaceae > Quercus > Quercus robur. The sequence goes on along the minus strand of NC_065535.1, from coordinate 18,208,145 downwards.
TGCATATACCATTCAATGGAGAGGGTTGGAATCCATGGATATAACCCAATCAGATTAATAAAAATATTATTATTTTTTCATTAAAAATAATAAATGAAGCTAAGGAGACGTAGAGATAAAATTCTTATCACGGTGACTTTATTACTCTTATTCATATGTTTTCTTTTTGTAATTAAAGTGATTGAAACTACTGTGGAAAATAGTTTATATTTTAAATATAGAGTGAAGTAAATATCTTGATTGATTACCTCTAAATATTTTAATTTGTGTTCGTTCAACTTACTTTTTATTAGGATGTGCTTTGTATTATCAAAGTTTTAATTTTTTTTTTTAAATACTAAGTATTTTTAACCCACACACGGGAAGAGAGAATAAAATTTTAAAAAAACTGACAGTAATATATATCCAAAAGTTTTAAATTCTATTTTGGTGTTTGTTTTAGTTTGCTTATTGAAATGAATTATTTCGGTCCCAAACAATTTTGATTTACCATTTCGGATATGTATTTATACATTGCATATTTTATATCTCTAAAAAAAGTCCACAAGACTCATAAAATTGTTCAACCCAAACTCACAAATAGGGATGGCAATGGGGCGGGGCGGGGCCGAAGGATGGGGTCTTCATCCCCGCCCCGCATGGCTTTATCTTACCCCATCCCCTCTCCGCCCCGCATGACGGGGAATACTTTCTTACCTTATTCCCGCCCCTTGGGGCCCTACGAAGCCCCGCTCCACCCCGTAAAACTCTACTTTTTGTTAATTTGCCCTACAACTAATACAATTTTTTTAATGAAACCTATTTCATTAATAAAAATATACTTGAAATTACAACTAAATTTATCCCATCAAATCAAATCAATTTTTAGAAAAAATTGAATAATATATCCAAGTGTTTATCAAGACAATCATTAAAAAAAATAAAAATAAAAATCTCATAGTATAACACAACAAAATAAAGGCAGAGAATCACATTGGGTAGAATAAAATATGCTAATATTAATATGTTTGTTTAAATAGTAGGGTTTTAGGGTATGAAAATTTTACAATTATAACCTTTAGTAACGTGGGGCGGGGCGGGGACGGGGAGGGGCGGGGCGGGGTGGGTCTAAAAAGCCTAAACCCATCCCTGCCCCGCCCCATGATGCGAGGCTAAAATCTTGCCCCATCCCCACCCCACCGCCTTTGTGGGGCGAGGAAAACTCGTGCAGGGCGAAGCGGGGAGGGGCGGGTTAAGCGAGGTGGGGAAAAATTGCCATCCCCACTCACAAACTCCATGATCATACAATAAAAGCCCACAAAGTCATCTCTCCATCAAAAAAAAAAAAAAACCTTTATTTTTATTCTTTTTTTTTTCTAATATTTCAAAATGAGGGTATTCAGACCTCTTCAAGTATTTAATTATTCTCTCATGCATATGTAATCTTCTCATCCTATACATACCAAGTTATTACAAAGAAAGTCTTTAAAGATGCTCTCAAGACACTGACAAGAGGTTTTGTATTCTATTCTTTGTGATCGTGGCCAATCCTTTCCTTATTCATTTTTTTTCTCTCTCTTACCTTTATTTTCTGTTCTTTTCCTTATTTTTATTTTCTAACTATGCCAGACTCAACCACTTCTATTTCTCTTTCTTACGTCATATCTTTGTCCTAATCTCAACTTACGTCTTATCTTTCTAACCATGTCCAATCCTTACTTTGCTACAGTTAGAAGGTCGATTATACGGTTTTAAAAAAAAAAAAAAAAGAAGGTCGATTATACAATAAATATTGTTAAAAATTGACTACTAAACAAAAGGAAAATTAATGAAATTATGATTATTTGGTTGCAACGCGAAGAAAGATATATTTATCACTATTAGAAACGGAGAAAAAAAAAATCATACTATCAGTCTCAAAATATGAAAAATTATATTTTGAACAGCTAAGTAAATATTTATATCATATTTTGAATGAGGGTTACATTTCTGTTTAATTGTTAGTTTATTTAATATTTTTATCAATTAATAGTTATAGAATTAGTTTGCTTTCATTAATCTTCTTTAATTATACCCCTAAACTAAAATCTTGACTCTATAATGGGTCTTACATTTAATAATATTAATTAGAGAAAATGATAGTTTTTCCAGTGATATATCATCACCAATCATCATTGAGTAACTTCATAATGCATTCAAGCAAAAGAAATTTAAATTATTAAAAAAAAAAACTAAAACTAAAACTACTACTAATTTTACAATAAAAGACTTATAAATTGACATTGTGTCAAAAAAAACATAAAAAAATAATATTTAAATGACTGTTTTTTAATGGTTAATGATACATCAACTTATAAAACTTATGTAGTAACATTTGTAATATCTCTAATATCATTTTAAAATAATAATAAATAATTAATGGTTTTCGTGTGAAAGTTTTTTTTTTTTTTTTGGGAAGAAAGAGGTTATCGTGTGTAAGTTGAGCCCTACCTTTTAGTCCAATTTAAATTATCAAGAAGTGTGGGATTGGGACCACAATAGTAACAATGACAATTGAGGATATATAAAACAACTAAGTCTTATCTCAAAATTTTGAGATCAATTATGAATCCAACAAAAAAATAAATTGACACCATAAATAGCTATTACTATAGTTCAACAAAGTAAGGTTCATAGCAAAAGCATATATGCCAATTTGCCAATATATCATTTCGAAAAGGAAAAAAAGAAGAAGAAGCAAACCATAGGAGTAAAGTACTAATTAATCCATCAAACTTCTGAATTAACATAATCCAAATGAAGCATTAGTAGCAATACCTTGCTGATTGCCAGCCTTAATTATTAATTGACCCTACAGAGAGAGATTCACAGGGTATCTGTCAATGCAATCGAGCCAGGGATTCCTATTAGGCTTCCTAACACGACGCATGGCCCTCCAAACCACACTGTTGCACTTGAAGCCAGACCCAAATGCTAGTTGCCAAACCCTGTCTCCTCTTCTCACCCTCTCTTTAGCCTCCAAATAAGCTAACTCGTACCATATACTGCTGCTTGAAGTGTTACCAAAGCGGTGCAATGTCATCCTTGAAGGTTCTATGTTCTTGTCACTCAGCTCAAGGTTTCTTTGTAGCTCATCTAACACGGTCTTACTCGCCGCGTGCACGCAAAAGTGCTCGAATGCCAACTTATAGTCAGGAATGTATGGCTTCTTGGATGATGGTGATGATGAAGGGTGTAAACCAGGTCCAGTTTTACCACCAAATAAGTGCCTCCAAACCAATGTGCCGAAGAAGAGGAGCTGCTCTGATAAGGGTAGCACCAAAGGTCCAAGTGTGGTGATGTTGGTTTTGAGAGCATCACCACCAATTTCCATTAGGTCTTTGCTCACCTTTAGCCCCTTAAATTTTTGTTCATCTTCCTCCTGGTAAACACAACTGTTGCAATATTGCATATTTGTTTTGGTTATTTAATCAAGAACCTAATGTACTGTACCTAAGATACTATACTCAACTTTTACCTTAAACTTCTTAAAATATTAAATTGTTAATTACTACTATACAAGATATTTAAATATTATGAAATCAGCAATTATGCTTTAACAAAATCAATGAGAATTATTTCATATGTCTAATAACAATAACTCTGAGTACATACTTAATTCAAACTCAATTTCACAACATACTAAAATGTCAAGTTGTGATTGATGCACAATAACGCTCATAGTATTTCACATTCTTATTAGATCTTATCATAATTTTTCTTAACAAAATAGATAAGTAATATAATAATTTTCATTCAAATAGTACATAATGTTGCCAAGAGTCTTATAATTCAATTAACATCTCTAATTCAAATCACCAACCCCAACTATTGAATTATTAGCACATATCCTAAAATTTTAAATTGTACAATAAAATTGACACCTCAAACATGAATGTGTCAACCTCCCTAAATCCCTTCTTTTATAGGCCTCAAATTAGTTGATGCTTTTAATTGGGCTCTAGTTCCTGGCCCACATATGTTTTCCGATCATAATCACATGGACCTGAGTCTACGATACACTGTCAAGGCTAGAATGGGTTCGGCTTGCAGTACAATTTTAATAAAGGGTCAACCCAAAAGCCTGACCCGATACCGCTGAAAGTTGGGTATGCACATTTATGGCCTTTATTAAGGTCCATCCGCCACTTTTTATACTTTTGAACGAACGTATATTATGTATTAATTTGTGAATTTTGATGACAAATATTTGCATCAAGGAGAAAATTATGACCAAAATAAAAAGAACTATTTTAATTTTTTTAAGTACATATTGCAAATTTTTTTGATTTTAGTGTGTTCTCGTGTACTTTTTGAGAAGGGATTTAGGGTACTTGTACTCAAAATAACTTATTTTGTGAAATAAAAATAAATTTGGTTTGATTAAACTGTACCTTAAGAAAATAATGCTTTAAAAATTTATATAAAAAAAATAAATAAATTCACTTCATTTATAAATTAAGCTTTACGAAATGAATAGGTGACAAAACATTAGAAGAAGTCAATGAAAAATTAATGACTTTTATTTTATATTTTATTAAAAATTGCTAACTTATGCAATACACGAAAAAGTTAATTGAAAAATATTTATAAGTTTTTTTTTTTTTTTTTTTTTTGAGAAGAGAAAAATATTTAATAGTTAAATAAGAGAATTTGTAGAAAAAAATTAGTATAACCAAATTAGAATTTACTTTAAAAAGATTGAGCATAATTTAATCAAAATTTGTTTAGCGTTAGGTTGGTTTATTGTAATAAAACAATGAGTTGTAGTTGGTTTTTATTGACATGTGGTGATAGAAATCAATTAACATATAGTGGGTTTTCAAAATTATATGTATCAATAACAAAAGAAAGTATCAACCACAAAGTCAATGACTGCCATTGTTGCAGTGTTTAGGCCTAGGGTGGATTTTGGGTAGAGGAATATGAGAGGGCCATCAGGCAGAAGAGAGAGGAGAATTAATTGATCAAACCACCTAGAATTCTATAGGAATGACCGAATCAGATCTGAAAATCTTTACTATATTCCTTTTTTTTTTTTTTTTTTTTTAAAAAATTGACTGAGATTGAGAAATATGATGAAGTTTCAAAAGTTTTGGTGGCAAGCCAACTAAAAAATTAACTAACTTTCGTTTTATATATTTTACTAGACTCCATAAAACTCTCAACAATATGTCAAAAAGTTTGAAATATATATTAAATTAATAAGTATTAATAAATACAAAGTCAATTGAGTAAAAATTCTTCAAAGTAAATGAGTAAAAATTGACAAACATTAAGTCTAGGGGCTTACTTTATTCATGTCAACAATTGTGAAATTATATTCTTAACTCGCTAAATAAGCTAACAAAAACAATTTGTGTTTCTAACCAATCATGATAACGAAATTAATTGTCAAAAGGTTTGCAGTTTAACTGATATTTTCTAGTAGTTCTAATGAAATTTCTAAGATTTAAATCATCATTTTCCAATTATCTAATTATTAAAAAAAAAAAATTAAGACTGAAATTAAATAAAAGCAAGAAAAGCAAACCTGAAACTCCGGTCATCAGCTCCTTTATGGGTTCGAACAATATGTTCAAGGCGGTACTTGGCACGACGGTAGTCACGGCCACGGTTGGAGAGGAGCACCGCGGAGCATCCCATACGGAAAAAACAATTGGGAATGAGCATGGACCTATCACGCCCTGGGTACCAATTATACCCTACACTCTCAGTGCTCACCACAACAGCACAGCTATTTGGGTTTGATTGAAGCATATCTCTAGCCAAGTCCACGGCTATAATCCCAGCACTGCACCCCATGCCACCAAGGTTGTAGCTCAGTATGTTACCCCTCATTTTATAGTGGTTTATGATCATTGCAGAGAGTGATGGGGTAGGGTTGAAGATGCTGCAGTTCACTACTAGGACTCCTATATCCTTTGGACGCACCTTGGTTTTCTCAAACAGCTCGTCAAGGGCTCCAAATATCACTGTTGAGGCCTCAGCGCGACCTTCTTTCATGGTTGCACAGTTTTCGGTGGACATGATCACTGATTTTGGGACGTAGGTTTCATCACCTATGCCAGATGACTGTAGAATTCTCTTCTGGAATTGCAGGCTTGCCTCGTCAAACTTGCCTGATTTTCGTGCCAGCTCAATGAACTCCTCCTTGGTCACCTGCATGAAATGAAATTTTCCAGATTTATCATATTGATATGAGTTGCTCTTCTTTTAAAATCTTGTATCTTAAAAAAGGAGTTTGAAATCAATTTGTCATGGGATCATATCAAGGAATAACTTTTACTTGGTTTTAAATCTTGTATCTTAACTTTTGCTTAATGATATCTATGTTTTTAACTCACATCAAATTTCAGCTCCAATGTTATTTATTATTTGTTTCATAAATACTTGTATTATATATGATTTTAAAGTTCAAAAAAATTAAAACATAAATCTTTTGTATATTTCATAATTATTAATCTCTAGTAATACTAATATTTTGCAAGCATGTATAAAAAGAAAATATAATCCAACAATAAATTTGTCCGAAAGCACGCTCAATCAAAAGTTATTGAGTAATATAAAATTGACAAAAATTACAAAAAATGTAACTTAAACCCAACTATTGCCACAACAACAAGAACAACTAAAAATTTAATAGATTGTAAACAAGCCGAGTCAAGTCCAAGTAAGCTAAGTATTAAAAGTTTAAAATTATTCATTTTATTTTATTTAACCAAACTTGAACTCATCACCAAATAAGATTAAGTGTTCAAAATTGATTAATTTCCTTGTTGAACAAGTCCAAGCTTGTTCATGAGTTACTTAATTAACTTATCTTATTTCTCTATATAGTAAAACCATGACTAAAATTGTTTATCCCTTTACAAATCTAAGAATTTTTATCACAAATGGATTGTTTTTAATATTGATAAAATAAAATTATAATTTGATATCGTATAAACCTATTTATAAACTTATACAATCTAATCTCAATTCAATTTCTAATCTTTATAAGTATATTTTTAAACAAGTATACATATAAAAATATAATATTATATAAAATTAAATCGAGTCTCATGTTCATCAACACATTATTATAATTTAGCTTAACTTTTGTTTAATAGTCAAGCATAAACTTTGGCTTGAACTAAGAAACACGGGTACTCCAGTTTTGTTCTTGTACTTGTACTTGATGCAAATCAATACCAAATACCTTTGGGATAATCTTGTATGTGGGTTCCAAGTTTTTTTTTTCCTTAACTGCTGATATGTCTCAAATATAACAGTGATGTAGCCTAATACGGTCATAACCCAACCTCCTAATAATGAGAGATAGCCCAAACTTGTAAATATATGAAAAATGAATACTACTTAACAATAATAAAAATATATTTAATAACTAATTAATACATGTTTTCTTGTTGGATCATATCCTAATATGTTAGGAATTGTCACATCATCATATCTTGTATAGTACCATAACCTTTTTTTTTGCAAGTCTAGCTCCATTCATTAATAATCTCCAATAAATTAAGTGAACTTCTGTAGCTAATTTAATATATTATGTCATTCCCTCACATGAAAGTGGACTTTAGTCTTCTGAATAGGCCCATCCATACCGTTATATGAAACCGTGAGGGAGGCTTACTTTTACATGAGATAGTGAAAGAGATGATGTAATATACAGGTGTGTATAAATGAGCAAACCATGAGAGAGTCTTATTTTAATGTGAAATATTGAAAGATAGGTACATAGTATATGCATATAAAGAGTTAATGCATGCGTAGGAACTATTAATCTTACTTTACTTAAGAATCAACTCATTACCTTAAGATCATCGTGAGGCTGATAGCACGCAAAATCGACAAGGTAAATGGATCTTGGCCTTGACATAAAGTAGACAGAAAGTGTGAACACAAACACACCAAAGAAACCAAGCACAGTGGCAAGATCATAGCGTGCATCTTCCCACAGCTTCCTCCATAGCTCTTCTCTGCTAAGACTCCCCACCTCTGCACTAAACACAAGGACAAGCACAGGTATGGTGGCCAAGTATATGCCATGGTTTATGAGATAATGGTACCCTAGTTTCACATACTTGAGGTTAACTGATTGAAGAAAGTCTGGTAGCCTTCTTCGGACCCTAACTGAGAATGTTAGAGAGCCAGCATTGGGTCCAGAAGACTCAATCCCTCGGTTTACAATCTCTGTGGATAAGAGATCCTGTTCATTAGCCATGGTTTTGGACTTTTGGTACGGGGATTAGTATTGATTTGAGTTGTGAGGGCATAGGATATATACACTTACATATATATAATCACAATAGTTGGTTGAGATTAGTAAATGCTAGCACCAACTAGATGTAGATGTAGTTGAGGTGCTTTTAACTGCATTAAATTCTTCATTGATTGAGAGTGGGTGTATGAATTGAAAAGTCAGAGAAAAAAGAGAATTGGTTCTCTCTTTTCCCATGTCATGTTCGAAGTTTTGAAGTCACCCTTTGTTGCGTTTCTTGTGAAATTAAAAGAGTAGAAACAACAAAGACATGGGGGTGGTTGAGGGATCACCAGGCACCAGCTTTACTGTGTAATGGATTAAACAAGCTAGCTAGGCACCAGCCTTTGTTTCATTACTTTCACTATTCATATATATATATCTCAAGACACAGTATAGGGGGACCTACCTTATCATGTTGTAGATGTAGATACAGCAAATAATGCCGTGAAAAAAATGACAATGTCATTTGTTGAATTGTTAGATAGGTAAGGTATAAATTTTGATCTAACCAACTCTATATATATTTATAAAATCTTGACTAAGAAAACATGTTGCTAGAAACATTAGTTGTCAAACTCAAATCAACTTGACATGTTGCTAGAAACATTAGTTGTTAAAGTCAAATCAACTCGACTACTAATCAGTATACTTAGGGTCGGTTTAGGATCCGTTTATTTTTCTGAAATTGAAAATTTTTTGTTGAAAATACTGTAAATAAAGGTAAAAGTTAGTTGTAATAATCCAGTAGAACCCATAAATAATATCGGATGGAGAAGTTTCTCGGCTCAAATATTGTGGAATGTTAAGGCCAGTATGTCAAGATGGCAAAATGACCCCCTATTCAATAGCCTACGGAAACTGTTCGTTTTACGGATGATATGTTCTCGGATAACTACTTCTTACACCTTATCGAACCCTTAGTCACCATCTCGACTAATTTTAAGGTAAGTCTCGTTCCTCACTGGTCGGATTGTTATGTCGAATAATAATTTTGTTAAAGTTGTTATGGCGTCTTTTTATTAACGAGTATTTTGGCCTTAGTTGTCATTGGTTCAAATGCTATACTACTGTGCCGAGCAGAGCTTGCAAATCTATTAAAACATATAAACAGAACATGCGAAATAGAATAACAGTAACTTTTATTAATATAAAAAATTATTACAACATACAAGGAAGGGCTTAAACAAGCCTATACAAAAAATGAACTGCCGAAGCAGTAATAACATCCGTAATACGGATAAGTAAACCGTCAGGTGTCCTTTAAACTCGCCTTCAAAGTCTCTCTGAAACCTCTGCCTCAGTACTGCTCATATCAGAAGAAGGGCCTTATATAGAAAAGGAGAAGGAGAAGGAAGAAGAATTGGAACACATGGAAACACTTCAGCAAGCTCTTGTCGCTGAGGAGAGCAAAAGGAAAAGAAGATGGAGGACATGAGTAAAAGAAGGAGGAGAAGAAGAGGGAAGAAATGAAAAGAAAGAAAAAGGAGCAAAAGAGGGAAAAGGAAAAGCACCAGGATGGGTCTGGTGGTGGAAAGAAGAAGAAAGAAAAGTAAAGGGTGGCGCCAGTGAACGAAGAGAGAAAGAAGCAGGGGCATTTAGTCCCTGCCCCAGTCCTGACTCTTAGCACACCGGTGCCACATTAGATATGCTCATGAGAGAGCGGGTGGTGATGATGCTGTGCGTCCTCGGCTCAGTCACGTCGAAGGTGCGACGTGACGAGTTCCTGCTTTGGATTTTGGCTGAAAGGTAGGCGGGATAAATCTTGAGTCTCTGCCATCCTTGCCTCGACCGAGCCATCTCGAGCCTGGTCAGAATAAGGTGTTTTTGGGAGGGAGAAAGTTCCTTCATCACCTAGGACTGTGTCGAACGTATTACGAGTCGATGTATAATCAGAGGGTAAATGTGAATTCTGGGAGGAATCTAAAGACTTCAGTTTTCTGGGGGATTAAGGGATTCACATATGAAAGAAACAACTCATGTCCACCCTCTTTATATAAGGGACGAAGAGGATGGCATTAAATGTGTTCAGATCTTCAAGGAAATCTGCCAGTAAGAATGCGCCTGTTCCGCTCCCCCACGCTATCAGTAACCATTGAATTTGAGAGGTCTCGTGAAGGAAAAACATTAAAAACCTACTTCGGGTAGCCAAACGGACAGAACGTATAAAGGCTAAATCAAAAAGGATATCTCGAAGATCGGAGCGTTTCCTGGGCATTCGGAGAATTGCCCACGCCAGGGAAGGGTCGAATTAAATGAGCCGTAATAAAGGCTCGGAATTACCAAAACCCCCCTCTCCTACCAAGGGGTCGGACAGCAGGGTTTTGAGGGGCTATTGTGGGGCCCAACAATATATGGGCCAGGCCCACTTGTTCGCGGGAAACTTTGAGGTCCAAAGCCGAAGAAGGTGGCAGTCCAAGCTCATTAGCGCAAAGTACAAATGGGCCCAGAGAAGCGGCCGAGGACGATGCAGCCCTCGGCTGGCCCAAAGCTCCACCAGGAAAAAAGGGCAAAAGCGGCATAAGGATAATCTTGAAAGAAAATCTGAAATATTTGGGAAAGGCCGCCCTTACTACCTTTCCCAGACAGAACTTTACACCTAACAGAATCATGTCCTTTAGCTTTATCAACTACTCTCAACCATTTCGGGATTAGACTGACGGGACAAATATCTGTCCTGGAAAAAATCGACCCTACACGTGGACGAAGGATAACGAACGTAGGCTAGTATAAAAGAAAACGTAAGGTAGCAAAAAAAGGGACCCCCCATCTCACTTCCTGGAAAAAACTCCAGGAATGGGAATGCCCGGATAATATATGCGCTCCACCATGGAAAACCCATCGACGGGCAACCAGAGAAAAACACTAGTACTCCTCGGACATGATCCGAGGAGTCCAATCCCTCAATTTATAAAGTTATTGGGCTTGGATATCCGGACTAAAGCCTTTTCTAGTCTAGGTTTATCTAAGGTCCGGCCTATACTAACGCCCCGTGACCCAACGCTAGCCTTTCAAACCCACTCTCTACAAATTTTATTGTGAGGGATCCATCACGCGCGAGCCCAAAGTCATTGTTGGGCCGTTTGAGAATCGTGTCCCTACAACACACTTAGATTGGTTCAAGTTTGTAATTAGACTATTTAATAAATTTTTCTTTTAATTTCTCAAAAAAATAAAAATAAAGAGACTATTTAATAAATGATGCTGATGATGTCTAATCCATCAAATTCGATGGATTTTTTCATATACTCCAAATATTTTTTGCATATTTCTAAATTGAAATTATAAATAATTTGGCATTTTGGTCTTTTAGAAAGAAATCAAATTATAACAATAACTTCCATGATTTTTTTTTTATTCCATTTATTTTCATAATTGTTTAAATTATTTTTATTAGTTTATTATGAAAAAATATATATAATTAAAATGGTTTAAATTATTTTCATTTAAAAATTTTTTACCTTATTCATAATTTTTTTTCTTAATGAATTATTTCTACCTTGTATTGGCTGTTTTCACATATGTCTAATTTTTCTTATATAATTTTTTTTTTTCGATCATTTCCTATTTGTTTAAAAACTTTGGATTATTTCCTTAATAAATTAACCTCAATATTCTTTTTATGATTCATCATATACGAATTTGTTGACTCCATATATTTATACGCAAGCTTAAGGATTTGATCATTGAAAAAAAATTTAGACAAAAATTATGGAACTCTCTATGTTTACCTTACACAAAGAGAAGTCAATAACTAATATTGTGTTAAGTAAATCATTATAATATTGTGAATATTTTGCATTTTTTGAATTTTTAAAATTTACTTATCAATTTTTAATATTTTTTTTAGACTTTTTATAAACCATCCATAATTTTTATTTAAATCTTGATTGAATCTACAATTCAACCGATGTCCCACTGATTAAGACAATTATCCAAACGACTCAAAGCCTGATCAAGTTGATAATTGTATCTCATAATTTGTTAGTGTTTATGTATTTTCATAACGAAGATCAGACAATGCATTAAACGATCATTTGGAAAATAATTGTCCCATGCAATTATGATGGGTAAGTTTCTTTGCAAGTTGCAACTATGTAGTTAATCCTTTGAAAGGAATGAGACTTTGATTTGATCACTTCAAAGTAGAGAACTTATCTCCACTATCACTAAAATTGAACTCCACAGTCCTACTCCAGTTTTCATTTTCTTTTCAGGTGAAAGCTATTGTCAACGGAAGATTTTTTTTTTTTTTTTTTTTTTTTTTTTTTTTTTTTTTTTTTTGTGTGGGGGAGGGGGGTGGGGTGAAAAGAGTATTAATTGCTCATCTGCCAACAAAATTTCCCCTTTTCAATGAGCAGTAATTGCTCAACAAAATTAATTAAATTTTATAAAATATAAAGAAATGTCTCTAAAAACTATGAAAATATTTGGTTTCATAAAACTTAATTAATAAAGTTTCTAATGGTTGAAAAAGAGATTTGAAATTCAATTCCCACCTACACCAAAAACCAATTAGTATCTTGATCTGATAATAAAGAACTATTATTAAGAGTCAACATCATAAGTTGAAATCCTCTCAAAAAAAAAAAACAATGTAGATCTAGGATATTTTGTACATTGGCCGTTGAGCCCAAATATCATGTCAACGAGAAGTGCATTTCAGACATGAGTCATGTTAACGGATACTCTTAAGATAATTGTTAATAAACCATAATTAAAAAGTTTTAACATCACTTTTATAGAAATTATGAAAAGCTATCAACAAAATTAATTGTTTTATTATTTTCTCATAAAATATCTCTAAAAATAGTTTATAAAAACATTTTTTAACATTTTCCATGAATATATATGATAATTTTCCACCATCCATCTCTCTCTCTCCTACAAAGTACAAACACTATTAGTAGTCTTCATAGGCTCCTTCAAAATCTCTGTCAACACTCCGAGCCTCGTAACTCTGCCACCACAACCTCGTCAGACACCCACACATATTTCTTCTTCTTGGATCCAACAAGCAATTTCGGTTGGACATTTTAATGTGAAATTTTTAGTTAGTTGCACTAATGTCAAATTTGGTTAGATAAATTCATGACGAACTTTTTTCATGCATGCCCGAATTAAATGACTAATAACTTGTAAAGCCATGACTTCAATTACAAAATAAAAGTTGTTCAAAGTTCAAACTTTGCTTGGTTTAATATGCAGCCTACTATGCCAAAGGCTTTGCAGCTGAATTGATATCTCTCTATACACAAAGTGCTTAAGGGTCTAGGGGAAAAAGAGTTCAAACTGCAAGGTTAACAACATATTGTAATTATCTCTGGAAAAAAATATGCAGCCTATTATACATATATATATATATATATATATAGTATTTAATGGGCTTATTATAAATTTATAATACACAGTTCCATACAGTAAAGATAAAGTCGCTGAAAATGCTTTCTATTATGAATATATAAACCGTGGTTGAACCATGTTAGTTCTTAATCTTAGGTGCTTTGGCTAATTTTTCTCTCTCTTTCTCTTTCTTCTCTCTGACTCTCCGGTTCCAGCATTAATTCTGACGGTAAATCAGTCATTCCCCGTGTTATTTGGTATCTGTCTGTATTCTGTAAGATGATTAACGAGCAAATGGTAGCTCATTGAATCACAATACAGCCCCCACATGGTGTACCATAAAATTGACCACGAAATCAATAAAGTCTGGAAAGTCAATAAAGGCTGGCCTACTAAAATTAATGAGAAAATAAACATGTGAGCACAAAAAAAAGAAAAAGAAAAAGAAAAAAAAAAAAAAAAAAAGCTACGCATCCAGAAACAGTCAAAGAAAATAAAAAAAATAAAAAATAAAAAGAAAAAGAAAAGAAGCTACATTCAGACAATAAATAAATAAATGAAAACCATCACATCAATAACAAAGAAAAAAATAATAATAAAGAAGTCAACACGTGAGTAACAAAGGAAGAAAAAATGAAAGGAAAAAACAAAAAACCAACACATTGGAGACTTGAAGGTGAATTTTAAGAAAGGTTGTGTTAACGGGGACCGCACGATGCCCATTAAGCATACTTTTTTCTGACATTATTTTTATCTTTTTTTCAATTTAGGCTACTTTTTCAGTGTGAAATATTGTCTTTTCTTCCCTTAACCAACACCGCTTGGTGCTGGTTAACATTTTCCTTTTAAGAATATTTTTGGAAGCTTATTTCATGAGTTTTTTCCTCTCAGTTTTCTCTCCATTTTGGAGAGAGAACTTTTTGGTGAGACAGGAAAGAAAATACATGAATCCCACCATTTATTTTCCTTCCTCCCCACCCAACCAAACACACTCTAAAAAAGTTTTCCTTCCTATTTTCTCTCTAAAGTTTTCTATCCTCCCTATTTCACCCCAAACAAATACACCCTAAATCTCAAATTTTCATAATCCTTGAGAGCCCATTAAAGATGTGTGGTATGTATCATGGTGTGCACTAATATCATCGACATATCATGTCTTCTAGTACTACATTGGTTTTTTACTCCCCTCTCCAGTCTCCATTACCAAGGACGAAGTGTGAATGGTGCAGGAAAGGGGATGAGATGTAATATCAATTAGAACTAAATGGAATGTGAGTTGCTTAGAACAAATTGATAAGTGATTACGCAAGAATATGAAGTTTTCAAGAAAAACTCTCAAGCTTATTTCATTCACATGCAAAAACTAGTTACAATTGAGATACTAATTGGTATTTATACAAAATGTTTTGAACTTAGCAGCCACTTGATTGGCTCAAGACCAGCCTAATTCCTTTTGGTCTAAGCTGTATTAACTAACTAATATCTTATCTAATTGAAAAATTTTATGAACACAACAAAATCTTACAATATTTTCACAACACCTTTGTTTTTAACCATGGTGGGTTCTAGTCTAATATTTTATTATATTATTATGATGTAGAAGAGACTAGCACCTCAACTGTTGGGACAATTTGTTGTTGCTAGCATAACTCTATCTAATTAGGTACAAGTCACTCCCATTGTTTGCTGCCACTGCACAGCCAACTTACACACACATGAAAGTAGAGGTGTGCAGCCAACCCGCCAAAACTGAACCAACCCAACTCAACCCGTCGGGTTGGGTCGGTTTTTAGGGCTTGGTGGGTTGGGTTAGGTTACAAAAAAAATTTTGATAACGGGTCAAGTTAGGTTTGGGTCATAAAATTCCAAATCCGCCAAACCCAACCCTACCCACCTATATATTTAATATATAAATATATATTTAAAATATATTATATAATTAATAAAATTTTTAAAATAACTAGCTCTTCCTATCCTATATAAAAATCAATTAGTTCACACAAATCCTAGTAAATTACTATTGTTGTTTAGTCATTATTATTGTTTACTTTTAAGGAGTTATATTGATACTAATTTTTGGATTTTTTTAATATATTTATATTTATATTTTTTCTATTTAATTTAATAATAATAACAATAATAATAATAAATTTTTCCAATCCATGGGTTCAACCCAACCCATGTGGGTTGGATTGGGTTGCATTAGACTTATGTGATTGGTTGGATTAGGTTGAATTTTTTTTTATCCACCCTGATGAGTTGGGTCAAAAAAATCTCCTTAACCTAACCATGCACACTCCTACGTAAAAGGTGCATCAAAGTAAGGGGACTCTCTAGATCCAGATTAGCAGAGCAGATGGAAGCCCAACCAATTGTTTAGGCTGGGCTCACCTTCGGCAAGAAAATAGATAATGTGGTCCAACCTCTTTGCATAAACAAGGTTAAATTACGTTTTAAATCTTTATATTTAGGAAATGTTTCAAATTAAACTCTAGATTTGATTTTCAGGTTTGACTAGGCATTTAAATTAATATAATTTTAAAATAATTCAAGTTAAACTATTGAAATTATAGGGTTTAATTTGTAACAATTTTGAAATTTAGAATTTAATATAAAATTTTTGAAAATATAAAATTTAATATGAAACCATCACTAAAGTATATAAGGTTTAAAAAGTAAGTACAAAGTACACCATTTTTTTTTAATGAAAGTTGCAAAGAATAATCGCCAGAGGAAAAAGAATTTTGCATCCACTCAGGAAGGAATGAACACAATGAATGATAGAAAATATTGAAACAACTTCCACTCAAATTATTTCCATAAATTCTAAATTATTGTAGCAGAAGATCTTCATTAGCAACAGAAGTTTGAAGACTCCACCTAGCAGTGATCATGGACAAAGGTGACTGTGGGCATCCTACACTACAAGGTGGCGAGAGAAATAAAATCCATTGGAGCAAACAGAACCGAAGAAGTCTAAATTATTGCACGTCCACAAATCTTTTGTAAATGAACACATAAATGACATAATATGGTAAGATAGACTTGCAAGTTGCAACCTAAAAGAAGCAAGAACATGGTAAAAGGGACTGCGTATCCATCCATGGTCACGAAAGAAAAGACAGTTGGGACACTAAAACGACGGGTCATGATACAACAATGAATTGTTTATCAACCACCATCACAACCATTGACGGACCTTGAATAGCTCTAAAGTCTAAACAATATACTCAATCTTTCACACTCTTGGACTCTCTCTCTCTCTCGAATAGCTCTAAAGTCTAAACAATATACTCTCTCTCTCTCTCTCTCTCTCTCTCTCTCTCTCTCTCTCTCTCTCTCTCTCTCTCTCTCTGATCTGTAGTTTTTACCATCCTCACTCACTACTTGGTCTCAGTCAGACCAACACCTCTTCAACTCCATTGACGCCACTTGAACCTCATTGTGTCTGCCAGTAAGGTGAGTTCTCTCGAGCATCCAGCCTTTACCATTCTATGTTTTCTTTTGGAGCTCTCTCCACCAATTTAACCACTGTTTCTCTTCTTTTTCTTTTTTATGTTATGAAGTTAATAAGTTTTTGTTAAATGTTTCTTTCTATATAGAACAGTGAATGCTTCTTCTTCTTGTTTTCTTCTCTTTTCTTTTTGGAGCATGTGTGTGTGTGCGCGCGCGTGTGTGTATATATGTAGTTGATAAGTTATTCTCTTGTTTTTGATGAATAGTTAGTAAGATAATGTTAAAATATACTTAAAAATATTTCATTATTAATTAACTGTCATTTCTATGCCATGTTTGTCCTAATTTTGTAAGCATTGCCATGCCCCATATCATGTTGTCTTTGCTTTTTAACTTGTGCATCTTAAGTACGTTGGGTAGGAAGAATGAAAATTTTGAACAGTAAAAAGTAAAAACTAAAAATAGGATGAAGGGACATACTTCTCAAGACTCAAGATATGTCCAAAGCATGAAATTGATTATACAATATACCTGTATCTCTGCCTTTCTAGAAAAATGATTTTTTTCGTCATTTTAATTGACGCAACATATGGCCCAAATAAAGAAGCAAACTAGTAGAGAAATGGTTAAGGGGAAGATAGTGATGAACACCCTGAAATAAACTTCCAAAATCAACAGAATTATCTAGTGGTTTTTTTTTTTTTTTTTTTTGGGTAGATAATAGAGAGAAATTTTATTAAGGAGGGCCCAAAGAGGGTAGGGGCAATGGGGGAACCGGCCCATCAGCATCATCATCCCAAGAAAGGACCTAGGGAGGGAAATCAATAGCATTGCTTCTTAGGATTTTAAATAGGCGGAAGTACCTGGTGTTTAGGTTGGAGGAGGTGAGCCATTGAATTCACAATTTTTTTTTCTCCAGTGCATATCTTCTTTAATCATGCATTTGTTGAGTTCTTGCAGTAATTTCCCTCCGGTGTTGTTGTTCAAGGCAGAGTTGGCTTGCTTGGATTTTGTTTATTTAATCGGTGATGGATTTGATCTTGTAACAGATGTTCCCAAAGACATCTTTGTTTCATTTTTGAGTAAGAACTCAGCTTCTCTTATTTTCTGGGACAAGCAGTAAGGGAGGGATCCATGGAAACGTTTGATCAAAGCCCCTTTGATGACGGCAAAGCTTGACGGGTCCCTTGTCCACATGGACTCAAATCTGAAGGGTTTTGGATAGATATGGGTTTCGCCCATTGTGCATAGGATTATAGGAGCATGATCTGAGCCAGTGATGGGGTAGTGTTTAAGGTTGGCATTGGGAAAAAGACAACGCCAACTCTCATTGGCAATTGCTATGTCTAAACGTTCTTTGATGGTGGCTCCTAATGGACATTTATTAGTCCAAGTGAATTTGTTGCTCTGAAAGCCTAGGTTGATCAATCTGTTGTTGATGATAAAGCCATTCAGACCTCCAGCAAAAGGTTGACAGCTTGCTCAAGATTGTCTCAGAAAGTGGCTTTGAGGGCTAACAAGTGAAAGTATCCAGGGGTTATTTGGGGGCTCTGAGAAGATGAGAGCATTGATGTTGGTGTTTTGTGATACTAATTCTACTTCTGCACTATTTTTACAGCAAAGCAGAATCCACCTGCCTTTCTAACAGAACTCTGGTAAATGATGTTAACAAAGCCAAATTTTGACAAAAATTGGGCTAACTTTATTAATATTATATTAGGAAGACACATTTAGGGGATGCTTCTTCAAAGAGCGAATTGCTGTGGCAAGGGCAAACCCATGGCAATTCCAAGCAAGGATCCTCATGAAAGAGGAGGGGGCTTGGAAAGGCGCGGCTCCTCTGCCCAAAAGAGTTTCTTGTGGGAGCATTTGTTTGGGTCAGAGATTTAACTCTTGCAAGTTTCTTTAACTTTAATTTGGGAATCTTTGGGGTGGGAGAGGTTCCTGGGTGAAATAGGATTGGGTAGTTTTGTGGTAGCTCTGGGTTGGAGGGAGGGGGATTGGTTGGAAGGAGCTTGAGCTTGAATTTCTTGTGGTAGTTTTCCTCTGAGATTGGATCCCATTTGCATTTCAAGGTTGAGTTTTCTTCCATGGGTATTTGAATTTGGAGGGAGCCAAGGTCAGGTATGAATGCGCTGATGGGGATAGGGCTGTGGGTGGGCTTTTTAGGCATGTTGATAACAGTGACCCAATTAAAACATTTGTTTGGGCTGATGTAGGTTGTCTGGCAGAAGGCTCTGGGTTAAATGGGCTAATAAAAGGGAGAGAATGAGTTAGGCCCAATTCAAGTGGATTGACATGCAGATGTGGGATGGGTGGGCTTGGAGGGTTTCATAGGGCTGAGATAACAGGGATTAAATCTGGTTGAGGTGGAACTGAGTCTCGTTGGGAACCAGATGGTACAAGGGGGTCCTGTTGGTGAAGATCTTCAAGTAGATTTTAGGGTGACTTGGTTACGGAAGTGTCAGAGGTAGATTTGAGGGTGTGTGTGTGTGGTATTTGAGAAGGTTGGTGGAAATCACCATCAACCAAAAAAAAAAACTGTGTACACTCTTACTTTTCCAACCAAATAACAAAGACATCAACATCCTAAAAGAAAAAAGATTCATTATAGATGCAATTTGAATTACTATTAAGTATTAACTCATCTTAATAATAGTTGGTAAAATTGCAGATCTAAATTTATTTTCTCATTGAGGTGTAGACTAGAAGTTGCACATGGCATATCAGGACAACAATCACGCAAAACAAGAAATATTTAATTGCATCAGATTATTCAAATATCAATCTCATGTACCTCAGAAGGGGTGAAAAGACTACAAGCTTCATCAGTTATGTCCAACAAAGATGCTTCCTGCCAAATTGGGAAACCAGTGAGACAATTGCAAAAGAAGAGAATCTCAATTGATCATCAACATAATTTATTCCAGAGATACGCAATAACCAGAATTATTTTGGTCAAAAAACAGAAAGGAAGAAATTGATTGCCTGTTTGCATAAAAACTAGAGAGAAGAAGAATCCTGCCTTGTAAATTTCAGCATGTAACAACTTTTTTTTTGATAGATAATGAAAAATTTTATTAAGAAAAAAATAGCCAACCCGAGTATATTGGAGATGTACTGTGGGGGAAAAAATCAAGAACCAAAATTACAATGATCAAGAAACAGAGGAAGAGAAAAAATGGAAAAATGCAATAGGGCCACACTCCAAACAAGAAGAGTGTAAGAAAAATGACTTAATCTCTAACAAGGACCGTTCACATCCCTCAAAACAGTGAGCATTTCTTTCCCTCCAAATACATCACATTAAACAGTGCGGCACAAGTCTCCAAAGATCTATATTGCGATGCCACCCAAATTTACCTTGCCATGATTCAAATACCTCAATAACCTTAGATGACATAACCCAATGCAGCCCAAACAAACAAAACACCAACAACCACAACTCACAAGCTAAGGGACAATGGAGCAAAAGATGATCCACCGACTCTCCACACCTCTTACACATGTGACACCAATCAAGAACAACAATTCGCCTTTTGCGAAAGTTATCAGTTGTAAGAATCTTACCGAAAGAAGCTGACAATGAAAAGAAAGCCACCCTAGGAGGAACCTTCAATTGCCACACCAACCTCCAAGGGAAAGAAAGGGAAGGAGGGTAGAAAGAAAGATAAAAACTACTAACCTCAAACCCTCCACTCCTAGCTAGCTTCCAACAAACCTTATCAGGGCCAACCCCCTGCACTTTCGAAGAATAAACAATTTCCATGAACCGATCAAGAGATTCTTCCTCCCAATCTTGCGGTGAATGACGAAAATGAAAATTCCAATGTAGCTGCCCACCAAACCAGCCCATAGCCTCCACCACTAAAAAATCCCTTGACCTGCTAAGACCATAAAGTTTTGGAAAAGCCTCTTTGAGGGGACAATCCCCACACCACACGTGCTTCCAAAATTTCACTCTAGTACCATCACCCACATTATACCATAACAGTTTAG
Source organism: Quercus robur (assembly GCF_932294415.1). NCBI lineage: Eukaryota > Viridiplantae > Streptophyta > Magnoliopsida > Fagales > Fagaceae > Quercus > Quercus robur. The sequence goes on along the minus strand of NC_065535.1, from coordinate 18,187,066 downwards.
AGAAGTTCAACCAGCCACTTCTAATAAACCTCCAAAGACTAACACCACACGGACTAGTCACCTTTTTCGTGCACCAACCACCCCAAACATTCCCATATTTCGCCTCTATGACCCTCCTCCATAGCACATCTATCTCTAAACCATACCTCCACAACCACTTGCCCAACAAAGCAATGTTAAAACTTCTCAATCATCTGATACCTAGCCCCCCAACCTGCATTGGCCTGCAAACCTTAGCCCATTTCACCAAGTGAAATTTGGAAACACCATTAATACCACTCCAAAGAAAATCTCTTTGAAGTTTTCACCATATGATTAGCAACCTTCCTAGGTATAGGAAGAATGGAAAGGAAATAAGTAGGTAAAGAGGATAAGGTACTTTTTATAAGAGTGACCCAGCCTCCCTTAGATAAATAAAGCCTCTTTCAACCTACTAGTCTTCATTCCATCTTCTCTAAAATAGGATTCCATATTGATACCTCCTTGAATTTGGCGCCCAAAAGAAGTCCCAAATATTTCAAACGAAGAGAAGAATGCCTACAACCCAACAACCCCAGTAGCACATCCAAATTGTGTACCTCTCCAACTGAAATCAACTCTGATTTTCCCAAATTAATTTTTAACTCTGAAACCTCCTCAAATCTATTCAAAATTTCCCTTAAATTAGCTAACTGGTTAGGATTAGCATCACAAAAAATAAGAGTGTCATCCACAAATAGGAGATGAGACACCATCATTGAAGCACTAGTAGTAGAACCTACAGAGAAGCCCGTAAACTGTCCAGCAAAGATAGGCTCCTTGAGCTTACCAACAGCAGACTCCAGCTTTTTCCTGAAATCCTGCATCAATATATGTAAGTTAACAAGTACTGTAACATAGCTACACCACCCAAAAATCCATGATTTAGTCTCCTTTTTTTCGGGGGTTGTTGATAGGTAAATACAATGCACCCATACGTATATAATGCATTACCTCACCCTCCACACTTATGGGGCTGAGTAAATACCAATCAGCCCAATCAGAGTAAATACAAGATAAAGGAAAATACAAATGCAGATAAAGGCGATAAAGGAAAATATTTTATTACCAAAAGGCGGAGTCCATCTTAAATTACAAAAACCAATGCAAATAAATGCTACCTTTATGTGTTCTTCTCTAGACTAAAAAGGGTGGCGCACAAATGAATGCTCCTAGTATAACAAGACCTAATGTGTTTTGAGTTCAGAAAAATATGATGGCCTTATCAAGAAATAATATCTGACCAACTTAATGAATCATAGGCATTTCCCTGTACATCATATTTAGTTTAAGCAGTCATAATTTATGCTACAGTAAAAATCATAGAAACTATTATGCTTAGTTGTTTCACTAGTAACAGCAAAAGCTCAATGACATCCTGTTCCAAGACTTTCTGTCCCACTAAAAAGCCCCATTCCAAATACCATAGCACTTGAAGATGCCTGACGAACCTAGACAAAGATACATAAGTTCATAGGCCCTAACCAGAGGAAAAGAGAAGAATCCTAGACCATAATCACAGCCAAAATGATACAATCAACCTTGACCAGTTTAGCATCTCATCCCAAAAAAGAAATTATTGGGTATTCAGTAAGACACCCAAAAGTTCCATAAGCAGAACTCCAAAATGAGAAAGGATAATAAACCAGCAGATAGAATAACTTGCCATCAATTTCCCAGTCTCACAGCAAAAGCTTGAGCAAACATTTCAATAGAATGCATTTATTACACAATTGAATGAAAGAGAACTTAAACACAGCTTACCTGAGTTGCCCTTATTGCATAAACATTGGGGTGGTATTCCTCATTAAATAGATCCAGGAATTTTTCACTAATGCTGATTCGAAGATCATACAGTTTGTCCTCTCCCTCGCTCCCTTCAACTTTCCTTTCCAAGGAGATATCCATCCTTTTAACCAGGAAGGAACCTTTCCAAAGACAATTTCTGTTCTTCTGCATCTCTTAGAAGTGCTTCCAGCTGAGCTGCCAAGTTGTCCAACTCTTTTATCCGTCTCTTAGTATGAGAACAAGTTCCATGCCTTGCCTGACAATAAAAGCTGCATTAGGTGTTTTTTGGTTTATAAAAAAAAAAAAAAAAAAAAATCAGCTTTGATTGTGGCCCTAACTATTTGTGGCACTGAAAGAGTATCAAGTCATTACAAGATGATCACAGCAAGATAATAAAATAATGCTAAAGAGCACATGTGAACATTTCATTATGTCACCTGACATTAAAAAAGTGTCCGCAAATTATATTATATACTATAGCAGGCTAATCGAAGCTGCACAACCTCCCTCAAATGGAGCTTTCTCATAAAATATTCTACTCCATTCTTTTTTCCTTTTTTTTCTCTTTCCCTCTCCCTTTTTCCCCTCACATCAACAAGATCCACTCCTCTCCGCTTTCTCCCTCTAACACTCTTTGCTATGTACAAAGCCTTCAAGTTTGACATTATATCTAATGCAATAATCTATATAATGAGCATCTACCTCACTTCAAAGGTGCAAACTATAAATAAATGACAAGATTTTTGGCAATTGGATTATGATCCTCTAGTATTCTTAGAATAACTCCACCATGGAATTCCTAAAATTCTATCCATCCATTTTGAAATGAATGGATTGATTCTTCCATGTCATCAATAAGTTAAATAGATACCAAAATGGTAATAGGCAGTGTTTGATAAAATGTTAATGATGTGAATTAATCTAATCCCCTCATTTCAAAATATATAGATAGGATTTCAAGAAATCTTTGGTGGAATTACCCTAAGAACACTACAAGATCCTCATCCTTGGCAATCTAAAACTGTTAAGTAAAATTACCACAAGATTTATGTGGATAGGAGTACACCCATCTGGAATATTGGAAGCTACAAAGAAATTATCAGCAACTTCATTCACAACACTGTAGCTGCACGGAAATTTCAAGAAACATATCCATTAATTAAACAACACCATAAACTCAATCATATGCTCTTGTCTTTTGCACAACACTACCATGTTACTACATATGGAAAATCAATTCATGTTACATTAAAATGTCCAACAAGGCTATTTTTCCATGACTATGATTACATAAATGGAAAAGCAAATCATATTACACTAAAAAGTGAGTTCTTTTTTTCTTTTCTTTTTTCAATTCTCTCAGACGCCACAACAATAGAAAATACAAAAACGAGAATTCTAACATTCTATTCTTTTCCTCAGTTCTCGGAAGCCAAACAGGGAAGTAAAATTAAGGGATCCGTTTTTATGTACAACTAGATATGTCAAAACTCTACAACTGATCAGTAATCAAGCGCAGAATAAAATTAAAGTTCCGTAACAAAACGAAATAAAAAGTATAAAACCTAAAACATTAAAATTAAATTTCCAATCTCATTTCTTAGCAATTAATAGATGATTCAGCAGATGTGAGAGAAAGAGGGGGACCTGGTCATGATAGAGAGGTGTTGCTGAACATCGAAAGCTTCTTCAGCATTTGAATAAATTAATTGAGATAAAAATACTAGCAGAAGAAAACGAATTGCCTCCATACTGGTGGTATGTGTTCAGACACAATTAAGCTTTGGCATGGAGTAGAAAAAAATCCAACTTACAGTGTCAAAGGTTTTTATTGTTGCTGTCTGCTTGGGGAAATTCTGTTTTTGATTTTCAAAATGAAAAATGTGGAGCAACGAATTCTTTGAAGTCTGGTGATCTGGCAAACTGCTACAGCTAATTCTGGCCATTGATTTTATCATGTCATCTGAATTGGTTGACCTGCAACAAGGCCTCCGCCAATGGAAGAATTAAATCTTCTTATCTAAGTGACAAACTAGATCTTGAAGCTGCTGTCTTAGATTTGAAGTTCAGAACCAAAACTTCCTTGCGAGTCAAATCACAAACTGCAAGCTATTGTAAGTTCATCAGTATCAAATTATTACAAATACAGTTAATTAGACTCTTTTTGCAACATTATTATGATGATTTGATAAAGTAGATTTATTTGTTCTTCAACCAAACAGATGGAACTTATAAAAGTATAAAAATGAGAATGCTTTTTTTAGCCAGGGAGTTATGAGAAATATATTAACACTGAAAATCTGATTTCAAGTACATGAAGAGTATCAGTACTATACAAAAAGAGAAATACCCATATCCATCTAAGAAAAAAGCAACATAAACCCCATAATATGTAGGCTTGACCTCTCCTTTGCTGACACTATCTAGATCTTATATGAAAACCACTTAAGCTCACCAACCATTAGTTTTAGGCATCCACAAGCCTCACAGATGACTGAATTACTTCCCTACTTTAGTTACAATAACCATCAATGCAACACGTGTAGCTGTCCATATTCCAGTGCGACTTGGATCAAAGTACATGTTGGAAAACAAAATCTACTAAAAAGAATGAATTCTTTTGTTCTGGAAATAAATCATTTTGCTCTTAAGCTATAGCCAGTCCCATCACATTCATATCCAATATGAATGAAGAAAAAGTAGCATGAGATTAAAACCAGAAATCCCATTTTTGCAATTTTATAGAATTTCTATTGGAAAAGGCATTACCTAAATCTCTGAACACAAATACAAGACTAGAGCAACATGTAAGATGGTGTAAATCAGTATAGGTCATGCTTTCATTGAATGACATAAAATTCTGCATTTATTTTTTTTCAATAAAATAGCTTGTTTTATTGACATCTGGTTTCCTGTTACTTTCTATACAGCATGCATCTTCATTTGGTGTGTTAACTTTCAAAGATTTTTAAAACTTTGCCACAATATGTATCATAAGATGTTCCTCGTAATTTATGAAGAAATATTGCATTTTAAATTAGAGGATGAGATTTATAGAAATCCATCAACAAACATGATTTTCTTATACAGATTAATTGTAAATAAAAAGGCATTGACCTCAAGATGCTTCAGCATCCTCGTAAGCATTGCAAACCTCTCCAATCTCCATCTCCTCATTGTCTCTAAGTAAAGTATCCTCCAAACTACCCATGGTATCCTCTTGCCCAAGTTGCACTCTAATGTGTTCGTCCTCAGACAAACCATCATCTTCTATATCTGACACATCACTATAAGTTTCAATCTTCTTCTTCTTTCCTCTGTAACCAGCAAGACTCAGGACTTTCTCCTTCCAAAGCACCAAGGGCCCTTTCTCAATCAGTTCCGAACCTTCATAAGCTTCAGTCAAGAACACACTAAACCTCTTCCCCCTCTCCGAGACATAGAAAATCCCAAAATGCTTCAAAAGAAGTCTCATTAACTTCTGGGGCATCACGAGCTCCCACCGAAAATGTGTAAGGTGATCAGTAACCAATCTCTTCTCAATGGTGAAGCTTAGCAACTCGTGCATAACTGCAACCGCCCTCTTATCAAACTCTAGTGAACCAGCCTTGAGTCCCCGGGCATCCGCATAAGGAGACAAATATGACCTCTTCTGAAAATGCTCAATCTTTCCTCCATATCTATAAACTTTCTTGTAAGTAGAAGGGAATTTCAAAGGAAAAGGAAGCGAAAGCAATCCCGGGTTATGACTAATACTATGATCTTCATGAACCTCATTCACTCCCATTCCCATTGCTCTCTTTTCCAACTCAGTAATAGCCCAAGCTGGGTTCCAAGAAACAAGTTCCAAAAACCCAATCTCATCATCCTCATCACGCTTCACAACCTTAAAGTACTGAGGATATTTGTGCACCCAATTGGTCCTAAAATCAATAGGCAATCCAAAGTCTCGTCGAAAATGCGCAATCTTATCTAAACGAAGTCGTTTATCCACAGACATCATTAGGAACCTTGTAACATACTCTGCAACCTTGTCTTCGTTTTCCTCGATAATTCTCTGCTCCTCTTCGACCAAGTCCTCGGCTTTCTTTGTCATTCCACACCACAACACGCCGTTTTTGTCCTTGTAGAGTTCGAAAAGTTTCGGACATTTGCGAAGCAAGTCGGAGATACTGTGGGGTTTCGGGAGACTCATTTGCTTGCGGTTCTGTTCCAGTTCACGAACTGGCATGACCATCTCAGGCTCGTTCTTCAGAGTCTCCATCAAGAAGATGACCCTGTTCGCGACCTTCCACTTCTCCTTCGCGATTTCCAGGTCGTGTATTCGCTTGTTCTTGCTTCTATCTTGTACTCGCTTACTGCTCGTCATAAATCGGTGCTGATTCTTAGACCACGTACTGACGTAGAAGCTAAAATGTGGGTCGAGATGCTCAGTGGCTTTGCTCAACGTGTTATTCGTTTGAGCGAGTTTGAAAACTCGGCGGGTGGTGGCCATTGATTAAGGTGTGAACGTGCTGAGCACAAGGTGTTCGTGAAAATGCCTAAACGAAAATTGTAAATAGAACGTATAGTAGGCTGTTGGGTGTTTCAAAAAAAGACTGGCCACACTGACCATTGCACCGCATTAGTGTATCTTTGGGCCTGGGTTATTGTGCTAGTCCAGCCCAGCTATAAAGAACACTAATGCTTGACCAAGCCTGTATAGAGAAAGCCCATTAAGTTTGTCAATGTGATGGGAACATAATAATCTCCAGGGACTAGGAGTGACCAAGAAAATAAAACAGTATAATAAATCTTCAGCCAAAAACAATATATATTTGTAATAATAAGATCACAGGTTTGTAACAACTGGGAAGAGCCTTGTAACAACTGGGATTTCCCTCAACCTCCAAGCTCCAATTATCAATGTATTAAAAAAATAATAATGATTCAAATATTAGATAATAAAAAAAATTTAAAAAAAAAGGCTTCCTAGTACATTGTAACACAATTATCTATCAAAATGGAATTCACCGTTGATTTAAATCTCTTATATCATTTATGGTTAATTCCATTCTAAAAGTTTTTCCAATAATCTACGAATCAAATAAAAGTGATATTTATTATCTCCGTATATATTCGATAACAAAAAAAAAAAAAAAAAAAAAAAAAAAAATTATAGTCACCAAGTAAAAAAGTTAAAAAAATTATTTTAAAAAAAAAAAAAAACCAAAGCCGTAATAAATAAATAACCATGTGAGGACAATTAGACAAAAAAGAACTAAAGATGAAGCTCTTCTTTTTTCCTTTTTCTTTTTTCTTTTTTCTTTTTTTTGAGAAGAAGATTAAGCTATTAAGTTAAGCGAAAAGTTAATGATTGCCCTAAAGGCATTAGTTTATGAAATATCTTTAGAAACATTTTACGGTAAAAGTAAAACATTTTTTTGACAGCTTTTTATATTTCTCAAAAAGTGGTATCTTAAAATAGCCTATTAACAAATTCTATTAAGACACCAGTTAACAGGACCCCTAAGTTAAAAGGAAAAAGTTAATGAATGCTTATAGAACATTGATTTATGAAATATTTTTATAAACTTTTTGTAGGGGTCGGAAACTCAAACACAAACAGAATTTTGGTATAAGGCCTAAGTACCTGACTTGCTCAATTAATTTATCAAAAAAACGAGGTAGAAATTCCACAATGGGAAACTTAAACAACTGACTAAGAAAGTAGGAATAAAGATGAGATGTTTTATTATATACAAATCACTTTCCAGATGTGTGGGGAGTAAGCAAGAAAAGAAAAATACAATATGACTCTCTCCTTCTCTCTTCTCTAGGGCTTCTTATTAATATTTCTCAAACCCCCTTTTCTGTTGCAATCTCCTCCCTTTTTTATAAGCATTTTTTCTTCTCTTATTTCTCTAGGTAGCCTACTCCCAGCCGGATTTTTTGGGATATTCGTCCCATCTTCCATTGGTTCTCCCCCCATTTCATCATGAAACAAGACTTTTGGGGGGTGTCTGTACTATTCAAGTAGTCCTATATGTATTTAATATGGAAGAGATTAGGTAGATAACCTCTCATTAATACGAAGGTGACAACCTTTGTGATTCTTATCCCTTTAGGAGGTTTCCCAAGGTGCACCTAGTGAGAGTGGCATCTTGGCTAAAAAGGAGGGGATTGGTTCCCCATGGTCCTTCCTCTGTCTACCATAGGGTCACCCATGCTTATGACCTCGGATAGGAGTTTCGATATAGGTGGCATACTTATAACTGAATCGTCTTGGGATGTTTCCCTTAATTATTCATAGAGATGGGCCTAGCCCATCTTTTCAAGTATGATCTTCCAAGCCCTTTGGGCCTCAGCCTGGAATTGAGTTCACCCCACTCCCCCCCTTAACACTTTTTATGGGGAAAAAAAATAAAAACTATTAAATTTTTTTACAGTTTCCCATTAAAGTGATATGAAAACTTTCCTAAAATGATCCACTAACAAATGCGCTAAAAGCACTTATTAACCATACTTTAAGTTAAAAAATAATGATTCCAACCCACCAACAATCACTATTTGGTGGAGCCATAATTTTAACTATTTGGCACCGCCAAAAATTACTTTATCTATAATAGGTCAAGAATATATTAACCCCTTGTGATGAATTAACCATAATTAATTCAATTTGCATGCAATAAGTGTGATAGCACAAACAAATCACCAACTAAGTTAATATGCAGCGGAAAATAAATTAACACAGTAATTTGTTTACGAATGGGAAAAACCTACACGACAAAAACCCCACTGGGTGATTTTAAGGTCACCACTCCCGAGAATCCACTATTATCACAACAAGCGGTTACAAGTAAAAGAATCTCAATACCTTATACCAACCTATAGTTGAACCTTTACTCCAATACCCAATTGGACTTGTTCTATAGTGACAATCTCTCCTTTCAATGCACAACTTCCAGTACATAACTAACCAATTAATGCATGGATCCCAGTACGCGGCTTACACGCCAACTTGAGAAAGATGTTGGCAACAAAGTTCTTCAGTTCATCCACACGATGAAGATCACGAAACTCATTGGTTACAAAACCCTACAGTGTACAAACACAGTAGCTTCTTAAAAAGAAAGATGAATTAGGGTATATGTCTCCGGTTCACAATATGCTTTGTGAAAAGCTTTTGCATTAAGGTGCATTAGTTGTTACAGCCCTCAAAACAATCCTGATATATGTTTAGGGTGGTGAGAAAAGAAAGCCCAAACATCTATACACGGATTGGATGAAAATCAGAACCGAAAAACTGATTTTCTTAAATCTTGATAGATACCCTATTTATTGAGCAACTATCGAGCATCGAGCTTAAACAGCCTTTTAAATCTCAATAGATACTAACTGTCAAGTTAGCTGTCAAGTTTTAAAATCCAGCACTTCTTCACTTGTTTCTTGGACAGACTTGCAAGGTTTTAACACTTGAACTTGAAATCTTGTTCCTTGAAGTATTAAGCACATCCTAAATCTACCAAATTACAAGTAAAGTGCGTTTTGTCAAAGGATTAGCCAATTCTATATTAACATATGTTCCTAACATGATTCACATATGTCCTAGCAATCTCCCCCTTTGGCAATCCGTGACAAAACCACAACAAACAAATGAACATATGAGAGAAGTCATAAATCACTCAACTCATACTCAGTTGTTGAATACAATAAAATCTATCCTAAACACAAACTCTTGAAAAACTTTGCAAGAAGAGAGTTCATGGCAAGAAGACTTTGACAACCTATATTTTTGAAACACTTTAAACAAAACTCATCAAGGCATTTTAATGTGAAACAAAAATAAAAGATTACATACAATATATAAGAAGCATGTGCATAAAAAGAGAAAAGAAACAACACATGAGAAGATAGGTGAAGGAACTGTAATAACAACCTCATCATATATATAACATCATAAGTAAAAGATTTGCTATCACAATGTAAGAATAATGTATCTCTAAAAGAAGAAAAAGAAAAAAAAAATACATAAGTCCTCACTACATCCCTCAAAAAGAAAAAACACTCCCCCTAACAAAAATCTTCTAAGCTAACTCTCCCCTTATGTACATAACTACTCTCATATCAAAACTACTCCCTTTTTTTTATCATGAATGACAAAGGGTAAGTAAATCAAGCAATCATCTCATCGTTACTGGGTGAGCTAGCATCCTCATCATCATCATCGTCGTCATCCTCAGATGCCTCTGGAGAAGGAGAGGAAGACTCTATGAAGCCACCAAGGCGAGCCTGCCATCAAACAATACCACCCACACGGGTGTTCGCCTGACACAACTCATCACTGAGTGTGTTAAGGCGAGCATCCATGCGCTGTAGCTGCGCCATGACCGCCTTGAGGGTCACACCACCCGCGGATGAAGAAGGTGCGAATGTGGAAGGAGCAGAAAAAGCCAGAGGAGTTGCTGTCTCTGTCTATGGCCACTTCGATCGAAGCTGGACCTCGCTCCGTCTAACAATAGCAACATCTATGGCACACATAACGGAAAAGTGTGTAGACTTTGGATAGGAGACAGAAAAATGGTGAAGAATTCGCATGATAGCCGAAGGAAAAATGAGCTTATCACAGATCGCCGTATCCCTATAGACATCTATGAGGGATAGAATGAAGTGAGAGGGAAAATCAATAGAGAGTCCCTTAAGAAGGGATAACAAAAATCAAGCACGAGGCTCTGTGATGGAGTTATAGTGAGACAATGGATGGAGAATGAATGTCATCACAATGTTAAGGTACCTCGAACCTTTTACAAAACCTGAGCAAAGGGTGTTTTGACGATCACCCCAAGATGAAGGTGTCTCATAGAAAAGAGACGAGAGTTCATCTTTGGACACAGTACTTAGACGATCACAGCCAGGGTGGTTAGGATGCGCTACCCTAGGAACATGTAGCATCTCGGATACAATATCCGAAGTAACTACAATGCACGTACCTCGAACGCGAGTGATAAAATGAGGTGCTGAATAATCAAATCCATACATGTTAGAGTAGAACTCTTGAAGGATCAGGAAGGACAAGTGACCGGGATGTCACACTATGACTCCCAACCCTGACTATAGATGATAGTGGGAAGGTCAGTATCGAAAAAGTCCGATAGAACGACTTGGCATTCTAAATGAATCCCGCATCATGAAAAGTTCTCCGAGAAGTCCAACTTGGCCTTCTCATCATGGAACCTAACATAAGAGGGGGTAGAATCAGAGGAAGATGCCCTAGAACGAAGAGGGTTCCGAGATTGAGCAAATTTGTGTTTAGATGCCACAGAGTAGACTAACGCAAGAAAGAGAGAGAGACACACACACACAAAAGTGCCAAACAAATCAATATAAGAATATAAAGAAATGAAAGTACGTATGCATGAAAAATGCATGAACATGTAACATGCAAAATTAAAAGCATCATGGGCTCAGCCCAATCCAATCCTACAAGCACACATCATTTTAACATAGAAATTACACATCTAAAATGCATGAACATTGTTAAAAATGCAAATGTGATGCAATGCATGAACATTTAGGATCATTTACACAAAACCCATCCCAAAAATTTCACCAAAACTTCATCAATTTTGAAAAACCCCAAAAATTCTTCAAAACAATCAAAAAAAATTAGGTCTAATGTGTGAAATGCATGAAGAATTAAGGATGAAGGACCCTTACTAGAGAAGAAAAGCTTGATCTATGCCAAAAATCACTTGGGAATGAAGTTTGGAGTGAGAGAGAAGTGTTTGGGAAGGTGAGAAGTTACAAAGGATCGATAGAGATTGAGAAAAATGAAAAAGGATTTATATAGAAATCCCAGTTTCTCGATGGATCGAGAGGTGTTAAGAGCTGTCGAGAATTAAAATGCGAGATTAAGCTATCAAGCAGCTATCGAGAAGCTGTCGAGAGGTGTCCACAGCAAATTAACTTCGATGGATCAAGCTTTAAAATCTCAGTACCTTATACCAACCTTCATATAGAAATCTCAATACCTTATACCAACCTCCAATTGAACCCTTATCTCAATACCCAATTGGACTTATTCTGTAGTGACAATCTCTCCTTTCAATGCACAGCTCCTAGTACATATCTAATCAATCGATGCGCGGATCCCAGTACGCGGTTTATACACTAACTTGAGAAAGATGTTGGTTGTAAAGTTCTTCAGTTCATCCACACGATGAAGATCACAAAACTCCTTGATTACAAAACCCTACGGTGTACAAACACAGCAACTTCTTGAAAAGAAAGATGAAGTAGGGCATATGTCTCCGATTCGCAATATGCTTTGTGAAAAACTTTTGCATTGAGGTGCATCAGCTGTGACAGCCCATTAAAACAATCCTTTTATATGTTTAGAATTGTGAGAAAAGAAAGCTCAAATATCTATACACGGATTTGATAAAAATCAGAACTGAAAAACTGATTTTCTTAAATCTTGATAGATACCCTATCTGTCGAGCAGCTATCAAGCATCGGGCTTAAATAGCCTTTTAAACCTTGATAGATACTAGCATGGTTTTAACACTTGAATTTGAAATCTTATTCCTTGAAACATTAAACACATCCTAGATCTACTTAATTACAAACAAAGTGCGTTTTGTCAAAAGATTAACCACTTTTATATTGACCTAACATAATTCACATATATCCTAACAGTCTATTTTACCTTCTCACTTTACAAAACATTCGACATCAATAGTTTTATTTTAGCTTTGAACACAATAAAATAATATAAACAACACAATAAAATAATTATTTAAAAAAAACACCGTAGCCACAACCACCTCCACCAACGGCCATGGCCACAACCACCACTCTACTCTGGCAACCACAACACAACGTAGAAAAGAAAAAAAAAAACAAAAACAAAAACAAAACCACAACCTCATCACCACTAGCCACCACAACCACAACCACCAACCATCACAACTACAACCCACTGCCACAACCACAACCACAAACCACAAAACCCATAGCCAAAATCCACAAAACTCACTGCCAAAGCCAAAATCATCCACCACCACCACAACCAAAATCCACAAACCCACTGCCAAAATCATCCTCCACTTCTACCATAGCCAAAATCAACCACCACCACAGCCACCAAACCCATATGAAAACACACCAAAAAAAAAAAAAAAAAAAAACCCAATCACAACAAAGAAAGAAGAGAGATGGGTGGCGGCAACAGTGGCTTGGGGCTTGGGTCGGCGACGCTAGGCAGAGAGGGATAAGAAAGAGAGGAGATGTGATGGGAGTAATGAGAGAGAGAGAGATGAGTGGAAAAAAAAAAGTGGAGAAAAGAATAAAAAAACATTAAAGGAATTTGGCTTCTTGCTACAATAAACAAGTACTAGTACCTGTTTACTCTAGCATGTAGCCAAATCTTTTTGGCTATGGTACCACCAATGTGCACAATATTTTGTAGTTTGAGGAGGCAAAAATAGCATTATATCTATATGCCTCCACCAATAAGAGTACTAGCAATAATGGTGCTAAATAGCTATATAACTATTTTTAACACTACTAAGAGCACTCACAGCAGTGGTGCTAAATAATCATATTGCTATTTTTAGCACTACCAATCACAAAAGTGGAGTTGCAGCAGTGGAGCTATAGCTAAAAAATTTGGCTTCTCAGCTACAATGCACATCTCTCTTTAGATGTGCACTGTAACTCAAAGCTAAAAAAAAAAAAATTGTGTTCACACATGATTAGAATTTTTTTTTTCTCCTCCTTCTCCATTTCAACCCGTTGCTCCTCTCTCCCCTCAGTCGGTCCTCACACTCTTCATTTCTTCCCATTGCAAGCTTCGATTCCTTCACTCGCCGCCAACCCAAGTCCCTGCCCAGCACTGATCTTTCTCTTCGTCGTTTTCTCTCTCTAGATCAAATCCAAGCTCAAATGATCTAATGATTTTCGGTTTTAGTTGATCTGGTCAGTTTGGTTGTGACAGCGCGATGGCGGGGAGTTAGCCATGGTGGGTTAACCCTCTCTTTCTCTCTGTCTCTCTCTCTCTAGCCCTCTCTCTAAATTGAATCCAAGCTTTATTGATTTGATGATTTTCAATTTTTGTTGGGTTTTGGTTGATATGGTGGGTTTAGGTTGTGATTTGGTTTTGGGTTTTGATTTGGGTTGAGGTTGTGGGTGATGATGGCAGTGGCAATGGATGTGGGCGGTGGTGGCTGGTGGCAGTGAGTGTGGGTGGCAGTGGTGGGTTTCGTTTTTGCAATGGTTTTTTTATGGTGGGTTTCTAATGGTGGGTGGTGGCTTGAGTTTGTGATTGGTGATTTTTTTATTTTATTTGTGATTGGTGATTTTATTTAGACTAGGTTGAGGAAAAAGATTAAGGATTTGGGTTGGTGGTTTTTTCTTTCCTATTGTGGACTGGTGGTGGTGATGGTTGTGCTGCGCTAGTTTTTTTTTTTTTTTTTTTTTAATGAGTTATTGGTATTACTGTAATCAAATAGCTAAAAATATAGCTCCATTGCTGTGGGATGTGAAGAGGTAAAATAGATAAAGTGACTTTTGTAGGTGCCAAATAGTTATATTTTTTGCTCTACTGTTGTGAATGCTCTAAATATCAAAATTTACCTTGCAATAGTAGAGCCAAAGCTATTTTTTTGGCTCCACAGCTACAATGCACAATTACTTTTGGTTGTGCACTATAGCTAAAAGGTATAAAAAAAACTATATATATATATATATATATATTTTGCATTCACACTGCTTTTGTTTCTCTCCTCACTACCTCTCCATGTCTCTCTCAATGTCCATCATGCGTTCACACTACTTTTGGTTATAGTTGCCAAATAGTTATATTTTTTGCTCCACTGCTATGGATGCTCTAAATATCAAAATGTACCCTGCAATAGTAAAGCCAAAGCTATTTTTTGGCTCCACAGCTACAGTGCATAACTACTTTTGGCTGTGCACTATAGTTGAAAGGTATAAAATATATATATATATATATATATTTTTTTTTTTTTTGCATTCACACTACTTTTGTCTCTCTCCTCACTACCTCTCCATGTCTCTCCCAATGTCCACCATGCGTTCACACTACTTTTAGTTGTGGTTGTGTTTTAGTGGTTGAATGGAATATTATTTTATGAGCAAGACTTAGGAGTACTTAGGTGTTGTTCCTTAAGTTCTCTTTTTAAGATTCTCTCATTTGGATTTTTTCTCATGAGAACCTGTGCATTTTTAAGTTAAGTAGCCACATGGCTGAATTTTAAGAGAGGAACCTAAGGTACTGTACTTAAGTTTTGTCCTTATTTTATTGTAGTGTTTATATTATTTTGTTATGTTAAAAACTAAAATTGAACTACTGCTGTTGGATGTGAGAGAGTAAAATAGATAAAATAACTTTTTGTAATGCTAAAAAATTAAAAATTTAGCTTCACGACTGTAAATGCTCTAATTACGCTCTTTATAAATGTATTTGCTCAAAATTTCTTGGTTCTCATTTTGTGGTATTAATTAATTGTGTCTATATGCGGTTGACCATCAATTAATTAGCAGTCAACAATGGGGTGTGGCATTTTTATTTGTGTCCATTTCCAATGGTCTTTGTCTCTTTCGTATAAAGGTCCTAAACTAAAAGACAAAATAAACACAGCTTTATTAATTATCCAGCAACTCACTACCGAAACTATGCCCTGCTACGGTACTCCCCACGCAAATACTCAACTATATAAATTATTCAGCAACTTTACTATAAAAACAAACTCAACATTACTTAAGGGAGAGAATCAGTGTCATAGTTCATTTTTTTAATTAAAAAATGAACAAGAGAGGGAGAGATATAATCAAATAATTATATAATTAATTACTATTACGTACTAAGAGATTTAGAGAGATCCCCCCCACCCCCCCCCCCCCCCCCCCAAAAAAAAAAAGAAGAAGAAGAGAGTTTAAGTTAGAGATGCCAAATATTAGAGATGGAGCTAGGTGTAGATCGGACGTTAACGACTTGATGCAGAGATGAAGAAACTATGAACCAATCGGGTGGAGTGATGGTGCCGATTGAGCAATTCAATGGCTTGTTCCCGTACACAATGGCCTTTGGAGTCTAGAGTGAAGAAGGTAGAAATGGAAGATACACACACTATAATTGGTAAATTTGAGTTTAACAAAAAGTGTGTAAACAAGAAAAAAAAAAAAAAAAAGTTTTTCTTTAAGCCATTCCAAAAAAATTTGAAGGGAAAAAATTAAAATTACTCCAAATTTGAAGGAATTTGCAATTTAACTCATTTGTTTATTTCAGTTGGCTTCAACATGGAAAATCATGGTACCTACAAAAATTAAAACCCTTAAAAAATTTTACAAATGGATTTTAATTACTAACGTTTAGTACACACTAACAAACAATTTAAGAAATTTTTTTATGGAAAAATGAAAAAGTGATTAACTTTTTTTTACAACTTTTTCAGCTTCTATTAAAAAATTCCTTAAAATAAGAACATACATTAATCGGATCCTTTGCAAATTGACACCAAGACAAACTGGCGACAGACAAATGGTTTCGATTGGTCAAAGTCGGTCGCTTTTTCTTACAACCCACACGCACTTATCATTTCATCATCTACTTAAACTAGGACAGGGCAGGTAGCATCTTTAGCTTTGAAATTTCTTCTTCTTCTATGGTTTTCTTCTAATGTTAGAATGTGAACTCGATATTAATTGGTTGACAGGTTGAGAGATCGTTATCGTTTAATAAAATGTGGTAAAATTGCTGGTCCACACGTACTATTTTTTCCATGGTTTGTTCACCTAGCTGGTTGTCCTAATTTTGAAAATTATGACCATGAAAGAAGATGTATTGGACAAAATAAAAACCAGGGAAATAGATTACTAAATAGGTAAAACGTGAATCTTATTCAAGTGATAATAAAAATCATCTTTTAACAAGAGTCATATCCTTCGATTACAAGTCTAAATTGAGTACTTATATAATACCCACCTACCCACCAAATAACAGAAAAATAGTCTAAATTTGAGTAACGCGTATAACCCACTAGGCATTAGAATACATAGTTCCTAGAGCTAGGGTTAGTCATATTTACCAACATATATTTGTTTGTGTATATTTTTTTGATAAAATCTCTGTTCCTTGTGTGTAAGAGAGAGAGAGACAGAGAACCAATATAATAGTGGAGTCAATTTGTTGAACTAAGAATTATATAATATTAATTCTTCTTGATGATGAAGTCAATTATTATTTTATGAGAACCTATAGTCAACATATTGAATATGAATATTCTCTCCGTGTCGAAGAAAGTCGAAGCAGAAATGTTAGAATATTAGACTCATCAAAGAATTTGCTTATTTACTGGCAACTAGCGAATGCAAACGAAACAAGGGCTGGCCATTGCTCATGAGTCATGATCATTAGGGGACATGCACTATGCTTATTAGTCCAAATGATGTTGTCATATTGTGACCAAAATTTTCTTCCACCTTTTGAAGAACAGATAAATGGCACTTTAAACTGCTTTTAATCGTCACTAATTCTTTGTACCACCAATAATCCAATATCCATTTACGACCAAGTTCACCTGCTGCAAACCATGACATCTTGTTAACTCATGATGAATATATAGTTAGGCCAAAAAGTACAACAAATCATTGTTTACTTTCTACTTAATAAAAAAGAGGTCGAAGATTTATGTGTAAGGGCGTTCTTTTCTAGGAGAGTTTTTTTTTTTTTTTTTTTTTTTTGTCTGGATAATGTATGTACTTAGAGTATATATTAATTATCTATTTTTGAAAATTTTTTAAGAAAAATTTAAAAAACTGTCAAAAAATTTAATTGTTTTTTTATTTTTCATTAAAATATTTTCTAAAATAATTTATTAATATATGTTTTAAGAGTATGCGTTAGTAAATTTTTTTTTTTTTTTAATATTGAATAATTCGAGATTCGAGAATGAGAAAACCAGGAATACAGTGAAAGTTGATCAAGTGCCGACTACCGACTTTCAATGAGCATTATTTAAGTTCCATCAGTTTTTAGTTTTCATGGGTTGATTCAGGGCCCCAGTCAAATATAGGAGTAGGACTAGTGTTCTGGAAGCATGTTAAATTCTGAAATCTAAAATCCAACGCGCAAAAATGAAAGACAAACCAAATAATAAACAAATCTCTTTTGGAATAAAAGTTTGTTTTATACCGAAAATTATCTTATGAGAACAATAATTGTGAGAGAGTAATTTCATTGAAACACATGCTACGTAATGTAATATAAGTTATTCTAAGATTTCAAATTACGATATTTATTATATTATTTTTCACAACTATTTTATATAACTGATTATACAATTGATTATTTGTCACTTTTATATGAACTCATTTTTTTTATCATTATATTTTATCAAGTTAATTTTTTTTTTTTTTATGAATAACCAAGTTAAATTTTTATTTTTTATTTCATAAATAACCACGTTAAAGTTAAGCCACAAAAAATTGTGATCATAAATTTTATAATGTAATATCTCGTTGCTTGGACCCGCGTGCCGATAACTACTAAGCCAAATTGGACTAATATCCATAGAATTAACAAATATAAAAAGTTTAACCCTTTTGCTTTTTTGGTCGGATTTTCTTTTTTCTTTTTCTTTTTTTGGGTCGGATATAAGCCAAACCAAGTTGCAACCCACTTGCTTCTCAAGGAAAAAAAAAAAAAAAAAAAAATTGCAACCCACTTTATCATTAGGAAGAGAATTAACAACTCCACGGCACGCGCTTCATATAAGGTGGCCTTACTCCACCCAGTAATTTTTTTTTTTTTGGGTCAACTACTCCACCCAGTAATTAAGCATTTTTTTTCACAACAAAACTAATCATGCCTTGATAAGCAAAAAAAAAAAAATGTGAACACTTTTTTTTTTTTTATACATGGGTAGTTTACATGACAATTGACTTTATATAAATCTTTATAATGCTATCCTAATTTTTTCAAAATGAAAAATATATTTTTAAGTTCACATGTTAATAAGTTTAATAAAATATATTTATTATTCATAACATCACAGTTCAACCATAATTCAACCTAGCTAATCTTACCACTAAATCAAGAACTACTTCTATTTTTTTTTTTTTTTTCAATTCTTTGTTTGATAAGCTCTTCAAACTATATAATTAAACAAAATTAAGGCAAATTTTGGTTCGACGGAAATTGATTTCCAAAAAATATTTTCTATATTTATAGGTGTTTGGGGTTATAGAAAATGTTGGTCAACCGGAAATTGTTTTCCAGTTAACCATGGGCGGCTCCACTTGTAACTCAGGATGGTCAGAAGACTACCCTGATTTGCCAAAAATTGTATATATATACTTGCAAAATATATATATACACATACTAAACTAACCTATTTTGACCACCTTGATGAAAATATTGACCACTCTCACTTGAGAATTACCAGAATTTAGGTTCAACAAAAATAAAAGTAATGCAACATTCACAACATTTTTACAATATTTTCACAACAAAATCTTATGTGATAAGTGGAAATTAGTTCTTAATTCTAATTTGGGCCCAATATTGACATCACTTTTTAATCCACTAATAACAAATTGTTGTGTAAGATTTGTTTTAAAAATATTGTAGATATAGCATTACTCCAAAAATAATTCTAGCCCCTTAAACATAATCCTTAACACCTTAAACCATTAAAAAAAAAACCTTAAATAACAACAACAAAAAAAAAAGCCCAAATAACAACAATAATAACCCTAACAAAAACAAAACTTGAACAAACAATAATTATTCAACAAAAAAGAATATTCAAAAAGAAAAATAATCTTTCAAATTTGTAACACTTTCAACCTATTACATAAAAATAATCTCTAATTTCATTTTTCCTTGAAAGAATGACTTAAGAAAAATTTTGTAGCTTGTATGAGTTCTCCTTGATAGTACTGACAGTTATGTTCTTTTTAGCTTTGCAGTTGTTAAGGGTCATTTTTTGAGAATCTAAGTAGAAAGAAGAAAGCCCAACGACAAAGGCAGCAAAGAATTGGCAAACAGATAGCAAAACCATTAGGCCCAAGCGGTAGGAATAATGGATCACAGGCCCATGAAGTGAACAGATGGGCCTTAAAGAGGCAAGTGGGCTTAAAGAAACCCGGAAAGAGAGAAATAGCATATCCATGGGTAGTATATGATGTAGAAAAGTGAGAAAGGGCCACCACAGGCCCAAAGTAATGCAAACAAAGAAAGTAAGGGATTAATAGCAAGTCCATGAACCCCAAGGATAAGAATAAGGTAATTGAGCCAGGTAAGTCCAATGAAGTTAGTAAAAACTCATGGGAATGCGGAGTTAGTAAAATGGCCAAAGAAGCCCAAAGAAAGCAAGTGGGCCAAGGATGCCCAAGAGGAAGACAAAAGGGATACAGGAGTCCATAAGTAGGAAAACCAATGGTCATACCAAGCTACTGGGGGAAAGAGTAAACAGTTGGCCTAAAGAGACCCAGCAGGATTGAGTCATTACAGCAGGAGTGATAGAGTAATATGGCAGGAAATGAGGGTAATCAAGAAATGGGCCGAAAGAAATGTAAGACCCAGTATCAAATAAGGCCCAACTCCTCAGGGGAGCGGGAAATCGAAAAACAACTCACATAAAAGGTCAAAAGGAACGAACGGCAAACTATACAGGCAAGCCTCCAGACCACGGAAGGCGAACAACCAGCAGGCAGATTTTGGACACACATGGAAGGGAGGCACGCGCAAGGCCCAAGCACCACCAGCCTGTACCCAGTTAATACAGGGCATGGTAAGGTTGTGGGTCAGAGATTCAGAGGGCATGATTTGGTAGTGGGGAGAGGGGAAAAATCTATTTTTAAGGTTCCACCTCAGGCTCTTTCGGAGAAGTGTCCGGCTGGGATGACATACTACCCAAAAGAAGCAAGCTGAGTTGGAACCACTAGGTGCATGCCATGAAGGATAAGGAGAGAGAAAGAACCCAGACCGTAGTAGGAAAGGGTGCCACGGCAGACAAACAAACAAAATGCCCTTCTTTGTCTGGTGATGGGAGGGGTGGCACATAGACGGACAGTGGTGGTCGGCCAGTACACCTAGACCAGACAAAAGAGGTTAAGGAACTAAAACAGTAAAATCCAATCACTGCAGGCATTATAAAAAGAGAACCTTGTCGTGAACAAAAAACAGAGCAACAACGGAAACCATAACTAAAAAATAGGAATTCGAAAAGAGATACCAAGAAATAGAAAAGAAATGAGTGGGAGGGAAAGAAAGAAAACAACCAGAAAGAAAATAGAGAGAGAATTAGAACGGCAGTCATGCATCGGTAGATTGATTCCCTCTCTCCCTCACTAAATCCTCCTCTCTGTCAAAACTAAAAGGAGCCCTTATGCATTAACCATTCAGGTCCGTTTCCCTCAGGATAGTTAATCTCCATGGCAGGACTTTCCTGAGAGATTAATTGTGTTGAGAAAGAAAGTTCTTTCCTCTCTGGTTTTGCTCCTATGGACCAGATTTAAATTGATTTCTTCATCTTCTGATTAACCTATACATATTGCTATTTACTCCCTTTTGTTCTTTTCTTTTTGTAAAAGTGATTATTTTTACTGTGATTGTGTTTGGGGATCATTTGGTCATTTCCTACTAAGTAGCCAGATTTTTTATTTTCTTTGTTATTATGTCTGTCTGCTACAACTTATCTGAAACAACTCTGCCTGCCACAAGCACGTTCCTAGCAAACCAGACATAGTTTGCACATAAGCCGGACCAAATTGAGTTGCAGTTGGACCGATTCCAACTCCCTTATCCAGAAAACTTGGGTCTAGTGCAACAAGAAGTAGCCCAACACTACTAGCACAGCCCACCACTTTACAACAGTCATAATAATTTTGCTCTCCATAGCAACTCACTTAGCTTGCAATTATAGGAAATATCATCCGTTTTACTTTCTCTTCTCTATTATCATTTCAATTCTCTTACTTTATTACTCTTTATTAAATTTTGTATAATTTAAGTTTTTTTAGTGACCACACTAAAAAAATTCTTAGAGCCGGCACTGTAGTTAACCATAAATCTGGTTTATACTTTATGGCAGAAATTAATTTATGCTTTCATTTTCTGTAATCTATTTTTTGTTTCATCTAAAACTTATCAACTAAACCTCTGCCCCCTATCCCCTATTGTCTACCATCCAACCACCATCCCCCACTAGTGTCTCCGGTCTTCGATGGCCAACCACACTGCCGGTGGCTGGTGGCCACCACCACCACTTGTCCTTGATCATGGTTTTTATTTTTTAATCTAAAATTTTCCCTTTTTATATTGTATGTGCTTGGGAGATGAGAAAATGTGAGAAAGTAGTAAAAAATATGTTTTCCATAGTATTTTAAAAGGACGCAACCAAACACTTGAAAATATTTTTTGGAGCATTTTAAGGAACGCAACCAGACACCAAAAATAATTTCCACCACCGCGAACCCCAGTTAGATTCAGGCATGATAAACTTTTTAGTTATTGGGAGAGCTTTTCTAAAAAATATTTTCACTTGAAAATATTTTACAGTCGGAACATATTTTCCACCGAACCAAACACATCTTAAGTGTAAACGATCGTAAAACCAACACCAGATAGTTTAAGGGCTTATAGATTATGGATTGGTGAGTGATGAAGCTCTACTGAAACTAAGTACTATTTAAGTCCTAATGAGAAACATGGTACTACATTGGAGAGGGGGGGGGGGGGGGGGAAGAGAAAAGATAAGAGGAGGTTTTGAGTTTATGCATACCACTTTAAGTTGATGGAAGGGGTATTTATACCCTTACGCAACATGTGCAACATGTTAGGACCATAGGTGGAGGGAGAGGGGGGGGGGGGGGTTTAAGGGGCCATGGACCCCCTAGATTTTCCAAAAATGCCCCCTCCCCCTCTATTTAATGTTAAAATTTTAAAATAATAAGTAAATTTTAGGTGATGGCCCCCTTTCATTAAAAAAAAAAAAAAGTACAAATGCTCTTTAATTTATTGTTGTCTACTTTATTTTAATTTTAGGAGCATTCAAAGTATAAGTTAATAAAAATATATAAGTAAATCTCTTTAGCAAAAGATTTTTGTTATTTTCCAAAAATAAAGTCATACTCATTTATATATATAGTTAAAGTTATCGGAATACAATAATACATTTGGGTTGGCCCTCCTTGAGAAAATTTTCTAGCTCTGCCATTGGTTAGGACTATATCATTTCTTTTTTAAGGCTACTTTTGGCTCATGGGACTACCTCCTAATGAGACAATATAGACCGAACACAACTAGTACGACTGTTACTATCCCAATCCACTGTTGTTGCCAGTCTCAATGCATAATATCATTGCCAATATTCCCTTCCATAATGAATTTTCACTCTTAAGGGTGAGTTTGGTTCAGCTTTTTAAAACTGGACTTTTTGAAAAGGTGGGGTTTTCAAAAAATGCTTTTTGAAAAAGTTGTGTGTTTGATTAGCACTTATAAAAGTGGTGGTTTAGGTGGTAAATTACCAAAAATGACAATATATATATAAAATATTGTGAAAGTATTGTGAAAATACTTTCTAAAAAATTATTCTAAAAATAATTTTCAGAGTTTCTAAAAAAATTATTTTTTTCTCACCAATATTAACTAATAATAACCTACCACTTAAGATTTATTGTGAAAATATTGTAATAAAATTTCTCATTCTTTATTTATTTTTCCCTTATTTCTTTACTCTCTTTTTTTCATCCATATTTCCTTCTTCTTTTTTTCTCCTTCACACACATACCCTTCCCTTTTCTTTTCTTTTTTTCTTTTTTCCTTTTTTCCCTACCACTTCCTCCTGAACATTCCTTTTTTTTTTCTTTTTTTTTCTCTCTTTTCTCTTACCACTCCGTCTACAAGTTTCTTTCCCTCTATCCCATCAAAACACACAAACATAAAGGTCACACACACCACACCATTTGATTCTCATCAAACGAAGATAGAGGGGGAAATTGCCAAGGGAGGAATGGATTAGATTAGTGCTTGATCTTTGCCTTCACTACTGTCTGTCTTCCTCCCCACTGCTACTTGATCTCTTCCCCACTGCCAACAACATGTGGTAGAAATGGGTCAGATCGGTTTTTTTTTTTTTTTGGTTATGATTTCATTATTGGGTTCCTTTGTAAAATTGTGTTATAAACAAAGGGATAAAATTGGGTTTTTAAGAAAAACTAGTGTTCAATTTGGGAAATTTGCGTAACGTTAACATGAAACGCACCAGCACTTTTTTGCAATGGAACTCAAGGCTGCTTTCGCAAAACACGCTTTTACTTCACAAATGAAAACTTAGGTCTTTTAGAAAAAAACAACTTTTAAAATTTACCAAATGCATATTTTATTTATTTGGTTTCAAAAAGCGTGTTTCAACTTCTAAAAGCTGAAACAAACGGCACTAAGTGTCTTAAGCCTATGCTTCTTTTTTTTTTTTTTTGATAATCCTCTTAACCCTATGCTTATTTTCTACCTTGTAAGGTAAGGATTATAAGTGTTTTGGACGCCCCATGGGTGAGAGTACTCTTGAATCCTCTGGGTTGGCCAGGGAAAGCTCCAGTGACCTGGTGTGGTCCACCAAAATCAACATTTAACACACGAGTTAGACATAAAGAAAATGATATCTTTCAGAAACACTTTCACGTGTTCCTATTCTCCTCAGAGTCCTAATGGCCGTACCGCGTCTCTCACTGCCACGTGTCCAATTACTCGCATCGAACACGTTTGTCGTTTGGACCTTCGAAATTCTACTCCTATTACCTTATATTATATATAGTACTATATAGAGCCGCCACTTTCATTATCCAACTCCAACGCATTCCAAAAACCAGACCTGTTCGCCCCCACCAATTGATATCGCTCTCTCTTTTCCATATAGCAGAGTTGTACAACCTTAGCGCTGGGTTTTATTGCACAAAAAAAAAAAAAAAAAAATGTTAAAGCCAACAACAATAACAACAAGTAGTAGCTCTAGCAGGGAAGTGCAACAACCTTCGGAGAGAAGTGACGCCAAATACAAAGGTGTAAGAAGGCGTAAATGGGGGAAATGGGTGTCTGAAATTCGGCTTCCGAATAGCCGGGAGCGAATATGGTTAGGCTCATACGACACGCCTGAAAAGGCAGCACGGGCATTCGATGCGGCCCTTTTTTGTCTACGTGGTCCAGATGCTAAGTTCAATTTCCCAGACACTCCTCCGGATATTAATATCAATGCTAATGGCAGGCACACTCTTAGTCCACAAGAAATTCGAGAGCTTGCTGCTAGGTTTGCTAATGATGATGATGATAAGGACTCGCACCCTCAAAAAGACAATGACTTTTTGGGTGAATCTAGTTCACACATGGTCGTGGATCAATGCTACACGCCCTCTACTTCATCTGTGTCTGATGGGACAGTCCATGTGGATAGCAACAATGAGGCCATGGATTGGTCATTCTTGAGCATGTTAGATTCAAATGACATGGGTTTTAGCTCTGATTTTGGGACTTTTTCCGGGCTGGAAAGTTTGCATTCAGGGGAAATGTTGTATCCTCCAGTACTTCCAGGACCTGTTGAAGATAATGGGGATGAAAATGGTGCTGAGGCTTTTTCTCAGCAATCTTTCCTTTGGAATTTCTAGCTAGAATTTCTGAAATCTTATCCAACTCGAGCAGACTCGTTTGCCAATTATTCTTCGCTTTGTAAGTTTATTAGGCCGGAGAGTTCCTTCCCATTCCAAGTGGAAAATGGCCCGGTTTTTTTTGGTTGTGCCATCTCCCTTATACTAAGATTTGCAATCTCACTTCCGACCAGTAGGATATCCTTAATATAATGGCCGGCTAAGCTAGCTAGCAAAAATAACAAACCTTTCCTTTTTTTTACAGATGATTCTGGTTATATATAAACTGTGTGCTCTACAATTGTTAATGTAAGTTGTATCGTCTTTATTATCAGAGCTGAAGTACAAGGTGTAGATCATCAATATCCAATGCATATAGTAGCTAAGCTAGCTAGCAAAAATAGCAAACCTTTCCTTCTTCTTTTTTCCAGATGATTCTGGTTACATTTATAAAGTGTGTACTCTACAATTTTTAATGTAAGTTGCATAATCTTTGTTAAGTGCTGAAGTACAAGCAGGTGTAGATCAACAATCCAATGCGAAAGGAGTTTACTGTTTATATCAAAATAGAGAGGACTTTGCGCCTCTTCTTTTTAACCATGGGTTAGCATGATTGACGGTTTATCTTGGTGACAATTAATTAAGCCACAGATTATGCTCCTTCTTTGATCTATTGATTTGATTGATTCAAATCAATAGATCAAAGAAGGCTTTGAGCCCGCAAAACCGATCACAGTTGTCTTTGGGCCACAAAAAGGCAAGAGAGTGCATCGGTATAGTATTCTAGACGGGACACGTAAGAGAGTGACATGTAATAATTTTTTATTACATGTTAGTTTAGTGTTCATGCGTCTTGTCATTGGACTTAGAATTAACATTTCTAATAATTTATTCAGCAAAAAAAAAAAACATTTCTAATAATTTGGTTGTCAAAAAAAACATTTCTAATAATTTTAGAAAAATTGTTTGTTGCACCTACAGTACAGTCAGTACTTGGAAATTTAAAAATTGTGCCTTATAATTAAATTATGTTTTGAACTCACGATTTTAATTAACGTGATGCGCATGTACCGTACACTGATGTGTAATTAAAAGCACTCATAATTTTATATAAATATGTCTAACAATTATCAAAGGTTATTAATTGTTGTTATTTATTGTTGGAGTTACTTGTAAGAGCAAGATTTAGGTACAGTAATTAGGTATTGTTCTTTAGATTCCCTTCTTAAAATTCTGTCATGTAAATTTTTCCTAATAGAATTGAAGTGTATTTTTTAGTTAAGTAGTTATATAGCTCAATCTTAAGTGAGGAACTTAAGGAACAACACCTAAAGTATTGTACCTAAGTTTTGTCCTACTTGTAAAGTGATGTTATAACTACAACAAATATTATAACATAAACTTATGAATTGATATGTAAACTTCTAAACACAATACAAAAAAGAAAAAAAAAAAGAAGAAGATATTTTTGTTTTTATATTGTTCATGTGACACTAATCGCATTTATTGTTATGTTAATTAGTTTGTAACCATTTCAAAATAATAATAATAAGAAGCTTGGGTCCAATGCTTTCTATGCACGGGACTTGATGGAATGCTGCCATATGGCATAAAAATTCATTACATTAAGTATCAAAGGATCAGTGGCCATCACTGTATTGATGTCCTTCTTATTATCCATTTTTCCATATATTCATTATTCAAATCTGCTATGCAGTGAATTGATTTATCAAGACCTGCATAAAGGCACTTAACTTCTCTATAACCATTTACACAATAATATATATGTAATATAAAAATTTTTCAGTTTGGGACTAAGGCTACTTACCAATTACCTCTCGCAATTCCACCTTTGTGCATTTGCTACGACCTTGTATTAAATTTTCTTTGATTTTCTCAATCTTATGCTTCATGTATTTACTTGTATTCTTATAAGAAGTGAAAATTTTTTTTAGCCAATTACAAATTGTCCCATCAAAATTTAGTTACCAATCCTAAATTTTGTGTTATTAAATCAATTAAACCAAATAAATCAATTGATGTCATATTGGTAAATTAAAGATTGCCATTTATCACTTGGACAAACAAAAGAGATAAGCTAGTCTTCCAATAAAATTGGGATATTGATAGTTGATAATTCCAATAAAATTAGGATATTGATAGTTGATAATTCTTTTTATGGTCACTAGACTAAAATTATACTTCAAAATAATTATGTAAGAAAAGTTAATGAATATCTTAAGGATATTGATTTAAATATTATTTTTAAAAACATTTTATGAGGAAAAAAAATTAATTTTTTAACAACTTTTTATATTTCTTATAAAAATAATATCAAAATTTATTTTAAATAATCCATTAAAAATATTTTTTAAAAATTCCGTAAGCAGTGACGAATCACCAATCCTCTCTCTCTCTCTCTCTCTCTCTCTCTCCTTTGACCTCATGTCAGTCCTTTCATCGTTCGCACTTGTGTGCAAGCAGTACAAGCAGTACAGCCTGTCTGCTTTGGTT
The DNA here is from genome assembly GCF_932294415.1 of Quercus robur. NCBI lineage: Eukaryota > Viridiplantae > Streptophyta > Magnoliopsida > Fagales > Fagaceae > Quercus > Quercus robur. Next base: position 18,159,103 of record NC_065535.1, on the reverse strand, counting down.
GTGCCAATTTAGCCCTTCAATTTTATTATTTATACACGCAGATATGCACAATTTTTAATTTCTTTACTTCATGGCAAACAAAAAAACACTATTTTTCCCGACATATATTAAGCAAGAACGCGTAAAATTTAGAGTCAACTCATGAAATGGCTTATAAGTAGTAAAGGTACATACCGTACCAGCTGGGGTAACTAGTCTAGTGTGTGTGTGGACATGAGCGAGAGGGCCGGGTCTTTCTTTTCTTGGAGTCTAAAGGGACCCGTGACATGCACGTTATTATGAGAAACAATTGTAACATGCATGAAAAATTTCTAGATTGTCTTGTCCTTTTAAATAGGGAAATGTTTCATTAACAACATATAAGTGGAGAAACACATTGTATATTATCATTACTCTTTCTTTAAATAACTGATTCTTTCTCAAAATTTAAATAAATGATTTGAGTACTATCCTCCTCCCAAACACAATATGAGCATATTTTTGTCCTTTTAAATAGGTAAAATTTTCTTTAACAATAAGTGGAGAAACACAATATTTACATTGTTATCATTATTCTCTTAAATAAACGATTGAGTATACTCCTTCCAAACACAATATGACTATATAAGCGATGGTTTTTCTTGATTTTTTTTTAATTATTTCTCTTTTTTTTTTCTTTTTTTTACATACAACAGTTATTACTTATTATCTTTATTTATAATCGAGATACAAAGAAAAATAATAAAAAAAACTAAATACATAATAATAATTTACACAATTATTATAACAAACTTGTAAGTTTACATAATTATACACTCACTTATTGAATTTAGATAAAATTTTATACATTTTTCTATTATATATTCAAGAATGTAAGTGCTCTAGGTAGCTTTTAACTTATATATTTTTATGTGTTTTTGTTTTTGTTTTGTTTTTGAGAATGAAATGGCATGAATGTTTAATGAAAAAGAAGGGTGTCACGCGCCATTAGATACACGTTGACATGAGATTAGCTTTGTCAACGAGGACTGCGGTCTTCACCGCGGAGCAATGTTTGTCCTTATATATATACATGTACAGTTTTGTTGACTACTACAAGTCTCATCCTATATCATATCTGTCAGATCGAAAAATGAGAAATCAGCCCTTGCGTCACCTTATACAACTCTTGTTATCAAATATTACCTCATCATTTTTTGCATCATCATCACTAATTAAAAATAATGCATATGTAACACGACAAACCCAAATTATCACAAGCTTCGTCCTCGATCTCTTTGTCAATCTTGTCATGTCATATTATTATATATATTATGCATGCCTTAACTAGGTTGCTTGTGCTAAAAAAAAAACTAGGTTGCTTCGAATTATCATCATGTGCCTTCAATGAATACTTTAACCCTGTCGATGTTAGAATAAAGATTTTTTATGATAGGCCGCAGACTCCTTTTCTGGAATCTCGTGATAGCTATAACAAAAACGAGTAGTCAAGTTTCTCGTAGCATTTATAAAGTTCAGTTTTTTTTTTTTAGTCTGATTATATAGTCCAGTTCGACCAAATAAGTATTTGATATAGAATTCAGTATGAGCCCGTACAATATACATATCCTATTCAATCGGATGTAGAATTCACTATACTCCCGTACAATATAAATATTATATTCAATCCAAATAATTTTAGGTATCACTTGGATGAGCTCTTTAAAACGGAAAATGCTAAAAGTACAGTAAGTTTTATTTAGGCTGCGTTTGAATTGGGTGAAAACCAATTTCAGAAATCAATTTCCGGAAAATCCATATGTTTGGCTGTCACGGAAAACATTATTTTCCGGAAAATGATTTCCAGTTGACCACTAATTTCACCTTTGACCCGGAAATGAATTTCTCCTCTCATTTTCACTTCAAAGGATTTCCAGAAAAAGAGAGAGAAAGAGAGAGAGAGAGCGCGCGCGCGAGAAGAGAAGACTAGTCCGAGCTCCAGTCCGCGCGCGCGAGAGGAGAAGACCAGTCCGACGACCGTGATCGACGCTTCGCAAGATCGTGCCGTCGATTGCGATCTTGCGAAGCGTCGATCGCGATCTCGCCTTCGCGAGATCGCGCCGGATCGAGATCGCGATCAACGGCGCGATCTCGTGAAGCGTCGTTCGCGAGATCGCACCGTTGATCGCGATCGACAGCGCAATCTCGCGAAGCGTCGAACGCGAGATCGCAACGTTGATCGCGATCTCGTCTTCGCAAGATCGCGATCGTGTTTTCTGGGTTGTGGCTTGTGTTTTTCTGGATTTGTGTTTTCCTTCTTCTTTTCCAAACACCAGAAAATATTTTCCGGAAAATTTTTTGAAATGCAACCAAACACATAGAAATATTTTCCTTTTCCGGAAAATATGTATTTTCCGGAAAACGTTTTATGGCAACCAAACACAACCTTAATAAAACTTACAAACTAATGTGGTAATGAATATGATTGGTAGACTTTAACCATCACATAACTGAATATTTGAATTATCTCTTTATAATTAGTAACATATCAATTTATAAGTTTGATATACATAGTAAAACTTATGGTACCTATAGGAAAATACGTAGATTATCGCACTAAAATACCATTGTGGAAAAATCCACTATTACCTAAACATTATCTATGATCTATAAGAGCAACCATATCAGTAGTTGTAAAAATGTGTAAAATGTAAAAAGTGCTCAATTTTGTACATTTTAACCCAAAAAACACTGACATCAATCTTTGCAAAATGTGCAAATATACACCATGACTTTGCAAATGAACAGTAACCGTGCATATATGCACGGTTACTGTTCATGTGTAAATGATTTTTTTATTCTTTTTTTCTCTCTCCTCTATCAAACTACTTCTCTTCCCCAACGTTTACAACAACCCAGTGTGGCAAAATAAGAAGAAGGAAGAAGAAAATAACCACCCAACCACCAAACCCAGTGCCACCACCAAACACCACAAATAATCATTGGAAAACCCAACTCAAAATCAATCAAAACTCATTGGGAAACCCAACCCTAAACACCCGATCTGCTGCCACTGCTACCACCCGATCTGCTGCCATCAGGTCTTCCATTGTTGCCACCTTGATCTTCCATTGCTGTCGTTGGTTGAGGTTGGGAGGCGGAGGGTCATCGGTTGGGGATGGGAGGCGAAGGGTCAGTGGTGGAGGAGAGAGGGAGGGGCGAAGGAAAGAGGGAGGGCGAAAGCGAGAGGGTGGCCAAATCGACGGAGGGTTGAGGCAGCGGCGGTGAGCTGGATTAGCGGCGACGACGGGCTAGGTGAGGCGGCTATGAGGGAGAGAGTGAGGAAAGGGAGGAATGGGTGAGAGAGCTGAAAAAGTAAAATAGATTCTGAGGGAAAGAGAGAATAGGTATTAATAAATAATAATAAAAATAATAAATAATATTATTTAAATTAGAATAGATTTGTAAAATAGATAAACTCATGTGGGTGTTTTGGAAATGTAGTAGTGTAAAATAGAAAAAGTAGGTTTTTAGTGTAAAATAGATGAAAAATTTTAGATTGACTGATGCGGTTGCTCTAACTCTCCCATTTTCTCTAATTGTGAATATTAATTTTCTTATGTTTTTATTTTTATTTTTATTTTTATTTTTATTTTTATAATAACTTGAGGAGCCCCGTAATTTTTTGCTTCAGTTATTAGTTGAATTTCCGAAATTGTATTCTCTCATTTCTTCTCAACTTGTCCTTAACATATATAAGATTCTCATTGATTCCATTAAAGTGTCTCTTTTATCTCCTTACAAATTATTGTAAACAAGCCTCAAAGGTTGGTTGTTTCTTAAAGTCTCATCTCATGAAATATCAGGTTCAAACTCATAACAAATATCTTGAAGTCGCCCCAAAAGAATTCCTCAATATAATTACATTGTGTGAGACATAAGATTACACTTTGGACACCCATGTTAGGGGGAAGAAAACTATTGCAAACAATCATATTTAAAACTAAGACCTTAACCCAATTATATCATGCCGTGTGTGGTGATTATACATTGGCACTTGCTAACCATCCATTCATTTTATTTTATTTTTGAAAAACAAACGTGCGCACAAGGGAGAGGGAATGAAAATCTAAGACCACACATTTTTGTTCCACAACTTTAATGCGGAAGACTATGACTAATGAAGAAAACATGATTGGGCCATCTGAAAGTAACAAGTAATCAATCACTATATGCCTTTTGCCATGTATAATTATTGTAAAAATTAGTGTGTAAAGGAAGAAATTATTGAGTCCACGAAAGGAGTGTTGAAATGGTCTTCTCAACTAATGAATTAATGTCACTTATATAAATGTGTAAGTGAGTTTAATTCCTAATCAGCATAAGAAATATAAAATAAAAGATTACTCGGTAATATTATACTTGCATAAATTACAGCGCGTTTTATTAAATGGGACAAACCTAATAATTTCTTAAGTAAAGGTTGCAATCATTCTCTCAGGTTTTTTTTTTCATAACTGAAATCCACGGCCCAAAGACTCAGACGTCAACTACGCCGCTTATTGTTTTCATCCAAATCCACGGTCCTTCATGCTCTGATTTTTTTTTTTTTTTTTTTTACTTAGTTTTTTGGCATTGAAATTGAAACTACAAGCTGCTTCAGAGCGCGTGGTCTTGAGCATCGTCGTAGAGAAAAAGGTTTTGATATTTCCGATGACACCAATGTCCACTGTTAAACATGTGCGTTAAGTGCAACAGAACATTGGACCCGCTTTACTTCATCCTTGGACTGAAGCGTGTGCACATTTGTGCGCATGAGTTTTTGCTGACTTATTAGATCAAGATTGACCTCTCATTCTTGAATGGCCAAGAGCGAGTGTGGTTTGTTGCTTACCAGTTACCACCTACGAGCCCCACTTTGTGATCTCCATGGCTCTGTTTTGTTCCATTAAAGAACATGCAATGTGTCTTAACATCAGCCATATTAATGCTCTACTAGATAAAGATTAATGGAGTTGGGATTTCCAATTTTGAAGAAAATTGTAGACAATCCTATCCTTTGAATTGTTGTAGACCGTTGGACAATAAACGAGTCGTGCTTTTGTCCTTCACTTGCTCCATCTACCACAAAGCAAACGTTTTTTTTTTGCTAAAACCACAAAGCAAACGTATTATCACCATCTTTTGTGCATTGCATACGGCTATACAACAGAATTTACTTTACCTCCAATAAAGAAACATAAAATCAAATATAGGGCCTACTAGAAATTAATATTAATGGCTTGAATCATGTATCAACGGCCAATATCTGTTAGAGGTAGATATGAAGGTTCCATCGGAACAATTATTTATCTCTATTTCAGGTCATCTCGTCTCTCCATTTGGACTTGGACACATCCAAAATTTCTTTTTTCTTTTCTTTTTTATTGGAAAAAACACCATGTTATATCAATGTAGAATTTTGAGAATCAGGTCATATACTATTTACATCCCAACCCCTAACCTCCAACAAATGGGTTCAAGTAAACCCACTTTAAAGAACTAAAAAAAAAAAAAACTTCAAATCTTAAAATTTTTCAGAACAAGTCGAGGGCGTAGGCAGAAAGTATTCTAAACTTGTCCCACTTAGTTTTAAATGAGCAGTTGGGAGGAAGAACAAGAGGATGGAATGGACTGCATCCATTGTGCTGCACAATCCTTGTTTTCCCAACAGTCATGCACAAGTCTATATATATAGTAAAAAATGCATGATCGGCCTAAGTCAACACTGCTAGTCAGCTCTAAGTGATAAGAATTGCTTCTTTTTGGCCTCATAGTGATCGATTTTTATGATAACAAGTTTGTGCCATTACAAGTTTATTACAAAGCATATGTTGCAACGTTAACTCTCTTTTCTATGGCCTTGGAATGCTGAACTTAAAGGAAGCCTGTATTGTACAAATCAAGATAATAGGAGGGAGATCATCGCATTGGCAGAATCTGACCCATCATTATTTACACTTGGTATTACATTTATGGGAGATACAAGCTTCACAAAATCTTTCAGTTCTGTAAAGCTGGAATGCTCGCTATATGGCACTTCATACCTGGAAAAAAACATAACAATCTCAAATTAGTCCCTGTTTAACTAAATATAAAATCAATTCTCAAGTCAAATTAGTCATGTTCTATTTATATAAATCAGTCCTCAAATATTCACATATGCATGTAAACATAAATTTTGAGCTACAATGACAATCCCAGGGAATGAGTATTTTATTAGTTTGCCAAACTTGTCAAATGTGGTTGAAAGTTCTATTTTATTATTATTAATTACGCCCTTAAAAACGGGTTGAAATAGAATATGCATACCAGCAATAGTAAAGACTACGTCAATTCCTTTTGCATAAAATGTATATTATGAAGTTTGGAGGCTAGGGCTATGGAGAAGAAACACTTTAGCAGCACATGTTCAGCCCCACTCTATCCATCAGTAATTGCATATTTCATGGAACTGGGCCAGAAGTTATGAAGTAATTAAGCCCCAGATAGTTTTCAAAAGGTCTTTAAAGTTGAGGAGATTGCATCACCTTATAATGGTACCCTGCTGTGACCTTCTTCCCGGAGATTTCTTCTTTCCTTTACCAAATGTCCACCCAGTAGGAGAGAAAGCAACTATAAGACTGAATCGACCCTGGACAATCAGCACACAAATGATATTGATGAATGTCCATTTCATGAAACAAAGTGAGATTCAGTATTAAAAATGCAAAATAGTATATAAATTTATATTGTCAGTCCTTTAAAATGGTCATATTGCCTATAGCTGGAAGCCTAGAGAAATTTGTCACAAACAGGTAAACTTGAGGGGGAGAGAGAGAGAGAGAGAGAGAGTCATAAATCTTATATTGTACTTGGATCTCATGAAATGTTCCTTATACAAACACGTTCTAAAGCATACATGCTTACATATGAATGTGTGTGTGTGTACATCTGTATTCATGTCTTAAAAGAAAGGGGTAATAATCTTGAGCGCACCACATATTGATTGGAAACATGCTTCAGACGCTTGAAGCTCGCAATTGTCCACATAGGCACAACATGAATGTGGCTTTCTTGTTCATTTAATGTAAACCACCGCATATCCTCCTCAGGGAACCCTAAGCATCTTAATATATGCAGCTTTGCTGCAGTGACATAAACCTTTTTACGAAGCACACGTGCAACCTCCAAGAACAGCCGCTCCTTTCCTGTTAAGGGGAAAATACTCTTGTCAGCAGAAATATAAATAAATATATAAATACAGCAATCTGAAGGGGGTGGAGTGGAGAAGACTCAGTAACCAAATAAAAGAAAAGGTATATAAGCATATAAAGATGTAAGCTTAAGTTCAGAACAACAAATTGAATTTGTTCACATGAAACTTCCTTTAACCAGAATCTTGGAAGGATTTACTTCAATGTGTTAGTCTACTATGGAGATCAATGGAAAGAAGGGGAGGGAGGGCGGGGGGAGAGAGAAGGAGAGAATGATGAACTCTACCAATTGTATAGCTACCAATCAAAAAAAGAGTTTTAGGGTTGAAAGCTTCAGCTTGAATGGCATCAACTACAAACTGAATTACGGCCTCTTGCTTTGGAAAGTCATACTGCAAGAAATCATGAACAGTACAATTCATAAGTATGCTCCAGATAGAATAGTGAGCAGTGGCAAAATAATAAAGTATTTTGACCCCTTTTAATGGGGAAAAATCTCTATTAGTAAAGGGAACAACTTAATATTGTGGTATTAATTTGTCTTAAAGAGTGCCAAAGATGCATATACGTGAAGTTACAACTTACAACTTACAAGTAAAGACATGGATATCCTGCAATGTAAACTTTTACAATTATGAATTGCAACTTTGGAAATATTTTCTATTGATAAGTTAACTCACACACACGACACACCAGTAAGTCTTGAACTCAATACCTTACCTTTCACCTTGATCTTACAAGGAAAAGGGGAGCTATTTGAGCTAGAACTCATTGGCAACAAATAGGCAATATTTTTTAAGGTAAATGTCATAAATAGAGATATAGGTGCGTATTAAATTATAAAATCACATAAACAAATCTACCACATCAATGCATATCTTGCAAGAAAATAGAATACTAGGTTTCCAACGCTAATGCACTGACCAATGACCACATAATGCCCATGTCTCCAGCAATGCACTAAAACAATACAGAAATTTGAACTCAGCAAAAAATTACAAAGTTTTAGAAGTCATGCCAATTGCCAATGAGCCATATTAATTCATCTATCTAAGAGCCAAGCCCAAGCTTCAAACCAGGTTCACTGAACTATCCTAGTTGAGCTTGAGAGGGCTGAAATTAAACCTACAAGTTTAATTTAAAAAGATCAACACATTAATAAGCCAGTGTAAATGCTCTTACACTTTAAAAAACCTGGGACTACAGGCTTTAAACATAATTCTCATCCAATTACATTAACACGATTGTGGTGAGCTTTAACCAAGCCAAGCAAAAGGGAGTTTTACTCAGCCTAACTTGTTTAAAGCCCAGAGATTTGATAAGAGATAATTCAACTGTTTACGTAGACTCACCTGAGGATTACAGTAAGTGGTGTCAAGGATAAGAGTATGAATAGGACATGTTTGCAAGATGGAGATGCTTGCCATATCCTGACTAAAGCGAAAATCCCCTGTATGCAGAATAGCCTAGATGCAAGGGAACCTGGATCAGCTTTAAAATCAATGGTAGGCCAATAATGGAAATTAGGGTACAGTGTATTAGGAAGTCAGTCAGGACCACACCTTACCATTGGGTGGTTCAAAAAGGATCATTATTGAACCAGGGCAGTGGTTTGCATCCAAGCAGGTCACATCAATACCAGCAATATTGATCTTTTGGTTGAGGGGTAAAACTTGCAATCTATCCCACGGGATCCCAATCTTCATATTTACAAGACTAGCTGTTATGGAGGAGCAATAAATCTTTCCATGACAGAAGGACCTTGTAAGGCCTTGATAATCTGCAGGAAAAAAAAAGTAATGGTATAAAACCAAAAGTCTATAATTAATGAATTATAAACCGACAATCTTGACTTCTGAATGATTGCAACAACCCAGCCTCAGGCATTCATTTGGACAATGAAATGACTGTAATTCCTTGAACCTCACTTTGTCCTCAATACAACAAAACATGATCACAGTGGACCTATATTTTAAGAAAATGATTCATGCAACAGAGTACCACCCATGTTTCTGTAATTCTATGTGAGTGCATCTACTGTTGCCTAACTATGAAAGAATTCCATTAAATTTCATGGGCACATCAGTAAATTGCATTTTTAAGGTGATCTAAAAAAGAGAAGGTGATGCTTCGAGATTATAAAATACCCTTCCCAAATGTTTGTAAACTGCCACTTCTATGAAAACTCTTCTCAAAAACGTTTACGTGCATGGCCTACTCAGGAAAATTTGTCGCAGAATGAAATCAAGTCACTACTACTAGAATTTCCATATTTAGTCTGCAGTGTGCATAAAACTAGGCCTGTGCAAGGAATCTATATCTAATTATCCAGTGGGGAACCTGCAGAGAGGGGACTGAAACTTAATTGAATAAGTAATAATCAAGGAAACATTGGATTTAGTTTCAGAGTAAATATTCCTTATATAAAGTACCATGTTAAAATATTGCAAAACAATTTGTATTAAGCAGAAAGCAACTCTAGAAGCAATAATAAATGATCTATGTGGGATTGCTATAAACAACTGACATGACAAATGCATATTAAACATTTTCTCTCAGACTAACAAACTTCACAAAGAAGAATTGTTATTGAACTTACGGTCCATATGAAAGTGAGTGAGAAACCAATGGGAACAATCTCCTCTAAGATGTCGAAAAGCATCCTGCAAATGCCGATCAGAACAAAATTAGCAACACAAACTCTGTGATAATTATCAAAGAAGTGCAAATTAGCCCTAAAATTCTCTTAAATTTCAAGAGCAAGTACATATTGGAAGCGTTCCACATAAAGAAAGAGAAAGTCATTGTACTTAACCAGATTCATTGTCGTCACATTTCATGCAGGGGATAGAACTACACCAACCCCATGTCTGCTTTACAGCAAGGAATATGAAAGTGACTAGATTACTGAATACATGTTGCTGGCTCAATGGCCAGCCAGCATTTATGATCAAGTTTTACAAATGTCCATGTAACAACATGACCATGATCAATGCACACAATGAATACAAAATCATTACATAAGAGGAAACTCTTACTATTATCGTTATCAATATAATTTATTTTCATTATAGTCCAGTGCAGGGAGCAATCAAGACTGCAAAAGTGACAAATCAAAATGACAATATTTATAATTAATTGGAAGGCCATTTACCACTCGAAATGATGTTCCTGGTATGCAACACCACGAGGGAACATCCTTGAATTTTCCATTTGCAACATTATTTTTTGACATGGCACGTTTACGCCCAGAATTGGAGCTTCTTGTTTCTACCCGATTCTGTCCCCGAGAGGTAGTGACTTTTTTCCTGTCACTAGCAGAGCCCGGAAAATAATCTGTAATCAACTTGTTTGTAGCTACTTTATTAGTTTCATCAACTGTTCCTTCAGAAGCATCATTGTGCATTTCAACCCCATGGGTGCTGTGCCTTTGAGGTTCAGAATTGGCATGAATATCAGTATGTGTTTCAGACAAATGGGCACTTTCTTTTCTAAGTTCACTAAGAGCATGTGCAATCTTCTTCCTAGGACCAAGTGCAGTAATACCTATGCTGAACAGATCCTTTGAAGCAGAAAAAAGGGGAAAAATCAGATGAAATTTATTGCATAAACAAACAAGCCACAAGATGAAGTACCAAAAGCAACAGCACCATAACATAAAGAGAGCAAATATGAGTTCTTTGAATTCTGAAAAAATATACACTTATACCCAAACAAGACACATTGTTTGAATTCTAACAAAGAAATTCATTATGATTATAGTTCAATTATCACTCTACGTAAAATGTTTATCATATCAAATTCATGTCCACATAGTTGGCCAGCAGCACAAACAATCCTTTTCATCTAGAAGAAGGGAAGGGAAATTTTTCATATCCCAACCTATATTTAACCATATGCTTGTTTTCATCTTTCTTATAAACTGAATTCTAATAATATATTTTGGTCGCATCATCTAAAGGACTAAACTTCAGATACTAAAATCGCTGATGGGTTTAGCTCATCCCTTCACAGGGACTAAAAGCAATAGCTTTAAGTTTGTTAGTGACCAAAATATTTTGGCCGCGTCATGTAAGGGACTAAAAGTGATCACTTTAAACTTCAGAGACTAAAATCGTTCATGGGTTTAGCTCATCACTTCATGGGGACTAAAAGCAATTACTTTAACGATACATTAGAGCTGATTATGAAGGAAGGAAGCACACACCTCTTCTGTGAGCCACTGTAAGGCATCCCAATCGATCTCTTCTCGAACAAAAACATCTTCATATCTCTCCAAACCGAGGCTGCGCAGCCACACGAGAACAGTAGAAACATCAGCAACTTGCCGAGTAATTTGAGGTTCACTTTTATCGTCATCATCCGGAGGAACAACCTGAATAAAATAGCCCATATATTAGCATTCAAAATATAAACAAACATGTAAGAGAAAAAAAAAAAGGAGAGAGTTCCAACTTATTACATGTTGTTGAAGTTGAGGTTGAGGTTGAGTTTGGTCTTTGTCCAGACACTGATTGGTGTGTATTTGGCGTTTTTGGTTACTCATGTCGGAGATGTCAATCCCACATAGTGGACAACGAACCAAATCATCTTCTAGTTGAGAATCGGAACACAAATTGAGCAACAAATCGAGCTCCTCACCCATCTCATTCTCGGAGCCGCCGACGACATTGTCCACAGCGGAGTTCAATAACCTAGACTCTATCGAATTGCAGAGGTAACCGCCACTGATTTTCGTCAATCCCTTCTTCTCATCTGTGACCGTAGAATCTGTGCAATCGACGATGCTGGACCGAATCGAATCCAAGCTGCTGCTGTTGCAGCAGCCAAGCAAATCCGAGGATTCAAAATCATGGAGTTGAGATTTCTGAGATTGAGTGGCTGTGGGTCCCGGGACATTTACATTCTCTTTGCCGGAGCGCTTCGGCTTCTTGGATGGGCGGCGCGTGGAATTGGTGGGCTTGAGAGGTTTCCGTATGGATGCTTGGGTGAGACTCAGAGGGATCTGGAAATCGTCGTCATCGTCTAACATTGGGGAGCTCAACAAGCTCTGAGACTGAGACTGAAATCCCATTCACACCGCGCCGCTCCTGGTGCTGCTTTTTTTTTTTTTTTTTTTTTGAATTTGAATTTGATTTCGGAGCAGAGGATGCGGAGGGAAATGGACAAATGGGTCATACAAAGGTTTCAAAATGACATGTCTATACTTCTTTTTCTTTTTTCTTTTTTTAATGATAAATTGCAAATTACTCTCTTAAATTGGGAGTGATTGAGTTTTACACCTTAAAATTTTCGAATTTAAAATTTATCCCCTAATATTTAGGGGTGATTAGATTTTACACCCTAATGTTTCAGAATTTAGATTTTACCCCCTAAAGTTTTGGGGTATTTGGATTTTACATCTTGAAATTTTAAACTTTGAAATTTACCCCCTTAAAGTTTGAAATATTTGAATTTTACACTCTAAAGTTTTGGGTGTAAATTTTAAACACCCACAAACTTTAAAGAATAAAATCCAAACACCCCTAAAATTTAGGGGGTAAAATCCAAATTATGAAACATTATGGTGTAAAATTCTAACACCTCCAAACTTTAGGGGATGAAATCCAAATTATGAAATCTCAAAATGTAAAATCTAAACACTCCCAAAACTTTAGTGGTGTAATTTTCAATTTACCTTCTTTTTTTTTTTAATTTCAACCCATGATATTTGCTTCTGATCACTACTCTTTATCATTAGATCAATACCAATTGAACTAACTAGAACTCATGATATGTCAAAACTTGGGAACTCTACATTAGTAGAGCAGAGGAAAAGGTAGAAACTAGGAAGCAATATTTGTATACAATTTGGCATGTATTTAATTTAATTTAACTTTTTCCTTATTCACAAATTGTTTATCAAAAAATTCTTATTCACCAATTGTATTAATCATCAAACTACAAAAAATATTACTATTTGTGACGAAACTTTTTCGATGACTACAAAAAGCAATAGGAAAAACTAGCTTTTTCGACAGCAATTCTCTTTTGTCGACAATTACTTGTCAAATATTAAAACATTTGTGACGTCAAACTGAGTTCATTGAAAATGCCTATTATTTTTGTCAAAAATATGATTTATTTTGGAGGAAAGTGTTCCCGCCTTACTTTTTACAACAACATAAAAATGTTCATCGCTAATAAAGTATTATTTATGATGACCGAATAAAAATCATCGGAATTACTAACACTTGTGACAGCTTTTGTGCATCGGAAATACAAAATATATTTTTTTATGGTGTTATTATTTGTGACAAACATTCTTCCATTGTAAATATAAAAAATGGTATTATTTACGATGACTGAAGAAAAACCGTCGGAACTATTAACACTTGTGACGACTTTTGTGTGTCGAAAATACAATTTTTTTTTTTTTTTAATGGTGTTATTATTTGTGACAAACATTCTTCCATCGTAAGTATAAAAGTGGGTATTATTTACGACGATCAAAGAAAAACCGTTGGAACTATTAATACTTGTGACGGCTTTTGTGCGTTGAAAATACAAAATATACATTTTTTATGGTGTTATTATTTGTGATAAAAATTCTTCCATCGTAAATATAAAAAAAGGGTATTAGTGACAACCATGAAGTCATCAAAAATGGTAAAATATTTTGGAGGGAAAATTCCCTCCTTACTTTTCACATTTGTGATGACATTTATCCATTGTAATTTTTTTTTTTTTAATTTTTCTAATTGAGTTTGTATTTGCAACGAACATACTAACTATCGTAAATAGTTATTTTTCAAGACCCTCCAAGTACTTCAAGGCTATTTTGGTCATTTTAGAAGTAAAAGATATTTTGATCATTTTGAAGCTTTTAGGGTCCGTTTGGATGGAGGAGTGGAAAATTGGGAGGATGGAAAATTAGTGGGAGGATGGAAAAGTGGGAGGATAGAAAATATTTAGTTTTCCCTCGTGTGTGTTTGGTCGGAAGGATGGAAAAGTAGAAGGGTGGAAAACTCTTTTGTTTGTGTGGGGCCCAATAATTTATGGGTCAGGTCCACTTGCTCGTGGGAAGTCCAAAGGCCCAAGCCAAAGAAGACTACGGCCCAAGCTCAATAACATAAAGCCTAAATGGCCCGGAGATGTTGCCGAGGACGGTTCAGTCCTCGGCAGACCCAAAATTCCACCGAGAAGAGGGGCAAAAACGGTATAGGACCAAACTGGAAAGGAGACCTAAAATATCTCGGGAAAGCTGCCCTCATTACCCTTCCCAGATAAGACTCTGCATCCAGCAGAGCCGGATTCTTCGGCTTTATCAACCACCCCCAGTGATTCTGGGATTAGACTGACGGGACAAGTATCAGTCTTGGAAAGGTTGACCCTACACGTGGACGAAGGATAGTGAGCGTCAGCGAGTATAAAAGAAAAAGTAAGTAATCTAGATAGAGGGCTGGGGAACAATGGACAAAAAACCATGGGCTCCCATTCTACCTCCAGGAGAAAAACTTCATGGGTGAAAACCCCTGAACAATGTATGCACTCCACATAAAAAGAAAAACCCACCGCCGGATAACCGGAAGAAGACCTTAATCGTCCTCGGACTGACCTTAATCGTCCTCAGATTAAGTCCGAGGAGGCCAACCCCTCAGGATTTGACGCTATAGGGCTTAAATGTTCAAATCCAATTCCTTTTTTCTACATGAATTCCTCTAAAAACAGGACCGGACCATCGTCCCGTGATCAAAGACAAACCTTTCAAACTCATTCTCTACAAATCATATTGTGAGGGATCTTTCATGTACGAGCCCAACATCATTATTGGGCCGTTAAATAATCGTGTCCCTACAGTTTGGTTGAAAAGAAAAGTGAGAGGATAGAAAATGCAGTTTATATAAATTGACTATTATACCCTTGTTACATAATAGGTAAGAAATAGATTTATTTGTACTTATTAAATAATATAAAATTTACCAACAATTATTTTTTTCAATGAGAAGTGTCACGTCCACAACATTTTTCGCAATACTTTCACAACAAAATTTATGTGGAAAGTTGTTACTAGTTTTAATTTGAACCCACTATTAAAATTATTTTTTTACTCACCAACATTAACTAATAACAATCTGTTACTTGAAATTTATTGTGAAAATATTGTAGTAACATTTCTCAAATAGGATTTTTATTCTTTATATTATTTCTCTTTTCTCTCTTTTCATTTCATCCTTACGTTTTTCTTTTCTTTTTCTTTTTTTTTTCTTTTTTTTTTCTATGCTATCTCCTCCACACACGTTGTATCTCTATCCCACCCCATCTTTTTCTTTTTCTCCCTCATTCAAGTCTCCAGCACTCTCTCTTTTTTTCTCCAGTTTGCTCTCTCTGGTTGGTTTTTTTTTTCTCCACACGTTGTCCTTATATCTCTATCCCCTTTCTTTTATTTGCTTTGTCTTCCTCATTCAAGAAAGTTCCAGGCTTCCACAGGTGCAGCTCACATTCTCCAGCACTCTCTCTCTGTTTCTTTCCTTTCTTTACTTTTTTTTTTTTTTTTTTTTTTTTTTTTTTTTTTTTTTTTTTTTTTAAAGCTTGATTCCAGAGGGCATTATGGACAAAGTCTTCTTCATCAGTTTTCCACTCAAGCTTTTCCTCCCGATTTGGGGAGACGAAATTTGTGGCCGCGGGAGAGAAAATTTTCTCCCGGGTTTTCCACTCTCCCTATTTTCCTCTCTTTTCCAAACAGTGGAAAACACTGTTTTCCACTCAGTTTTCCGCTCTATGTTTTCCATCCCTCCTAAAATCATCCCAACCAAACACAGCCTTAGGGGCACTTTCGTCACTTTAGAAGTTTATGGGTATTTTGGTCATTTCCTAGCTTTGATGGTGTATTTTAGCCATTTTGGATGGTCGGATTGTGTCAATGGGGTTAAACAAAGTTTCCTAGTGGGTGGGTACAACAACATATGGCCATCGTGCAACTTGATGGAGGTCCAAAATCTAACCGTTGGATTGGTAGAATGTGATGAAATATTTGTGTTTGTAAATTACAATGAAAATTAGACGGTCAGATTGTGAGAACAGGGCAATCAAATCCTTTGAAACTTTATCAAAGTCTATTAAATTGGTCAATCTTTGGTCAAACTTCAAAGTTGGTTCTAGGACCACTAGATTTGATCAAATTAGATTGATTAGGGAGGTTTTAAGTGGGTTTTGGGTATTGGTTAGTATTTTAAGGTATTTTTGGTTTTCATGCTTTTATTAATTTCTAGTTTTAAAATGGCAAAGTCAAAGGTCATATGTAAATCCATTGGGGTCATTTTCTAGGTTTTTGGTTGTATTTTATAAGTAATTTTCTTGGTTCTTAGTAATATTTATATAGCGTATAACTCTCTTAGAAGAATATTGGATATTTTTAGTGATTGGAGTTTCATGATAGGTAGATACAACGACACACATCCATCTTGTGCTAGAGTTAGATTTAATATTTGACCGTTAGATTGAAAGTGTGGGATAAAATATTGGTTTTGATGAATTTTAAGCTCAATCAAACGGTTAGTTAGGAGAACGTGACCAATCAAAATTTCTTGGTGTATTGGTACAACATGTCAACAACACATGTCCATAATGCTTTAGACTCAAATCCAAAATCCGACTGTTGGATTTGAAGAATGTGATGAGATATTGGTGTTGGCGAAATATGACAACAATTAGAAGATCAGATTATGAGAAATGAGTAGTCAAAGTTTGCAAAACTTGGTCAATATTTGGTCAAACTTGGTCAACCATCGAATTTAGGTCTATGACCACTCGATAGGATCAAATTAGGTTGAATAGGGAGGTTTTGAGTGGGTTTTAGGTATTGATTTGTATTTTAGGGTTTTCTCGACTTTTATGCTTTTCTATAAATTTTCTTTTACTAAAGTTTAACAATGAATAGTACATACAATACTGAAAATTTTAGAATAATAATGCAAAGTTTATCAAGTACCAAATTACTTGTGTGGGGTCAGGGAACTTATGATCCGGCCCACGCTCTACTAGGGCCCAGGGCCCGTGCCGAGGAGGGTATTTGCCGAGGACAAATGGGGAAAGGCCGAAATGCCGGGGGCACAACCGAGGATGACCCTGTCCTCAGCACTCCAAGACTTCAAAGGGAAGAGCAGCATCTCATTGAAGGTTACCCCCAAAAAGCCCTCTAAAGGAGATGCGAATAGAATGGGACCCACGTGGGGGTACGGTGCGAAACTAGTTCAGGGAAAATATGTCCCCTCCGCATTAAATGCACCCGCCAACATCTTAACCATATTAATGAGAAAAGACGCCTGGACAGGGTGACTTCGATCATCGCAACTAACAAAAAGTAAGGGGGGACAGTTGATGGGACGGGTACTGAAGTAGGCACCTACCTGATCAACAAGTGGAGGGCTAAGATCAACCAAAAAAGGCTATATAATGTGAAGGTTGATGCGCCAAAAAAGGAGGGGGGGAAAAAGGCCAAGAACCAAAGCCTCCCAGACCGCCTCAAGGGGAAAGACTCCTTGAGCGAACACAGCCTAATTCTGTACGAACAAGACGATTAACCCTCGTTCGGTGACCAAGACCTAGCCTTTCAACCCACGCTCTATAAGTGATATTGTTTAGGCCTTTTTATGTGCGAACCCAACATCATTTTGAGTCGTTACAAATTGAGTCCTTACAATTGGCTCCATCTGTGGGGAGGCTTGTGTCTTGGCACAGGTGTTGGGTTGAGACAATCTCTCACATCATTTCCAACAGCCGGATGTAGTGTTCTAGCGTAACGTTCCATTAGGGGCTACGTTTCTTCACTAGGGGCTGCGCTTCGTAGCGTCAGCAGCACGGATGGTTCTAGGGGTTTGGCAGAGGAGCTAATCCCCCTAAACCAAGGTCCCACGCCATAGCCGAGGGGTTAATTCCCCCAACTACTTAAAAATCAATTTTTGGACAGAACCAAGGTATTGCATGGTCCTCGAACTCAAACCTATGGGGAAACCAATTGCTTAAAGGAAATTTAAACACCAAGTTGGTCCTAACGGCACATATGACCTTTCAGGTGATGCCTATATACCAGCTGAAATAGGTCCAGACACGAGTTCAATACCCTATGGGGGTGGGCGTGCTAGTATTCTGAAACAGGATCCTAAACATGTCATATGTGCAACCATGCATACATGTTACGATAATTAGTTCAGAAATCATAAACAGTAGTAAGTATCGACGAGGGCAACTAACAAGTAACCAAAAGGAAAAAGGAAGAAAAGAATTTCATATATATGGTCAACAGGTTCAAACTACCAGCAGACTACAAAGTTTTGAAAAAAAAAAAAAAAAGAGAAACTAGTTAATCATTAAACTAAAAACAAATACGGAGCCTGGCCGGGGTTTCTACTTCTTCAATTCTGTGTCGGCCACATCCTGGGAAGGCGGAACAGGACCAGTTTCGACGCCCTGGAGGACAGTCCCTTCTGGGGAAGACTGAGTAGGATCGGTGTTGGTACTCTTGGGGACCACAGTAAGGGGAATTGCCTACAGGGGCTGGGCAAGTATGGTTGGCTCTTCGGCATCAGGGATCTGAGCGCTGACCACAAGCTCGGCATCCTCTTTGGGTATCTCGGAATCCATACGTTTAGGTGCTTCTATCACATCCTGAAGCTCTCCCCCTTTAAGCGACTCGCTAGGAGAGGCGCCGACCTGTACAGCTTCCGACTGAGTGACCCCTCCCTCATGTTGGTCGCTCATAGCCTCGGAGCTGGTGGAGGCGGCCTCACGGATGGCTGTAGGGTAGAATATGTTCTTCGTTTTCCACAAATCAGACGAAGCATCCACCCTAGCTCGCTTCAAGGCCTCTTCCCAAACCTGGGAGCAGTATAGCCTGCATACTCCGGGAATTTGGGCTTTAAGGGAGGCTTGGGTTTTAGCTACCCCCGCGTTGTAACCCTCATCCTCGGCCGTTTTCTTGGCAGCCTCAGCCTCGTTTCTGACAAACTCAGCCTCTCGCTTGGCCCTCATGGCTTCGTCCCGAGCATACTCCACCACACATTTATCATTCGCTGCCAAGATCAGTCTTTTCTTTAAATCACTGGTCTACTCCTTGGCTATTCGCAACTGATCCTCGGCTTCGAGTAGACGTTTTGTCTGTTCCTCGGCCTGTTTTTGGGCGCCATCTAAACCCGCCGAGGCGCTATCCCTATCTCGGATAGCTTCCTTTAAGGCAACCTTGGCCTTGGCGAGGTCGTCCTCGGAAGTTTTGAGAGTCCGCGTGGCCTCTAGGCGCTTGGAGCGTTCATTCTCGGCCGCCTTACTCTGCTTGTTCACTTCCTCCTCCATCCTATAGGTGGCCTGGAGAGCCTGTCAAGTGAGATAAATACATCGTAAATGACAGACCGGGAGTAAGATTTAATAAAGTTTTAGTTTTCAAAAGCCTTACCATACCTAAGTACCTCTTCATACTGAGGAAAACCTCCTGCATCCTCATTTTCTTCAACTTATCCACGTCGGTGGGAAGTAGCATGGTTCTCCCTAATGCGTCTGCCACATAACCACCCTCGCCATCTCCAAGGTCCCTCATGGACGCGGTTTCTAGCAGTGACCCCCCGTGGAGCATTGGGGCGGGAAGCCAGGCGCTTGGCAAGGATTGGGCCTCGATCCCCTTTCCATTGCTTTGGGCAGATTGGGTTTCAATCTTTTTACCCTTGCTTTGGTGCCCAATCTTCAATTGTTTCACACGCAGGACTTCCTCCCTTTCCTTAAAAGGTTGGGATTTTCCCCCATCCATGGTTTCCTTGCCCTTGGGACTCCTCTTTCTCTTTGAGTCAATGGTCTCCGGCCGATGAGGCAAAACTGGTTGGGGAGGAGCAGGAAGTTTGGGGCGGGGAGATTGTGGCTGTGACTTTGTGGAGGATGACCTAGTCTGGATAGTCTGGGGCTGAGGAGGTGGGGACAGAGCACTGGACTGCGGTGTTCCCTGCACACCCTTCCCCAGTTGATCCTCGAGGAGGTCGAATAAGCTGGTCGGGGGCTTTCTCTTAAGTCCCATCTCGGCTTGGGAAGATGTGCCTACTGATGACAATTCCGCCTCAGACAAGGCTGGGTCACCTATATCACCAGAAGGATCCTCGGATTGGTCGGCTAGGTAAAATACCCCAAATCCCTCCTCGGACTGATCTAACTCGTCTTCGTCCTCTGCTACTTGATGAGATGAGGAGAGGTCCACCAGTGGGATGCCCTCTGGGACAGATGATCCTTCGGAGATTAAAAATCCTGACTCAACCACGATAATTTTTGGAAGCCGAGGACGGCTGGCGCTAATCACGTGCCTAGGGTCGGCAAATGACTTCTGAAGGGGAGCGTACCCTAATATTTTGTGAGCGGCTCGGACTTTACCATCTTCGTCATTTACGAAAACTGTCGCTTGTAGAACAGTCTCCAAGTCCACCCGGTTAACTAGGTGAAAATGCCGGTGAAAAGCGTGTGGGTCTGCAAAAAAAAAAAAAAAAAAAAAAAAAAAAAAAAAAAAAAAAAAAACACATACACATGATTAGTTACCGAACCACATCAAATTAGAATGGCGCAAAGGGTCGGCGCCCTTCCATTCCCTATACCCCACCTGGTTCTCCTTCTACCATGGGGCACAGATCACCATCATGCTATTCACCGGAGACAATAAGGAAATCCTTGTTTAATCCCTTGTTGGAATCAGGGAGGCATTGAATTAGTCGAACCCTCTCGTCTCTCGTCTTCATGTAGTAGGATTTCCCCTTCAAATTTTGGAGATTATAGCACTAATTCACGTCGTGGTGGGTCAATCTTAGCCCCATCTTTTCGTTTAAAGCATCCACACAACCCAGAATCCTAAACATGTTGCCGGTGCACTGGGTGGGGGCTAATCGAAAGTGCCTGAGGTAACTCTTCGTTACCGACCCCATAGGGATTCTCATGCCCCCCTCTACAAAGGCGAGGACGGGAATTACCACCTCGCCCGTTCCCCTCAGATAGTACCACTCCCCCATCTTACAATGCCTCAGACTTACGTTGGGAGGAATCCTGTAATCGGCGATGAACTTTTTCATTGCCTCCTTAGTATCGACTAATTTCCTCAATCTCAATTTAGCCATCTCTACGATTTACTAAACAAACTCAACCAGCGACGGGAGAAGAAAGGGAACCAAAGAAAAATAAACCCAGAAAAAAAAAAGCACGAGTTAATGGAGGCAGGGAATTTACAGAAAAGAGGAAAGACGCTTCGGACAGGCTTTTTGTGCTGGAGATAGACTTGAGTTTGGACGAAAGTTCAGATGAACCCAGGATATACGCGCTAGAACT
The DNA here is from genome assembly GCF_932294415.1 of Quercus robur. Taxonomy (NCBI): domain Eukaryota; kingdom Viridiplantae; phylum Streptophyta; class Magnoliopsida; order Fagales; family Fagaceae; genus Quercus; species Quercus robur. The sequence goes on along the minus strand of NC_065535.1, from coordinate 18,137,588 downwards.
CTTAAGTGCAAAACTGAAGAGACAAATCCGTTCTAAAAATCATTTATGCTTCCTATTGAGAGTAATTGCACAAATTTTCCCGCCCATAAAGGCCAAGGAATCCCCACCGTTAGATCTCCATCATGTCGTAGAACGTGGGAAACACAGAGCCGCCCGCATTTAATAAGGCCACGCTTCACCTTCCAAAGTCTCCAGGAATGTGTCTCGGGCAGACGAAAAGTCTCGGGAACCGATAGGTGATAAGGATTGACAGGCATTGACAGATGTCTGATGTTATCAAAACCATCCTATCCGTCCAAGGAGCCGGATAGCAGGATTTTGAGGGGCTATTGTGGGGCCAGGGAACTTATGATCCGGCCCATGCTCTACTAGGGCCTAAGGCCCGTGCCGAGGAGGGTATTTGCCGAGGACGAATGGGGAAAGGTCGAAATGCCGGGGGCACAGCCGAGGATGACCCTGTCCTCGACACTCCAAGACTTCAAAAGGAAGAGCAGCATCTCGTTGAAGGTTGCCCCCAAAAAGCCCCCTGAAGGAGATGCGAGTAGAATGGGACCCACGTGGGGGTACGGTACGAAACTGGTTCAAGGTAAATACATCCCCTCCGCATTAAATGCACCCGCCAACGTCCTAACCATATTAATGAGAAAAGACGCCTGGACAGGGTGACTTCGATCATCGCAACTAACAAAAAGTAAGGGGGGACAGCTGATGGGACGGGTACTGAAGTAGGCACCTGCCTGATCAACAAGTGGAGGGCTAAGATCAACTAAAAAGGGCTATATAATGTGAAGGTTGATGTGCCAAAAAAGGAGGGGGGGAAAAAAAGGCCAAGAACCAAAGCCTCCCAGACCGCCTCAAGGGGAAAGACTCCTCAAGTGAACACGGCCTAATTCTGTACAAACAAGACGACTAACCCTCGTTCGGTGACCAAGACCTAAACTTTCAACTCATGCTTTATAAGTGATATTGTTTAGGCCTTTTTATGTGCGAACCCAACATCATTTTGGGTCGTTACAAATTGAGTCCTTACAACTTCAATGACAATTCTTTCCACAACTCATTGAAGTTTTTTTTTTTAAAAATGACATACTAAATATTTTAAAATACTTTTTAATTAAAAATTGAAATCAATGAATTTTAATTATAAAATAAAATAATTTTGGAAATTTGCGGGTAGGTAAGTACACAACATTTTTAATATTAATTTAACAAAATTTGGTTAATGGGATGTCAAGTGGAAAATGTTTTTTCCCTTCAAATGGGATGGTTTTTCCAAAAGAAAAAAAAAGAGTTTTTTTAAGAAAAATATTGGGGTTATATTTCCGTAAAAAAAATCCACCTACACAATATTGAGGATATATTTCCCTGACTTTTTTAAAAGAACACTTACTATATATATATAAAAAAAAAAAAAAAAAAAAAATTGCAAGAAGTGAGATTTCATAGTTGTGGGGCCCGACCCAAAAATGATGGGCTATTCCAAGCTCAGGCCCGTCCGAGGAGCGTCCTGTCCAACGAAAAGCCTTATATGAAGCGCTATTCAACCCCAATAGCGTCAAGGAAACCTGTCCGAGGAGTAACTCCTCCTCGGACATCGCGAAGCCCAGACGAGAAACTTGCCCCAGCCATTTCAGCTCGTCTTCCCAACATATAAAACGAATTAAATTCAAAATATCTCACGGAAGGCTACCACCACATTAATTGCGCCCCAACCACCCTCTTGGCTGCATTAATGAGGAAAAGACTCCTAAACAGTACCGCCTTGGCCTCTGCAACTCACAAAGGGTCTGATGAGGGCGTCTGATGGGACAGGTGCTCGAGTGGATGCTTGGATGATTAACAGGTGTAAGGCTGGGATGAAAAGAAGAAAAATATATAATGTAGTGGAGTCCCTCAAAGAAGAGGACGGGAGAACTGTATCAGAAACAAAAAAGAAATAAAATCAGACTTGAGAAAGATCCATTCTGGTGTTTTTCTATTTTCCTTTTGCAAACCATACTGCCCATGCATAAGACCGAACAAGTTCACTGAGGCCAAGTTCTTTGACCCATCCTCTACAAATACTTATTGTGGGTTGCGCTTTGGGCCAGGGCCTAATCAACACGAGTTGGGCCAGGAAAATCGTGTAACCACAATTGGCGCCGTCTGTGGGAAGAGCTAGGGCATCAGCTAGTGCAACAGTCGAGCATGGAAGAACTAGATCCACACCAGGACGATCCTCACCAAGCTAACTCCCAACGAACACGACCTGCCGAGTCCCAGAGGCAAAATAACCCAACCAACCCAGGCGGGAGGGGGAATCGTGAGGGGAGTGTGCATACCACCCGGACGAGCCAGAGTCACACTCAGATAGGAAGTCACGTGTTTCAAAGGCGAAATAGTCACCAGGCCATGCAGCGAGAGATAGATGACCTAAAAAGGAAGTTACGACGTGCGCAGCGAAGACGATCTCCCTCTGACTTAGGCGAGTCTTCTAATCCGGAAGACGTGAGTTACAGACGAAGGTCAAGGACCCCCCCAAGCGAAACCTTTTCTTACGAAAATGAACCACGCCTTGTACGAAAGTATGAGCGCCCGTCCAGCAAAGGTTCGGGGAGCGACGCCATGAAGAAGGCATTGGATCAGGTTTCAAGATCACCCTTCACGAATAGAATCGAAGGGGCTAAGATGCCAAGACGCTTCAACCAACCGGCGTTCGCCATTTATCACGGCAAAGCAGACCCGGTGGAGCACGTGAGTCAGTTTAATCAAAAGATGGCAATTTACTCGCAAAACGAGGCCCTAATGTGCAAAATCTTCCCCTCTAGCTTGGGATCGATGGCAATGAGATGGTTCAACAGCCTGAAGACAAACTCCGTGGGCTCCTACAAGCAGCTCACTCAAGCTTTTTGCTCCCGTTTCATTACAAACACCAGAGTCCCTCGACCTCTCAGTTCGCTGCTGTCCTTATCCATGCACGAAGGAGAAACCCTGAAAGCGTACTCGGATAGGTATTGGGAGATGTATAACGATTTAGATGACAACCATGATAACGTTGCTATCAGCACGTTCACAAGCGGCCTCCCCACCGGGCATGGCTTAAGGAAATCCCTCACCGGGAAACCAGCTACTGACGTCCAACAACTGATGGATAGGATCGACAAGTACAAAAGAGTGGAGGAGGATCAGCTGCAAGGGAAGGGCAAGGAGAAGGTCATCCCCTTTAAAGCAAATGATTTCAGAATGGAACGTCACAATCCTGGTCAACCGAGGAGAGATTTTCCGCGACAGGCTGGGCAGAGCACCCCGCAAACAGTGAATGCCGTATTCAGAGAGCCGGTACAACAAGTACTGGAGAAAGTAAGGGATGAACCCTATTTCAGATGGCCGAGAAAGATGGCTGGAAACCCTGCCAATCGTAATCAGAACTTGTATTGCCAATATCATCAGGACCACGGGCATACTACTGAGGACTGCAGGAATTTGTGGAATCACCTGGATCAATTGGTCCGAGAAGGAAAGCTACGTCACCTGCTGCACCCATCGAGCGGCCATCCCGGCCAAGCGACACAAGAGCCTCGAAGGGACGTGTCTTTAAGACCCCCCACCGGGACGATACATGTCATCCTCGCTGCACCAGGAAGAACTGGGCCACCCATCCCCAGGGTATTGGCCGTGGACCACCTTCCCTCCGAGGGCAGACAAAGGGAACCCAAAAGGATAAAAAAGGGAAGCTCTTTGATACTGGGATTCTCGGATGAGGATAAGGGAGGAACAATTCAACCTCACGATGACGCCTTGGTGGTCACCTTGCGGATTGGGGGTTTCGATGTGAAAAGGGTATTAGTAGACTCTGGAAGTGCGGTGGAGATAATGTACCCCGACCTATACAAGGGGCTGAATCTGAAGCCAGAAGACTTGACAGCTTACGACTCCCCCCTCCTCAGCTTCGAGGGGAAGCTTGTAACGCCAAAGGGGCAAATCCGACTGCCCATACAGACTGGGGCGGAAGTGGTGGAGGTGAATTTCATTGTGGTCGACGCTTATTCACCCTACACCGCGATAGTCGCAAGGCCATGGATCCACAGCCTAGAGGCCGTGACCTCCACACTTCACCAGAAAGTGAAATACCCATCCAGGGGACGAGTGGAAGAGATCCGAGGAGATCAGGCCGTGGCCAGGAAGTGTGTGGTGGCCGCCATTTTACATCGGCCCTTGGTCGAGACCTCGGCCCCAAAGAGCTTATAGCAACCAACCTCCTCGGCAAAGCAAGACGAGGGGCTGGCCGAGGAGATAAGGTGTGAAAGTTTAGATAAGGTTGCTGTCAGCAATGACCCGGAGAAGTTCTTTCAGGTCGGCTCTGAATTGCCCTCTCAGGAAAAGGAGGAACTGGTCAGATTTCTCAGAGAAAATGTCGACGTATTCGCTTGGGACGCCTACGATGCCCCTGGAGTTGATCCCAGCCTCATCTGCCACCACCTGAACGTCAACCCCTCTTCCACTCCGAGGAAGCAACCACCCCGATGCCCTTCAAAGGAACACGCTGGTGCCATGAGAGACGAAGTGGCCAAGTTGAAAAGAGCAGGAGCTATCAAAGAGGTCTTTTATCCTGAACGGTTGGCGAACACAGTGGTGGTAAGGAAAAAGACGGGGAAGTGGAGGGTCTGCGTGGACTTCACGGACCTGAACAAGGCGTGCCCCAAGGACCCATTCCCCCTACCCAAAATTGATCGATTGGTGGATGCAACCGTGGGACACCCTCGAATGAGCTTCCTGGACGCCTTCCAAGGCTATCATCAGATACCCCTTGCGCTAGAGGACCAAGAGAAAACGGCTTTCATGACGCCCATCGGAAATTATCATTATAAGGTGATGCCATTCGGGCTAAAGAACGCGGGCTCAACCTACCAAAGGATGATGACTCGGATGTTCGAGCCGCAACTGGGCAAGATCATTGAGGTGTATATAGACGATATGGTTGTGAAGAGTAAAAGGGTGTCCGAGCACGTGCAAGACCTTGGAACAGTCTTCGCTATCTTAAGGGAGCACCGGTTGCGGCTGAATGCCTCCAAATGTTCATTCGGGGTCGGGTCTGGGAAATTCCTAGGGTACATGGTCACCCATAGAGGAATAGAAGTAAGTCCTGACCAAATCAAAGCCATTAACAGTCTACAGACTCCTCGGAACCCGAAGAAAGTGCAGAAGCTCACTGGCATGATTGCGGCATTAAGCCGGTTCATATCACGATCGGCGGATTGATGTCGGCCTTTTTACCTCCTGATAAACAGGTGGAAAGAGTTTAAATGGTCGGAGGATTGCGTTCAGGCTTTCCAGCAGCTTAAGGACTACCTGTCCCGACCACCCATCATGTCCAGTCCGGAGGCAGAGGAGGTGCTGTTTGCCTACATCGCCGTAGCTCCCCACGCCGTAAGCCTGGTATTAATACGGGATGATAATGGGGTGCAGCGACCGGTGTACTATGTGAGCAAGTCACTACATGAAGCCGAGGTGCGATACCTACCCTTAGAGAAGGCAATTTTGGCGATAGTGCATGCAACCCGGAAGCTTCCTCATTACTTTCAGGCGCACACGGTCATCGTCCTGACTCAGCTTCCACTTCGAGCCGTGCTTCGAAGTGCTGACTACACAGGAAGGATCGCCATGTGGAGTGCTCTTCTGGGGGCTTTTGATATTAAATATATGCCCAGACCCTCCGTCAAAGGACAGGTCCTCGCGGACTTGGTAGCAGAGTTCGCTGAGCCCTCTATAGAAACGGTGACCGAGAAGAAAGACCTGTGCGGAAAACTGGTCGGCGCGATTTAGGCCGGGGAAACCATGCATTGGAAGGTCTACGTGGATGGTGCGGCCAACCAGAGAGGATCAGGAGTTGGGATAGTTTTAATATCGCCAGATGGCGCTGTCATTGAAAAGTCATTAAGACTCGGATTCTCGGCTACGAACAATGAAGCCGAATACGAAGCCTTACTTCAAGGAATGGCAATGGTTCAAAGGTTGGGTGGAAGAGTAATAGAAGCCTTCTCGGACTCCAGGTTAGTGGTTGGACAAGTGATGGGAGAGCTGGAAGCTCGAGATACTAGGATGCAAGAGTATCTGGGACAAGTCAAACGGCTACAGGAGAGCTTTGAATCCTTCAGTTTAACGCACATCTCCAGGAGCGTAAACACTCATGCAGACTCGCTGGCCACTCTCGCCACGTCCTCGGCACGTAATTTGCCACGAGTGATCCTAGTCGAAGATCTAGTTAAGGCCAGTCCCATCAGTGGAAACCCAACCCAAGTCCATCAGATAAGACAGAGCCCCAGTTGGATGGACCCCCTAAGGAATTTCCTACAAGATGAGATCCTACCGGAAGAAAGACTAGAAGCCGAGAAGATACGTAGAAATGCTCCTCGTTTTTGGCTATCAGAGGACCGCAAACTTTATCGGCGCTCCTACTCTGGACCGTACCTGCTCTGTGTACATCCAGAGGAGTCCGAGTCTCTTCTTGAAGAGTTGCATGAGGGAGTTTGTGGAAGTCACACCGGAGGAAGATCGCTGGCGCACAGGGCACTCACCCAAGGATACTGGTGGCCGAACATGCAGAGACAAGCCCAGGAATACGCTAAGAAGTGCGATCAGTGCCAAAGATTCGCCCCAAATATCCACCAACCCGGAGGGGTTCTCAACCCACTCTCCAGTCCATGGCCGTTCGCGCAATGGGGTCTTGATATTGTCGGACCTTTCCCCAAGGCTGCGGGGAACAAGCGATACATAATAGTCGGAACCGATTACTTCACTAAATGGGTGGAGGCTGAGCCTTTGGCCAACATCAGGGACGTGGACGCCCAGAAATTCATCTGGAAGAACATTATCACCCGCTTCGGAACTCCGAGAACACTCATTTCCGACAATGGTCTTCAGTTTGACAGCAAGAATTTTAGGGAGTATTGCCGTGAGTTTGGGATCATTAATCGATATTCCACCCCCGCATACCCCCAAGGAAATGGGCAAGTCGAGGCCGTAAACAAGGTCATAGTGAACGGATTGAAGAAAAGATTGGATGAGTTAAAGGGGAGATGGGTAGAAGAACTACCGCACGTCTTATGGACCTATCGGACAACGCCGCGGCGTTCCACCGGTGAGACCCCCTTCTCAATGACTTACGGGGCTGAGGCTGTGCTTCCGATCGAGAACAATTTCCCCACGTTGAGGTCTAGCTCGTTTACCCCAAGCGATAACGATGAGTTGCTAGGAAGAAGTCTGGACCTAGCCGAGGAAAGGAGGGAGAAGGCCGCGATTCACATGGCCTATTATCACCAGAAGCTAAGACAAGGGTATGATGCTAACGTCAAACTGCGGCCTCTGGGTCCAGGTGATCTCGTGATGAGGAAGATTCTTGGCAGCGCAAAGAACCCCTCTTGGGGCAAGTTGGGGCCCAATTGGGAGGGACCATACCGTGTCACATCCGTGGCCGGAATAGGCGCCTACTACCTAGAAGATTTGGATGAAAAAGCTGTACCTCGACCATGGAATGTAAATAACCTCAGGAGGTATTATTATTAATAAGAATGGCTTAGCATACGTTCTCTTTCATGACTATTTGCCGCTTGCCAGTCTACATTACAATTATTTATAAGTTTTAAACAGAACCCAAGTCCTGCATGGCTCCTCGGACCACAGACTTGGGGGAAATTAATACTTAAGCCGATTATTTATAAGTTTTAAACAGAACCCAAGTCCTGCATGGCTCCTCGGACCACAGACTTGGTGGAAATTGTTACTTAAGCCAACTATTTATAAGTTTTAAACAAAACCAAAGTCCTGCATGGCTCCTCGGACCACAGACTTTTGGGGAAGTTATTACTCATGACAGCTCATAGTTTTAAACAGAACCTAAGTCCTGCATGGCTCCTCGGACCACAGACTCTAGGGGAAATTATTACTCATGACAAGTCATAGTTTTAAGCAGAACCTAAGTCCTGCCTGGCTCCTCGGACCACAGACTTTTGGGGAGATTATTACTTGTGATAGATTGGGAGATTATTACTTAAAGGAAATCACTTTTAATACATGCGCACAGTCTAGCACCATTGCGACCCTCAAATGAGCAACCCAAAAACTCATTTTCATTTTGACCGTTTGCCTGTATCTACCTCGTTGCAAATGTTTAAAAAAGAACGCTATTGACATACATTCTTAGTAAGCAAAACAAACATTTTATATTAATATTCCGAGTACATTAAAAGGAGAGGTCCTTACAAAAGAATGAAAAAACAAGACAACTCTCATTAAAAAAAAAAAAAAGGGGGCTAAGCCTTAGCGGGAGAATCTTCTTTCTGCTCGGGCTGAGGAGGAGGAACCTCAATGGTAGAGTCTGTGGCAGGATCCTTAGCCACATCAGGCACAAGGATGGCATCAGGCACCGCCAGGTCTTGCTCCGAAGCGACTTGGGCTTCATCAGGGTTAGCTCGGATCTCTGGAGGATAGAAGATGCTCTCGGGCAGTCTTAGTGCCGAATCCGCAGGAACTCCTGCAGCATCAAGAGCATGAGCCCATGAAATACTGCAGTAATCCCTGCATACCTCGGGAATCTCCTCAGATAGCCTGGCCTCCGTCTCTTCGGCCCCAAGCTGTCGAGCGGCCTCCTTCTCGGCCTCTATTGCCTCTCGGATCAGCTGAGCATCCTCCTTTACCCGCCTCAGCTCATCCTCTACTTTTTGCAGGGCAGTTTTGAGGTCCTGCACTGCCTGCCTCTCGGTGTTAAGGTTAAGCTGAGCCGTGTACAGTTGTTTGCGCTGGTCCTCCGCCTGATCCTCGGCACTCTTCAAGCCAGCCTCTGCACTTTTACGTCGGTTCTCCGAATCCTTGAACTCAGCCGTGAGTTTAATGTGATCATGCTTGAGGGACCCCAAGGCTTTCTCCACCTCTGTCCGAGCCTGGGTCTCAGCCTCAGCCAGATTGCGGCTATTACGGCAAAACTCCTCAGCCACGAAGACCTGCTGAGTAATCTGCAGACAAAACAAGAGTATCCTTAAAAGAAAAATATATAATCTAACAGGAGCAAGTAAATGGACAAAGCAGTAAAAGGATTACTTACCAGCGCGAGATCCCTTTTAAGGGATAGGAAGAGCTCGGACTGAGTGCACCGCCTGTAGGCCTCCATGTCCCGAGGAAGAAGTAGGGGCTGCTCTAAGACCTCCGCCACGTACCCTGCCCGGCCACGATTATACTCTCGGACCGAAGCAGTGTAAGGAATGGCGAGCCCATCCAGCTCCAACTTTGGGTCCCATGGACGAGGGGAAGTGCGCACTTCAGCAAGGTTTCCCTCATCCCTGCTGTCCGAGGAGGTGCCCCTTCTGCTCCTTGGCGCCCGTGTGGTTTTCTGCTGCTTGGTCGGCTGGACAGCCACCTCGCCTTCCTCAGGCGTGTCCACCGGCCTCTTCTTCTTCAGGTCCGGGATAACCTTAAGGCCAGGGTCCGAGACGCCCTGGGGGACCACAGGGGGAAGGGTTTTGACCTTTGATGGACTTGGTCCCTTCGATGGCTGAACCTTTGATGACTGACCTTTCCCCCGAGAGGTCATCAGCTCCTTTAGAGACTTTCCCTTTCCTGCCATGGGCTCTACCTCTTCGTCTGAAGTATCGTCCGAGCAGATAACGATTGAGGGAACACCAACTGCGGAATGTTGGTCCTGCTCTACTTCGGGATTAGAAGACTCCACCAAGGGGTTTTGCTGAATTTCCTCTTCGAAGTAAAACTTATCTATCTCCTCTTCAAGGGAAAGACGAGATGATTCAGCCTCTTCTTCAACCAAAACAGCAGCACCAGGCTCGTTTACCGGAGGTAACTGCTCCGCTAAGTAGGGATTTCTGACACCTGGCAACACAACTGGTGGCAAATCGTGGTCAGCTAGGAATCCGTCCCGGGACACGTCAATTCTGGCTAGCCTCGGGCTGCCAGCCCTTATAGCGTGACCGATTGCCTGGAAAGCGCTGCTCAGAGGTTGATAGCCCAAAACCAGATGGGCCGCACGCAACTGTCCGTCCCCGGTAACGTAAATCTCCGACCTGAGAAGATAGTTCAGCGCTGGCACGTTCACAAGTCTTATCCGAGGAGCAACGTGACTTTTGTCTGCAAACAAACCAAGAAAAGTGAGGTCAGATCATGAAATTTTCCAATTACAAAGAAAGCCAGAAAAAATAACCCTTCAACACTAAATCCTTTCCCCAAAAAGGATCAATCTTAAAAGCGCCGCACCTGGGTTTCCTGCCCGAGTTGGACAGTGAATACCGTCGAACCACTCCCCAGAAGCAATGAGGAAGTCATTCTTCACGGTCTTATTGGAAACTGGAAGACAAGAGATCAACCTAACGTCCTCGTTCCGGGATTTAAGATAATACCCATCATCCTCGAGGCGGTGACATTCGTACAAATAAGCCACATCGTGCCAAGTGAGGCCTAGATTCATCCGCTCGTTTAAGACATCTACACAGCCTAGTATCTTGAACATATTTGGGGCACACTGATACGGCGTCAACCTATGGTTGAACAGGTATTCCCTTGTGATCCTGCGCATGGGAAGTGTCATCCCTCCCTCTATGAAAGCAATCATGGGGATAACGACTTCTCCCTCAACTCTATCGGTCAATATTCCTTCAAGAGGACAGTGCCGCAGCCCAACCCTCGGGGGAATGTGGTATTTAGCCCTAAAGGCTTCCATAGCGGCAGGAGTTTTTACTAATTTTTCGAATCTACCCATCTGAACTGAACTGAGGAAATGAAAGTAAAGACTGAAAAGAAAAGTAGAGTCCGAGGAGGGAATTGAAACGGAGAGAAAGGCGAAATGTACTGGTACCTTCACAAAACGCTCAAGGGGACGCTTGGGAATCTCTCTTGGACGAAGCGCTTCACAAGAACGGCTACGGCGGCGTAACGGACGCAAGTGTTCGTATATCTCTGGGATTCGATGGAGTTCTCTGGAGTCTTTTGAGGTTTGCGAAATGCAGATGAAAGAAGGAACTGAACCCCTCTGGCGTCTTATATAGCCGGGAGGAGAGAGAAAAGATCATCCCCGCCTAGAAATACGGGAAGAAACGATGGCCGTTCGATCCACGCCAAACCGTTGGATGAAGGGAACATAACGCCTCCAGAAGTTAATGGCCACGTCTCGTAAATTGTAGCACGTCAAAAGTAACGGTCCGCACGCGCGCCCCACGATCTCCTTATTTCCCTCCACTCACAAACATCAAAACCCCGCCTTTCCCCTCGGAGGGAGGTAAAAACCGGAGTTTTGAGGGGCTATTGTGGGGCCCGGCCCAAAAATGATGGGCTATTCCAAGTTCAGGCCCGTCCGAGGAGCATCCTGTCCAACGAAAAGCCTCATATGAAGCGCTATTCAACCCCAATAGCGTCAAGGAAACCTGTCCGAGGAGTAACTCCTCCTAGGACATCGCGAAGCCCAGACGAGAAACTTGCCCCAGCCATTTCAGCTCGTCTTCCCAACATATAAAACGAATTAAATTCAAAATATCTCACGGAAGGCTACCACCACATTAATTGCGCCCCAACCACCCTCTTGGCCGCATTAATGAGGAAAAGACTCCTGAACAGTACCGCCTTGGCCTCTGCAACTTACAAAGGGTCTGATGAGGGCGTCTGATGGGACAGGTGCTCGAGTGGATGCTTGGATGATTAACAGGTGTAAGGCTGGGATGAAAAGAAGAAAAATATATAATGTAGTGGAGTCCCTCAAAGAAGAGGACGGGAGAACTGTATCAGAAACAAAAAAGAAATAAAATCAGACTTGAGAAAGATCCATTCTGGTGTTTTTCTATTTTCCTTTTGCAAACCATACTGCCCATGCATAAGACCGAACAAGTTCACTGAGGCCAAGTTCTTTGACCCATCCTCTACAAATAATTATTGTGGGTTGCGCTTTGGGCCAGGGCCTAATCAACACGAGTTGGGCCAGAAAAATCGTGTAACCACAATAGTATTTCTATCTTTTATTAATAATAATAATTAAAAAAAGTGACGTAGTTGTCATAAAAAAAAAAAAAAAAAAAATTTTATAAATAAAACAAAAAAAAAGTCACATTGCTGTAAACGCACACAGTATCATTTTAGCACTAAAAAAATAAAAAATAAAATGAAAAGACAAAACACTACCTCCTAGTTAGTTCCCTCCCTCTCCCTTTCACTGAAAAAAACGCCCCCCTTTATCTTTTTTATGGATCCCACGCCTCCCTTTCCATCTCACTAAAATACTAACTACTAACACTCTATTTCACTGCTTATCAAAAAAAAAAAAAAAAAAAAAAAAAAAACACTATTTCACTATACTCTATAATCTATAGCCCACATATTTTTCAATATTCCTCCGCCGTTCACTCTCTATCTCTTTCCCTTTCTCCCAATCACAATCAAACCCAAAATGTTAGTTTTCTTAAATCCTTATATTTTGATTTATTTTGTTAATGTAGTGGATTAGTAAATAGATTTGTTGGTTTATTTCCTTTATCTAAATTTTGGGTTTGGTTTAGATATATCTCTTACATAATATACAATCTCGTATTGTAGGCAAAGTTCTTAACAGTTTAGTACCAGTAAATAGTGTAATGTTTGTGTGCATTGGTGACCCTAGCCAATCTATTGATTAATCTTAATTATATGCAAGCACCTACTACACATATATATTTTTTTCCAGGATAATCAACATTAATTTTTTTTTCTATTTTATTGAGGTTGTTGAAATAAGTGATAAATTTGCTCATTATAGTTTTCAATTAATTGCTATTCTTGGTGCATATATAATTTTATATGACTTGTTGTGGTGATGGATATATTTTTAAGAGTGATGGGGATGTACTATTAATGTGATTATTGGTGGAAGATGTATTCTTGGAAGTTCTTATTCACAAGAGAACTACAAGGTTCTTGTTAGTAGTAAGGATTTATGATAGAGGCAATGTTTGTGTTGGTAGTAAGGATTTATTTTTGATGTTTTTTCATTTATCATGGTGATTATGTTAATGTTTTTAGATGAATATATTTTAGTTAATTCTTTATTATTTACTGTAAATATAAAAATTTGTGTAGTTATAATTTTTGTATATTTATTCACTTTAATTTAAAATATTACAGAACAATGTTAGAGAGGAGATCATAGTGTGAATAATGACAAAAGATGACTTTAAGGAGGAAGGTAACTCTCAAATAGAGGAAACTAGATTAGATGATGACTGATCTTCCAATACTTATGCTTTCAAGTTTCATGAAGGATATAATTAATATAGTTTTCATGTATTGTTGAACATCACGCTATTTTGTAGACCTTTTGATATTTTCAATTTTATTGCATTATTCACTTATTAGTTTTGAAAAATTATGGATTTGTACTTGTTATTTGAATGAAGAAATTTTTATTAGATATATGTTTGTAAGTTATATTATTTTATTTACTTTCATGTAATTCATGTGTTTCTTTTTCGACATAATTGTTTTGTCGCAATTAAAGTACTATAAACAACCTTTTTTTATTCGACAGAGCTATTTTGTTGCAAATAATGTATTAGTGACGTGGTAACTAATTTTTAATAATGGTCAAAGTTTGTCGAAAAAAAGTAAATGGTCACTAAGACGTCGTATTTTTTATGAAAAGCTAAGTATTTACGATGACTTTTAGTCGTCAAAAAAATAGATTAATGACGGCTATAGTTCCTTGCAAAATGTATTTGGTCATTCAACTTCATCTTTTGAAATTGTATTTTTGACGGCAAATCAAGTATTTATGATGAATTTTAGTCATCGAAAAAATACATTAACGATGGCCTTAGTTCATCACAAAATATATTTGGTCGTCCAACTTCCTCGTATGAAGTTGTATTTTCAATGACAAATCAAGTATTTATGACGAATTTTAGTCGTCTAAAAAATACATTAACGACGACCTTAGTTCATCGCAAATTGTATTTGGTTGTCCAACTTCCTCATATGAAGAATTATTTTTGACGGAAAATATCAAGTGCTTATGACGGCTTTTTACGGTCGAAAATAAGTGCTAATGACGGCCTCGTCATTAATATAGTATTACCGACAAAGCTTTTATCGACGGAAGTCGACGGCCTTTTGCCGTCGACACTACTAATCTGCGACGGCTTTTTGTGTTGTTGCGACGAACTCTAGCCATTGCTAACTCTCACGATATGTCATGACTTGGGTACTCTATACTAGTTAAGTAGAGGAAACGGTAGAAACTAGTAAGCAATATTTGCATACAATTTGGCATGTATTTAATTTAATTTAACTTCTTCCTTATTCACAAACTGTTTATCAAAAAATTCTTATTCACCAATTGTATTGGGGCATGTTGCATTAATCTTAAGCACTATTGTCTATCGATACTACCAAATTAAATTCAAACATTTTATTGACAATGAAGCATAAATAGTGTTATCTTTTCAAAAAATAATTGCATGTAATGCAATTAGAAATACCATATCGGCATATCATCAAATCACTTGTGTCTCAAACAAATTACGCAGGAAAGTTTCAAGCCAAAACCTTTGCCTCCCTCTAAGTGCTTGCTCAATCGTTTGTTCATAACCATTTCAAATCTCCTCATGACCTCATTCAAAGAAAGAGGTTGCTGTTGGTTTTCTCAATCATCTTGTCTTTGTACAAGTCTCGTCCCTTTTGTGTTTCGAGGTCAGTAAGGATTTTTGTCTCCTGATCATTTTACTTTGTTTCTTACACTTTGTTTGAGAGTTCATAAATTAATGAAATGAAATGTATTGTAATGGAAGAGAAAGCAATGAAATATAATTACGTAGACTTATTTGGATGTTTTAAATTAGAGGAGTGGAAAGAAATTGAAGATAAATTATCTTATTTCAGAGTAACATATGGAGAAATGAATTGAATCATATTATGACAAAATTGCTATTAAACCCCTATATTAAATTTTTATACAATTGTTTTTAACAAACTTTGCTCATGGGAGTGTTTTCTGTGCCTAGATATAGGCATGCATGGGATGTATTGTTAGTCTCACAGGCTAAGTCGATGTTAATGATATCCTCTTGTTTTATTGCTATTATAGTAGATAATATACAAATCACTTTAACCTTATGAACAAAATCTATATTTTTTAGAAACCACTTAACCAACCCTTAGAATTAGGATTGAACAAAATCTACATTGTCTTCCAAAAATAAAATAAAATAATAATCAATTGGACCGCATATAAGAAACTGAACCAAAATTTTATCATAAGATATTTATCCCTACCATGGAGCGGGCCACTCATAAACCATGGATCCAACAAATGCGTAAGCCCACAAGTTGTTAGTGATACATTTCGTGTGCTCAAAACATATTTACTGCACATTAACACGTTTAGAAGAATGCTTCAGTGTCATACTCTTACATACTCTCTCCTCCTACCTTCATAAAACCTCTTTCTTATGCTTATAGATACAGAGTTAAAAGAAAAGATTAAAGAGAAAATGCAGTAAATTACTCGTTCGTCTCAGTAAATTTATAGGGAAAGATGGTTTTACTAAGACTGAGGACGTTGAAATACGGACGGAACCAGAAATTTTTATTAAGGGGGCTAAGTTAAAAAATTATTTTTTTATCCAGTCATGTTTAAACTATGGACTATTTTTTAAATATTACTGATTAGGATTAATATTCTTTAAACACCTCAGATCACGATTTTTTGTCAAATTAATTAGATATTAAACAGTTAGAGTATATTAAATTAATAATAATTATAAAAATCATCAAACATATAAAATTTAATCAATTTTAGATAATTCAAATAATAAACTTCACTTTATATGCCTAAACATATTCACAAGTCAATATAATAAAAATATAAAAATAACATAAACTAATAAAAAAAACCTTGTTTTTTCTTATATGACAAATGCAATAAAGATTTTTAACTCTTATCTACAAAATCTACAATTGTCATTTGTTTTAAAAGTAGAATAATAAAAATATAGTGTGCATAATTTTTTTTTTAAATTATTTTTGGAAAATGAAGGTTTTTATTTATCTGTTTCTAGAAATATATTTCTTGAATATGCTTTAATTTAATGAGATACCAATATTATAAGAGTAATAAGAATAAAAAAAAATATTAGTCATTTATATAAATTATCTATTTTTACTAATATATGTATTGAATTTATTTTGATTTGGTGAACTGTGTATGGAATAAGAGTAATAAGAGAAATGGGTAGTTACAATTACCCACCTATGATTAAGCCCAAATTCACATTGTCTATCCATGACTAAAAAAATGTCATTTTGCCAAGCTAAGATTCACTCTGTTTGTTTCTTGTAACCTACCTCTATTAAAAATAGGGTAAATAAGTATCTTTACTTCGCTTTTATGTCTTTAGATGGCGTTTGGTATGGAGTAATGTTTTAGGATTCTTGGAAATGTTGAAAAATTCTCATGTTTAATTGCAAATCACACGAATATTTTCATTTCCTCTTAATGACCTTTTTGTGGGAATGTGGATTCCTTTTAAAAAATGCGAGTATTTACATTTTCATGAATGGATAAAGTTACATTGTGTATAAATTGACAATTTTACCATTTTCCATACCCTTTAACCAATAGAAATAAAATTAAAATAATATTTATTATATATTAACAATTAAATAATTATTTTTATTATACATGTTGTAAGGACTCAATTAGTAACAACCCCAAGATAGTATTGAGTTCGTACGTTAAAGGCCCAAACAATATAATTTGTAGAGCGTGGGTGTTCAAGAACTAGATTAACTTTTTTAAAAGTAAAGAGATTCAACCTCACGTTTATAGATGGATTAGAGCCAATATAACAATCTGTTTTTCTTTGAAACAAATACAGTTCTTACGTTTTTTTAGCTTTTTTCCTGAGTGTTCTTTTTGTTTTTGTTTTTTGTTTTTTCTCCCCCCTCCTGCATGCTTTTCTTTTATGTTATATACTGCCATCTTCATTCCATCTTCACCACACACTTGTAGGTTGGGTTCAAGGGTCTCTTTCTGTTTCATCTAACACCTTCTGGAACCTCCTTCTAACAGCTGTAAGGCTGCTTCGTCACTGTTCAAGCATCACTTCCACATTAATGCGGCCAGAGAGTTGGTTAAGGGACAATTAATGTGGAGGCAGCTGTTACCATAGATATTTGTTTGCCTTTTCTCTCTCTTATCTTTGGTCCCTTATCCCACCTTTAGTGGTGACGTAGCTCCGAAGTATGTTTGTAACAAGACGGTGTCCTGGTCGTCCTCGGACTCATATTGCCGAGAAGGATTTTATCCTCAGACGAATACTAAACTCACCTTTCATGATATTCACTCTTTTTTTCGTCTGGTTACCCCTTCAATTTGATATGGGTCTCCTCGGGCAGGTTTGCATTCTCGGATGGGCCACAGGCCCAATTAACTTGACTTTAATAATTTTAGTGAACGACCGGCCCCCACACATGTCATTAAAAAAAATGTCATACTATAATTTTATTGAATATTTCATGATTTATAGTTTATATTTTGCTTCCATGATTTATAGTTTATACTATAGATTTATTTGGAGGAGGATTTTTTTTTATTTTAAAGACCTAATGTTATATTTATCAAATCAAATGGTATTTTGAGAAAAATAATTAAATCTTATAAAATTCTTTGAAAGAAACCAAATACAAGCTTCTCATATTTTTAAGATTTTTATTAGAGTATCATATTTCCAAGAATTTGGATGCCATGATTAATGTGGATTCTCATGTAGCAAATAGTCAAACACCACCTATTTTAAATCCAATAGATTTCCATTTATAACCAGTAGCTAAAATGGACCTTTAAAGGTTTTTCTTTTTTTGGGGAGGAAACGTAGCCCTTATTTGTAGTGGAGGTTTGATTCGTGCCAAACAAAATTCCAAAGTTTTTATGATCTAGTATTGCAATAGGAGTAAGAAAAAAAAAAAGCGCCAAACTTGGCAATTGAAGTTCCCAAAAAAAAAAAAAAAGAGTTCCAAATTTGGTGTGAGACCAAGACTCTTGTTAGAATAATGTGGCCCAACATGATATTTTATGATATCTCTATTATGAATAAGTAATTATTCAAAATTTCTTGTGAAATTATGCAGTATTTTTATGATGTAAAATATTGGGTATATTGAAATATGTCTACTTGATTTAGTAGGCTAAGATTATAAATACATTCATTATAGTCATTGACTTAATTATATTCATTATGATGTAGCCTATTCTGATAGGTATATTGTTGGACTATGATGGAAAGGAGGTGCAAGTTAAAATTGCTCAAACTATTAAAGATAATAAGGGCTAGTCTTTCGATGGTTAGTGCATAATAACCTCGACAGTCTTTCCATAATGAGATTCATGCATGTTGAGTGTTGGCTTTAATAAATTTATTGTGTCATTACCAGTAACTTGAACTCCTATTAAAGGTGTTGTCATTATAGTGATTCTGGATATGAACAATAGATGAATCCATGCGTTAGTATGGAGTTACAAAAGTAATGACATGTTAATAAACTTCTTCATTAATGAATCTAATTAATGAAGTTTATTAATAAATGTAACATATCTGTTACATGAATTGTTATTACGATAGAAAGGAATTTTTGGCCGGTCATGTCTTTTCTGAATATTATAAATATTGTCAAGGCCACGCTTGCAAGGGGGTGTGAAAGAGAAAATAAAACTCTTGTTAATCCTAACTAGCAAGGGAGAGTATCCTGATTGCTTGTAAAGTCCTTGAAAAATATAATCTAGTAAAATACTTCTCACATCTTATAATTGATTTTTGTTATATGCTTATATAGTATTTGTTAATTTCTAGATGTATTAAATTTGTTTCTCCTGTATTACTCCCTAAGTAAAATTCCAGCAGTCACAAGCAAGTAGGCTCTACTTATACTTAATTATGATGACTTCTCTTTATCTTTATATATATATGGTTAAATATTTCCCTGTTGACATATGTGATATTGTTGTGCTATATGCTAAGAATATAATAAATAGTTATGGATAAATAGTTGCAACTTGCAACAAATGCAACATAGCATTGATAATAGTATTAGATAAGTATCATTTATCCTTTTTGATTTAATTTAAAGTTTTGTAGTAGGAGTTAGATTTCCCTATATCTAAAATTATAAATCAATATAGCTTTCATTAATCCGAAGCTCAAACATGATGACACCTCTTCAATTAATCACATGGATGGGTTAGGATTTGGAAAGCAAGTTAATAATAAAATAAAATAAAAAAAGGATTATATTCCAAAGCTCAAACATGATGACACCCCATTGGTTAATCACATGGTTGAGTTAGGAATATGATTTTTTTAAACATAAAATAAAATTATGTTCTAGAGCTCAAACATGCTAACACCCCTTCGGTTAATCACATGGATGAGATAGGACTTTGAAAGCAAATATTTTTTACATGTCCCCACCCCATGGATGGACACCGTTTTTAATATAGAAATCAAAGTGATAAATACTAATTGATTAAATTCTTCCTCACACCCCCACAAATACGAGATGAATTTAATTGATTGAAAGATTTGTCATAAATTATATTTATAAATTCTTGAATGTTATTAAAAGAATTAATGGCCAAAAGAATTGGATTTTAATGCAAATATATGTCACACCCCGAACCCAACCATAAAGATAGGCATGTGACAACGACCACATGCTTATAGAGTTTTCACTCTATAAGTGTGCAAGGCCTTCTTAGCAACTAAAAATTATCCTCAAAGAAAATTTCATCAATAATTCCACAATCATCCTCAATAATGCAATTGTCAAAAGATCTTCAAAGTACCAATAGAAACAACAATCCAAACCTCATGATCATTAAACAAAATGTTAGGTTTTTAGACCCCTTGTCACAATATGTTTAACCTAATATTAAACTAAATTGATTAACAATATTGTTATTCAAGATTAGGTTAAACACAAATAAACATAAAGCGGAAAATATAAAGAACACAAAGAATTGATGACCCAAGAAAACCAAACCGGTAAAAAACCTAGGGAGGATTTGACTTAGCTATCCTCAAGGTAAAAATAGATCCACTATGAAAGAATTGAAGTTTTACAAAAAGACTTAGACCACTAACATCCTAATGCTACCTCGAGTAGAAAACTTACTCCCACGACCACGTGCTAGCTCAGAATCTACGGACTACTTCTTTCTTGAATCTGCTATAGCACAAGTTCTCCTACTTGTGACTTAGAGACACCTCTCAAAGGTTTTGTTATTCTTTGAAGGTTCTTTATGCAGCAACTGAACCACCACCAAATCTTGATTGCAAATCTTGATATTGGTAGAGCTTTTTGTGTGTTCTAAGGTAAACACTTCTTAAATCTCACACAAGAGCAAACACATAACTATTCAGAGACATCTAAAATGTGGCTTGAGTTTTTCCTTTTATATTAGGAGTAAAACACTTAACCCTACACGTTCATTGGGCTTGGGCTACGTTTGAAACTTTTCTTTAGAATTTTGGAACTGTGTGTTTTGATCAATCAAGCCTTACTTTCGATCGATCGAGCCTTGCAATTTTACACAGTAAATTCGTGCAAAACACTCGATTCAAACTTACACTTAAACAAACTTTGAGCAAGCCTAAACCTAGACTCATTGTTTTGATCATGGTTTGCCAACATATACAAAATGAAATTCTAATACATTTAGTTCTTAAAGTCTTAGAACCTAACACAAAAGATATACTAATTATTACAAGATCATCTTATTTCAAAAATTCCTAATCTCCTTTCAAGCGTACACCCTCAGCAAAAGTCCCAAAACTTACTATTCTTCATAATATGAAACTAGAGGGGAAAAGGGAGGTGAGTTGACAACTCAATAAGTAACCAAATCCTAACTAGCTGAAACAAGTATATAGATTGACAAAATAATACATTTTACATAAGATCAAATATTTTACATATATCAAAAATTATAATATACTATGGATTTCAAAATAAACATAAGAAGTTTCATAGACTTAAATTAGTTCATATATTCAAACATAATTCATATTCTTAACCATCTTATATGACTATGATCACGCTATATCCTTGTGACTAGGCATCAGATTTAGATGAAACTAGTTACATGCTAATGTATATCCCCTATTATCTGGGTTTAGAAACACGATAGACTCATGATGCTCCAGATAGAACTAGTTTCGGTACCAATGAAACCTTTATTAGTTGGATATCAAGTCAAAACATAGTCAGATTGTCCAAAATCATATATATCAAATTATAATTCAAACAAAAATATATCTCATTCAAATACATATATAAAATCATATATATATGTAGTAATCAAATAAATTTATGAAGATTCTTTATTCTTTATTTCAAATCAATGTAGCTAACAATTGAAATAAAATTGTAAAAATTATAAACAATTTTCAGTAGTTAAAATACAATAATATAAGCAAAATAAAACTAATTTGGATAAAGTTACTTACCTCAACTAGCTCACCACAAAAAAACTTATTCCTAACACTTCCTCTAAAATTCTTAAATATCACCTAAAACAATTTCAGGTACTATTTACAAAACAATCAAATAATTTAAGAAAAATTTATAACCCAACTATTAGCTCTCCTCATCAAGGACAAAAATAGCATCACAGGGACTAATCCCATATTTCAGAATCATCATTAATTTATATATATATATATATATATATTTATAGATATATAAATTCTATCTCCTTACCAAACCTAACAAATAGTCCTCACTCCAAAAATCCACATAGGCATAATATTTTTTTTTCTTTACTTTCCGCCGCTACTAGTTCCCTTAGAATAAAGCCTATAGATAATAGAATACATTATCCATGTACCCATATAGGGTTAAAAATCAATTTGTAAAGGACACCACTCATTTTCTTCTATACGTGTGTACCTTTTTTTCATTTTTGGGTTTTTTTCGAAACGTGGAGTAGTTTTAGAACCATTAATTATTCTTCAATTTTTTTTTTTAGAATGTAAATAGTTAACCATCATTTATTATAGGTCTATTTTTTTTACCAATCTAATACGTCATAATTATGAAAAAAAAATGGTGAAAAATAATATGGTTCTAGACTTTTCTCTAAAGGTATATACTTTTTTTTTTTTTTTTGGTTACATTGGATGGTTTGTCAGACTTCAAGCCTACACTATTTGACTTATTTCCCAAATCCAACACTTCGGTACAACTTCTTAAAGCAAAAACCTGTGCAATCGGACCCACCATGCCTAACATTCTGCAACTTCTATTTACACTTACACGCATAACGCAACAGTAGGCACAGAAAAAAAAAAATAATTATCAAGACAATACAGGGATGTCGTGTAAGACTCCAAATTACCAAGAATATAATTTAATCCCTTCTTCGTTTATGTCAAAAAAACTCATTGGGTATATAGATAGTCTTATTACCGGCTAAAAATACCCATATAAAAAATATTTTGATTTCATATAAAGCTTAGATTTGATGAAAGATAAGATTTCATAGGCTCTTATATCTCAAGTGTGCCATCAATCTTTCTTTATTTGAAAATACTGAGAAGTCCTTCAAAAAAAATCTATAATTATACGCTAACTTAATTAGCTTCTATATAGCTAGAGTTACAACCTAATTTTCTAAAGACTCTCTTAGTATTATAAATTATAAAAATTGGCCCCAAAAAAAGGGTTACTTAAATATACCCTCTAGTTAAGTCCTTTTTTTTTTTTTTTTTTCCAGGTATTACATATTATCAGTTTTGCGTTTTACAAAGAGATGGTAAAAACTCCTCTAGTTCTTTGAATATGGCTAATATCATGAAAAACTGTACACTTTCAGAACCCAATTATGCAGGGTGGAAATATAGGGTTGATTTGTACATGCAGTTTCATGATTATAGTTCTTTTAAATCAGTGTCCACCTAAACCCAATGAGGAATTGGTTGAGTCTGATAAAATCTCCTATAATAAATGGATTGAGGAAGATAACAAAATGAAAATTTTCATGCTGAGATATATGATTGATTCATTGATGATTAGCTATATGAATTCCTCTAGTGCTAAATCCATAGATGATAGCCTGGAAGTGAAGTTTGGAAAAAAGTCTAGTGCCCATGTGGAAAGCTTATGGGAAAAATTTGTTAGGACTAAATTATCAGAAGAAGAAGATACTTGTCAACATGTGATTAATATGATTGCCTTAACTGATGAATTAGCCCTTCAAGGAAGACCAATAGATGATAAAATAAAAATTCCTACACTTACTAACCCTTATCTGAGGTCATGACTCAAGTGAATGCAAAATTGAGAGTTAACAATTTTTCAGTTAACATTGTTGAATAAAAGGAGTTTGTTCCTAAAGGAAGCAAAAGGTTTAAGAAGAAAAGAAAATTCAAAAGTCACAGAAGTGATTGAAAAAATAACAAGAGGACTGAAAACAAAACAAATCTTTTGCTATCATTGCAAGGAACCATAACATAAAAGATCTGAATGTAATTTTGTTTAGGGATCCGTGAGAATCAACCTAAAGGTTTTTCGCAACCTAATTTTCAAGGAAATTAATACCGCTATTATTATGCTTGGATTTTGGTGGGCCAATTCAAGTGTTATTGCTCATACTTTTAATATATACCTCACAAAGGTTTAAGGAGCCACCGAAAATAAATGATTGTATAAGTTAAATTTATATGAGAAAGGAAGAAAGGGTCAATTTAGTGGCCTAACATGATATTTTATGATATCTCTATTATCAATAAGTAATTATTCAAAATTTCTTGTGAAATTATGCAATATTTTTATGATATAAAATATTGGGTATATTGAAATATGTCTACTTGATTTAGTAGACTAAGATTATAAATGTATTCATTATAGTCCTTGACTTGAGCATATTCATCATGATATAGCCTATTCTGATAGGTATATTGTTGGACCATGATGGAAAGGATGTGCAAGTTAAAATTGCTCAAACTATGAAAGACAATAAGGGCTAGTCTTTCGATGGTTAGTGCATAATACTCTCAGCAGTCCTTCCATGATGAGATTCATGCACATTGAGTGTTGGCTTTAATAAATCTATTGTGTCATTACCATTAACTTGAACTACTATTAAAGGTGCTGTCATTATAGTGATTTTGGATATAAACAATAAATGAATCCATTCATTAATATGGAGTTACAAAAGTAATGACATGTTAATGAACTTCTTCATTAATGAATCTAATTAATGAAGTTTTTTATTAATGAATGTAACATATCTATTATATGAATTGTTATTACGATAAAAAAGATTTTATGGCTGGTCATGTCTTTTATGAATATTATAAATATTTTCAAGGCCACACTTGCAAGGGGTGTGAAAGAGAAATAAAACTCTTGTTAATCCTAACCAGCTGAAGAGAGTATCCTGATTGTTTGTGAGGTCCTTGAATAACATAGTTTGGTAAGAAACATGTCACATCTTATAATTAATTGTTGTTGCTTATGTGGGGGGATGAGGATCCAAAGAGTTGTTGAAGTTCATATGGGAGTAAACCTCGGACATTGTAGATGGGTTATCCTTGGAAGTTAGCCATGCAATTTGTGCTTAGACTGAGCAACCATAATTGGCGAAGATGCCTAACCTCGGAAGGTCGAGAAACAGAGTCAAAGGGAGCATAGCTAAGTCTGAGGGGAGACAAAAGTAATTTGGTGTAGAGTATGGAAGAGAAGAAAAAGGAAAGACAGAGTGGCCATCCCCTCCGCATTAAGTACACTGCAACCACTTAGCTGGTCGTATTAATGGAGAAATGACCTTAAATAATGCTTTCACAGCTACTACCTTAGTGTAAAAACCTTCTAGTAAGGTTTGGATGGGACAAGTATCAGGGAAGTATGATCATGACCCTCAAAATGTAAGATCCGTATGCATTTTTGCTAAGATATATAAAGCTAAGAAGCATATGGATCAAAGGGGAGGTCAGATTGAGAAAAAGAGGGAAAGAGAGAAAGGCCATCAAACTATAACATCCTCTTCAGACCAAACCCAAGGACGAACACTTAGTTATTTCAAAGCTATTTTCACTTGGATATTATACATACAATTTTGAACGTCACTTTTTATTTTTCGAACGGGTACTAAAATATTGGTCTTGTATCCCATCTCTAAAAATTAATTCTGTAAGTACATAGTAATTGGAGTATATCAATTCATTTCTATTAAATCCATTCTCGGCCCACCACAGCTTATATAGTATTTGTTAATTTCTAGATGTATTAAATTTGTTTCTCCGGAATACTTCTTTTAAGTAAAATTCCAACAACTCTCTCTCCTATCCCCCACCAAATGTGGTACCATGGCCACCATGGGTGTCAAATTCAATTTCTCTCTCTTCTTCTATGGTCATAATTCATATCTCTCTCATCTTGATAGCAGAAACAGCACATGTGAATATGTGATGCCATTTTCTGCAGCTTTCGTTCGGAATTTCACTGCTCTCTTCATTCTTTTAAGTCAGCAAGCAAAAACAAAACTTTGAACAGTACATTAGGGAGCCATCCTAGGACAGTCTACTTTTTTTTTTTTTTTGGTGGGACAGGACAGTCTACTTGATCCAATAATTGTATTATGTTACAATGTAGTACCAGTATACAGTGATTTTTATTCATATCGTTATGTTCAGCAATTAATTTTTGTGTTTGATTTTTTTTTCTTTGCTTTCGTTACCCCAACGAAAGTGTGAAGAAAATTTTTCATTTTTAGTGTGAGTGTGATACCTGATATATACCTCTTTTTTTTTTTTTTTTTTTTTGTTGTTGAGAATAATGATACAATGATACTCTGATTACATTTGTACACTTTTATCACTAAATTAGAAAAGAATTAGGAAGTTAACCCTAAACCCCCCAACCATCAAAATTAGTTGGTCTGTTACGAGTAATTTTTTTAGGTACTCTCAGAGTACAATGAACAATAGCAGAGTCAGAAATTTTTCTAAGAGGGCCAAGTTAAGTATTAAAAAAATTTAAATAACAAAGCAAAATTTCATAAGTTATCTATGTTTAAAGAACCATGAGATGTTAGTGAAACTATAAAGCTTTCGGCAATTTAGAATTGATTTTAAACTAAATTTTTTTAGTAATCTCTTTATGTGCAATTAGGCAAATTAAACCAAATAATTGAAGTGCAAATTTGTCTCTATAAAATAATCTTGATCAATTAAATATAATTATATAATATATAACAATAACTTAATTTAATTTTGGAAACCATTCTTAACAAATATAAACATCAAATAAAACCGCATGTTAACTACTATTGTAAAATTTAAAAATAAAATATAAATTGTAGATTATTTGAAGATGCTAGCTATTTACCACCTGTTTATTTTACATATAATAAGCATAATAAAATATATCGACAAATTACAAAGATTATCTACTAAACTATGTGTCATGTATACAGCAGTGAAGTCATAAACAACTAAACACAACTCTTAAACCAAACACACTTGTTTTTATTTTTTATTTTTTTCAAGTAAGAGCAGATCTATATTTGTGAAGCCCCAATCCTTACATAGAAGAGGAATACTAATTTAGAAGGGATTCTTTTTCCTTATATTACTGATTTGGGTTATTTATTTATTTATTTATTTTTTTTGGTGGATTTAGATTTGGGAATTTGTTATAGATTTTTTTGTATTTGGAATTGGGAAGATTATAGGCCCATGAATTAAGTAGGGGGGCCCGGTAACTTAATTTTTCATAAATTTTATCAGTGCTTTCCATTTTATCACTATTATAAATGAGATTTTGAAAAGTCAGGGGGCCATGGCGCCCTTAGCTAGCTCCGCCCCTGATAATGAATGGTGCTTTCTCCTCTCACATTCATTATTCATAATAGGGTCTGTCATAGATGTGAGAGTAGAGAGCATCATTTCGCTATACTCTGGAAGTACCTAAGTATTTTTCACCTGTTACACCAAAAATTAGGGTTAATAAATCAGTGTTAGAAAAATGTAGAATAAAATGTATGGGGTGTTTTTTAATTTTTATTATAGAGTTTTAATTTTTGGCATTCGGACGATCATGCTTCTTCTCATCAAATTAAGAGATCAATTAGTTTTTGGAATAGATGGTGATTAAATCTCAAATCTCTTATTCAACCATCAAATTTTTTTTTTTTTTTTTACCAATTGAGCTAACTCTAGAACCCATATAAATAAAGCAATCTTTGCTAATGTAAAATGCATATATATATATATATATATATATTGAAGAAAACATAGGAATACTCTAAATTGTTATTCCTTGATAAGTGAAGCTACTTTGCCCTCACTTGCATAGAAAAATAAATAAATAAAACACTTACCGGGTTCCAACCTTAAAAGATCAGCCCTTGACGTATAAAAAAAAACATAGAAGACATCCCCTATTAAGAAACCAACTTTTTTTTTTTCTATGTTTTGACCTTTTTACTATTCACGGTACTTCTTTTTCCCCTTATCGTAAATTTTTTTTTTTTTCTCACAGCATTTCAATGGGTCCCATATTATAAACAAAATAATGTAAAAATGATTACTTATTGTCCTTCTAAAGTTTATATACTTAAAATAATAGAAAAAGAAATGTTGAATCTTACACATTTTTTAAAAGCAAGGTAGTGAGATGTGTGGATACAGTATTTTGTCTAGCCCCGATTCACGCGTCAAAATAAAGCCTCAAAAAATAAAGAAAATTAGAAAATGTGCAAAATCATGAAGTTCAAAACCAAAAAGGGTAAAAATAAATACAACATGTTTGAACGATGAATCAAAAAATCACAACATTTGAAAAATCAATTTGACAGCAAATATGACCAAAACCCTAGTCAAGTATGGTCAAAAAGTTGAATTTTTGATCCGATCGTTGGATTGTGTTGAATTTTGGACTATCTTGTAGGGCATATTTTTCCCTTCGAATCAATAGCTTACTAGCCAAAATCAAAGTTAAAATGGATGAGATATCACAAAAATACCAGAACCCTAATAAATTCTTCACTGTATTTTTCAGGAAAACTGACAGTTTTTTACTTGACTTCACGCAATAAACTGTACTGATTAGGCAAGAACTGGAATGAGTGGGCTAGACCATCTTGAAGAACAAGGTCTTAGCTATTTTTCACCAAAAGGGCTCGACAATATCTACTTCAGGTTGGAAGATATGAATTTTTCAAGAAAAAACGTCAAGAATTTTTCAGCTTTGCATCACCTTCCTTGCGAGCATAGTATCTCAACAACCATAGCTCCAAATCAAACAAGGCTAGGACAATTGGAAACTACACATCCAGAGATTTCTGTGAATATAAAATTCGAAGAAAATGGAACTCGGAAAGGCCTCCAAACAGCCGCGTGAAGACTGTGCCAGAAATCATAAAAGACGAGAAGGCTACTAACGTTGCGGATAAGAGGGGAGGCTACCATTGATGTATCAGGATACACCCTCCCCCTCCCCCCCCCCCCCCCCAATTTTTGTGAAAAATCATGAGAAAAATAGTGGAAAAAAATAGAGAAATAGAGAGAAAAAGTGAGGGAAAATCAGATAAAGTGAGGAAATTCTAGAAAAATAGCCTTAGGAAAAAAAAAAAAAATTCTCTCTCTAGGAAACCCTACACAAAAAAAGCCTCATCATTTTTCTTTATTGTAATCTTTGTGGGTAAGGCTTTTGGGATGGCACATTTCTTAATAACTAAACCCATCCCACCCCATTTACTATTGTAATCATCCTTTCATATATGTAAAATTCTTTTCTTTACTTTGTTTGTGTACATAGTTGCTTTATCTTTACTATTTTCTTGTACATATTGTGTTTATATCTAACCCTTTATTTAAATGTTCATATTATTGTTGTTGGTTATTATTATTGTGTTGGTTATCCTAGATGGGTATTGGACCATCTCGTAGGTTACGTATGGGAAGTACCCTTAGGGGAAAAAAGTCCTATCCCACCTAGGCAGCTAGGGATTTTATTATTGTTTTTTAATTTCTTGTCATCCCATTTAATTTCTTGCATATTCCCACTCCCCTTTTTATTTTATTGCACTTATATATTTATGCATGCATGCATGTATGTATGTATACCTAGACACCAAAAAAAAAAAAAAAAATTTACTATCTCTCTTAAATGGTTTTTAAACCTCCATTAGAGCACAATATGAGTATGTCTCATAAGAATGGTAATGGTTTAGAACTCCCATTTCTTTATGTTGAAGGATCTATAAGGCTTGAAAGAGATTAAAATCTATTTAAGAGGGAAATTAAAAAAAAAAAAAAATCATTTTAATCAATCTTTGCAATATTCCAAGTCTTTACTTTTATGTCATTTAAATTCCAAGTCTTTACTTTTATGCCTTTTAAACTCCAAGTTCTTTACTTTTATGTCATTTAAATTTCAAGCTCTTTACTTTTCAAGTAATTTATTTTTCTGCACTTTATTTTTGTTGTCCCATTACTTTTCTTGTTAATAATGTGCCATAAAATAAATATGCTTGGGTAAAACATTTCCCCTACACCCTATTCTAAGAAAATGTTTTATTTTTATCCATTTTTTTTTTCATCTCTTTCACTAAAGATAAGGTTTTCTAAAAAAACTTTTTAAAATGTCTTTTGTCTTCAAAACAAAAACCCTTTTCTTAATTGTTTTTTTTTTTTTTTAAAAGAAGAAAGTTTTTTTTTCAAATAAAAAATCAGTTTTTTTTTTTTTTTTTTTAAAGGGGGAACCTGAACTTTAAAAAAAAAAAAAAAAAACTGCTTTATAAAATTGTTTTCAAAAATATAAAACTATTTTCTATATATAAAATACTGTTTTCAAATTAAAATTCGACCTTCTAAAAAAAAATTGTTTTCTAAAAATCTGATTTCAAAAACTTGTTTCAAAACTATTTTTCTTAATAAAAAAAAATGTTTTCTAAAAAAAAAAAAATCTGCTTTTCTGGAAAAATTGTTTTAAAGATTAAAAAATCTATTTTTCCCAAGGGGTACTTCACCTTCAAATGCAAAGTTGAAGAAACAGCCCCGATGGCATGGAGCCACTGTTTTCAAAATAAATAAATAAAAATATGCTTTTCTGAAAAACTATTTTAAAGATTAAAAAATCTATTTTTCTCAAGGGGTACTTCACCTTCAAATGCAAAGTTGAAGAAATAGCCCTCATTGCATGGAGCCATGGTTTTGCTAAGATAGCAATAGAAGGCAAATAAGCGTCCACCATAATTAAACTTACTTCAACCCACTTCAGATCCCGTCTGAACAGGCAACTTGATCAGGCCCTTCAGAATGATCGTTGTAGAGGTTGGGATACATGAGCTCTGCTCCACTACCTTGGTCGACCAGGACCCTTCTCACGTTGTACCCTCTAATTCGAAGGGTTACTACTAGGGCATCGTCGTGCGGTTGAAAAGTTCCTACCTTGTTGTCATCGAAAAAGTTTAACATTGGTTAGACCTCCAATCTCTCTCGTTTAGACTCTGGGATCGAGTCCTTGGTAAGTGGTCTTGCTATGGACATAACCCCATAAGGGCATCCCCCAACCCAACCTGGGGCTGCAAGGATTACATTAATGGTTCCCAGGGGCGGTCTTGAGGCAGACTCCCGTTGGTATGCCGACCCAGTCTGACTCCCCTGCCCAGAGGGCTGATGCAGGAACTGTCTTAGCTTCCCTACCTTTACCAATTGCTCCAAATAATCATAGGAAGTTCTACAATCCTTGGTGGTGTGCCCACGATCCTGGTGATACTGACAGTAAAGACCCTGGTTACGCTTCGTGGGGTTACCTTCCATCTTGTTTGGCCACTTAAAGTATGGCTCAACTTTTATCTTCTTAAGGATCTGATGAACAGGCTCCTTGAACACTGTACTAACAACCTGCGCACTAGGATGCCCAGCATGTCCAACAAAATCCCTACAGGGTCGGTTGTTATTATATCTCTCTAACTTGAAATCTCTTCGGTCAGGAGGAGTAATCTTTGCGTTCCCCTTCTCCTTCTCCTGCTACTGATCCTCCTTGACTTGTTTATGCTCGTCAATCCTATCCATAAGTTGGCGCATGCTTTATGCAAGTTTCATTGTCAAAGATTTTCTCAAATCATGCTCGGGAGGGAGGCCAACCTTAGACGTCCTTATTGCCACGTCTTCAAAATCTCCATCTATCTCATTAAACATTTCCCAATACCTATCCGAGCAAGTCTTTAGGGTCTCACCCTCTCTCATTACCATAGATAGTAGGGAATTTAAAGGACGAGGAACCTTGCTACACGTAACAAATCGGGCCCCGAAAACCCTAGTGAGCTCTTCGAAAAAGCTAATTGAGCCTTTATCCAACCCATCAAACCACCTCATTGCAACAGGTCCCAAGCTAGAGGAAAACACTTTGCACATCAAAGCTTCATTTCTAGAGTAAACAATCATTCTTTGATTGAAATGACTGACATGCTCCACTAGGTCGGTCATCCTATTATAAATAGTACAAGTGGGTTGTGTAAGGCGACGAGAGAGTTTAGCCCTGTCAATACTACGTGTAAACGATGATTTAGAAATTTGACACAAAGCTTTACTCATCACGTCATTCCCCACACTCCTAGGGGTCGGGCTTTTATTCTTCTTCCTGTGATATCGCTCCTCTTTATCCAGCTGTGAAGACAAAGAGAAGGATTCACTAGGGGGTGTTCTAGACCTTGGTCTGTAACTGCCATCTCCACTTAAATCAGTTCTTGGACTAAGAAAGGATGCTTCTTGTTGCTTATGTTGTAACCTCTTGTGCAAATGGTCTATCTCCAACCTGAGATTCCATGTTTCCTCCCCATGTGAGACATGGCTTCCAATTCTAGAGTGACTCCTATTGGTATGACCTATATGTACTCTAGGAGTTCGGTTAACTTCACGATCTCTCCTTCTTTCTAGATTTACAAACTGGTCTTCACGTTGTGATCTCACAGATTCTTCTCTGTTTGGTCCTGAACCCACCATGGCTAATCAAAACTGTAAGTGCTTCCCTGTTTCCCACAGACGGCGCCAATTGTAGGGATGTGAAATGAACTTAAGCCCACCAAGAACAATGGACAATGGCCCACTAAGCCCAAAACAATGTATTTGTAAGAGAATGGGTCAATCCAAGGAACAATCTTACAAGAAAAGAGGACCGCAATTGATAGAACTCAAGACAGTAAGATTAAAGACACACATTAATGAAAAATAAAGCTCCACGGTTAGGTTCGAGGATGATGTGTTTTTGTTTTCAACCCAAATTTATATGAATACACTATGTTCTTCTTTTCTGTTTCTCCTTTTCAGATTACATCCCTTTTTTCATGGAGATCACATCCTTATATAGTCCTTCACCCCTTCATCTTAGCCTTCCACCTCTTGATCAAATAGAAAATCCCTTGGATGCTTGTCCCATCAAGACCTCCTGAGAGCTTTGTTGGTAGCTGTGAGCTGAGTTGCCACTGTTTAGGTGTTATTTCCCCATAAATGCAGCCGGTTCATTAAGCGCAATGCATTTAATGTGGTGGTGGCAACTTTCTTCCCAAATATTTCATCTTTCATGGTTGACTAAGTTCTTTGCTACTTTCCCTGAAGCACTCCCAAGGTGACTTAGGTCCTCGGAAATTAAAGTTGACCCATCATTCTTTTTTTTTGTCCTCGGCCCATTGTCCCATGCCCAGCAACCCCATTGACTGTCCTTGGGCTTTTTATTGTTCTCAGGCATGGCCCATAGCTCAACATGCCTACTCAAGCCTCCTATCCCCATATAGGGAATGTAATTAAATTTAATGAAGTTTTTACTAAAACTTTCAATATACTCTTATATATTCAACCATATATTTTAAAATATGAGTCTAATAGTAATATTGTCATAAAATGATTTTATTAATTTTCTTTTATATTACTCCAAAACAAGGTTACTTACCTTCCATTCTTTTCCGTTCTTTTATATCCCAAAAAAGTTACAATAAAGCGAGGTTTTAGTGGGTTTCCAAACGCTGAAACAAACAGACATCATCTTATAGTCATAGAAGGCATTTGTTGAAATGCCTTGATGCTCAGATGCACTTGCACACATCCAAAATTGAGTAATAAGCACTCACCCCACTACCAATGGTATATTGACATCGCAATACATTTGGAACCCGCCAACGTTGGTCCCTTCTGAGAGCTCACTTTCCTAACTTCTAGTTCTAGGCCGTGCTAGCTATTGCAAGATTTATTTTTTTGAATATTTTAGGAATGGGATTGTAGTGTTTTCCAAGTCAATTGAACAAGGGATATAGCCAACTGGATTGGTGGTATAGTGGTAAGGCATTTGGGCACAACTTAGTTCGTGGGTTTGAGCTCTTCCGGTCCTTATGCACTAGCAAGTCATTGGTGCTCTTTGTACTCTTGTATTGCATATATAGCAATAGGGTCTAGCTTAGAGCAGTTAGGGTGTTACTATAGTAATGTCCAAATAAGAAGCCGCACTGGTCTCCCCCCTAACCCTTCTTTTTCTTTTTTCTACAAAAATTAAAAAAACAAGGGATAAAAAATATTCTCTATAATTAAATTAAATATTATAGATTTTGTCATGTGATTAACATTTTTTAAGAGTCCTATGTCATTTTGGTAACCATTTAAGATATTGAAGATGTGACAAAATATGAACCATTTATTTAACTATGAATTGTTAGGACAACAAGAACTTCATGGTAAAATTACTTTATAAGCTTTAGCGAATCTGGATCCGAAACTCACAATTTGTACAAGCTAAGGCCTTAATTTCTTCAATAATTACCATTGCTTCCCATCGAGGATCTCAATGTGAATCATAAAGCTATCGTCAATTCACAATGATGAATAGTAGATTGAGATTCCGACTAGCTATTGTGCTGTAAAATATCTTTTCAATGATGGTTGAGATCAAAATTTAAAAAATTAACTTTTAATTTCATCCATGGAATTAAAATAGTTAAAAAAAAGAGGTTAAGAAGTTGAAAAAAGTAACCTTTTTGTGAGTAAAGATTGGAATATTGTATGTTGCAATAGTTTTGACTTTTGAGTAACCAAGTCTTTATTACTTCTTGAAGGGGTAAGCAGGCCAAAATGGCCAAATACCACCATTTTTAGAAATTTGTAGCAAAAAAGCACTGTTTCTAGAACTCGAGTTTCATAAACTCGAGTTCCAAATGGTACTCAAATTTATGAAACTCAAGTTCCTCATCAGTTTTGCCACCGTGGCATTGCTGAGCTGGAAATTGGGCGATTAAAAAAAATAATGTTGTACTCGAGCATGGTAAACTCGAGTACCACACAACACAATACTTGAGTATATCAGGCTCGAGTACCGTTTATGAATAAAATGTTGTTCATTTTATTTATACAGTACTCGAGCTCACCATACTTGAGTACCTTGTAACCTTTTTTTATTTTTTTTTGGATTATCGACAAATAAACATAAACATAAACATAAAATGTTGTTTATTTTATTTCTACAGTACTCGAGCTCACCATGCTTGAGTACCATGTAACTTTTT
Source organism: Quercus robur (assembly GCF_932294415.1). NCBI lineage: Eukaryota > Viridiplantae > Streptophyta > Magnoliopsida > Fagales > Fagaceae > Quercus > Quercus robur. Next base: position 18,103,042 of record NC_065535.1, on the reverse strand, counting down.
TTTGTTTTTTTTTTTTGGGATTATCGACAAATAAACATAAACATAAAATGTTGTTTATTGTATTTCTACAGTACTCGAGCTCACTAAGCTCGAGTAACTTGTAACTTTTTTTTTTTTGGGATTATCGACAAATAAACATAAACATAAAAATAAGTAGCTTTTTTATGTTTTTATTTATTTAAATAGAAGCATTGTAAAATATAGAGATTTTAATTTCAAAATATGAATTTAATTTCTACATTAAGTAAAACTGTTCACTGTTTTCTCATAAAAATTTTTCACTGTTTTCTGCATAAACTATTTATTTCTGTTCAGAAAATAACTTTATGCAGAATGCTAGAAATAGTTTATGCAGAAAACAATGAACAATTTTTATGAGAAAATAGTGAACAGTTTTACTTAATGTAGAAATTAAATTCATATTTTGAAATTAAAATCTCTATATTTTACAATGCTTCTATTTAAATAAATAAAAACATAAAAAAGCTACTTACTTTTATGTTTATGTTTATTTGTCAATAATCCAAAAAAAAAAAAAAAAGGTTACAAGGTACTCAAGCTTAGTGAGCTCGTGTACTGTAGAAATGAAATAAACAACATTTTATGTTTATGTTTATTTGTCGATAATCCCCCCCAAAAAAAAAAAAAAAGTTACAAGGTACTTGAGCTTGGTGAGCTCGAGTAATGTAGAAATAAAATAAACAGCATTTTATGCTTATGTTCATTTGTTGATAATCCCAAAAAAAAAAAAAAAAAAGTTACAAGGTACTTGAGTATGGTGAGCTCAAGTACTGTAGAAATAAAATGAATAGCATTTTATTCATAAACGGTACTCGAGCCTGGTATACTCGAGTATTGTGTTGCATGGTACTCGAGTTTACTAAGCTTGAGTACCACATTATTTTTTTTAATCGCCCAATTTCCAACTCAGTAATGCCACGGTGGCAAAACTGATGAGGAACTCGAGTTTCATAAACTCGAGTACCATTTGGAACTCGAGTTTATGAAACTCAAGTTCTAGAAAAGTGGTATTTCCCTATATAGTTCCGAAACAGTGTTTTTTTGCTACAAATTTCTAAAAATGGTGGTATTTGGCCATTTTGGCCGGGGTAAGCACACTAAGCAGTGACGGTTACTAGCTTTATGATTCTCATCTCTAGCTATACTAGCCACTGCATTTTTATTTGGACCTTGTTTCTTTGACTACCACTTGATCTTTTTATTTAACACGAATTATTTCATAACTTTTTTGCTACAACTCTAATGTAGAAAAATCTGTGAATGGTTAACCATTATTTACATTTAAACCTATTATTTTTTCTTCAACAATCACACTTTGCCATGTAAGAGTTTTGTGGTTTTAAACTTTTTTTGTCTTGTTTTTGGTGGCTGAGCCATCGATATGTATGTCCCTGCAAGATTGCTGTAATAGATTTTGTATAGTGGTGGTGGGTTATGGAGATTGCTACGTAGTGGTTCAGGTTACTACAGCATTTTAAATTTTCACTTTTGACTCGTGTATTTTTTATCCTATTTTATTTAATTAAAATAAAATAAGTTATATAGAACTAGAACCTATCAAGCTAGTAATATATTATATATATATATATATATAAAATGTTCATAAAACAATGTGAGATATATAATAATAACAAAATCATAGTCAAATAATTAATTATTGGGTCAGTTATGGATCCTTATATAGGATTCATTTATGAAAAGTGACTAAATTTTGTGTTAGTAGTCAACCTATCACAACTTTGCTCGTTTGTATAAGCTTTAAATCGTTTGTGAACACACACACACACTCACAACTTTGCTCGTTTGTATAAGCTTTAAATCGTTTGTGAACACACACACACACACACACACACACACAAAGAATGAAAGATACTAGGCATTGGCAAAAGAAATGGACTTAAACCATATACTATATAATAAAAGTTAGGTTTAGACGCTGTGGTTGTGCCAAGTGGTTTCACCAAATTGTAGATTTTTTTTTTTTTTTTTTAGATTTTTAGATTTAAATAAATAAATATATATATATATATATAATTTTTCTTCTCCTATAATCTCTAATTTGATAAAAATCTTAATTTGATTACAATCCAAATTCTTCATATAATCCATCTAATCCTTATTTAATCTTAATTTAATTATAATCCAAATTCTTTATCTAATCCTTATTTTTTAAGTGTAGTGTATTATAAAAAAAACCAACAACTTTCTTTTTTTTTTAATTACTACACTACATGCTCTAATGCATCTTTAATTGCAGTTTTTTTTTTTTTTTTTTAGATTTTAAAAATATATATATAATTTTTCTTCTCCTATAATTTCTAAGTTGATAAAAATTTTAATTTGATTACAATCCAAATTCTTCATCTAATTCATCTAACGAATAAGTTTAAGTTTAAGCTTAAGTAAGACTCTTATTCTATTTGTTCTTATCGACTTATTTGGATAAAGTAACAATAAGTATTGTATCAATTTTTTTATAAAGTAACAATTTTACTTTTAGCCTAATTTAAAAGTTAATTGTTGTTTTTTTTTGTGTGTGGATAAAGTATCAAATCATAGCTAATATGTATTAACATAACAAGTTTAAGTTTAAGTAAGACTCTTATTCTATTTGTTCTTATCGACTTATTTGGATAAAGTAACAATAAGTATTGTATCAATTTTTTTATAAAGTAACAATTTTACTTTAAGCCTAATTTAAACATTCATTTTTTTTTTTGTGCGGATAAAGTATCAAATGATAGCTAATATGTATTAACATTAACGTAAATGTAATTAAAAAAAATCTAATTTAGGTAAAAAAAAAATTAGGATAAAGTATCCAAAAAAAAAAAACTAATATATATTTTAAATAATGACAAATTTTGCAAAAAAATAAATGAAAAATTCAAATCCACATAAGTTTGAAGAAAAGCATACAAATTTTGTTTCATGATATTGACAAAAAAATAATATACAAAAAAAAAAAAGAATAAATCATCTTATGCATTCTAAAAACAAATATGTTTATTACACTCTTTTAATAAGTTATTACTTATATATATATATATATGCATTTCATAATACCTTAGTTTCACACAATATGAATATATTATATAACTTAAAAGTAAAATATTTAATTATTTTTATTATCCATTCTATCATCGAATTTTGAGTAAATTAATTAAAAAAACTATTTACATATGAATTTGATTAAGCCGTGCATTGCACGGGCATAATGCTAGTACACAATATTACAAAATAATACCTCCTCCTCAGCATCATGCTAATCCGATATTAATCTCCTCTATCACTCCAATTAATAATGTATTTGGATAAGTTTTTTTTTTTAATTGGTTTATTTTGATTAAAAAATAAGTTGAGTAAAAGTATAGTTATAACTTTAAAAAATAGTGAGATTTTGGAAAATTGTAATTAGTCAAATTAACGAAATAAGTTAGAACGAAATAGGTTATGCTGGTCCAACATAGCATAACCTAAATCAAATAGCATTATTTATTAAATACAAAATATAATTAAAATGAGACATTCTTTTTCTTCTTAAAAAAAGGTTAAACATTGGATAGAATTTTAAATAAATTTTATTAGTTAAATAATGAAATAATCAATCGTAAATTAGGAATTGTTATTATTATTATTGAAAAACTACTAGTTAAGGAAAATTAGGAATTATAAGTCATGAGTCATGAGGCGACAGACATGAGTCCCACTTGCCATTTTTAAATTCTATGACTATAGGCTTTGTCACAACTAGATGATATGGTAGATTATGATTAGTGAACTATCACTTTTTTATGAACCTACAACTTTATAGTTAAATTATCAGAAATACTGTAAAAGAAAAATATTGTTAAAGATTTATTTTAATTTATTTTAAGATTAGTTAATGACACGGAATAGTTAATAACACGTGTCACCATTTAATTGGTCCAAGTAGCAAATGTGACAAAATGATGTGGCACTTAACAGCCACATCAACAAATAACTAACAGAGGGCTAATCATCCAAACAATATGTAACTTTAGGGTGTAAAATTCAAATTCTAAAATTTCAGGGTGTAAAATTCAATGACTCCCAAATTTTTGAAATGTACTTTGCAATTTATCCTAAAAATTATGAACAAGTGTTGGACTAGTTTGATAGGCCAAAAATGTATTGACCCCTTATGATAAATTAACCAATTAATTTAGCCAAGTTAATTAATTAATTCAATTAACATGCAGAACGCGTGGTAGCACAAACAAATCACCAATTAACTTAAATGCAGCGGCAATTAAATTGACACGGTGATTTGTTTACGAATGGGGAAAACCTACACAGCAAAAATCCCACCAGATGATTTTAAGGTCACCACTCTCGAGAATCCACTATTATCAAAATAAGTGGTTACAAATAAAGGAATCTCAGTACCTTATACCAACTTACAGTTGAACCCTTACCCCAATACCCAATTGGACTTGTTCTATAGTGACAATCTCTCCTTTTTAATGCATGGCTTCCAGTACATGACTAACCAATAGATACGCAGATCCCAGTACGCGACTTAATCACCAACTTGAGAAAGATGTTGGCTACAAAGTTCTTCGGTTCATCACATGATGATCAAGAAGCTCCTTAGTCACAAAACCCTATAGTGTACAAATACTGCAGTTTCTTCAATAGAAAGATGAACTAGGGCAAATTCTATTTCTGGTCACAATTTGCATGAACAAAACTTTGCTTCACACTTGCGCAACCTTTGACGGCCCTTAAAATAATCCTTATATATGTTTAGGGTTGTGAGAAAAGAAAGCCTAAAAATGTACTTACGAATTGGATGCAAAACAGAACTGAAAATCTGTTTTTCATAAATCTCGACAGTAGGGTATCTATCAAGCTAGCTGTCGAGTTTCGGGTTTCAGCAGCTTTTTACACCTCGATAAATATTAGCTTTCAAGCTAGCTATCGAGTTTTAAAATCCAGCACTTCTTCACTTGTTTCTTGGACAGATTTGCATGGCTTTAACACTTAAACTTGAAACCTTGTATCTTGAAGTATTAAACACATCCTAGATCTACCCAATTACAAGTTAAGTGCGTTTTGTCAAAGGATTAGCCAATAATATAAAATGTTGACATATGTTCCTAATATGATTCACATATGTCCTAACATAGTTAAAACTTAAAAGTTAAAGAAAAATGCTAGGACCATAAACGTGTAATGCTAGGGACACAAAACTCCAACCCACACCCAAATCCAAACCCTACTTATATGTCAACTCCTGGTTGGATTTAAACACTTTTACATAGGTCTACCACATGTACTTGAAAAGTTTGGAATCTAATTAAAAGTTAACGCATAAGCAGGGTGTGAATTTGGGTATAAGTTGGAGTGTATCCCTAGCATTACTCACCACAAAAACGTCCACAACTTTTGCAATGTTTTAACTAAAAGCAGTGGTTCAAGCTATTCATTCCTACACCATTAGTTGCTTTAAGCTATCTTCAGGTCTTGTGCATGAAATTGAAGTCCTTATCCAAACGTTTTGTTGGGGACAACATAGAGATCATCAAAAAATCCATTGGGTTAAATGGATAGATATGTGCAGCTAAATCTAAGGGGTGGTATGGGTTTCAAGGACTTAAGCTCCTTTTAATGACACTCTACTTGCAAAACAGGCATGGGTTTGCTTAAAAATTCTTTGCTTTATAGAATTTTCAAAGAAAAATTTTCCCTCATTGCTTTATCATGGAAGGAAAAGTTTCAAACTTGAGTTCGCATGCTTAGAAAAGCATCTTGAAATGTAGGGATGTTTTGAAAAAAAGGTTCTCCATGGGGGTAATGGTGAATCCATAAGCTATAGAATGATATTGGCTTCCCCTCCCAAATTAGCCTAAACCCCAGTCTCCAGTTGTTGCCCTTTTTCTAAAGCTACAGTTAGTTGCCTAGTTAACCAAAGCACTAATTCGAGGGATAGTAGGTTGGTTGATCACCTATTTTTCTCCCTAGGAAGCTATGGTGATCAAAAAAAATTCCCCTCACTGGATTTCCTTTTGAAGACAATTTTTTTTGGCCTTATGTGAGCAATGGTTTTTATATAATTAAGTCAAGTTATTATGTAGACACCTCGTTTTGTACTCCTTACGACTTGAACCCTTATTCTCCAATGACAATATCACTAGAATAGCCCATGACTGATCAAGGGCTTAGCTATGGAAACTCTTTAGGTTGAAGGTTATTTTGATAATTAAAAACTTTGTAGAAACCTGTAGACGCTCAATTTTGCACCCATGATTTAATCAAAGAGTATGACTTGAATGACCATCCATGTACCCTAAAAATCATGATTGCATTACATGCATCCATTTGTTCTTGCATTACTTGCATCAATTTGTTTTTTGCATTACATGCATCAATTCATTCATTGCATATCATAAAAATGATCTTGAGATTCTAACGGTGTTTTCGGTTTCCAAATCGGACCATCAAATTGAAAGATATCACATGATCAAGTTTGCACAGTTAACATGCATTGTATCTAGGTAGAGTTGACCACGCATGATCAAATTAAATTAATTCTGATTGGTAAAGCAATTAAAATTAATTAAATAATTTTGTAATTGGTTGATAATTAGTGTTTAAAATAAGGATGCATGCATAGGAATAAAATGGGTGATTGGATAACAATAAAATTGTGGATAATTTGAACTTTATCAAGATTTATTTCAGGGTATTTATTTACAAGATAATTGTTTTTTTTTTTAAAAAAAAACCTAAATTATCCAGAAAAGAGATAATAAAAAAAATTAATAGATGGAGGATGAAAACGCGTCTAGGTGAAAGGACAGGTCAAAAAACCCTAAAAGAGGAATCCAAACGACACCCGAACACGAAAGAGCGTTCAGTGTCCAAGAGCCAATTTGGCACTTTTGGAGTGCCGAACAGCACATTTGGAGTGCCAAACGGCACTACAAAAGGGCCGAATTTTCCTTTGTTGGGCTTTGGCCCAACGGCCTTTGGGCGACGATAAGGCACACTCTTTTCAATCTTTTCGCAAAAGGATGCGTTCGGATTCACATCCTAATCGTCCGTGCCTATTTTTTTAGAGTCTTCTGGCCTCTATAAATAGAGACTGAATCTCATTATTCAGCACCCATTTTTCTACGCTTTGAGAGGCATACGTTTTGAGACTCTTAAATTGCTATACTTGCTGATCCTTTCTGAGATTTGTTGCTTAAATTCAAGTTTTTAGATTTCAAAGAGAACTGCATAAGTTTCTTTGAACCCTAAAACATCCCGCTCAAGAACAAAGAGTGCTCATGAAAGAGGTTGTTTCCTTCACCCTATCTTTTCCTCATGCTTCTTTTTATGTTGATGAATGTTTTTATCCATAACATGAATTATTAATCATTGTTTTTTTAAAGCATGATTTTTTTTTTTTTTTTTTTTTTGCAATTGTTATAGTCTCTTTCTTCAATATCAATAATCTGCATGTGAACAACTCTTTTTCTTAAAATAAAAACAAATCTGCATCTTCCTTAGATGATTTGAATTTTTCTTCACAACAAAACAGACCTGCATCTTTCTTATATGTAAATCTGAATTTTTCTTAACACAAATACAGATTTGCATCTTCCTTAGATGTAGATCTGATTTTTTTTTTATAATAAAACAGATCTGCATCTTTCTTAGACGTAGATCTGAATTTTTCTTCACGATAAAACAAATCTGCATCTTCATAAGATGTAGATCTGAATTTTTCTTCAAAATAAAATGGATCTGCATCTTCTTTAGATGTAGATCTGGATTTTTCTTAATCAAAACTGGTTTGTGTCTTCATTAGATACAACTATGAACATTTTTATCATAAAAAACTGATTTGTATCTTCCTTAGATACAGATTTGATTTTTTAATGCGTGTAGATTTTTGAAATAAAGGAAAAGATTAAACATGATTGTGTTTGTGTTTGTTTTATGTAAATCATGTTGCATAAATTTAAATCATGAATGAAACTCTCTTCTTGACGAAATCTTTTTCATTCTTTTAAAATATATAAAAAAAAAGATCTAAATTTTTCTATCATTAAAAATCTTTTTTTTTTAATCATCACAACACAGTTCTGAATTTTTATCTCCAAAAAACCACTTTTTCTAAATACTACAAAACAGATCTGGTATTTTGACAAATCAAAATCAAATTTTTTTTTTTACCAACCAAAATAGATCTGAATTTTTTTTAAACAAAAGAAGAGACTTCATTCATAAATAAATTTATGTGATTTAATTTTTCTCACGCATATCCTTATGCTTCCTTCACGCATATCCAGAACTGTTTTCTTTTTATGTGATATAATTTTTTCACGCATATCGAGCTTCACATTTTAAATCTCGATAGATACATCTGTCGAGTTTTAAAACATAACACTTCTTCACTTGATTCTTGAACAGATTTGCATGACTTCAATACTTGAACTTGAACTCTTGTTCCTTGAAGTATTAAACAAATCCTAGATCTATCCAATTACAAGTAAAGTACGTTTTGTCAAAGGATTAGCCAATTCTAAATGACATATGTTCTTAACATGATCCACATATGTCCTAACAATCTCCTTTTTTGGCAATCCGTGACAAAATCACAACAAACAAATAAAATATGAGAGAAGTCATAAATCGCTCAACTCATATTCAATTGTTGAATACAATAAAATCTACGATAACACAAACTCTTGAAAAACTTTGCAAGAAGAGAGTTCATGGCATGGAAGACTTTGACAACTTGTATTTCTGAAGCACTTTTAAAAAAACTCATCACGGCATCTTAGTGTGAAACAGAAATAAAAGATTGCATACAATAAATAAGAAGCATGTGCATAAAAAGAGAGAAAAAAAAAACACATAGAAAAATAGGTGAAAGAATGTAATAACAACTTCATCAAATATATATCAGTAATAGAATTATAGTGAGATAATGGATGTAGAACAAATGTCATCGCCATATTCAGGAACCTCAGACCTTTTGCAAAGCCCGAGCAAGGGGGGTTTTGACATTCACCCCAAGATGAGGGTGTTTCACAAAATAGAGACAGGAGTTTGTCTTTGGACACAGCTCGCAGACGAGGACAGCCGGGGTAATCAGGATGTAATACTCTCGGGACATGTAGCACATCAGAGATAAGCTCCAAAGTGACTACAATACGTATACCTTGAACAAAAGTGAGAAAGCGAGGTATGGAAGAATCAAATCCCCGCATATTAGAGTAAAACTCCTACATGATCAATGAGGGACAACTGACCGGGATATCATAAAGGGACTCCAACCCCTACTGTGAATGACAGTGGGTGAGTCAGTATCGAAAAAATTCGAAAGAACAACCTGGCGTTCCGAATGAATGCCACGTCTAGAAAAGTTTTCTGAAAAGTCCTGATAGGCCTTCTCATCACAAAACCGAACATGAAGAGGAGTAGAATCAGAAGAAGAAGATGCCCCAGAAAGAAGAGGGTTCCAGGACGGAGTAGACTTGCGCTTGGGTGCCATGCGTAGGCTATCCGAGAGAAAGAGAGAGAGAGAGAGACACGTACAAGAGTAACAATCAATAACAAATATCAAAAGGAAGAAAAGAGAGGTATGTATGCATGAAAAATGCATGAACATGTGACATGCAACAAAATAAACATCATGGGCTCAGCCCAATTCAAACCTATCAGCACACAAGATTTCAACATATAAAACACACATCTAAATGTATGAAACATGGTGAAAATGCAAATGTGATGCAATGCATGAGCATATAGGATCATTTAAACATAACCCAACCCAAAAATTTTACAAAAAACTCATCAATTTTGAAAAACCCCAAAAATTTTCAAAAACCCCAAAAACCTAGGTCTAAATGAATGAAATGCATGATAAAAAGAGAGAAAAGATACCATACTAGAGGAAGAAAATAAGCTTTGGGCCGAAAAACAAGTGGGGAAGGTGAATAGGTTCAGTAAGAAGTGTTTGGGTGAGAGAAAAGAGTGTTTCTGTCGAGAGAAATCGAAGAGAAATGAGAAAAAAAATCATGTAGAAACTTTATATAGAAAAATGAAGCTTGATGGATCGAAAGCTATTGAGCACTAATTCTCGACAAATTTAGTTGTTGAAGTGCTTTCGAGATCATTCAACGGCAAAGAAAGCTCGATGGATTGAACAACTATCGAGCAAACATAAAGTTTCTCGATGGATTGAGAATATGTCTAGAAGCTATAGAGACAAATTCTAGAAAGTTTCGATGAATCGAGATTGCGTTAACTTCTGTCGAGAGAGTAAGATCAAAGATCTCGATGGATAGCCAGCTGTCGAAAGCTGTCGAGATGTGCAAAACAATTTTTCAAAGAAGAGAAAAACACAGAAATGAATGCAATCAAGCAAGCTACTTAACCAAAGATCCAAACAACATTTTAAGTTCTCAAAAACATCTCTCAACAAAAAATGTCAAGCATTTAGATCCAAAACACACCTACACACTAAACAAGTCTAACCTATTTTATATTTCAAAGACAAGTTAAGACAGTTTAGTGAGCATACATTAACACATGTATTCCTTGTGATAGCCAAATCACATTGGACCTGCATATGTATCAAAAGTAGTAAAGAATTTATGTGTTGTGTGTGAAAAAAAAAAATCACAAGATTGCATAAGTATCTACATGTTATGACAATTTGAGAAATGAGAAAATCAATTTAATTCACACAAAATCATAATTTCTTGATGGGGACTATTACCTTTGAGGTACATCCTATAACTCTCACATCTCCTAGAAACACACTTGCAATCATTTATAAAGAATTTTGATTCTTTTTGCTTTTAATTTTTCTTTGCATGTTTTTCTTTTGAGCATATCATGCATGGGCATATAAGAAAGAGAAAAGAAATACCCAATTATGTTAAGCTTTTGACATTGCATTTTTGCTATGTCAAAACATACAGATGTCATTTCATGATTGACGGGCAACAGTGATGAGATAGTTATTTATGCCTTTCTCTTAGGATTTTCTAGTCTTTTCCGTCAAAAAGAGCGATATGAGTGTTAAGTACAAGTGATTACTTAATCTTACTCATCACAAACACAAGCCACAAAACTCACTTGCTTAGTTGTGCATAGAAATGCTCATTTAAACTACAAAAGATACAAAGTTTAGTAAACTTTATTTCAATGGCCATCCAAGGTACACAAGAACCAATGTATACAAACACACACTATTTTTTATTTTTTTATTTTTAATTTTTCAATCAATTTTTTTAAGGAAAAAAAAAAGCAAAACTGAAAACAAACAAACAAAAACATGTTAAACAAAGCATAGCATAAAAAATAGATGTAAATGCATGAGGAAGGAGGAGGTGAAGAGAATATTAATCCATGAAGATAACACCAATGTTTTGGCGAAGGAATTCAAACCATTTGCTATCAAGAGGTTTGGTGAACAAATCAGCATTCTGATCATCAGTGTAAATAAACTCAAGAGTGAGAGTACCATCTTCGACAAGCTCCCGAATGAAGTGATGTCGAATCTCTATGTGTTTAGTTCGAGAATGTTGAATAAGATTCTTAGAGATGTTAATGGCACTGGTATTATCACAATATATAGTAAGATGTTCTTGACGAATACCATAATCAATGAGAAGTTTTTGCATCCATAGAAGTTGGATGCAACAGCTATTGGCAGCGATGTATTCAGCATCTGCAGTGGATAATGAGATGAAATTTTGCTTTTTGCTCATCCAAGAGACAAGATTATTACCTACATAAAAAGAACCCCTCAAAGTACTCTTTCTATCATCAGCATTCGCAACCTAGTCTGCGTCAAAATACCCAGCTAAGACATCATCGGTGTCCTTGCTATACCACACAACGAAATCGGCAGTGGTTTTGATATACTTTATGATTCTTTTCAAAGCAATTATATGAAATTCTTTGGGATTAGTCTGATATCTAGCACACACTCCCACACTGTAACTAATGTCAAGTCTATTAGCAGTAAGATAAAAAAGACTACCTATCATGCTTCTATATAGAGAGGAATCAACACTTTTTCCCAACAAATCAATAGTGAGTTTAACATTTGGGCTCATATGAATATACTTGACTCTTGATGATGGATCTGCAATCCAAGGAAGTGATTCAACTCTCCAATCATGCTCATTTGAACTCGGCCTGCATAAGTTTAGAGAAACTATAAGCAAGTTCATCCTTTGTCGACCCAAAGATGATATCATCAACATAGACTTGAGCAACTATTAACTCACTGTCTTCCCTTTTGATGAAGAGAGTTTGATCAGTTTTTCCTCTTGTGAAACCATGTGAGACCAAGTATTGTGTAAGCTCTTGGTAGCTCCAGAAGCTTATAAACCTTGAGTGGGGCGCATCTCTAACCGATGTGGGACTAGGGTGTCAAGCCAATATCGGCCAAAGTGCCTGAGGTGAAAATCCCAAACACCACACTCGAGGTCGAGAACAAAACCTTGCGGGCCTGGCTCCCCAGAGAGGACAAACGGCTTGCGGGGGAAAAATCCCCTACATATTTAATTTAATTAAATAATATTTTTTTTCTTAAAATATATTCTTATACTTTGTTTAGATGCAAAAATATGTAGTTTTTAAAATAAATTTCTTGTTCATATATGAGTGGTTCATCTAAATATTTTTATATCTTTTGTTGAATTTTTTTTTTACTCTTTTTTGAGATTTTCACTTTATTATTATTATTATTATGATTATTATGATATTGTGCTTATGGCTTGTAACAAATTATCTAAAGAACCCTTTTGAAACTTAATTAATTTTTCAGAAAACTTAATTTTTTAAGCTACAAAGATTCAAAAAAAATTAAAATTAAAAACAAAGAAATGAGTGGACATTGGTACTCCTACATTTTGCAATCCTCCCTTTGTCTTTCATAATCAATTGAGTAATGATACATCACAAGATAACAAATTCTAGGTGGTAATATGTTATTGGTTCTAATTTGAGTCTACCACTAACATCATTTTTTTACATATTAATAACAAATTGCCACCAAGGATTTATAGTGAAAATGTTATGGATGTAGTATATTATTCTTTTGAGTAATACTAGCAACACAAAAATTTCACAACATTTCTAAATTAGCATAGCAAAAAATTTAATTAGAGATTGTAGTGAGCCCATATGTGAGTTGATATGTTAATTTAAGAATGTTGTGAAATTATTGTAACATTTTGTTATGTCCATTGTATTACTAGTTTTTTTTAATCTATTGACTAGTTTTTGGAGTTTAATTATAAAATATCTCTATTAGTTAGAATTTAAGTTCGACTTTTAGAATTTGGTCCAGCAGTAGTAGACCCTTTGTCAAAACTCTCAGTCAGTCAATATAAGAAGGACTAACGTCCTTCAACAAAAGTCACTATTTTCTCGGAGTACTTTTTATGCTATAAACTCACCAACTTCCTCAAAACTTCACTCTTTGTCACCAGCCTCTCCTTTTACATTCTGTATATTTTTATATATTTTGATTCTTTTGTCCATTTCTTCAATTTGTTCTTAACTATTTTATGCTTATAACTTATTCCACCACTTCACCTTCAAGCTGAATCAGTTGTTGGTTATGGATGGTGATGACGTCGAAAATTGTCACCAATGGGTCACACCGTACTCGCGACTCGAAGCGAACCTGCACGACAGAAGCAATCGAAAGAAGTCCTTCAGAGAGCACCGGTGTGGTGCCGGCCAAAAGCTCTCCGACGGTCAAGTTAGAATTCTTCTGTCTTACTTAGAGCGCTAGAGAGGGTCAATTAAAGCGTACCTCGATTTCTGAGGGTGGTAGGCCTTTTATAGTGACAAAGGGTTGACTTTTCTTCTTGGTTTCCAAATCTTTTCCATGTGGGACTCTAATACAAATTCTTCTGAGCGTGGTGAGCAAGGATTTCCATTTTTGGATCTTAAGGCTTTTCTAGGCGATATGGACTTCGGATCATGGGCCCTTACTATGTCTGTCAGCAATGGGCCTTCAAAGCGCAGGGGATCATCTTTATACAGGCCCACCAGTTCCGATCCGTCAGGCCCATTAAGGTAGGCCCATCAAGCTTTATATTTTACCATCTTCAGTTGCCCCCTTCACCCCAATGGTCCGTCACCTTTTAGGTCAAAGGATCAATGGGGTGACAATCCTTACGTATGGGTATGACGGGCATTTTATGACGGATTCATGCAAGATAGGATGACGGTTCCAGATGGATCAACCCGTCAGAAGAAGATTCATCAAGTTGACGGTTACATGATGGGTACAAATTTGTTGGTGCGTACTGACAGGTTGTCAGCATTTATTAAGCATGCCACGTGTCACACTCTGAATGGCCGTTGTATAGGATCGAAGCGTCGCTTCGTCTTCCGTGCATCTCCTATATATGTAAGGCGCCTCACTCTCTCATTTTTCAATTTTCAATCAGAAATCGTTTGTCAGAGCGAAACCGTCAACCTTGTCAGAGCAATCCGTCGAGGACGAGCATCTACTGATTACACCAATCGTCACCTCTCCTCTGCTAAGTGTGGTAAGTACTTCTAATATACTATAATTAAGTTACATTTCCGTCCATGCATTGTTGTTAGGCTTTCCATACCCGTCAATACTTTCAAACCCGTCGGTCTTAGGTTTTATCGTCAATTGTAGGAAATGTCTAGTGCGTCAAGTAACCAGTCGATGGTTCGTGATGGGACGGAATACGAGGATGTATACCCGTCCGGTCATAAAGACCAAGAGAGCCTCGGCGAAGATAGGAGTCCGTCTGCCTCCTCTTCATCCTCAACAAATAAGGATGTGGAGATAGTTGAAATAGAGGGTTCTGATGACGACGGGGATCAAGCACTGGAGTCCCTTGTAGGTGCTGATGGACTAAGGCAGTTCATCATGTTGCCAGAGTGGACAGTGCATAGGTTTACATCCGTCATCAGGGAGAAACATTTCAGCACTTTCAGAACCAACTTCCAAATCCCTGACTATGTTTCCATCCGTCTACCATATGTGTCGGAGAAGTGTTACTATGAAGGGGTAGACGGTGTCGGAGTGTACGAGCAGGCGTTGAAGGCTGGACTTCGATTCCCGCTTTCTACACTTCATAGGGAACTTTTGCACTATCTGGGGTTGTCCGTCACCCAGATATCCCCTAACGCCTGGAGGGTCTTCATAGCCATGGAGATTCTTTATGGTGCAATGTCGGACGGGGAAAGGAAACTGACGGTCCGTGAATTTCTTCACTGTTACCGTCCAGACAAGATTTCTGGATCAAGGGGGATGTATAGTTTTGCTAGTCGGAGCCCCTTGTTGAAGGTGATCTTTGAGACCCCAGACTCAAATAGAGACTGGAAGAGTCGCTACTTCTTCCTGGAGGGTGACAGATGGATGAGCCGTCCAGGGGAGACGGAGTACATGCCCGTCGACACAACCTGGGCAGTGATAAATCAGTCGTGTATGCACCCGTCTTAATTTTGTAATGCTTTTTGTATCCGTCCTTTTTTATGTGTATATCTTGATCGCCTTTCTCTACAGGTAGACGGCGCCCACAAGTCAGCCTTGAGGAATTTAGTTTCCTTGAAAAGATTTGCAGAAAAACTACGCCGGAGGAAAGGACTTGGGCTAAGTTGGTGAACCCGAGGACCATACATTGGTACTGCGACGGTCCTGAGCCCACCCAAGAGGCAATTAGATACGACGAGCGAGTTCATAGACGTAAGCCCGTCGACTTTACTTTGCCATTTAACTGACTTTACTTAGTTTTAATTTCATCCGTCATTATTTGCAGAGATGGAAGACGCAAAAAGGAGAGCTTTAATCAAGTCTCAAGCCGTCAAGAAGAGGGAATCCGGCGAGCTGGTACCTAGGGTGTCGGCTTCAACCCCGAAGAGGAAACCGACATCAAAATCCGACCGTCCATTTAAGCAACCAAAGGTCTCTCTTGAACCTGTGGTTGGTTTAATGGCTGAGGGTAACAAGACCGTCACCCCAGCTAAGAAAGGGACGGGAAAAGGATTGATGACGGCCCCAGAAGGTAAGCAAGAGAGACCTCCTTCCCTTCTCCGCGACGACTCCAAGTATGCGTTGGAGAAGCTGTCGTCTATCATCACGGCGGAAGATTATGAAGATCTTGGAAACCACTCGACGAAGGCCATGGGGGAGACGGGCCTCTTTGCCGTTGCTCAGGTTGGTTATGTCCGTCAAATATGTTTGTTTTTCATTTTCGTTGTTATTTACATTATGTGACGGGTTCTTTTCTTGTTTGCAGTCCTTGGTCATAATGAAGGGTTTATTGGACCAGTGTCTCAACCGTGAGAGTACCTTGGACTTGGTGCGCGCCAAGGCGGAGCAGACGGAGGAAGAGCTTGGTCAACTCCATAAATGGAGGTCCAATATGGAGAAGAAGCTGGAGCTTTCTGAGAAGGCAAGGAAAGAGCTGGAGGAGAAGACGGCTGATGCGTTGACGGTCATAGAGAAAAAGGAGGCGGAGATTAAAGAACTCAAGGAGGAGATCTGTCACGTGAAAGAGGTAGCCGTCGAGGAGTACCGCAACTCAGAGTCCTGCTTGGGCGAGCTGTCAGAGTCTTTCCTTCAAGGCTTCGATGATTCTCTCCGTCAGGTCAAGAAGGCCTACCCAGAGCTGGATTTGTCAATGGTCAAACTTGAGGACCAAGCCCAGACTTCTGCCCTCCCTGTCGCCTCCGAAAATACGGAAGACTTTTTTGGCGAAGACGCTACTCAAGGAGACGGAGAATCTGCCCCGTCGAAGGATGTCCAAGTTGCTGATCCGAAGAAAGATTAACTTCTATGTAATTTATTTTGAGAACAATCCGTCCTTATTTTTTTTTTATTTTTTTTTAATTTACATTTCAGAACAATCCATCCTCTTTAATTGTATTAAACACTTGCCTTCTAGGCTTTTGGCTTAATGTTCATATGCTTTCTATCATTGTTTGGAACTTGTTTAAAAGTCTGTCCTCCTTCTTAAGGAAGGATTTTTATGAGAATATTTTGTTTATCCGTGATACTCCGTCCACATTGCAGACTTATCATTGTGTTGGTTGAACATTTACATCCGTGAGGATTTTCCTTCTTCGTCTATTTTTAGAGGTTTATTATGAGGATCCGTCCACTTTGTGGTGTTGTATATCACTTTTAAATGTACCGCCTATTTAATGGACTTGTAAAAAATCTTAATGTAGTCAGTGGTCCGTCCACTTTGCGGACATCAGTCATCATCCCTGTAGGATGGCCCGTCGGACTTGTGGACTTTATTTTATGTCCGTCCATTTAAGGACTTACAGTGTTCGTCCATGTAGGACGATCCGTCCGTCTTGTGGACTTTCGATTGTATCCGTCCACCTTGTGGACTTGAGTTATAATTCCTGTAGGATGATGTCATCACTGTAGGATGGTCCGTCCATCTTGCGGACTTTGGCTACTATCCTTGCAGGATGATCCGTCCATCTTGTGGACTTTATTTTGTCTGTCCATTTTATGGACTAACGGTGATCGTCCTTGTAGGGTGATATCACCCCCGTAGGATGATCCGTCCCTTTTGCGGACGTTTTGTGTCCGTCAATTTTGTGGACTGAGGGTGATCGTCCTTGTAGGGCGATCCGTCCATCTTGTGGACTGCTTTTGTATCCGTCCATCTTGTGGACTTGAATGATCATCCCTGTAAGGGGTTATCATCCCCGTAGAATGATTCGTCCATCTTGTGGACTACATTTGTATCCGTCCATCTAGTGGACTTGAATGATCATTCCTGTAGGATGTTATCATCCCCGTAGGGTGATCCGTCCATCTTGTGGACTGCATTTGTATCCGTCCATCTTGTGGACTTTATTTAGTTTCCGTTAATTTTGTAGACAATTATAATGACATCCAAGTAGAAGATCAAAGTAATATCTGATTATAGAAACGCGTAAAGGAAAAAAGTGCCTGCCCCCTTCGGGCTTAAAAAGGGCACGATAAGATTGTAGCAAAAAAAAAAGACAGTTAAAAGAGAAACTTATAAAAGCTTAAACAAAAACTGGTTGCCGTGTCACTATTACTGGTAGTATTTCCTCAAATGCTCGGCATTCCATGGATGCGGTAGCTTCTCTCCATCTGTTGTCTCCAGGTGGTATGTTCCTTTCCTTTTCCATGACGTAACTCTATAAGGTCCTTCCCAGTTGGGGCCGAGTTTTCCCTGTGCAGGGTCTTTAGTTGCACCCATGACCTTCCTGAGTACGAGGTCTCCTACTTGGAAGTTTCTGTGTCGGACCCGGGTGTTGTAATGTCTGGACATGCGATCCTTGTATCTAGTGATCCTTTGCTCCGCCACCGACCTAACCTCATCTATCAGGTCCAGCTGTAGCCTCATGGATTCGTCATTCCTGCTTTCGTCATGGTTGTGAACCCTGTAACTTGTGAGTCCAACTTCTGCTGGGATAACCGCCTCGCTCCCGTATGTCAGTCGAAATGGCGTCTCTCCTGTCGGAGTCCTCGCCGTTGTCCTGTATGCCCATAGTATGCTCGGCAATTCTTCGGGCCATATGCCCTTTGCCCCCTCGAGCCGAGTCTTGATAATCTTTAACAGGGATCGGTTCGTGACTTCAACCTGGCCATTAGCCTGAGGATGGGCAGGTGATGAGTAGTGGTTTTTTATTCCTAGCTGTGTGCAGAAATCCCGGAAGTGGCCGTTGTTGAACTGCCTCCCGTTATCTGAGACAAGAACTCTAGGAATACCGAACCTGCATACGATGCATCGCCAGACAAAACTCCTAATGTTCTTTTCTGTAATGGTGGCCAAGGCTTCCGCCTCTACCCATTTTGTGAAGTAGTCAATACCCACTACCAAGAACTTCAACTGCCTTACCGCCGTTGGGAAAGGTCCCATGATATCTAGTCCCCACTGAGCGAAAGGCCATGGAGCCGTTATGGGGGTTACCTCCTCAGCTGGTTGTCCGATGAAATTGCTGAACCTTTGGCATTTGTCGCAGCTTTTAACGTAAGACTCGGCATCCTTCTGCATGGTTGGCCAGTAATACCCAGCTCGTACCAGTTTGTGCACTAACGACCGCGATCCGGAATGGTTCCCGCAGATTCTTCGTGTACTTCCCTCATTACGTAGTCTGCCTCTTCAACCCCGAGACATCTCAGATAAGGACGGGAGAAACCTCTCTTGTAAAGAATGTCTTTTATCAAGACGAACCTTGCCGCTTGGACTTTTAGCTTTCTCGCTGCCTCCTTCTCTTCTGACAGTATCCCGTCCTTTAAGTATGAAATTATCTGTGTAGTCCAGTTTCTTTCGGAGCGTATCTCCTACATGTTGTCGGGGTCTATTAGTGGAAAGATTTGAACAAAGGAAAGTACATTACCCGGTGTCATCATATGTTCTGCTGAAGCGGCTTTCGCTAGCCGATCGGCGAGCTCATTTTCTCCCCTGGGGATCTGGACGACCATTGCTTTTAGCCCGTCGACTCTTGCCCTTACTTGATCAAGATATCTCTTCAACCTTTCCCCCTTGCATTCATAATCTTCGTTTACTTGATTGGTCACGACTTGAGAGTCGCAATACACGACCACACTTTCAGCTCCGGTGGCTTTGGCTAGGTCGAGTCTTGCCGCCACTGCTTCGTATTCTGCTTCATTGTTGGTAATGGGGAAGTCGAGACGGACCATACATTCAATCTTGTCTCCTTCAGGTGACAGCAATACTATGCCGGCTCCTTCAACTCGCCGATTGGATGATCCGTCGGTGTAGATGTTCCACTGGGGGGGTTCTTCTGCCCCCTTGTCCTCGTCACGCGTAAACTCTGCTATGAAGTCGGCTACAGCTTGTCCTTTAATGGCCATACGTGGACGGTATTTGATATCAAACTCACTCAATTCTATTGCCCACAGCGTCAGTCGACCCGCGGCTTCAGGATTACTCAGTGCCCTTCACAAGGGCTTGTCGGTCATTACGTTCACGGTATGGGCTTGAAAGTAGGGCTTGAGCTTGCGAGCCGCCGTGACCAATGCAAAAGCGAGTTTCTCCATAGGTTGGTATCTTTCTTCGGCACCGTGGAGCGCCCGGCTGGCGTAGTACACGGGCTTCTGTGCCCTGTCCTCTTCTCTGACTAAGGCCGCGCTGACGGCCATCGGGGAGACGGCTAAATAGAGGAAGAGTTCTTCACCTGGTTGCGAGGGGCTCAGTAGAGGTGGTGAAGATAGATAGGTTTTTAACTCCTCGAAGGCTCGCTGACACTCGTCCGTCCACTCGAACGACTTTTTCAATGTTCGAAAGAAGGGTAAACACTTGTTCGTCGCTCTCGACACGAATCTATTCAATGCCGCTACCTTGCCGTTAAGGCTTTGTACTTCCTTCACGTTTCTCGGGGGGGCCATCTCCATTATGGCTCGGATTTTGTCCGGGTTAGCTTCAATCCCCCTTTGAGATACCATGAATCCTAGGAATTTGCCTGCCGTTACACCGAATGCGCACTTTCCTGGATTGAGTTTCATGTTGTAGGATCGAAGCGTGCCGAACGATTCCTTCAGATCTTCCAAGTGGTCTTCCTCCTTCCGGCTCTTTACCAGCATGTCGTCGACATAGACTTGGACATTCCTCCCGATTTGCTGTGCGAACATCTTATTCATTAGTCTTTGGTATGTTGCCCCTGCATTCTTCAGGCCGAATGGCATTACTTTGTAACAGAAGAGTCCTTGACTGGTTACAAACGAAGTCTTCTCTTGATCGTCCTCGTGCATGCGGATCTGGTTATAACCCGAGAAACCGTCCATAAAGCTTAGCAATTGGTGTTGAGCCGTCGAGTCTACTAGGACGTCGACCCTTGGAAGGGGATAGCTATCTTTGGGGCATGCTTTGTTAAGATCGGTGAAGTCCACGCACATCCGTCATTTGCCGCTCGCTTTCTTCACCATTACCACATTCGCCAGCCAATCGGGGTAGTAGACTTCCCTGATGAAGCTTGCCTCTTGGAGTTTGCGGACCTCTTCCGCTATTGCTTGGTCTCGTTCCGGGGCGAATACTCTCTTCTTTTGTCGGACGGGTGGAAACGAGGGCAACACATTCAACTTATGTACCATGACCGAGGGATCGATTCCTGGCATATCGTCATGGCTCCAGGCGAACACATCCTTATTGCTCCTCAAGAAAGCTACGAGCTCTTGACGGATTGCGGGTTTGGCAAGCGTTCCGATCTTGGTGGTTCGGTCTGGATTGGAACTGTCGAGGGTTATCTCCTCTAGCTTCTCTGTAGGTTCTGCCGTCGTTCGGTGTTCTTCTATGTTCAAGGCCTGGATCTGGTCTTCCACCTCCATCATAGCTACGTAGCATTCTCGTGCGGCAATTTGACTTCCGCGTAGCTCTCCTACCCCATACTCCGTTGGGAACTTGATCATTAGGTGGTAAGTTGATGTTGCCACCTTCCACGAGTTGAGCGTGGGTCGTCCAATAATAGCATTGTAGGCTGACGAGCAATCGACCACCAAGAATGTTACGTCCTTTGTGATTTGTTGGGGGTAATCTCCTACTGTCACCGATAACGTGACTGTGCCCAAAGGGAATATTCTACTCCCTCCGAAACCAACGAGCGGGGCGTTTTTCGGTATTAGCTGCTCCCTGTCAATCCTCATTTGTTGGAACGCCGGATAGTACAAGATGTCGGCTGAACTACCGTTGTCGACCAACACTCGGTGCATATTGTAGTCGCCTGCCCGCAAGCTGACGACGAGGGCATCGTTGTGTGGATGGTGTAGGCGTCTTGCATCCTCTTCCGAGAACCCGATAATGGGGCCTTCCCTTCTTGCCATCTTTGGCACTGTACCCGCCAACTGGACATTCTGTACCATCCGAAGGTATGTTTTGCGAGCCTTTTTCCACGATCCGGCCGCGGCTGTTCCTCCAATTATCATCCTTATGTCCCCTAATGGGGGTCTTGGTCGCTCGTTTTCTCGACGGGGGTGTTGTTCTTGTGGGGGTTGATCCGTTCTCTCCTTGCTGACGAACTTCTTCAGCTTCCCTTGTCGGATAAGGGCTTCGATTTGTTGCTTCAAGTCGTAGCAATCAGCCGTGTCGTGACCATGGTCACGATGGAAGCGGCAATATTTGTCTCTGGACCTTTTGTTGGGATCACTCTTCAGCTTTCCCGGAAACGTCAGGGATCCTTCGTCCTTAATCTGCATTAGGACTTGGTCTATCGGAGCGGTCAACGGGGTGAAACTTGTGAACCTTGCGCCCATGGGTTTTGGACGTCTCTCCTCCCTTCGATCTCCCATCCTTCCTTTCTTCCGCCCCTGGTCCTGTTGGGATCCTCTTGTCTGTCTCTTTTCTTGGGTCTATCTTCTCGAGCTAATAGTGCGTCTTCAGCGTTCATATACTTGGTGGCCCTGTAAAGCACCTCCGACATGGTCTTTGGGTCGTTTTTGTATAGGGAGAACAAAAACTTACCCCCCTTCAGCCCGTTCGTGAACGCTGCCACTAGTATCTTGTTGTCGGCCTCGTCGATCGAGAGCGCTTCTTTATTGAAGCGTGATATGTAGGCCCGTAACGTCTCCTCCTCTCTCTGCTTGATATTCATTAAACAAGCCGTGGATTTCTTATACCGATGTCCTCCGATGAAGTGCGTAGTGAATTAAGCGCTCAGCTCCTTGAAGGTGCCGATGGAGTTTGGTGCTAGCCGGCTGAACCAAATCCTTGCTGCGCCCTTTAGGGTTGTAGGGAACGCCCTGCACATAATTGCGTCTGCCACTCCCTGAAGGTGCATCAGGGTCTTGAAGGTCTCTAGGTGCTCGAGAGGGTCCTTGATTCCGTCATAACTATCCATACTTGGCATGCGGAATTTACTCGGCAGGGGGAAGGAATTGACGGTTGCCGTAAATGGCGAGTCAGTCCGGTTGACAAGGTCGTCAAGATCATTGGACACTCGCCCCTTGAGAGCATTCATCAGTACTTCCATCTGTTCCTTCATTGCCTGCATCTCCGCGATGATGGGTTGTGGAGCTGTATCCGTCATTGAAGGGATGCTAGCGTCCCGTCGCACTTGTTTACTCGGGGCGTTACTCTCCTGTGGTCCGTCATGATTCCTCCTTTCAGCGCTGGTTCCTTCTTGATCCGCTCATTGGTTATTGACCGCCGCACTCTTTTGGTTCAGCTGCTCTTCTAGGTCGTGGTTTTGTTTGGTGAGGCGCTCCACGGCTGCGGCGAGAGTCCTGACCTGTCTCTCAAGGGCAGTCGTAGGGGCTTCCTCTTCTTGAGCGTCATTAGTGGTTGCCATCGAGCGTGTGAGTACCATGTAACTCTTTTGTCTAGGAATCGATAATGTGCTACGACGATTGTTTCTTTCCCACAGACGGCGCCAACTGATGACGTCGAAAATTGTCACCAATGGGTCACACCGTACTCGCAACTCGAAGCGAACCTGCACGACAGAAGCAATCGAAAGAAGTCCTTCAGAGAGCACCGGTGTGGTGTCGGCCAAAAGCTCTCCGATGGTCAAGTTAGAATTCTTCTGTCTTACTTAGAGCGTTAGAGAGGGTCAATTAAAGCGTACCTCGATTTCTGAGGGTGGTAGGCCTTTTATAGTGACAAAGGGTTGACTTTTCTTCTTGGTTTCCAAATCTTTTCCATGTGGGACTCTAATACAAATTCTTCTGAGCGTGGTGAGCAAGGATTTCCATTTTTGGATCTTAAGGCTTTTCTAGGCGATATGGACTTCGGATCATGGGCCCTTACTATGTCTGTCAGCAATGGGCCTTCAAAGCGCAGGGGATCATCTTTATACAGGCCCACCAGTTCCGATCCGTCAGGCCCATTAAGGTAGGCCCATCAAGCTTTATATTTTACCATCTTCAGATGGTGTTGGTGGTGGTAAAGTTGAGGTGGTACAGAGTAAAGGGTGTTCGAAGCTAGTGGTTGGGGTCTCATCTCCATTGTCTTCTATAAGAAGTATACAGTCACTTGAGCCAATGTCTCCTGCTTCGTCCTCTTTTCCGTCTGAGCCAGTCACCGCTCGATCAACCGCTCCCTTTGCAGGCCTTGTTATCTGTGTCACTGGTCTCTCTAAAGGTATCCAATTTAGACCATCTTTGGGAAAAAAAAAAAAAAAAAAAAAAAAAAAAAAAAAAAAAAAAAAAAAAAAAACTAGTGCACCCAGTGTGTTTTACACGCTGCAAAAATATATCGAAAATGTAATTTATGGCATATTTTCAATTTCACGTATTTAGTGCATTTGGGCTGTGTGTATTTGCGCACACATGCTGTGTGTAATAAACTGTGTCATCCTTCTTCTTTACCAATTTCATTTGTGTTATACGAATTCTAATTCGTTTTCGTTTTTTCTCTTCTTTTTAGGGAATGTTGATTCTGTGCTATGTGTTTCTTCGCATAAAAAAGTCTTTTTTGTTTGTATTTCTCTTCGTTGCGTCCTGCATTGGCTTTTTCTGTTTTTTTTTTTTTTTAAATAATTTTTTTAGAGCATTCTCATCAAGAATGCTAAATACTATAAATGCTATTTTTAATATCAATTTTGTAAAAAGCACACTCCATCAAGAATGCTAAATGCTATTAATTTTGACATCTTGCTACAATGCACTTTCAAAAATGAGAGCGCATTGTAGCAAGATGGTATAATTTTTTAATATTTTTTCTCTCTGATCTCTCATTCTCTCCACCCTTTCTCTCTCTCTCGTTCTTTATGATCTCTCTACCTTTTCTCTCTTTTTCTTTGCCTCTCTGTCGCCCTCTTTCTCACATCAAGCTTCTTTTTTTTTTTTTTTTTTTTTCCTGCTCCAAATTAGCATCGGTGTGGAGATTGGCATGCAGATCCTACTCTCGGATTGACTCCGTTCGAAGATTTTTCGTACATGTGTTGCCGTGTGTTGACTGTCGTTGGGTGTTTTGCCATGTGTTGATTGCCGTTGTGGATTTGGGCTTGGGTTCAATGTTGGTTTTCCTTTGTGTTGTTGTTTTTGTTTGATTGTCGTTTAGTGTGGCCGTGCATATATCTGATGTTTTTGTTTTTCTGATTGGTGGATGCTGTTGTGGTTTTGGGCTTGTGATTTTGGTGGTTGTGGGTGATGGTGATGGTGGTAGTGATTGTTGTGGGTGTGGCCGGTGGTGGCTGGTGGCAATGGGTGTGGATGTGGGTGTGATTTGCTGAGTTGAGATGGAAGAGTGTGAGTTTGTTGGATTGACAGGTGGGTATGGGTGGCTAGTGTTTTTTTTTTTTTTTTTTTTTTTTTTTTTTTTTTTTTTTTTTTTTTTTCCGGTGGTGGTGGATACGGGTTTGCTAGGTTGAGATGGTCTGTGTGAGTTTGTTGGGTTGAGAGTGATAGAGAGGAAGAGAGAGAAAGAAATATATATTGAAGAATAAAGAAATAATAAAAAAGAATATTTAAATGAAGTGGTAAAAAATATGAAACCTTTGATGTTAGGTGTATTGTAAAATGAGTTGTTAAAATTGATAAAGTAACTTTTTAATATGCTAAATGCTAAAATTTTTACAATCTTTGATGAGAATGCTCTTAGGTGGTCCTAGCATCTTTGAGTCAAATAGGCAATGCCTGTGTTGTTGTTTTTTTTTTTTTTTTTTTTTTTTTTTTTTTTTTTTTTGAGAGTGACCAATGCTCGTGTTTATATGCATGAAATCATAAAAATATAGCTTGTTTCAAATGTATATTTCCTCACACTCACAACTAGGTGGATCCCACATGGATAATTGGGTTATTTTAAGCATCTTAGATTTATTTTGATCATTTTATGTTTATGGGGTATTTTTGATGTTATGAGGCTATTTTAGTAATTTGGGACGGTTCAAGGATATTTTAGTCGAACGAAGTTACAGCTCTACCTTAGGTTTCCCAAATTAAATTCAACCATGTATTGCATTGACCAATAAATTACATGGTTGAATTTAATTGTCTTCAAAAAAAATATAGTCGCTTTTGCTACATTGGTCAATACAACCATATGGCTAACTTCAATTGGA
The DNA here is from genome assembly GCF_932294415.1 of Quercus robur. Taxonomy (NCBI): domain Eukaryota; kingdom Viridiplantae; phylum Streptophyta; class Magnoliopsida; order Fagales; family Fagaceae; genus Quercus; species Quercus robur. The sequence continues at coordinate 18,077,032 of NC_065535.1, read as the reverse complement.
AAACTTAAGGCACATCTAAAGTTTTGCCTTTGTACTTTTTTCGCGCTCATTATAAAATATTGATACGAGGACTGTACATCTGAATTATTTGTAACAAAGCAATGTTACAAGTTAATATTTTTTATTAATGGTTTTTCACATATGATTATGTGAAAATCTTGCCTCATCACCAAGTAGAATTGTTAGTATTCAGATGGCTAATGTTCGTGGTTCTTGTTTTGGCAGAAGCAACGGAACAAGTGATGGAAGCAACGGAGAGATTAGGTGGCCAGTACAGCACTAATTTACATCCTCAGTGTACCCATTTGGTGGTTCAAATATCCTTTAATCAGTTTTTCAAATTGTTTAAATGGTCTTATATTGAAGTGGCCACCCCAATAAGATGGGATTAAGATTTAGTCATTGATATTGTTCTGTCATCCTGTTCTCTAATCCACATATGAAATTTCCTAATCTCCATTAGTTGGATTTACAGGGAAACTTTCTAAAAGCACAAAAAAAAAAAAAAAAAAAAAAGTCAGTTTGATCATCATTGTTTTCCTTGTATTTAGCATGGTTGATCTTCTTTTTGTAATATATAGCTAGATGCATATCAAATATCCGATTCTATTACTGTAATGGTTTTGCATCATTTCCTGATCCTAACATGTACATGTGATATATATCCTTCCTGATCTGTAATGCTTGTGTAAACTCCTTAATGCTTACTACGGCTTTGGTGGACGTAAGTTTGAGCATGCTTTGAAGCATGGGTCAAAACATGGTATCTTAGTTGTCACATTTGGGTGGTTTGTGGATAGTGTCAGGAGTAAAGGTTATGAGACTGAGAAAACTATAGAACAGAATTGATATAAATGTTCTTATTAAGTACTTCAAATATAGTTTTTTTTTTTCCTGCTGCAGTGAGGCTGAGTGAATCACTCTACAGTGTTCAGAACTGTGAAGAAAATGGTACGCAGTTGGATGAGTTGAATCGGCTTACTGGGTTTTCTGGTACTGAAAATTCTTGTTTTACCGTTGTTACTCATGGAGCCAAGAGATTTGACATTATTAAAAAAGCAAGGTGTTTTGGAAGAGAGTTTTATAGAGGTACAGCATCAACCCTTTCTGGCCACTCCGTGTATATCGATCCAGACATTTCAGCTGAACTGCGTAATAAGGTATACTTGAATATTTTGTATTTTTCCTTGAACCAATGAGCCCGGTTCAAGTGACACTTTCTTCTCTCAAGGGCTGCCCAATACAATTTGAGGCCTTCGCTGAAAGCTTTAAATAATGCATTTGACTGATATTAGGATATTACAGATTTTATCAAATAGTGTTTTGTGTCACCAATCAAAATAGAATAATCCTATAGTTACAAACTATTTTACAATATTTTTACAAACTATTAATGTGATAAATTCTTATTAGTTCTAATATAAACTCATAACTAATATCATATTTTACTTACCAATAAGTAACTAGAAATTACTAAAGTTACATCAGCAATTTGTAACAATATTATAAAATAATTTGTGTTTGAAGCATTACTCATCAGAAAAAAAATTGATCCAAGCATTTATTTATTATATTATTTAAGCAGCACCCCAGTCTATTCTTGTTGTATCAATTTGTGAGTATTTTGTAGTAATATTAACATTTTCCAAATACTTAATGGTGATTTGGTTGGATTTCTATTAATCTATAATTTCTTTTAGGTTTTACTAATGTATGCCCTTAGGGCATACATTAAAATACCATTTAAGGAAACTTGTTATGGAAAAATGAAAAAGTGATTAATTTTTTTAACAATTTCAAATCTTCAAAACAGTTTCAAAAAATGGATGGTTAATATATGCCCTAAGAGTATATATTAACCAGACCTTTTTTTTTTTTTTCAAGAAAATGATAAAGGTATTACCAATTTTACTATAAAATACTTACAAAATGATATGAGAAAGAATGTGATTGAAGGCAGTACAACAATATAATAATAAATAAATAATTGAATTACCTTCTTTTTTTTTAATGTTTTAGCATGGTGAAAATAATTGAATTACTTCTTATAATTGGTGACACAACAAGTAAGACATCTGTAATAATATTTGTTTTATTTCTACCATCAATCAAATTTATGGGTTTTATTAAAGGAAAATGCTAAACATACTACATATTTTACTACATAAAACCTATAAAATTATGTGACAATGTATTTGATTGGAAGATTTCAACTACTTAATAAATAAATATTTGAAATGTGTTTTGATAATTGGTAAGAAATTAGTTTATAAGTTTTATGTAGTAAAAATTGTAGTAACGCTAACATTTGCTCTTCTTAAAAGTAGAAGGAAAAAAAATGTTCATCTTACATTTTTTATATTTCACTTATTGGCCCTCACATTTTGGGGCATTTCTCTAGTAGTGGGTGCTAGGCCATGGCCTAAGTGGCCTACGCCTAGAGCTGGCCCTTGCTCTCTCAAAAATGTCGGTGGAGGGTGAGATTTTGGATTTAAAACTCATTGGATGCATGTATAACTTATCAATAAAAACAAAGTATGTTCTCTCAAAATTTTGATTCACACGTGTTATACATGTTGTGGTGCTACTAGCTGTTAGAAATAGTTTTACATGTTATGTCTATTTATTATTAAGTGGGTACACCCTGCGTTGCCTAGGCCCGCATCTCTCCGGGTACCTTGAGAAACTCTCTGAGATGATTGATATCTTTGGTAGGTCGTTGAGACTGTTGCTAGAGAAGGTGCCAAACTTGTAGAACAATGGTTTGTTGGTTCCAGTGCTAGTCATGTGGTTTGTGAAGGGACTTCTGTCCAAAGATATCTTGGCCACTCTAGTAACATCATCACAGTGAGTCCCTTTGCTTTGCATTCTATGTTTATGTGAATGAATATTCTTATCTCTAGTTTTACAGAGAATGGATATTATTTGTCATGAAAGTTCCGATTCTCACACGGTTGGCATGTCTCACTTACTAAATTTTGGTTGTCTTCAAATTTATGTATCGTAACCTTTCTACTATTGGGTGACATTGTCTGCAATGTGGAAAACATTGACATAATAGAGATCAGAGAGTGCTCTATGTAATTATTTTTTATCAAAATGAAGTTCATCTAATTTATGATGTGTCTCAGCCCCTGTGGATTCTGAAAACAGCGAAGGAGAAATACGTACAACGGTTTGTTCACATGTTTGCTGACTTGGCTAGGCAGGTTGGTATGATGCTTGAAGATTCACAAAATGGCATTACAGGCAAGGTAAATTATTGATTCTTTAATTTCAATACTATGAATTAAATGCTATTTCTATTCCTTTGCACATATTGGTATGAATGAAACATTGAATACAGAAATACTATGTTTCAATCAGTGTCTTTCTCTTTTCTGCCCCAAAGGTGATCAATGGATGGGGTGAGGTTGAACTACGTTTAATGTTCAAATCTTGCTAGCAGGAAAAGAAAGGTGGGTTGGGGGGTGGGGAATGATGTTGTGAAAAATCTAACTTTGAATGTTACACCTGGTGTAATTCTAGGAATGAATTGGGTTCAAGTTAAATAACAATGCATGGAGAATGATGAGGAATGATGTAATGTTTTTATACTAAGTTTAATGATGTTCTTAACAAGTTATTATATGATGTAACATTGTTTAGAGTTATACCAGGTTTAACTTTGAATGTTACACTAGGCCGGTTTAAGTTACACTAGTTTAAATAACAATATTAAGCTCAATGTATAAAAAAACCTGATGTAACTTAAATACAATACATATTTATTTAATATTGTTATTATTGACATTTCCTAGGAAACAAATGAGCAAAACGTCCCTGAAGATGATCAGAGTTTTAGAAATAAAGCAAGCCTCAATGAAAGGCAACACATTGTGAAATACGCTAAAATTGGGGTAAGGAATCGCCGTAATCGTCGTATGCAGGTAAGAGGTCAATCATCTCATCCAGGACTTTTTCGTTTACAATTAAGACTCCATACTTTGCTTCATTAAATTCAGAAAGCCAACTGTGCATATAATTTAAGCTGGATTATAATACATATAAACTCTAGAGGCAAGAGAAATACAATTTACTTTTGTTTATGCTCAAAAGAAAAACAATTTACTTACTCTGCTGCAAGAATTTTTTAGTGAACCTACATCTGGCACTAGATTGCAAGATACTATACACACATGCATGTGCGAGCACACACACTCATATACTCACACACACATTAAGAAGAAACATGAAGGGTGGTTTATGAGTTGAACATAATTGACTGTTTGAAATTTTGTACTGTTCGTAATTTTTGACCTGAAAAATTGCAAGTCTTTGTTTTTTAGTAAGTAGTATATCCCCAATGGAAGGTCTTTGCATGATTGCTTGACCTTCACTTAAGTTCAGAAATGCTGGACATCTTTGTAGTCAATCTTGAATGTTTCTGTTTGATAACGAACACTGCATCAATGGATTTTGACTTGTGTTGCTGTGAAGTCATTTAATTGTGAATTCTGTTGTTATTACAGGTTTGTCAAACCCTAATACGTCCAATAACACCAATCAGCCTTTTGGATTCAATCTGCTGGTCAATATCTGAGCCAACTTCAACTGCTTCAATTTTCACATTCTCTTTCAATGTTGGTTGTACAAGTGAACCTCCCTCATCTGTATTCCGAGATGCAAAAGGGGATTCAGAAGCTTCATTTGTGCACTTAACCCAGCCACTTACAGAACGGTTGTTGTTCTCCCTCTCTCACTGCTAATATGTAGATTTGATCTTTGCTGATAGGCGTGAGATTGATGGATGGATTTTACTCACAATTGTATCACTTCATCTTTGTTTACATGCGATAGACTTAAGTATGAAGTTAAATAATTAAATTTACCATTTTATAATGGCTTAAACTTTTGGTAGAATCAAAAAATTTAAAATAGTATCAAAATAAAAGGTCTTGAGTATGATTACTATTTTCTTTACTCTACCTTCTATTTAAAATCTCACTTGTTGAGCTTTATATATTAAAAATGGAGTTTGAGTCTTTATGTGAGAGGGAGTGTTAGATGTATACATATAGTTAAATAATTAAATTTTCCATTTCCCTAGTAGCTTAAATTGGTAATATACAAACATGTGTGTGTATGTCGCTGCATGTAAATTATAAAGTGATTCATCAAGTTGACGTTCGGCTTGGGTATCAGTGTCATGTGCATTAGACTCGATAAGATACTTCAACGTGGCAACATCCCATCAAATTTATGTTCTTATGATCTGATGACAATATGCGAAGTTTGTTCATCTGGTACCGTTATACGAATTTTATGAACAACGTGTGTGCTTGTTTTGCTATGTTTCTGGTTATAACTTATAACAGAGTTTTCTATCCATGAGGAGAGTATTATCTCACAGCATTTAACTTTTATATGGCCTGATTGCAGTGAGAAATCCGAATTGATATTTAAATACCATTTTCTTACCATACTGTTTCCCATTGACCGATTTGGTGAGATGGGGCCTTCTTCAAGAACGTTTTTCAGCAATAACGGCTTTACGAGTATGCAAGTGTTAGATCATATCTATGAATTTTATCAGGTAAGACATGCCTTTCCGTGTCCGTCTATATATATTTTCTCACGCTTAAGTAATAATTAATTTTCTTTTTCTCATGAGATTTTCAAGGTTATATCTTTCATAGTTGGTTTGGTTATCAAATTTCAATATGCATGGTATTTGAAGTGAGATTGCAATCGTATAGTTTTCGATAGTTTATTTGCTAAAGTACATGGGATAAAAAAGATAAATGTTAGTTTTATTTTATTTATATATATATATATAATTTTAAAAAAAAAGTTAATTATGTTGTTTATTTAGAAAAATGTGAGACAAAAAGTTGGAGGCGATACCAATTTTGTCCAACGGACTAGAAGGGCCTATATTTACTATTAATTAGACAAATTTTTTGATCACCACTGTGACGTGTTGTTGCATCAAGAACAAATTCAACAGAAAACATATATATGTGACTATATTTAACCCATTATGCATAATTGTGATGGATGTTTTCGAAGCTTAAAGGGGGCTATTAGTTTAATCACGTTTTATGTTTATGTTCATCAATACAACCTATTGGCTATTGCATTTACGAGACAGTGGAGCTGATTTATTCCAGGGACTTTGATGTGTATGTTTGCTCTTCTGCAGGAGAACATGTGTGTTGACGAAATAGAGGCTGCAATTCACACTGATTCAAGGCGTGCAAACCAGCTGCGATCAGTGTACTCCAGTATAGAAACAGCGGAATGTGGCTATGTGGTTTTCAAACGGATTGATTTCTTAGGAAGTCGCAAAATTTTTGAAATGTTGAAGCGTGTCAGTGGGGACTATGACAGTAATGTGTACGAGCTGTTGCTCAGGGCATGATATTCCTTGTACAATGAAAGATATATTTGATGGTTGAGGTTTCTAATCTGTATTAGCTTCAACTGTTCGATTATATGACTTGATTTGGCAAGCATGGTTAATAGTATAAATGTTGTTCCTAAGAACAAAAATATTTAATAAATAATGGAAAATGTTAACCAATGGTATAGGAACTATTTTTATAAACATTTTATTGGGAGAATGATAAAACAATAAATGTTGCATGATGACAATTTTTTATATTTCCTAATCTATAATGATTTATTAATAATTGCTCTAAAAATATTCGTTAATATGACCTATAAATAAATTGTAATTCATTATTTACAGGATAATAATTTAGATAATGATATTTTACTAAAATTGTATTTCACCACAAATTTAAAGAATAATTTTTTTAAAAAAATTACTTTGCTGATGCTTCAAAATCATCTAATAACATAATAAAATAGTTACCATCAATTCTATGAGTTTGAGGTGAAGGAGTTGAGGTGCGGACTAAGTTGCTCTCTTGAGATGATACGTGCCATTTACTGAGTTTTCCAGTTTAGTAGACTAAACAATTTTGTGTGCTACTCCCAGGATATAGCAAGCCTAGCCACCAAGCTATATATATATATATATATGTATATATCCTAATAAGTTTACACCACTTGTAGAATAAGAAGTTCTTAAACTCTCAAATAGTACTTTCTTGAACCCTTTTTTTTTCATGACAAAGGTGTATCAGAAAACTTTCCCTTTTTAATGACAGGACAAATTGGCTAAATATAGACTAAGAAATCATGCCACTTTAAAATCATGTTTAATGGAATTAGATATTACAAATATGGGTCATTCTACCATACCCCCTCCAGAAAAAGGGGGGTACGGTACCCACCTTAATCTTAACTGTTGATTTAATGTTGTTTAAATCCTGACCATTGGTATAATTTTAAGGGATACTAGTTACTGGCTAAACAAGTTATATATATAAACCAAAAAAAATAAAGCAAAAGAATGCAGAATCATTCACGCATCAACAATGCCTCTGGTTTTCCTCTCTACTCTATCTTGTCTCAACGCTAAAGCCTCTCCAGCTCTGTCTCAACGCTAAAGCCTCTCCAATCCAACCTCAAATCCACATCCAATCCAACTCAGCGGCGCTTCTTCCGTCTCTCTGGCCTTTTGTTTGAAGTTTCCACCGTTTATCGAATCTAAAATCTCACTACGTCTCATCCTTATTCTTTAATTTTACATATGGGTTTTTTAACTGTTGCCATTTGTTCTCTATATGGCTGAATTGTTATTAATTTTGTTTTGTTTTGTTTTTGTTTACCTTTTGGTTTTGCAGGGTTGCTAGGAACAAAACCAATCTATTATTCCTTTTGGTACATAGCAAGTTCATAGTAGGTGAGAGAATAAGTTATTGTATATACTTGAATTAGTAAAACTTGTAATTGTATGTTTAATACTGATTTCAATTTGGTTTATTTTTCTTAATTTTGTCTAGCTGGGTTTGTTAGTATTGCCGTTTATACCATTTGGGTTATTTATCATTGGTTTTTCTGGCTAGGTTGAACAATTTGGGTTTTTTTATCTGGCTTGGCAGGGTAAACCCCTTACAATCAGACGATGTTTGCATGTCTTAATTATATCTTACTACGTTGAGAGTATCGTGGCAATGGAGGACTTATGTGTGACCAATATCTATTCTACATTGGAAACTAAATTGATGGGATTGGTTACATTGCCATTCGCAATATCAGTGGCAATTAGTTTATGCAATCAATGATTGATTCTGTTGTTTAGTCTATGGTATGTTAATTTTTTATCTTGTTGGTAGAATAAAAGGCATATAGGAACAAAAAAAGTGGAGTTAGATAGTGTCTAGCAATGTGTCCAAAAATATTGCCAATGATCTGGACAAGCCATGAACTTAGCCAAATGTGGACTACTCTTTGCTCCAAGGAATGTGAGTAATCGCATGGTGAACAAGCTTTTGTCAAAGGTCTGGTTTCAAAAGACTTGGTGCCAATTTGAAAAATCTTGGGTCTCCTCTATTCTTAAACCAGATTAGAAGCAAAGGATTTTTAGTTTTTCAACCAAAAACTAGAAGCAAGCTAAGTGGTTAAGCTAATAAGTGTCTTTCCTGAGATGGCCGTGTCACTATGATTAAGTCAAGTTATAGCCTCAAGCTATTTCCCTCTACCTTCAAAGTTATCATCTCTGCATTGTTGGCAAAAATGAGTTGGATGATTGCTGTTAGTTTTATATCTATATAGAGATCATTATTTGAGTATTTGAGTAAATTTATTACTAATACTCTTATATACTTGGATGAAACATTTGGAGCAAAATATTTTTGATTTAAAAAATGAATTTTTTATTTGGTTTTTCAATTACAATTAATTGGTTGACCACTATAGAATTTTTTTAGGTTGCAGGTACATGACTGGGAAGCTGCTTTTGAAGTTGGATACCATTAGATTCATAGCAGCAAATCATACCATAATTTCAGCTCTGAACTATATCTTTAAATAAAAAAACATTTTCCACTTTTTATCTGATTGTCTATGAAATGAATCTTTATACTTATCGTAGTCACTCTTGTGTACTCATTTCTTTTGGATTATGGTATTTTACACTGCCTAATAGCAGCAACGACTGCAATGGCAACCCAACCTAGTGGCTGAAGTGATGCTTGAATAGTGAAAATGCCCGTGGGACAAGATTGAGTAGCCTAACTCCCTGTTTCATCTTTTCATTTTATGGAAATTGATTTATATCAAAGTTTTTGTTGTGCTTGTGGTTGGAGAAGAACACCTACTCTAATAGATGTACACTTGTATTATTGTGATGGAATTTGGAGTTGATTAGACATGCAGCCCTCTTGTCCACAGTAGCTGCCATATTTGTTATTTTTTAGGGTCTATCCTGACTGAGTTCATTTACTTGATATAAAATTTTTTATTTATCTTAGTTTTGTTTAAATGTGGAATCAATTGGAAAAAAGAATTATCTTTTCTTTTTTCTAAGATCTAATCATATTAGCTTCTACCCCTCTCTTTGCATCTGCATTCTTTTAATAAGTGAAGGATAGAAGTTAAATAAGTAATGACTAATGAACAATGTATGCAACTAAAAACATATATACAGATATATGTCAATTGTTTTGGTTAAACTTCATTTTTTGGTTACTGTTATCACATTATTAGTTTTTGGAATAGAGTTACTAGATTGGAGTTGGTATTAAGTTCATCTTGTTACCACTAGTTCTTTTTAGTTGCTTGCTTTATGTTTTCTGATATAAAAAACTCTTTGAGTACCGATCTTAGAAGCAAACCCTGAGTTCTTAGTCATGTGGCTTAATGGTTAGAAATTTTCTGTTCTAGGTTCTATTTTTATTTTTCTTTTCTTTTTTTTTTTTCATTTTTCAGCTGCTAACCAGAACAATATTTTTATGGAACTATGACATGAACAATATTTTTAGTCACTTCCTTTACTTCACAACCTCCAATATAAGACTATGAATTATGGTTTCCATATGACAATTACAAAATGGGATGAAGTTGTTTCAAAAGAAATGGAAATCATGGTTAAGGAAAAAGGTTGCTTTTCTTATATTTTCTGTTTGTATTGTACGGATTTCATCTTACATTGGACCTTTGTGAACACTTCTTTAATTTCCTTTTTGTCCATTTCACATGAAATCTGTTTAAGTTTTCATGTATGTGCCAACTTATAGGTATAAACTCTTTCAAGTTCTTCAAAAGCAGGTATTAACTAAACATCCTAGTTAGGAACCTACAGCATTATGGGCTAGTGTTATTTTCCATTGCAGCTTGTTGGTTGCATAAAATAGCCCTAATAATGATGAAAAAAAAATACCCATAGAGTTCTCTAGAAGAAGCCATGATATCACCTGTACATATTTTGTTGACTTTATTTCAGCCTCATGGATGCTCTCACTAGCCCACTTTCAAATATTTCTTGAACTCATTGATTTGATCCCATAAGCAGGACTACCACCCCATAGCATGTTGCTACCAGAGGTTCAGTTGTTGTTCCACTTCAACCCACAGGAACTTCTTTGATCAATTTATTTCCCTTGTTGTTAAGGTGGAGAATTGAACCAAGAGTTCTCTTTCCTTATTGCTAACCAAATTCCAATTGAAATGAAATGTTTATGATGAATCAATGCTATTTAGGAGGACCTAATAATAGTTCATTAATTCAAATCCTTGATTTTCAAAGTTAAGGGATGCTTATATTGGCAAACTTAAAGATGTTGTTCATGTCCTGTGACAACCTCATAGGGTGATACAAGTTGAGATGAGTGTAGGTAAGTGTTTACCATAGATTTGGATAGAAGGAAAATATGAGAAAGAAGGAAATGGAATTAGGAGTTATACACCCTCTTGACCATGGATCCATTTCTTTTAATAAATCACGAGTGCCTTAATAATGAACTAGTTCTTTAATTACAATGTTATCAAATGGTGCAAATATTGCAATAAGTCCCAAATAACTTAAATATTCAATTAATTGTGCTCTGCTAAAATTTAGATCTAAATTTTTTAATAACTTTTAAAAAATTACTATTGTGATGAGCGGTTATTAGTAAGTAAAAAAGTGACTTCAGTGATAAGCCTAAATGTAAAATTATGGTCAGATGTGATATTTGTAGTGCTTAAAATGACGGTTGAACAATCAATTGTAAGGAAAAAAATAGAGTACCACCAAATGTGACAAAAATATGGTCAGGAGTAATGTGGGTACTGCCCAATGTAATATCGGAACGGTCAAATTTGAGAATATAAAAATAAGGTACCATTGAATGTGACAAAAATAGAGTCAAATGGGATGTTGGTACTACTTAATATGACAATGGAACTATCAAATGCGGAAAAAAAAAAAAAGTAAGGGAACTACTAAATGTGAGAAAAAAATTGTCACATGTTATGTTGGAACTGCACAATGTAAGGATGGAACTGTCAAAAGTGAGAAAAAAGTAAGGGAACCACCAAATGTGAGAAAAGAACTGTCACATGTGATGTTGGAACTGCACAAGGTGAGGATGGAACTGTTAAGTGTGAGAAAAAAGTAAGGGAACCACCCAATGTGAAAAAAAAACTGACACATGTGATGTTGGAATTGCACAATATGAGGATGGAACCGTCAAGTGTGAGAAAAAAGTAAGAGAACCACCAAATGTGACAAAAAAACTATCACATGTAATGTTAGAACTACACAATGTGAGAATAGAACCGTCAAGTGTGAAAAAAAAGTAAGAGAACCACTAAATGTGAGAAAAAAACTGTCACATGTAATGTTAAAACTGCACAATGTTAGGATGGAACTGTCAACTGTGAGAAAAAAATAAGGGAAGTACCAAATATGAGAAAAAAACTGTCACATGTAATGTTAAAACTATACAATGTGAGGATGGAATCGTCAAATGTGAGAAAAAAGTAAGGGAACCACCAAATGTGAGAAAAAACTGTCACATGTAATGTTAGAACTGTACAATGTGAGGATGGAACCGTCAAATATGAGAAAAAAGTAAGGGAACCACCAAATGTGAGAAAAAACTGTCACATGTAATGTTAGAACTGTACAATGTGAGGATGGAACCGTCAAATGTGAGAAAAAAGTAAGGGAACCACCAAATGTGAGAAAAGAACTGTCACATGTGATGTTGGAACTACACAATGTGAGGATGAAACCGTCCAATGTGAGAAAAAAGTAAGGGAACCACCAAATGTGAGAAAATAACTGTCACATGTGATATTAAAATTGCACAATGTGAGGATGGTATTGTTAAGTATGAGGAAAAAGTAAAAGAACCACCCAATGTGACAAAAAAATTGTCACATATGATATTGGAACCGAATAATGTGAGGATGGAATCGTTAAATGTGAGAAAAAAGTAAGGGAACCATTAAATGTGAGAAAAAAACTATCACATGTGATGTTGGAATTATATAATGTGAGGATGGAACCGTCAAATGTGAGAAAAAAGTAAAGGAATCATCAAATGTGAGAAAAGAACTGTCACATGTGATGTTGGAACTACATAATGTGAGGATGAAACCGTCATGTGTGAGAAAAAAGTACGAGAACCACCCAATGTGACAAAAGAATTGTCATATATGATATTGGAATTGCACATTGTGAGGATGAAACCATCAAATGTGAGAAAAAAAAAGTAAGGGAACCACCAAATTTGAGAAAAAAATTGTTACATGTGATGTTGGAACTGTACAATATGAGGATGGAACTGTCAAATATGAGAAAAAAGTAAGGAAACCACCAAATGTGAGAAAAGAATTATCACATGTGATGTTAGAACTGCACAATGTAAGGATGAAACTGTCAAATATGAGGAAAAAAAAGTAAGAAAACTATCAAATGTGAGAAAAAAACTGTTACATGTGATGTTGGAACTGCACAATGTGAGGATGGAACCGTCAAATGTGAGAAAAAAATTAACGGAACCACCAAGTGTGAGAAAAAAAAGGTTACATGTGATGTTGGAACTGCACAATGTGTGGATGAAATTGTCAAATGTGAAAAAAAAAAAAGGTAAAGGAACAACCAAATGTGAGAAAAGAACTGTTATATGTGATGTTGGAACCGCACAATGTGAGGATGAAACCATCAAATGTGAGAAAAAAAGTAAGGGAATCACCAAATGTGAGAAAAAAAACTATCACATGTGATGTTGTAACTGTACAATGTGAGGATGGAACCGTCAAATGTGAGAAAAAAAAGTAAGGGAACCACCAAATGTGAGAAAAACACTGTCACATGTGATGTTGGAACTGCACAATGTGAGGATGAAACCGTCAAATGTGAGAAAAAAGTAAGGGAACCACCAAATGTGAGAAAAGAACTATCACATGTGATGTTGGAATTACACAATGTGAGGATGGAACCGTCAAGTGTGAGAAAAAAAGTAAAGGAACCGCCCAATGTGACAAAAAAACTGACACATGTGATGTTAGAACTGTACAATATGAGGATGGAACCGTCAAGTGTGAGAAAAAAGTAAGGGAACCACCAAATGTGAGAAAAAAACTGTCACATGTGATGTTGGAACTGCACAATGTGAGGATGGAACCGTCAAATGTGAAAAAAAATAACGGAATCATCAAATGTGAGAAAAAACTGTCACATGTGAGGTTGGAACTACACAATGTGAGGATGGAACCGTTAAATGGGAGAAAAAAGTACGAGAACCACCTAATGTGACAAAAGAACTGTCATATGTGATATTGGAACTGCACAATATGAGGATGGAACCGTCAAATGTGAGAAAAAATAGTAAAAGAACTGCCAAATGTGAGAAAAAACTGTCACATGTGATGTTGGAACTACACAATGTGAGAATGGAACCGTCAAATATGAGAAAAAAGTAAGGGAACCACCAAATGTGAGAAAAGAACTGTCACATGTGATGTTGGAACTGCATAAGGTGAGGATGGAACCGTCATATATGAGAAAAAAGTAACTTGATGTAGCAGGTTACCTATTAGTGGGTACCATACCCCGCCTTTTTTTTGGGGGGTACCGTAGAATTACCCTACAAATATCCATTGTAAGTAGCCTAATAGTAATAGATTAGTGGAAAATTATTATGTAATATCGGAGTACCATAAATGCGTACTCCCGGAGTACCATAAATGTATACTTCCTCCTCTCACATGAATGGTGGGTCCTACTAATTAAATTCATGATAGGACCCACTATTTATGGTACTCCGGGAGTACCTAATAATTTTCCTAAATTAGTAACCTTACTAAGGTTAAGGCTTCAAAAATGTTTTGGCAAGAAACGTTTAATAAGGAAATGTTAAAAATGATAGTTTTAAGAGTGCCATTAACGTTTGAAAAAGTTTACTAATCAAAATATTGACTTTGCCAACTCGTGATATGGTGTACAACAAATTTTATTTATATATATATATATATATATATATATATTTTATCAAAATACTCCAACACCAAATGAGTGTTAAATACTTGCATATAATCTTCTTGTTCATAAACCCTACCCGTCCAAAGGGCAATGCCTTGATACAGCAGGTTTGAATTTAAAATGGTTGAGATTTTTATAAATCCGTTCAACAAACTTTGCTTGTAATGTAGCTTGTCCTCGATGGTCTTGTAACCAAAGTATTTGATAGTTGATTTATTCTTTGAAGGTATTAAGTGATAGTTTAGTTATAATGATATCTTTTATGATACCTTACATCTGTGGTTCAAACTCCACCTCCTTCTTCTTCACCATATACCTATCCCAAGAAAAGAAAAACAAGTCTAGAGCCATAAAATATTTTACAAAAAAATTTACTACTTCCAAAGTAGCAAGTTGTCATTGGTACATTAAAATGTGATATCAATGATAAGTTCATTTAGAACCAGTAAAAACTTGTTAACTCAATTGTTGTGTTTTCACCGGTACTCGAAATTCTTAGGAAGACTTCACATTAGCTTAATGAATAGATCCTAGCTGTATCACAAAAAGTGTGGCTTTCATCCGAATGCAACTTAACAACATAGTGTGCATTGGGGATGAGTTGAGTTTTTTAATTTATCTCCACTTTCAACTTATTTTTGCTACTATTCATGGGTCTCACTGCACTTTTTGATACTATTCATGAGTCTCATTGTACCATTTAACTTATTATTCTACATTTTCTATAAAAAAGTTTTCAGTTTCTACTAAATAAGTTGTTCCAAACGGACACTATAGTGTGCCATTCCTCCACGTGGGTTTCAATTGTAAATGCTTCTGCATTTGTGTAATTAAGGAGAAAATATCTAGTGTGAAGGTTATATGCAGCACCTTCTTACACTTGATGGTAGGTACAGACCCAAGGGGGCTCAGGCCCCCTTCGCTCAAAGAGATTTCTTTTATTGGTTATATTTATCATTTTTGTAGTTGGACTCTTCTCTTCCAAAACCTTGGTCCCTCTTCCTTTCCAATTAGTCTAGCCAGCCTAGTCTAACTAGTAACTATATATCAAACCCAAAAACTAAACAAAAACAATAACTTCAACTTTAAAAAAAAAAAAATATATATATATATATATATGTATATATATATATATATATATATCATAGCCAGCCTAGTATTAAAAAACACTGATTTTGTATATTTATAGTTTGTTAATACTATATGGATGCCTATTTAGAGTTTTTTTTTTTTTTTTGCTCATATTCTAGCCCCCCTAACTTGAAATCTTGGGTTCATTTTTGCTTGATGGGTTCCATATGTGATTGTGAGGAGGTATCTTTTC
The DNA here is from genome assembly GCF_932294415.1 of Quercus robur. Classification (NCBI taxonomy): domain Eukaryota; kingdom Viridiplantae; phylum Streptophyta; class Magnoliopsida; order Fagales; family Fagaceae; genus Quercus; species Quercus robur. The sequence goes on along the minus strand of NC_065535.1, from coordinate 18,061,343 downwards.
CCATCCACTATGTGGCTATGTATAAAACTATTTATTTGTATTATCTAAACAAGTCATATGACTTATTAAAAAAGTCATATGACTAAAACTATATAAGAATGATCTCTTCAATAATTACATAATGAAATGGAAGAAAATAGATCTAAACTAGTTTGAAAGTAATTTATAATTTCTAGTCACTTTATATGCTGGTCACACACAAAAACTTTTTGTAATTCAAGCAAAATAGGTTGATGTTTTTGCATCCTAAAACATTAATTAAGTATAAGCCAAGACAATAAATTTCACTGCTGTATGTTTGGCATCTGCCATATGGTATGTACTAAGGTTCAAGATCAAGAACGTGACTTGTGAGAGATTTGAGCTCAAAAACCCTAATGAATGATGATCATGTGGGATGTACCATGTTAGTCCTTATGTTTTTAAGTTTATGTCAAAATGGTCATTGTCGTTACACTAGTTTTGATTTGAGTTGAGATTATTCAACAAAAACACAAGCATCTAAGGAATCGCTGTGTCACGTGATGCCTCAAGATGTTAATAGAGGATTGGCAGAGGCATCTATGGGATTGTTGTGAATTGGCTTTCCACCACCATATAAAGCGGACCTCTCACAAGGATATGGGTCTTACACTTATGCAGACCACATGTTAATGAGAGTCTTGTTGCATAGAGCGGGCACAAGAGATAATTTTTACAATTATAGACCTTGGATCCTACAGACATAGGCCAAAAAAATACGAGTGGCCAATTTTATAGGAAATGATATTATGTATCATTTCTTTCTTTCTTTTTTTCTTTATCCTTCTTTTTAATCTATTGTGAATCGGGTGTATGTAACCATTCTCTTCTAGGGTGGATAATGTGAGAGAGTGGTTTACTCAAAAGTCTAGGACCACACACTTGCCTACACACTTTGACACAAATTTGCACATTTGTTAATGTGTGATTAAATTATATCACTTTTACATAGTCCACCACTATACTTAGTGAAAAGTAATATAATCACCACTTGCCACATGTCTGAGACTCTAAGTTTTGTCAAACTACAAGGTGTGATGGCTCTAAGAATTTTTTTTACGGTGGTCATTAAGAGCATTCACATAAGTTTGTGTAAAATGACATTTAGCCAAATTTTGAGCAACTAACCCTAAAAATCATGCACATAAGCTTTGTGCAAAAGGAATTTTGTAGTTATAGTAATTGTGCAAATATACACAATTACTATTCATATGTTTTTTTTTTTAAGAGATAGAGAGAGAAATAATATTTTAATAAAATGTAGTGTAAAAAAAATAGTCTGATGTAAATGTTTTTAAAAAGTGGTTATGTAAATTTTTTATTAAAAAAAGTTTTTATTTTATCATAGACATGAATTTTTGAATAAACTGATGCAAATAAGAGACTTAAATTATACAAAATCATATAAAAAGAGAAATTATATATATATATATATATATATATTTTAGAAGGAAGACAACTAATATTATTAGCCAGAATCGATGAAAAGAACAAAGTAAAGGTGGGGAGGAGCATCCTCCATCCAAACAGTCAAACCTCTAACATGTCTAGCTAGGTTATGAGCAACCTTATTACCACTCCTATAAGTATGAGAAAAAGAAATACACTCATTGGTAACTAAGGTGGATTTAGCCAAAGAGATGATGTGGCCGAATGAAGAAAGAGAGTCTTCTATAGCCATGAAGGTTTTGATCACTGCTTCTGAGTCTCCTTCAAGGCTGAAAGGTCGGATACTGAGCTCTTGAGTAAATGAAATCGCCCTGGTAGCAGCCATAGCTTCAACAATATTGGGAGAGAAAGGAAGTGGGGCTTGTTCCGAGAGGGAAGCCATAACATTCCCTTGCCAGTTTCGGATTACAACAACCAACCCAGCCTTGCCCATCTCAGGAAATGTGGCCCCATCAAAATTAACTTTGAAACAATCTGTGGGAGGTGGAGACCAGTGAGACAGAACCCGTGACTGCCCAAAGACACCCTGCTGCAATGGGAGCGAAATATTGTGCTGTTTGAAGTCAGACAAAGCTTGTGAAGCTTGAGGTAGCACTTGAGAAACGGGGAAATCCAAGTGCCTCGTTCTGATCTGATTCCTACGGTAACCAGTGTCCACATCACCATGAACATCAGCTCCATATTTTTATCCTCCAAAAAACCAAAGTCCATCAATTCCCGAAAAGAAGAGAAGCTACGCACTTGCCGAAACTCACACCCCAGCATGGCTTCCCATACTTCAGATATTTTCGAACACTCCCATAAAGTGTGGCACGTTGTCTCAGGGGTTGAAAGGCAGTGCTCGCATACATCATCCAAAAGGATTTTCCTCTTCCGTAAGTTCCATTTAACCGGTATCACATCACGACATGCACGCCAAAGAAAGTTTCGGACTTTATTTGGAACATGGAGACTCCAAATTCTCTTCCAAATATCTTTATGTTGGTGCTGGTTGGCCTGCGAAGTTGAGAGGATGGCTTCATTAGCTAGGAACCTTGAGCACAATTTCACCGAGTAGACACCTGAGGAGTTAAAGACCAAATAACCTTATCCTCTACAGGAAGTGGACTTAGTGGGATACTAAGAATAAGGTCAACCTCAGTGGGATGGAATAAGCCACGTAAGAGGTTTGTATACCACCTTCTAGTTATCGAGTTGATAAAATTCAACTCTCTAATTAGCTCAATTGATAAAATTTCTTATAATTAAATAAAAAATATGAGGTTTAATCCTTGTCTACACTAAAAACCAATTGGTGTCTTGGTCTGATGATAAAAAATTATCATCGAAAGCGAACGCTATAATTTGAAACTCTCTATAAAAAATTTAAAAAAAAAAAAAAAAAAAAAAAAAAAAAAAAAAAAAACTCAACTTTAATTTTTGTTGTTGCAATATCTGTATATATTAAGAGGATTCAGAAAGTTAGTTATTGTTTTTTTTTTTTTGTCAAAAAATACCCCTAAATTAACTAACCAACAACTTAAAAATGAGGTTAAAATAGTAAATTGGCAAAAGAAAGTTAATTATTGTTTTTTTTTATTGTCAAAAATACCCTTACCTAAAACTTAAAAATGAGGTTAAAATAGTAAATTGACAAAAATAATAAATTCTTATTTCTATGTTAAAATGTCTTCATGCTTCTAATAAACTCATACTTTTACGTTGATTTAAATTCTTACTTCACCTATCAAAAAAAAAAAAAAAATCCTACTTCTACTCACTAATTCCCTACAAAATATGATCACTCTTTTGTTAGTTTTAAAACTCCTTCAATCTACAAAACTCACCCTTTTTTTTTTTGTGATTGTAAAAAGTAGAAATTCCAAATTATAACAAATGCAAATTATTAATGTGGGACACAATAGTTTGTGGGCTCGGCCCGCTCGCTTATGGGGAGTCCACAGGCCCCGAACTGAAGGAGGCCAGGGCCCAAGCTCAAAAATAGTAAGCCCAAAGTGGCCCGAAGATACAGCCGAGGACAGCTTAGTCCTCGGCAGACCCAAAATCCCATTGACAAAAGTGGAATACAAGCAAACTTAAAAGATCAGAAAATATCTCGGGGAAATAGTCTTTAATACCCTTCATTGACATGACATAGCACCTAACAGAACCTGATTTTTAGGCTTTATTAACCATCCCCAACAATTCTGGGATTAGATTGACGGGACAAATATCAGTCCTGGAAAAGTTGACCCTACACGTGGACGAGGGACAGCGAACGTAGGCTAGTATAAAAGAGAAGCTAAACTAATCAGATGGGGATTCCCATCTCACTTCCTGGGGAAAAACTCCAGGGATGAGAATGACCGGACAATATAAGTGCTCCACCACAAAAAACCCACCTCCGGGTAAACGGAGAAAGGCATTAATGCTGCTCGGACATGATCCGAGGAGTCCAATCCTTCGAGATACAAAGTTGTAGGGCTTGGATATCCTGACCGTAGTCCTTTCTTACCTGAGTTCCCTAAAATCCAGTTTGGACCAACGCCCTGTGACCAAACGCTAGCCTTTTAAGCCCACTCTCTACAAATTTTATTGTGAGGAATCTTTCGCGTGCGAGCCCAACGTCCTTGTTGGGCCGTTTGAGAAACGTGTCCTTACAATTAATTTTTTCCCAAAAAATAAAAGAGCCTCTGAGCACACATGTGCTCAAAGGCTAGTTTTTATTATGTGTATAACATTACTCTATTAAAAAGAATTTTTCTTAATATTATAATTTTTATTGTGTCATAGCATTACTCTATTAACAATTTAATTCAACTCAATTTTTTTGCTGTTGCATTTTTATTGTGTCCATAGTTGTTGTTTCTCAACTTATTATTTGTATATATTAAGAACATTCAGAAAGTTAGTTATTACTTTTTTTTTGTCAAAAATACCCCCCTAAATTAATTAACCAACAACTTAAAAATGGGTTAAAATAGTAAATTGGCAAAAGAAAGTTAGTTATTTCTTTTTTTATTGTCAAAAATATCCCTACCTAATCTGTATATATTAAGAGGATTCAAAAAGTTAGTTATTTTTTTTTTTGTCAAAAATACCCCTAAATTAATTAACCAATAATTTAAAAATGGGGTTAAAATAGTAAATTGACAAAAATAATAAATTTCTATTTCTAAATTGAAATGTCTTTCTGCTTTTAATAAACTTCTACTTTTACGTTAATTTAAATTCCTACTTTTACTCTCTAACTTCCTACAAAATAAAATCACTCTTTTGTTAGTTTTAAAATTCTTTAAATCTACAAAACTCACCCCACGTATTCTTTTTTTTTTTTTTTTTGTGATTTGAAAAAGTAGAAATCTCAAATTATAATAAATGCAAATTATTAATCTCAAGTTAATTATTACTTTTTTTCCTGTCAAAAATACCCATAAATTAATTAACCAACAACTTAAAAATGGGGTTAAAATAGTAAATTGGCAAAAGAAAGTTAGTTGTGGGAGCCAGTTAGCGAGAAGGTACTATTAAAATTGTACGAATTGGGCCTATGGCCCAATCCGAGGATATTCACTAGTCCGAGGATGGTCAAATAAGGTTATTATGGGAATGGTAGAAGAAGAAGAAATAAGGATTGTATATGATAATCCAAAATATGTCCGAGGAGAAAAGTTATCTCGGAAACAGAGATCCGAGATCAGTAAGAATGTCTTATCATCCTGAACATCCTTCAAGGTTGCATCACAGTTAGAAGTCGGATATTGGATAAGGGAGGTAACAAATATCTTCAAAAGCTACTGCCTCCACATTAAATGCATCACAGCTAACTCTCTAGCCGCATTAATGTGGAGGTGATACATGAATAGTGGTTAAGTAACCTTACAACTACTAGTTGAAGGTTCTGGGAGGTGTTGGATGAGACAAAAAAGAATTCCTACAACTTAATCTACACGTGTATGATAAGGATGATACCAAAATTATAGTATATAGTATGGAAAGGTGGCCTAAAGGAGAGGGATCGAGAAGTTAAGAAATCTTTGTAATAATCCTTTGAACTCTTGTAACATTGATCATCAACTGGATATTATAACATAGCTCCTTGGACTGTGCCAAGGACAGATTTTCTCACTTTACTTGTGCTTGATTTTCTTAAATAAACAACTATTATTGTTTTTCTTATTAAATAGAACTAGTTATTTTACTCACGCTCTACAAATTTATTGTTTGGGCTTGTTGGGCTAAAATCTAATCGTATATTGGGTCCAATCCAAATTTAGTACTTACATTAGTTATTACTTTTTTTACTGTCAAAATTACCCCTACCTAATCTGTATATATTAAGAAAATTCAGAAAGTTAGTTATTACCATTGTTATTGATACCGTTCCGTTCCGGCTAGAATGGCCGAAATTTTTCGTACTGGTATGCAAACCGGTACCAGAATACCCCCCATTCTACCTCGGGTCAAATTTCGGAAAGTTTCGGGCCATTCCGGTCATTCCGGTCAATTTCAGCCGGAATAGGATTTGGCCTATTATTTTAAAAAAAAAAAAAAAACAATAAAGGTCCAAAATACTTAAAAAAAAAATCCTCCGGAGATTAAATGATTTGGCTTATGTAAGGTTTAGGAATTAAAATTGGTTTTTGGGTTTCCGAAAGGGAGATTGGATTTGGTTTTGGGTCTACGGATAGAGAGAGCGGTGTTTGTATCAAATAGCCATAGACCTCAGTTACTGGATCTAAAGCCGCTTTGGGGTTACATGGAGAAAGGAAGAGTGGTCAAAGAAGAAGAAGACAAGGCGTTGGTGGAAAATAAGAAAAGGAGAAGGAGAAGAGTTTGACTGAGGACTTGTGAAAGAAATGAGTGGATGAGAAAAAATAGATGGACAAAAAAAAAGGGAAGTGTTTATGTGTGTCAGCTGTCATGTAAGACAATGTATAGAAATAAAAATTAAATTAAAGTTGCACAATTATTAATATAATATTTTCACATAAATGTTAAATTGATGTTAAATGTTTTGTATTATTTGATATTTAGTTGTTGTCTTGTAATTCTTCTTATTGTGTGATGTTAAATTGATGTTTAAGACTTAAGAGTTAAGATTAAATGATTTGTGTTATTTTATATTTAGTTATTTATTTATTAGAATTGACAATTTTATGTTTTACAAGAATATATAAAAATTATTTTTTAGGAATCTTGAAACACCCTGAAACAGTACGTCAAAATTGGCGGGTATCAAAATATTCCATTCTACTGGACAAATCGGAATGGGGTCCGAAACGATATTAATAACAATGGTTATTACTTTTTTTCCTGTCAAAAATACCCATAAATTAATTAACCAACAACTTAAAAATAGGGTTAAAATAGTAAATTGACAAAAAAAATTAGTTATTATTATTTTTATTGTAAAAAATACCACTATCTAAAACTTAAAAATGAGGTTAAAATAGTTAATTGACAAAAATAATAAATTCCTACTTTTACGTTAAAATGTCTTCTTACTTCTAATAAACTCCTACTTTTACGTTAATTTAAATTCTTACTTCTACTCTTTAACTCCCAACAAAATAAAATCACTCTTTTGTTAGTTTTAAAATTCCTTAAATCTACAAAACTCATCCCACATACATATTTATTAATTTTTTTTATGATTCTAAAAAGTAAAAATCTCAAATTATAATAAAAGTAAAATATTAATTTTTACCAAAAAATAAAAAATCCTTATTCTGTGTACTTTTTGGCGCAAAAATAGTACGATATTTAGGAGGACGCCACGGAGTGCCCCACTGTCTAAAACTGCTACCGACATTCATCAAACCTCTTTCTTATTTTTACAGTTACAGGGTCGAAGTTGAAAAGTTGAAAGGAAAGAGGAAAATCAGTTTATACCTCAGTTCTTCGACGCTGCCTGACAGTAACACAGGTCAGGTTGATCAATAATTTTTCTATGCTTATATCAAAGTTACTGTTTTTCATTCTTGCCATTATGGGTTTTGCTTTCCTGTTTTGCAATTGATATGTGTTTGGTTTTTCCTTTTTCACTTTGACTGCACTTCAAAGTAATTTTTTGAATGTCATTATTGTTTTTAGTGAGATTATTATTTATGTCAAGAGCTTCGTAACTTAACTGGTATTCTCGTTATTCCAACGAAGACGTTCAAGGTTCAAATTTCTCTCCCAGTAACCAAAAAAAAAAAACCTTGAGAAGAATTAGGAAGTCAACCTGGAACCCCAACAATCAAAATCAGGGCTTTATGGGTTTTTCAGGAAGTTTGAACTCCTAGGCTTAATCCATTAGACTAACAATTAGGGTTAATTAGTAACAGTTGTGATTTGGGACTCCATCAACAACTATACTGAGAAGCAAACCTATTAGATGTGTTTGATTACGGCTTTTATGTTAGGTCATATGTGCAGATTTCTCTTACTTTTGATATATACATGATGGCCTAAACCTTACATCGGTTAGATATGTGTTTGTTTGATACAACTTAATTTTCAGCGTTTTGAAAATTTGTTGTTTGAAAAAAGAGTTATTCCCGGAAAAAAATTTGCGGTTTTTTGAAAAAGCAACAGAACTGAAACAAGCGGATATCAATTTATAAAAGACATTTGTTGGAATGCCTTGATGCCCACAAGCACAATAAATGTGTATATAGTATATATCTATTGATTTGTGAGATTGATTTTGTTTTCCATTTTTTCCAAAATAGTAATGGACGGCTTAGCAATAATGCATCATTTTTCTGCCATGAAGACTTTAAAGGATCTGAATTTTGAGAGCTGGACAGAGTGGAAAACCGATTTGCAAATTTTCCTTGGTTTGTGGGACCTAGATATTGCTCTTTACAAAGAAAAACCAACCGATGCATCTGAATATGAAAGATGGGAGAAAAGTAATCGCTTAAGCATTTTGATTATGAAAGCCAAGACTGATGGTGGTATTCGTGGCCTTGTGCATGACAGTACTGGCAATGCCAAACAATTTTTTGATGCTCTTGAGGCCTTATTTATGAAAATGGAGAGAGATGAGGCTTGTTCACTGTTTCGCAAGTTAGTGAGGATGAAATTTGATGGTGAAGGAAGTGTCTGTGAACACATTATGAAGATGGCCAGTATTTACTCTAGGCTGAGAGCTGTGAATTTTATGGGCCTCTCTGATGATTCTTTTCTTGTTGAAAAGGCTGTCAATTCTCTTCCTCAACGGTTTTGGCCTCTGCAATCTGCATACGATCGTCAAAATAAGAATTTTGGATTGGACGAACTTATATCCAGGTGTGTAGCAGCAGAAAAATTATTTAATGAAGTTGAAGATAATGATGTTAGTGATGCGTCTTTTGAAAGAGAGCAATCAGGATATAGAATTGACAATGACTGTAGGAAAAGTGCTAAAACTCAATGTTTTTCCTGTGGGGAGATAGGCCACAAGAGGAGGGACTGCCCCAACTGATGGTAAAAAAGGTAAGAGTTTTTACATTCTGTCATGTGTGACACGTATTTGATTAATTTCTTGGGTGATTATATTTTCTCTGGTAATGGAATCTCATATTGGCTTCCCATATTACAAAGCCCGAATAAATGGGTTTCTTTCTTTAAATAAGTTATTCTAACAATCACCTCCCTCTCTTAAAATGTATAAAAATGAAAGAAGAATTGGTTGTATATAATCATTGCAGTAGTTTTATTTCAAATGAGGCTTTAATGGATTTCACATTTTTTTCCTGGCTGTTCAGGGAATATGAGGCTATCTCACAGACATATGAAGGGAGATTTCTTGGAATTTTGGCTTTAAGGTTATAGTTTTATTCATTTTCTGTCAGTTCTTCCTTGTGTAGGTGAGTTAGTTGTATTTTGTTCAATTCTAGATGGTATAAACTATTAGTAATTCCTACCTAAATGATAAGATGGAGTTTAATTATATCTATTTGATTTTTAATTTTTTATATGAGCAATTTTCATCTAAATTAGATTGATCATAAAGTTGTTAGTGTGCGGTAGTAATAGGTGATCACACCATCATATGGCTCTCACATACAATAACCTCTCTTGGTGGATAGTCTTGTTTCACCGACCCTGTTTTTGCTTGCGTAGGGAGAAATTGGTTTTGTGTAAGGTTGTAAATTTTGGGGTTGATGTATCTGTTCATACAGATTTGTCTATTCCCAAGGGGTACAAATTTGCCAAGGACTCTCATTTGCTTCTTGATACAATTTATTTTCTCTATGGACACAATGCTATATAGTCTGTGATTATCACCCTAATGGGACTACCATTCGCATTTGGGACCAACAAAAGTTAAGTGATTGTAATTGACATCACTGCTGGCAACAAGTGAAATTTTATGTAATGGGGACTATAGTTCTTGCTATGGGGCCTCATTGCTCAATGTTTGAAGCAACACTTTTGTTCCTGTCTTGTATAAGGTTTCTACATTTTTTGGTTTGAAAGAAAAAGTAAGATGCGACTAACATGTCTTGTTAATTCAATAAATTTGAGATTTTACAATGCAAAACGAAGATTAGTGATAAAGAAGGGTTGATATGGGAATGTGACACGGGACAATCAGAATATTGCAACAATAAAATTGAAAGACAGGGAAAATAAAGGTTAGTAACCTAGAAATCAACACCTAGGCTTGGAGTTAGTACCAAGCGAGGAAAAAACTACTAGGAATTGGTACTTAGGATACAATATATAGTTTAGGTTTAGGATACAATATATGGTTTGCTTATACAAGAATACTAATCCCTAATTAATTGGTGTAGAAAACTTTACTTATTACATGAAAAAAATACTGAAGACTTCAAAATGAAAATACAAGGGCCTAAAATACAAATGCAATTGATATCCAAAAATAAATAGATTGAATTATAATAAAATCCTTCTTGTACATCCTGCAACATAATGTACCACGAATCGAAAGAGATATGGGGAATGAATTCATGTGTTGTATAATATCGTTTTTTTTTAATTATATTGTGAGAATACATAACATCATATTCATTCAATTATGAATGACATTAGTTAGTACTTAGTATAACTACCAATAGCTTTTGCGTTCTTAATTAGTTCTCACCATGGCTACCGTTTTTGCTGACTAGCAATTGATTGGTTTGAATAACCTTATGCATCGATGGGTTTTGGGGAACAGTTTATGAAAAATAAAATAAAATAGAAAAATTGATCAACTAGATTATATATCTCGGTAAAATTGAGAAAGGAGCACTCACCCCACTGCAAAAGTATCGACATCACAAAGCAAGGCTTTGGAAACCCGCCTAGGGAGGTCCCTTGTTAGGGGAAGGACTCATGTTATAGGGAGGTCCCTTGTTAGGGGAAGGACTCATGTTATAGAAATATGATGTATTTTCTCCACGTGAGGACTTATCCATCGACATCAGAGGATAGGACCCACTTTCTTAGCTCATGGGCCAGGTTATTGCATGTTTTTGTTTTTTTACTTTTTTTTTTTTTTTTCCCAACTAAACAAGGCCCTGGAATTCACTAGTGGTGTGTTTGGATGAAATGATTTGGGCATTTGGATTTCGATTTGGGTGATTAAAATCTAAATATCTTATTTCGACAGTTTAAAAAATGTCAAAGATTTGAATTTGACAAATCTGCCAATGATTTTAAACCTTTAAATACTTTGATTTAAAATAACTCCTAAAATCAATGGATTTGAAATCAATGTATTTCAAATCTATTAATTTAAAATCTAAATCCAAGTTTCCAAACACAATCTAGGAGAATTCCGGTATTCATAATTGAATGATTGATTGTAAATTTTAATAGCACTTGATGAAGTTGATGTCAACCAATTAAGTTACAAGACTTTTGGTTAAGAGTATTCTCAAAAAGCTACTTAATCTATTTTACATTGCCACTTAAATAATACACCCTACTTTTTATACTCTATTCTATTACCACTTTATTTGAATATTTTTTAAATTTTATATTATCACTTTAAAAAATACACCCTAAATTGCATACTCTCTTTTTTTTTTATGAATTTTTATTTTTATTTTTATATATTATCACTTTAAAAATACATCCTAGATTACATACTCTCTGCTTTTAATGAGATTAAAATAATTGGGATTGAATAAAAAATATATAAAATAATAGTGCTCAAGATATAGTTGTTATAGTGGCTGCTACAATGTATATTTATTCTCAAAGGTTACTGTAGCAATTTAAAATGGATAAAAATTAATGCTTTAAAAAGTTGTATCTAATTTTTTACACCATGTGTAAAAATGTTTGCTAATTACTTTTTTGTTTTTTTGCTAAAGTTGTATCTAATTTTTTACACCATATGTAAAAATGTTTGCTGAGACAAAAAACTAAAACTAACTTACTTCTAAAAAATAAAACTAAATTATTTAAAATAATGCTGAAATATAAAAAAAAAGTGTAGAATTCACAAATCGTACATAAAAATAAGTAAAATATTAGCTTATAATCATTGTTTTAAAAACCAAATCGGACCGGATTGGTCGGTCCGACCGGTTCAACTGGAAATCGGGAGCCAATTCGGTTTGATTAAAAGCTCCAAAACCGGTCAATAACAGTCAACAATCGAAAAACCGGCCAAAAACCGGTCAAAAATAAGGATTGAACCGGAAATTAAAAAACGGTTCTATGACCGGTTCGGTTTTTAAAACCAAGCTTATAATCAAATATTCAAAGGCACGTTTAATATATTTAGGGTAGATTTTAGTTCAAATACCATATTTATACATGCTCTCACTCTCAAACACACTCAAACTGCAGAGTCTGCAAATTTAGAGTGGGCCACTGATCATAAACCGTAGGTCCAAGAAATGCATGGGCCCACATTCTTTTAGTGGACTGTTTCATATGCTGACACGTTTGTTTTGGATGAATTCATATGCTTACACGTTGTTCAGAAGAACACTTGGCAGTGTCATACTACTACCCGTCTACTCCTACTCCTACGTTTATATAATTGTAAATCCTCTTACTTTTATTTTACAGAGAGTTGAAAGGAAAGAGGAAATTCAGTAAATTCAGTAAAGATTAAAAAGATGGGTTTTACCAAGACTAAGGAAGCTGGAACCCAGTCCATGCTGCCTGATCCTGACAGTGACGCAGGTCAGTCTGGTTCATCAATAATTGTTCTATATATGCTGTATTTTCATTATTATCGTTATTGGGTTTTTCCTTTTGCTTTGCTCTTTAATTTTTGTTTTTGATTTTTCTTTGTTTACCTTGGCTGCTATTCGAAATATATTTGTAATATATATATATATATATATATATATAGGTCTGGTTAATGTATACTCTAATAATTAATTATATATTAATCATCCCTTTTAATAAACGAAATAAAAAAAGTGAAACATTTTTGACAAATTTTTTTTTTTAAATCTCATAAAAAGTTTTCTATGCTCTAATCATCAATCATTCATTTTAGAAAAAGAAATTTTGAAACTTTTTTGATAATTTTTTTTTAAATTTCTTATAAAAAGTTTTCTAAAATAAATTATATATATACAGAGAGAGAGAGAGAGAGAAGTCAACCCTAAACCCCAACCATCAAAATTAGAGCTTTATGGGTTTATTACGAAGTATTGAGTCCTGAGCTCAGTCCGGCTTTAGACCAACAATTAGGGTTAATAAATAAATTAAATAATACCTTATACATATGACTAACCTTGACTAATCTTGTTTAATCTTGTTGAGGAACGAGGATACAACAAATTTGGGACTAAGGCTCAGTAAACATAATTTGTTTTTCTGATAATTCAATAGCTGTGGGAGGAGGGATTTGAACAGTAGATGTGTCCATTGGATACACTAGGAAGCACACATTTGAAAGGGAGAAACACATGTTAAATGTGTGTGATTCTGGGTTTTATATATGTACACACATATATATATATATATATATATATTTATATATATGAGTCTATTTGGATATCACTTATGACTGAAAACTGAAAACTTGTTATTGAAAATATTCTAATAAAATAATTTTTAAAATTTTAAACTTGGGTCCTGTGAACAGTGCAGGAGACCCAGGGAAAAAGGCAAATGCTAGTCGTGTTTGCTATCCAAACTCACACTATGTGTCTGTTGATTAAACTTATTTCTCATGTTATATTTTTTGAAAATGTGGTGTTCGAAAAAGTTATACTTTAGAAAAGAAAAATAATAATAATAATAAGGGTGACATTTTTCTGTTTCTAACGGCTGAAACAAACATGTATCATTTTATAAAAAGACATTTGTTGGAATGCCTTGATGCCCACATGCACACACACATGCACTTAGTTAGAAATAAGCGTGTATATACCTATTGATTTGTGAGTTTGAATTTGTTTTCTTGTTTTTCCAAAACAGTAGCTAATGCTTTAGCAATGATGAGTCAACTGTCTGCTATGAAGACGTTAAAGGATCTGGATTTTGAGAGCTGGATGGAGTGGAAAACTGATTTGCAAATTTTCCTTGGGTTGTTGGACTTAGATATTGCTCTTTACAAAGACAAACCAACAGAGGCATCTGAATTTGAAAGATGGGAGCAAAGTAATCGCTTAAGCCTTTTGATTATGAAAGCCAAGACTTATAATGGTATTCGTGGTCTTGTGCATATGACAGTACTGGCAATGCCAAACAATTTTTTGCTGCTCTTGAGGATATATTTATGAAAATGGAGAAAGAAGAGGCCTATTCCCTGTCTGACAAGTTACTGAAGATGAAATATGATGGTGAAGGGAGCGTCTGTGAACACATTATGAAAATGTCCAGTATTTTCTCAAGGTTAAGAGCTGTGGATCATACAGATCTTTCTGATTCTTATCTTGTTAAATTGGCCGTCAAATCTCTTCCTCTACAGTATATGTCTCTGAAACTTGCATACAATCCTAAAAGCAATGATTGGGGATTGGGCAAACTTTTGTCCAAGTGTGCAGAAGCAGAAAAATTACATCATGAAATTGAAATTGAAGAGAATGATGTTAGAGATGCGTTTTATGAAGGAGAGCAATCAGGATATACAAGTGACAATGACCGTAGGAAAAGGGCTAAAATTCAATGTTTTTCCTGTGGGGAGATGGGGCACAAGAGGTGGGAATGCCCAAACTGATAGGAACAAGGTAAGAACTTTTACACTCTTTCAGTTTTGATGATACTAGTGAACATCCCTCTTCTGTAATCCTGGATGCAAAAGGGGGTGGCAAGGATTCAGAAGCTTCATTTGTGAGCTTAATCTGGCCACTTTTAAGAAATGTGGTGGTTCTCACTACTAATATGTATAGGCATGAGATTGGTGGATGGAATTTACCCTCAACTGTGTCACTTCATCTTTGTTTACAAATGTGTGTGTGTCTCTTAGTATAAATTATAAAGTGGTTCAAAAAAACTATGTTCTGATGAGATGAAGTATGTGAACTTTGACCTGTTCATATGGCACCATTATCCAAATTTTGTGAATGCATGGGTGCTTGCTATGCTATGTTTCTGGTTATAACAGTGTTTTCTATCCACGAGGAACGTATTATCTCTCTACATTTAATTTTAATGTGGTCTGTTTGCAGTGAGAAATCCAAATTGATATTTAAATACCATTTTCTTACCGTACTGTTTCCCATTGACCGATTTTCTGAGATGGGGTCTTTTTCAAGAATGATTCAGCGATAATGGCTTTACGTGTTTGCAAGTGTTAGATCATACCTATGCATTTTATTAGGTAAGACTATATATTTTCTCATGCTTAAGCAATGATTATTATTATCATTTTTTTCTCTTGAGAATTTCAATGTTAAATCTTTCATGGTTGGTTTTGTTATCAAATTTCAATATGGTATTTGGAGTGAGTTTGGCATCTATTTGCTAAAGGTGGGGGACAAAAAAGATAAAAGTTAGCTTTAAAAAAGAAGAAGAAAGAAGCTCATTTTGTTGTTTATTTGGAAAAATGTGAGACAAAAAGCAAAAAGTTGGAAGCAAAACCAAGTTTGTCAAACGGACTATTTAAGGGACTATATTTACTATTAATTTTATGTGCATCAATTCAACCTATTGGCTATTGCATCTACCAGACAGTAGAGCTGATTTATTTACTAGGGACCTTGATGTGTATGTTTGCTCTCTGGCAGGAGAATGTCTGTTCACGAAATAAAGGCTGCAATTCACACTGATTCAAGGCATGCAAGCCAGCTGCGATCAGTTTACTCTAGTAGAGAAACAGTGGAATGTGGTTATGTGGTTTTTAAACGGATTGATTTCTTAGGAAGTTGCAAAATTTTGTTGGTGTTGAATCATGTCAGTGGGGACTATGACAGTAATGCGTATGAGCTTTTGATCAGGGAATGATATCATCTTTCCAGTGGCTAATCCCTTTCCCATATTTTAGTTTTGACTTTTGAGTCGTCAGTGGCAAGTTCAATTGCCTAGCTGAACTATTAGATCCAGGTCTTTAACTTGAAGACCAGTTGCATTCAACCTTGCTCTTTCTACCACGTTATGGAACAATTTAGATTATATGATTTGCATTTACTAAGCATAGTGAATAGTAAATGAGTGCATGTATCGATAGTCTTCTTGTTCAAAACCAAATCTGAGTGCCCTTATCAAATCCCTCTTGCAATGAAGACATATCTGATGGTTGAGGTTTTCTAATCTGTATTAGCTTCAACTGTTCGATTACTTGACTTGGTTTGGCAAGCGTAGACTAGTGAATAGTAAATGAGTGAAATACTTGCAGATAAGCTTCTTTTTCATAACCCCTACCCGTCCAAAGGGCAGTGCCTTGATACAATAGGTTTGAATTCAAGATGGTTGAGATTTTTTCAAATCTGTGATAGCTTGGATTTTTCAACAAACTGCGCGTGTTGTACCGGATGGTCTTGTAACCAAAGTTCTATATTTGATGGTTCTTGATCTATTGATTCTATTCTTGAACAGTGATAGTGGGGTGTACAAGTGATAGTCAAGTGGTAATAATGTCTTTTGTGGTCTCTTTAATCCCCACAATTCAAATAAAAACTAAAACTTGTCAACTTGATTGTTGTGAAAATTGTTAAATCCATATGGGTTTTAATTGTAAATGCTTTTGCATTTGTGTAATTAAGAAGAAAATATCTAATTAGACCGTTATAAACAACACCTTCTCACATTTGATGGTTTCCAAGTGAGACGTGTGTTATTGTGAGGGGCTGTATCAAGACAAATTTTAGCTTCAAACTAGTTTAAAGGTATTTCTTCCAACCCATTATGTGACGATTTATCAAATTATTCATGTATATTATTAAAACTACTCAGATAACTCATTAAAAAGTCATGCAACTAAAACTACATATAGATGGCCTTTTCAATTGTAGCATCGTGTTGGAAGAAGATAGATCACTTTTTTATAATTCAGGCAAACTTGCTTATGAATGAGTGGATATTTTGCTAATAAGCACTGTAGGTTTTTTTTTTTTTTTTTTTTTTGGGGTAAAATTTTGAACAATAATACAAAGACAATACAATGTTGGGATCGGCTCACATCCAGTTTAGAAATCTTCTGTTTCCTCCCATTTTCAAATAGATGAGTGACATGTGAAAAAAAAAAAATGATCCACCAATTAGAAAAGGCCAACAATTTCTCATCTCTCTCTTGCCTCTCCCCTTCACTATATCTTGAGCCAAATTGATTTGCAACTTTGCTGAAAACCACCAACCACCACCCACCAGAAATCCACCAGACAACACAAATCCGCCACTATGACCCATGACGCTGCCAAGTCTGCAATCTAGATCCAAACATGAAAAACCACCTTTCAACCCAAGAACAATTTGCCATTGCCTTCACCACCTCCACAAGGTCTCACCAATCCCTCTCCGTCGCTGCTTGCTGCCATCAAAAGCCACAGCCCTTACACAGGTACAAAACCATCAAGCAATCCGAGCCTCCCTTCAGATCTATGAAATTTTGTCAATCCCATTGCGAAAATCAACACCATAGATCTCTTTGTCGGCCTTTGATATGCAAAACCTAGGAATTTGGTTTCTATCATTTGTCTTATGCACCGCCACGCGTTGCTTGGAGTTTCTGACTGTTGATCCACGTGCTACATGCGCTGCTACTCGTTGGTTCTACCTCAATTAGGTGTCGTTCGCCAACAATGGCTATGATAGTTACTTCTCTCCTGCTGCTGCCTCATCGCTCTGAGTCCGACGGTGTCCCAACCTTCTTCCTCCACTTTTTATCGCAAAAGATATTTGCTTTTGCTTCTATTTTTGAATGTTTTTGAAACCACACGTTACTTTAAGTAAGGGCTGTGTGGTAAACAAGCTTAAACTACTGTTTTCAGTTTTTAAATAATATTACACATTTTTTTCACACATTTTTTCACCCACACATATTTCAAAAAATTACAAACAATATTATACAAACTCTTCTACAAAACAGGCTTAATTTCTAATCGTTCCAATTTTTTTTTCCACATGTCACTCATTTATTTAAAAATTTGAGAAAATAAGAGATTTCTAACTGGAGGTGAGTTGCTCCCTATAAAGTTAGGTGTGGAGCAATTTTTTTTTTTTTTTTTTTTTGGCTACTCAACAATTTAGCCTAAAGAGTATTTGTAAACCCATATGTGAGTAGTGAGTGCTCTTAAAATCCTTTCCCCTCAACCCTGCCTCCAAATTTTAGGGACCACATTTCAAATATAACCTACATCATACTTTTTTATTTTTGTCAATTCTACTAAAGTATTCATTATCGATTCCATTTGTTGGAAAGTAACTTGTGCTAGCTCCATGAAAAGGATGTTGCATAACGGGCATATGTAACAATTCTCTAACATAGGGTGGATCTCACAAATGTGAAACCCACTCCTTATGAGAGGAAGTTACTTATACCCATTAGAGCAGGCCTCTTATAGGGATATGGATCTCAAACTTGTGTAGGCCACGTGTTCGTGAGAGGCTTGTTACATGAAGCAAGTACAAGAGATAATTTTTGCAATTATAGATTGTAGATCCTACAAAACATAGGACAAAAAAAAAAATGCAAGTGGCCAATTTTATAAGAAGATGATATTGTGTATATAAGTCCGGCTTGCCTCAAGTAGTACTTAAACCTATTCTTTTAACGTGATGTTGCCACATCACCTACTATCCAATCCTATGGTGGAGATTAAAACACATTGCCGCCTCTTTTTTACTCAGAAATTCACAAAACAGAGAACCTTATGCTAGTTAAGGTTTAAATAGTAAGAGCATTAGCATTGGAGAATGCTAATGCTATATCTAAGACCAATTTGACATTTTAAGCTTTAAAATCCTTTGCATCAGACAATGCTAAACTCAACTATTGCAAATTTTTTTGCAATAGTGCTACAGTACAATTCTAAAGATAGAATTGTACTGTAGCAAGTATTCTAAAAAAAAATACTTTTTTATTGCCTTATGCCAACGGACCCTCCTTCAACAACAGGACTTCCTATTGTCCAACAAAATCACAGAAAATTCCAGACCATGCCCAACGGACCCTCCCTCAACAACACCGCCGAACTTCCTACTTTCCAACAAAATCACAGAAAATTCCAGACCAAACTCGCTGCCTCTCTCTCTCTCTCATGAAACCAACATAAAACCCCACTCTCTCAACCCAACTCCATCACAAACAACCCAAATCAATAACCAACGTCCTCCACTGCGAGCTCCGCCACAAACCCAACTTCAGCTTCAAGCACAGAACCCAATCATCGATGAAACCAACGTTTAAGGCTCAAGCACCAAACCCAATCGCACCACCAAGCACCACAGTGGCTCAGTTTTTCCGGTGGGTTGCAATCCGGCGGTTCTGTGGGTGCTTTTTTTTTTTTGGCGTGGCTGACGGCGTGGGTCATTGTGGTGGTTGTGGTTTTTTTTTTTTTTTTTTTTTTTTTGCTGTGACAGGTGCCTAAAGGGGTTGTGGGTTGTGGTTGGGTCTGGTGATGATTTTTTTTAATGGGTTTGCTCCGGTGGGTTTCAAATTGACGGCATGGGCTGATGGGTTTTTGGTGCCGTGGCTGTGGTTGTGGTTGTTGATGGTTTGAGGTGCCGTGGCTGTGGTTGTTGATGGGTTGAGGTGCCGTGGCTGTGGTTGTTGATGGATTGATCGGTGGCTTGAGTTGATCGGTGGCTTGGGTTTTTGGTGCCGTGGATCGGTGGCTTGAGTTGATCAGTGGCTTGGGTTTTTGGTGCCGTGGCTGTGGTTGTTGATGCTTGTGTGTTGCTAGAGGTTGAGGGAGAAGTAGAGGAAAAAAAATGGTTGGAAAGCCTAGGAAATATGGGTCTGACAAAAATGGGCAGTTATAAAGAAATAATAAAGAAATATTAAAAATTAATATTTTAATAGAAATAGAGTTTTGGGATGTAGAAGTATTGTAAAATAAGATGGTATAATGATAAAGTGTGTTTTTAAAATGGTAAAATAGAATAGCATTAGCATTTTCCAATGCTAATGCTCTTAGACTTAAAATACTATTTTACCACCCAAGTTCTCCCCCTTCTTTTCTATTATTTTTTTGGCCCTGACGACCAAATCATGGAACAACAAGAACTTAAAATTGCAGCGAACTAAATACAACCATGGTTGTAGACTTGTAGTAATCCCATTGGAAAACACATATTTTTTCTCTTTGGTAAATAACAAGATCAGAAACTTCACAACTTATAAACAAAAACTGATGATTGCAGCGTATTAGACACAACCATGGTAATCCAAACTATCTCCCTCTAAAACAAAGTGTTGTAGTTGCAACAAGAACTCTTCACATCTTCCTACAAAAGCATATACGATATTGCTATAATCAAGGCCAAAATGCACCTGGTATGCCTTTTTTGTAAACTCAAACTGGAGCTACTGATAATAGCTTAAAAAGTGTAATATTATCTTAATTTTGATAGGCATTATCACATCTATTTGTGTTTATTCTCACACTTACACATAAATATGAGAGTTTAATATACTTATTATCAGGGACGGACCTGGTCTAAAGGGGCCCAGGCCCCCCCTGACCTTTAAAAAAAAAAAAAATTAGTAGGAATATATGAATGAAATTAGATACTCACATACAACTTCGGCCCCCCCTCTCTCCAAAATCTAGGCCCCCACAATAGAACAAATCGTAATAAGAAAAACCTTCAAATAGAATAAAATTTTGGTCTAAACAAAAAAGCATACACAATATAATCATACCACAAATCTGAAATAACAAAATAGAAATCACAAATTCCCAATTTCACCCATTTAAATTTCTCTCCCTCAATCTCACTCTCTCAACTCTTATTCTTCCTCTAACAACTGTCGTTTTTTACATGAATCCTTATGCTTCTTCAGTTCTTCTTGCCTGGACTGTCATACTATTATGGTTGATGTTGTCTGCAGTTTGAACAACAAAAATCCTCCTTTATTTATTTATTTTTTTTCTTCTTTGGCTTAGATTTCTCTAGACATGGCAAAACGGGCGGGTCGGGTTCGGGTCAAGTCAATTAGGTTGCGGGTCAAAACAGGTCATTTTTAAATGGGTCAATCAGGTCGCGGATCCAGTCGAGTCGCAGGATGGGTCGAGTTGACCCATATTTTTCAAACAAGTTTTTTTTTTTTTTTTTGAAATAGATGCAATCTGTCAATTGTTTATGAGTTTCTTAACTGTGATTAGATTCTCACTGGTGATACTGTTACCACTTACCAATTACCACTAAACACTTTATACCCAAATTTGAACTTTTATTCTAGCTTTCTAGAAGCTAATCTTGGTATAATTTTCGATCTGTTTAAAGTAGGAAGAGAAAATGAAGGTGGCAAGTAAAGAATGACAAATTATAATGGAGTACATAACATATTAAGTAAAGAAGAATAAGTAAATATTTTATAAGAATTACACCTCAATCTCAATCTACTCAATGTTAGTAGACGTGGCAAAACGGGTGGGTTGGGTCGGGTTAAATCGGGTCATTTTTAAACGAGTCAATCGGGTCGAGTCAGAAAAGTCTAACCCGTTTTGCTATGTCTAGATTTCTCCACCAGTTTGCTAAATCCTCCTCCATTATTTTCTTTCTTCTACTTCGATTTCTCCACCAACGCACTATCTCTTTGTTTTCTTAAGAGGTTTTTTACTTTCCCTATATCTACTTTTAAGCTTTTGGTAAAAAATGTCAGACACAAATGTGGTTTTTACTATTGTATTTTGTCCAAGAGTCCATCTACTCTACACGTGGGATTTACTTCTCCACATCTTTCTTTTTCCTACCTTTTATCTATTTTGTTTTTCATATTAATGAGTTGTGATAGAAATCAAAATGTGTCTTGTGCAATATATTATTAAGTTAGATATGTGAATTTATGGCTTAAAAATAGATTATATGAATTTACAATTTTTAAAAGCTCTTAAATATATATATTTTTTAAAGTGGGGTTCTAATTTATAAGCAAATTAAATATAATATATATATATAAAGCGATAACTCTAAAAGGTACATTAGGATTGATTGGTACCCAAATATATCATTTTTTTTCTTCTTAACTCAACTTAAATGACCTTAGTATGAAATTGACCTTTTTGCTTCGGGCCCTCCCAAGTTCAAATCCTGAGTCCGTCCCTTCTTATTACGTATATTTTTTCACTTGTAGAAGATTAAAACTAATGAGCTAAGCATGCAGACATGAATCCAAGAGAATCCAAAGGTGAAAGATTAATTTAGAAGTGTGTTTTGAAGAATTCAATGAGTCAAAGATGTGTGGAAACATAAAAAGAAAGAGAGTAATTCGTTTGAACTAAAGTTGGAAAAAATCTTGACATGGAAATATTCTGACCAGTTTTGGTATTTTGGTCATATATTTTTACTCCAATATCAGATTGACTTGATTCTTGCAGTGACGGAAAGAGGACTTGAAGATCTAAAACTTTGTAGTTTACAAAAACTTTGTTTTTAGGGTATTGAATGTTATATATATTAAAGGGGGTACAAGGGCAGCCACGTTTTTTGCTGCTGGGAAACCTTATTTTTCATAAATTTTTTATAGTTTTTATTTTCTTTGAAAGCCTAAGAGCCTAAGCTAGGGTTAGGAGTAAATTCCCAGAGTTGTAAGTTGTCCATTATTCAATCCAAACATGTTTTTCAAGTTTTGATTATTGAAATCAATTGTTCTCTTTTCATAATTGTTTTGTTAGACTGATATTTAATTTCTAATTCTTTCATAAGTCTATTCTTGAATTTTCTTATTATTAGAATAGGGTTTTATAATCTCTCTAGTAAAACGTAATAATCTTGTTAGATATTACTTTTGTCATAGTATTGCCTTTAAGGTATGCAATGTTCTTGAGTTTTTCTAGCAAAATTATTATTTTCTAGACTAAATTGTTGGAACAATTGATGAATAAAATCAGCTAAAGAGAGTTTATTAATGGACAAAGTTTAGCTACAAAATTTGTTGTAGCCTTAGGCTACAAACTCACTCAATAAAATAAATATTAGTGCATATTTTGAAAATCTAATCGTTGAATTTCATGTTCTTTACGCTCTTAATACACATGTCAATTTTTGTGTCAATCGGATATTATTTACTATATATTCTATAATCTTATATTTCATGCATAATTTTAAATAACAAAAGCTTGCAATTTAAAAATTTATTGATGACATAGTTATTGATCTTTAATTTTCTTGAAATTTTGCAAATATGGAGGATATAAGAAGAAGATGTAATCCAATGATGGATTTGTCAAAATTCACCTCCAATAAAAAGATATTGAGTAAGTTTGTAGCCAAAAGCTACAATCAATTTTGTAGCTAAACTTTGTCCTTTATTAATAAAGCTTATTTCTAAATCTTCCAACCGGATAGTTTATGTGTTTCCTTACCGATTGTGTATTAAATTGGATTGGTATTGAATGCTTCACAATATTGGTGGACAAACCCTAATACCCTAGTGATTTTAATTATTAAAATTTTACCAAACTTTTTTGGTACTAGTTTCAATCATATTTTCTATATATTATTGGTCCTTTTAATGTTTTCTTGTTTTCTTTTTCTCAGTGAAACTACAATTTTAGCTACACTACAATTTCCAACCAACCAACCAAGGAAATAGAGTATCCCATGTTTTTGGTTCTCAATTGCCGATACGTTACTGCGAAATTTGAATTTTGAAGTTACGGAAACCACATAGTAGGCATTCTTTGAGGAGTGGATATCGGATAACGTGAGTGAGTGGCCCTATATATCCGCTACACTACCATACCATACCGTTTTATAGGGGTGCAAATACTACGATATTAACTGCACATTAACACGCCTCACAGTGTCCCACTCTCTACTCTTACAATCATAAAACCTCTTTCTTATTTTTACCGATACAGAGTCGAAGTCGAAAAGTTGAAAGAAAAGAGGAAAGAGGATAATCAGTATAGAACTCAGTTCCTCGATGCTGCCTGACGGTAACACAGGTCAGGTTGATCAATAATTGTTCTATCTTCTATGCTTATATCAAAGTCACTGTTTTTCATTCTTGTCATTTTGAGTTTTGCTTTCCTGTTTTGCAATTGATATGTATTTTATTTTTCCTTGTTCTCTTTGACTGCGATTCAAAGTAATTTTTTGAATGTGACAGTTTTTAGTGAGATTAGTTTTATGTCAAGAGTCTTATAACTCGACTGATATCTCTTGGTGATTCTAACGGAGATGACCAAAGTCTAAAATTCAAATTTCTCTCCTTTGGGAAAAAAATAAAATAAAATAAAAAACTTTTGCGCACTTTTACTACTAAATTAGAGAAGAATTAGGAAGTCAACCTTTAACCCCAAGGGCTTTATGGGTTTGTCATTAAGTATGAACTCCTAGGCTAAGAGCAACAATTAGGGTTAATTAGTATCAAACTATCAATTGGGACTCTTTATCAAAATCTATACTGAGAAACACGCCTATTACATGTGTTTGACTACGGCTTTTATGTGAGTGCATGTGTGCAGATTTCTCTTAATGTTGATATATACATGATGGCCTAAGCTTTACTTTGGTTAGATATACGTATGTTTGATACAACTTATTTTTCAACTTTTTGAAAATGTGTTATTTGAAATAAGTTATACCAAGAAAAAGTGAAGTTTTTAAAAATTCAACAAAATTGAAACAAGAAGATATCAATTTTATAAAATACATTTGTGGGAACGCCTTGATGCCGACAAACACAATAAGTGTGTATATAGTATATTCCTATTGATTTGTGAGATTGATTTTGTTTTCCCTTTTTTCCAAAACAATAGCGCACGCCTTAGCCATGATGAGTCATTTTTCTGCCATGAAGACTTTGGAGGATCTGAATTTTGAGAGCTGGACAAAGTGGAAAACCGATTTGCAAATTGTACTTGGTTTATTGGACCTAGATATTGCTCTTTACAAAGAAAAACCAACCGATGCAGCTGAATATGAAACATGGGAGAAAAGTAATCGCTTAAGCCTTTTGATTATGAAAGCCAAGATTGATTTTGGTATTCGCGGTCTTGTGCATGACAGTACTGGCAGTGCCAAACAATTTTTTGATGCTCTTGAGGCTTTATTTATGAAAATGGAGAAAGATGAGGTCTATTCACTCTATCGCAAGTTAGCAAGTATGAAGTTTGATGGTGAAGGGAGTGTCATTGAACACATTAAGAAGATGGCCAGTATTTACTCAAGGTTGAGAGCTGTGAATTTTATGGGTTTCTCTGATGATTCTTATCTTGTTACAATGGCTGTGGATTCTCTTCTTCCTCCACATTTTTCGTATCTGCAACTTGAATATGAACGTAGTAAAAAGAATTTGGGATTGCACGAACTTTTTTCCTATTGTGCAATACTAGAAATGGATCATGATAAAGCTGAAGAGAAAAATGTTAGCGATGCATCTTTTGAAAGAGAGCAATCAGGATATACAAGTGACAATGACAGTAGGAAAAGGGCTAAAACTCGATGTTTTTCCTGTGGGGAGATAGGGCACAAGAGATGGAATTGCCCCAACTGATGGGAAAAAAGGTAACAGTTTTTACATTCTATTATATGTGACATGATGCTCAATTTCTTTAAATAAGCTATTGTGACAATCACCTCCCTTGCTTAAAATGTATCAAAATTAATGAAAGAAGAGTTGTATGTGTATAATCATTGCAATATTTTTATTTCAAGTGATGCTTTAATGGATTTTCACTTTTTTTTTTCCTGGCTGTTCAGGGATTATGAGGCCATCCCACAGACAAATGGAGGGTGATTTCTGGGTGTGTTGGCTGCAAGGTGTTAGTTTTTTTTTTGTGCAATTCTAGACGGTATAAACTATTAGTACTTCCTACCTAAATTTTAAGATGGAGTTTGTTTATATATATTTGTTTTTCAATTTTTTATATGAGCAATTTTCATTTAAATTAGATTGTTTGTAAAGTTGTTAGTGTGTGGTAGTGAATTAGTGCGAGGTAATTAATCAAACCATAATATTTCTCTCACATATAATAACTTCTCTTGGAGGATGGTCTTGTTTCACAAATGCTATATTTGTTTGGGTTAGAGAGAAACCGGTTTTGGGTAAGGTTGTTGGTTTTAGGGTTGATATATCCATTCATACAGATTTGTATATTCCCTAGGGATGCAAATTTGGCTATAAATACTAGGAGTCTCATTTGCATCCTGGCACGATTTATTTTCTCTATGGACACAAGGGTATAGTATGTGATTATCACCTTAATGAGACTACCATTCATGTTTGGGACCAACAAAAGTTAAGCGATTATAATTGACATCACTGCCAGCAATAAGTGAATTTTTTTGAATGGGGATTATAGTTCTTGCTATGGGGCCTCATTGCAATGCAAATTTGAGATTTTATAATGCAAAATGAAGATTAGTGATAAAAGAAGGGTTGATATGGGATTGTGACACATGAAAATCAGAATTTTGCAACAATAAAATTGAAAGACATAGGAAAGTAAAAGTTAGGAACCCAGGAATCAGCACATAGACTTGCTTGGAGTTAGCACCAAGCGAGGAAAACCCATTAGGAGTTAGTACCTAGAATTGTTTGGAGTCGGTACATAAAATCAAAACAAATTGTCATTCATCAAAATCATCATTAGAAAGGAGTACAATAATTTGCTTATACAGGAATACAAAACCCTAATTTTAATTGGTGTAGGAAAACTTACTTATTAAATGATAAAAATACCCTAGTCTTTTGAAATGAAAATAAAATTTCCTAAAATAAAAATACAATTGATATCAAAAAATAAATTAACTGAAATATAATAAAATCTTTCTTGTACATCAAGCATCATAATGTAGCACATGTCGAAATAGATGTGGGGAAAGAAATTATGTTTTGTATAATATCGTGAGGATACATATATAACATCATATTTGTTAAATTATGAACGACATTAGTATAATTACCGACAGTTTTTTCGTTACCAATTCTCATCATGGCTGCCCTTTTTACTGACTAGAAATTGATTGGTTTGAATAACTCATCGATGGGTTTTGAGGAACAGTTTATGAACAATAAAATAAAATTAACAATTTGATCAACTAGATTATATCTCAATGGTTTTTTAAAGTGAACTCCAAAAACAATTTGCTAGGGACCTAGGCAAATGTAATTAGTAATTAGGACTCATTAACACATAAAAAATTGAATAATGAGCACTCACTCCACTTAACGGGGCTTTGGAAAGTGGAAACTTGCCAAGGGAGGTTCCTTATGAGGATTGGTCCATCAATATAATAAGATTGGTCCATCAATATAATAAGATAAGGCCCACTTTCCTAAATCATGGGCCGTGCTATTACTTTTTTGTTTTTTTTTCTTTCTTTCTTTTTTAATTTCAACTAAACAAGGCACTGAAATTCACTAGAATTCTTAGGGGATTTTCTAGGAAAATTCCGGTATCTATAATCTAACGAATGATTTATTGATTATTATAAATTTTGTCACCTTATTAACATTTAAATAAATACTAATTGACATTTGACACTATTTTGATATCCATTCCATTTAAGATATTAAACATGTGATCAAAAACCTTATAACTCAACTAATTTACTGTCTCATTGCAACTATCGAATTATCATAAAAAAGAAGAAAAAAATATATATTAAAGTTGTGATAAAATCTCAACCATTTATCTAACTATAAATTGTTAGTATTGTAACTTTTTTTTTTTTTTTGAGAAACTAGTATGGTAACTTGTAAGATCTTCGTGGTGAAAATACTCTATAAACTCTAGGAAATCTTGATCCCAAACTCGCAGTTCCTAGAAGCTAATTCCTTAATTTCTTCAGTAATCACCATTGTTTCCCATTGAGGATTCCTGTAGGGGAGTACAATATAATGGGATTGATTGCTGAAGCTGCATCTCACTCTATAGCTATCTATCCTCTCATACTTTTACCTCCAATTTCACAGTAGCTAGCCATGGCTTTACCACCTCTAGAAGTGGTTGACAGCTTCATGATTCTCATTTCCACCTACACTTGCCACTACATGGCATTTTTATTTGGACAATTGATAGCTTCATTGACTGACCCTCGATCTTTCTATTTATCATCATTTTTTTCTTGTCTTATTTTTGGTGGCTTGGCCGTTGATGCGTCCCTGCAACACTTTGCAGTATATTTTGACAAGTGGTGGGTTATGGGGAATGCCACGTAGTAATTCAGCTTATATAAAAAGGTTTCAATTTTTTTTTTCCAACACAATTGTACTTTTTACCCGATTTATTTTTTAAGTAAAATAAAATAATCTATAATAACAAAAGCTGATGAATCCTCAACAAACAGCTCATTCCCATCCATTCATAAAAAGTGACAAAATTTTGCTTTCGTGGTCAACCTATCAAAACTTTGTTCCTTTGTTTGAGCTTGAAATTCACTGTAAAAAAAAAAAAAAAAAAACACACACACACACACATATGATAGTACTAGGCACGGGCACAAGGTGGAGTTTAATACACAACATATCACACAATATACTTTTTTTTTTTTTTTTGGGGCCCTTGAGCATGCTAATATACTGGCAGGAAAGATTCCACCTTCCTGGTGGGCTCTTACATCTTATATAGTTTAACCTCTTTCGTCAACTTTATTAATTATGTATTTGGATGAGTTTTTTTAATTGGTTTATTCTGTTTGAAATATATTTTGTTTAAATATAGTTGTACGTTACAACCTGTACCTTAAAAGATGGTGAAGTTTTATAATTAAAAAAAAAAATTTGAAATTAGTCAAATTAACTAAATAAGTTAGATTCTTCTATATAAAAAATAAAAAAATAAAAAAACTAAATAAGTTGGAAAATAACCCCGTCCAAACATAACCTAACCTAAGTCAAATAATTTTTTTAGTACATACAAAATATAATTTTAATGAGTTTTTTTTTTTTTTTAAGTTAAATATTGTACGGGATTTAAATGAGTTTTTATTATTTTTTAAAAATTGAATTTGCCCTATAGTTATACAATGGCCTTTAGGAGAAACTTGACTGATTGAGGAATTTATTTTTGGAAACTACCGGTTGAGGAAAATTATGAATTAAGTCATGAGGAATGAGTCCCCACTAGCCATTTGCAATTGAATAATGTGGTCCTAGAAATTTGCTCACAAGGCCACACAGCTCGCCTCAACCATCAGTTTGATGTAGAGAATTATAGATTTTTAACAATAATAATTGCTTGTGGGGTTTTTTTTTTTTTTTTTTTTTATTGGTTGAGAATCCTTTTCGATTTGATTTATGGATTTGGTTTAGGTTCAGTGTATTCAGTGTACTGGATCCGGTTAGATGGTGACACGTATTGAAAAGTGGACACATGTCATCATCTCAACGGATTCAGTACTACTGAACACTGGACCTAAGACTGACCCTTGATTTATATTCTAAGGCTTCAAATAGATCATTAATATCGTTTTTACTCCTAAAAGAAAACATATTCTAAATTTATGATTTTGTTAAGATCGATAAAAGTTTGAAAAAAGTGAAAGATTTTCACCAAAACTGTACAAAATTTATTTGAACATGAAATTTAGATAATAATTTCGTTATCTATATCTAAGTTTGACAAAAATTATTTTTGTCAACTTATTTTATTATTTAGCTTATTTTTATTACTATTTATGGGTTTCACTGTATTTTTTGACACTATTTATGGGTCCTACTGTACTATTTTAGCTAACTTTTACTTTTATTAACAGTACTTTCAGTAAAAAGTTTTTAATTTCAGCAAAATAAGCAAATTCTAAACAAACTCTATATATAAAAGGATTCCCCTCTTTCGACTGGACTTTTATGTGATTCAAAAATACCCTGATTAATAAATGCTATCTTTATTTAGAAATAGAGTAATAAATATCAAATAACAAATTTTATTTTAAATTCGAAAAAAAATTCCTAAAATTTAAGATTTTTTTTCCCTTCACGTTCAAAAAAGAAATTATAGTTATTGTTTATCTCTAAAATTTATCCTTTTTATCTGTTTGAAAAATAAAAAACATATATTTCTAAATTATAATAAATACAAATTATTAACTTTTACCTTAAAAAAATAGAAAGAGCCTCTAAGCACGCGCTCACGAGCACGCTTAAAAGCTAGTATATGGAAAATTATTAGGTACTCCAGAAGAATCATAAATGCGTACTCTCCCCTCTCACATGAATGGTGGGTTCCACCATGAATTTAATTAGTGAGACTCACCATTTATGTGAGAGGAGTGAGTAAGTATTTATGATACTCCGGGAGTACACAATAATTTCCCCTAGTATATATATAAAACTGAAGCCTTTGACTTAGTCTTTGACTTTTTTTAGAGCTCCCACATTTTTACACATCAACATTATTTAAATAAAAAAACAAAAATTCTGATTTTTAATTTACTACCTCATTATTAATTTTTTTAAATTTGATTTTTCAATGCCAAGTTTGAGGAAAGTGACTTGCCCATGTAGAAGTCATAGGGTTTGAGATTGGTGATGGTGGCAACAAGCCAACAAGAGTCCGTGAGCCTCAAAAGTTTGATTCCCTTGCTCTTTCTTATTTCACTTTTATGCTTTTGGTTTAGATGATTTGTGAAGCGTTTCTTTAATTGACAACCTTTTTCTTTTAGTTTATTTGATTGCA
The DNA here is from genome assembly GCF_932294415.1 of Quercus robur. Classification (NCBI taxonomy): domain Eukaryota; kingdom Viridiplantae; phylum Streptophyta; class Magnoliopsida; order Fagales; family Fagaceae; genus Quercus; species Quercus robur. The sequence goes on along the minus strand of NC_065535.1, from coordinate 18,030,762 downwards.
ACTGAGAAAAGGGAAGAGAGAGAGAGAGCGAGTGGCGGCAGCCGAAGGAAAGAGAAAGAAAGAGATATGAAGACAGAGTATGTTGAGAGAGGAGCGTTGAAGAAGAAGCATGAAGAAAAATTGGGTGAGGGAGGGGAAAAAAATGCAAGAAGCATAACATAAAGTCAAAAACATAAAATTTAGTGCTATATACAAAGACTATAAAATAAAGGCGTAAATGCACTTTTAGTCCTTATATTTTGGGGTCATTTCTATTTTGGTTCTTACATTTTCATTTTACCACTTTTAGTTCCTAAACCAATTAACGCGTGACATTTAAGTCCTTATCGTCACTCAACTAACAGAAAAAGCTGATGTGGCAAATTGAGAGCACTGTTGACACAATAAAAATTGACGTGGCGAATAAAATAATAATAATAAATTTATTTATTATTTAATAAATTCCAAGTCAGCATAAAATAATAATAAAAAAAGACATTTTCATTCTTTTTTCTAAATTCTTTTAAAATAAAATAAGATAATTAAATTAAAAAAAATTATTTGTTTCATTATTTTTTTCTGAAGAACATGTTCATGTTCCTTGGGTTCATCCCAGAAATTTTCTTGAGAAACAAACACACAAAAAAACCCAAAAGATTCAGCTCAAAAACGAAATCATAAATCTCAAAGCCCTCATTTTCAACCCAGCAAAATCATCAAATCCCCAAGCCATAAGCCCAGAAAGTTTAAAACCAGAAAATCATCAAATCCCAGAAGCCACAACCCACACTTCTTCAATCACCAAACTCACATTGAAACCCAAAACCTGACCACCACACTTCTTAAATAGTAGACAATGCACCGAATGCGGCAATGAATGCTTGGTAGCTTCCAACAGCCACCTCTTGCATTTGCCTCCGGATTCGCTCCGCATCGACTCAAAGAAGTTCTGACTCCTACAAGTTTTTGTATCAAAATTTTCTCACACAACAAAACAAAAGCAGAGAGAGAGAGAGAGAAAACCAAAACCTTTTGGAGACAATCGAGATTGAAGAAGAGGAGCTCGGAGAAGTAAGGTTGTTGAGCGGAGGAGGAGGAGGCGGAAACGAAGGCGAGAGAGATGAGGCTCGATTTCCGTCAAGGCCAATCCTTCGACTCAATCTCCATCATTTTGACCAACGTCCATGTGCGATGAGGAGCTCGTGGGATGCTATTGCTGCACAAGGCGGCGACGATCCGAGGCTAGGTCCATGCTGGTCGAGCCTGAGACGAGGAGATCCGAGTCAGGTAGGGCAGGATCGAGATCGGGATCGATTGGATCTGGTTTTCTTTAGGGTTGTTGGCCACAGGTCAAGCTTTGTTGTGGACTTGGGTTTAGGATGGTATTGGACGGTTGGGTTATTAGTGGATTTGGGTTTGTAGCCAAGGATTTTTGGATTAGTTTGAATCTTTGAATTTGGGGCTTTTGTTTGAAATATTTGGAATTAGTTTGAAACTAGGTTTGGTGGATCTGCATCTGGGTTTTCTTTTAGGCGTGGATGACGATGGACGACTGGGACACGTTGCGGTGATGTTCATGCTCTCGGTGATGTTCATGCTCTTTGATTTGGTGATGTTCATGTTTTTTTTTTTTTTTTCCTGTAGGTTTGATGTTCATGATATTTGATGTTCATGTTCTTTTATTCTGGGTTTGCTCTTTAATTTTGGGTTTGATATCGTTGTTGGGTTTATTTTTGGGTTTGATGTTCTTGTTTTTAATTCTTTTTATTTAATTAAAATTAATAAATTAAAATTTTTAATTTAGATGCTGATGTGGCATTTTTTAATGCCAAAATAAAATTTTAAATTATTATTTTAATGTACCGTCAGCTATGTCAACTTTTTCTATTAGTTGGGTGACGGTAAGGACTTAAATGTCACGCGTTAATTGGTTTAGGGACTAAAAGTGGTAAAATGAAAATGTAGGGACCAAAATAGAAATGACCCCAAAATGTAGGGACTAAAAGTGCATTTACGCCTAAAATAAACTGCTAGCCTCCTAACAAGACAAATGAACACTTCAATCAGAATGAGAAAGGGTTTGTTCCTTATTTCACTTCTTTTTTTATTTATTTAGTATTTTGGATTTTTCAAGTTTAAATTTTGAATTTTTTTCCCCTTTATGATTTTATTTTGGAATTTCGTACTTTCATATGGAACACTCTACTAGTTGACAACTTGGATTATATGTTTGCAAACTTGGTAGGTTAGACATTGAGTTTAGAGGCATTGTTGTGAACTTTGAGGTAGGTTTGTGACTTTGAAGCTTGAAATTTTTCAAAGCCATTGATGTTGTTGGGTGGCTATTATAAGTTGATACTTGATATTATACTTTTTGCATATAATATGTTACCGGTTTTTTATGTTTTGATATGAAATAGGTATAAAATGAGTTTTGAATTTTTTGGATTGTGCATATACCCTTGGATTAAAGACCTATGGTATTAATGCTGATAGGTCTTGAATATGTGAAGTATGTTGACCTGATTCTAAGTTTTGAAGATTAGATCGATTCTGACAAAGTCTTTGAGAAATTTCTCATGCTCTTATATAAGCTTTTGAAGAAATTAGATTTTTGGGTACATTAACCTTTTTTGTCCCTAAAATTTTGTTTAAGTTTGATCTTTTCATAAAATTTAAAAATTTAGAATTTGGTCATTATGCGACTATACTGATGTATCCTAATTTGAAGGAAAATTGAACCAACTACATATTTAAAAGACCAAAATTGAATCAATCCTAAATTTCAAAGATAAAATTCAAACCAATCCTACATTTAAGGGTCCAAAATTGAACCAACCCCATACAGAAGAATAAAATTGTTCTCCTTTTAAAAATTTTGGAGACCAATTCCAAACTATTTATGGGCTCTACGTTGTAGGAAACAACAAACATTGTTTCGTGCAATTCAAATTTTAAACATGTAATTTTGAAAATTTTAACATAAAATTTTTTTATGCATGGTACAGGTTAGCAACTAGTTATTATTAAAAATGAGTTTGAACAAAAGTTTCTACAACATATATAATGAAGCTTTAGTTTTTTTTTTTTTTAATATATATATATATATATATATATGTATATATATTCTTATTCACATAAACTTGTCGACTGTTTCTCTCTTGACATCAGCTAAAGTACTCAACCATAACGATATTTTATTTTGGAACACAACTTTGATGTTACCCTTGCACAGATATATCTTTTTATACTATATAAATTTCCACAATATAATATATTGGTCAACTTGAATAGTTATTAATACTTTATGTGACTTTAAGCAACCAAAAAATAATAATAATAATACTTTATGTGTCTAGTAGTTTGGTACCCGAAGGTTGCCAACTTCTCATTTATGAAAACAATACCTATACAAGTGCAATTCCGATGGCCATGCCCATGAGAGTTACTGTATTTTTCAAATTTCAAAAATGGGAAGGGAACTCTTACCGTATAAGATTATGGGTTTTAGATTGAGAAATGAAAGTTTTAAAAATTAAAATGTTTAGAGGTTTTTAACTAGCTAATTGATACTTTTTTTCTTGGTTAAATATGGGACTTAAAATTGAATTTTGCTTACCTAATAGTGTACACACAAGTTAGATTATTAAGTAGTGTAAGAGAGTGTGTGATAGATCTAATGGTACATTTAAGTGAAAAAGCCTAAGAACACTAAAAATGAAAGTTTTAACACTTTGATGTCAAGAGAAAGATAAAGTGCATGGAAAGTAAAGAAGACACAAGAAATATATGGAAAACCCTTTGAAAGGGATGAAAAACCACAGTTGAGCAAAGGGGAATGGCCCTTGCTCTCTTCTGTTTTTCTATTATGTCAAGAAAATGAAGGTTTTGTACAATGGTGATATTCCTTCCCAAAGGATACTTTTCTCTCTACCTCACTTTCCTACCTAATCTTTCTAGCTGTTCTCTATGTTTTTCTCTCTTGGTTCTTGCCTTAATAGTTCAGCATCATATTCCTCTTATAGTCCGAGGAATGCTACCAAATACATAAGAACAGTTGTCAAACCGTGATTCCTTCATTTGAATCTTAAAATCAGTTACTATACTATGTAGTGGCTAGAGGAGAGATAAAGCAAGCCAATGTTAAGGTAGTGGAACTGAGGGCGACTCTGTTATTACGTTGGTGGGGGGGGGGGGGGGGTTGAACCTTGGACAAGGAAAGGGATATCAGGGATGTTAAGAGTGATACATGTGTCCTTAACAGTGGTCCAGCACAAGCCCAGCCAATAAGGGGTGTTCTATAACATTTGACTATGGGGGGTCGCTATCTCCATTTTGTGCAAGTGCTAGTTGTCCATGTCAGATGCAAATCTCACTCTTTTCCAAGATGGTCATGCTGTTGGCACGAGCCAAAGATCCCTTCTTCAACTAGCATTCCTTTTCTTTTACTTACAGCTATTCCTGGATCCAACCATGCTAGCATTCTTTATATATATATATATATATATATATATATATACAAGATAAAAATTTTATTGTAGCCTAATCTAAGTATATATGTGTGTGAAACTCTCCCTTAGAGACTTGAACTCCGGCCCTTACCCCCCACACTCTATAAGTACTTAATATTTGTGAAGTGATTATCGCCCTAAGGGTGCACAATGTTTTGACTTGATGATAAATAAAAATAATCGCGAAGTACATATCATAAACTTAAATCATATCTATCTATAAATAAATAAACATGAGAGATTCTTATGGACGAAAGCATCAACCTAATTTAGGTCACTATTTCATCTGCCATTAAAATTTAAACCTAATGAAGCTTGCAATTATTGAATACCGCGTGTGTTATGTAATACTATTTTGATTACAATGCATTTTTTAAATAAAAATCATGAACAAGTGTCAGCCTTGTTAATACCACGAACTCACTCACCTCTCAATCAAAACACGCCCAGGTTTAATTACTTAACCGCTTTATTATTTAATTTAAGATTTGTTAAAAGATACATTTATGATAATTGTTAGTTTAGAGCATCCACAGCAGGTGTGGCAAATGTGCCAAAACATTTGGCACATTTGCCACACCAAACACAAAAATGGTGCTTTATGAGATGTGCCAAATCTAAAAAATTATACAACATGGCTACAGTACCATTGCAAATTTGCAATGGTACAGACAAATGTTGCAAAAAATTTATTGTTTTATATTCTCTTTTCTCTCTCCTCTCTCTTCATTTTTTCTTTTCTCTTCTCTCTCACTCTCCGGTTCCCTCTCTCTTCGACCAATCTAGGATGTTCACCGGCAGCGACGACGACATAGTTTCGACAACGACAGCGCGCTCCGCCACGCTTGATCAGCCACGCTCAATCTCACCCACACTCCAGCCATGCTCAATCTCACCCACGCTTAGCCACACTCGATCTCACCCCAAGGCCGCCATCGATCTCACCCTCTTCCCTCTCTCTTTGTCTGCCTTTCACTCTACCTCTCTTTGGTTGTGGGTTTTTTTTTTTTTTTTTTTTTTTTTTTTTTGCTGCAATTTGGGTTGATCTGATGGTGGTGGTGGGCTGTGGGCTATAGGTGGTGACAGTGGCAGTGGTGGTGGGTTGTACCGGTGGTGGCTGTCGGTGTTGTTGGTTTTTTTTTTTTTTTGGGTTTGCTACAATTTGGATTGATCTGATGGTGATGGTGGGCTGTGGGCTATGGGCGGTGACAGTGGTAGTGGTGGTGGGCTGTGGGGGTGATGGCCGGTGGTGGCTGTTGGTGTTATTGATGATAATGGAGATGAGATAATATATTATTTTAATGTATAGAATTGAATGATAAAATATCTGATAAATGAGATATTGTAAAATGATGTGGTAAAATAATAAAATAGGTCTTTAGTACGGCAAAATGGTTTTTTTTTTTTTTGCAACATCTGCTGTGGATGCTCTAATAAATTAAGGCAAATGTTAACCAGCATGAGTGTGGTGCTGGTTAAGGATGTACTTTTCATTCAAAAAGTTGTAAAAATGTGTACAAAAATAGTATAAAGCTGCCAAAAGTTACAGAAGAGGACAAAAAAATGTAAAAAAAAAAAAAAAAAAAGGGTGAAAAAAGCTATTGTTAACTGGCACCTTTTGATGTATATTAACACAACCCATAAATTATTTTGGAAAAGTTTTAAAACCACTTTTATGAAAATACAAAAAACTAGTAAAAAAAATTAATTACTTTTGTTCTCTTCCTATAAAAAATTTCTTAAAATAGTTCTTAAATTAATGCTTGTTGGAAAAATAGCATAGAGTGAATAAGAAATTGATGTTTTCTATATTCACTTAAAGATGTTATTACAAGTGGTGAAAATCCTTGAGTCCCACATTGGAAATAATAGAAAATATGAGCTTTAAGCTGGATATTGAGTTGGACTTTAGGCATGTGTGGACTAGGCCCATTTATCTAATTAATAATAATATTTTATTATTTTATTATTGAGTCAAAGTCTGTACACAGAAGTAATCTCTGAAACAGTGTTTCAGTTTAAAGTCACGTATAGTTTGATAGTCCCTCATTCATGAAAAAAGAACTTTTTTCTAAGAAAACTCTCCCAGTGAGATTTTTGTTCATTCATTTGTGTCAAAGAGAGAGAAAGAGGCATTGAGTAGTTCGTAGAGCACGACCCTGAGTGCTTCATCTTTGTGCTATTTGATCATTTTATCCTGGGAGGCAGATGTCCACGAGTCTCAAAACACCACAGAGAAAGTGTGAGGGGCGAAATCTGCTTTAAGGAGATTGTGTAAAACACAAGATTTGATCTCATTGTTCATCCTTTCAAGCATCTGGTCTGTGAGTCTTCAATTGTTTGCAGATTTCTTATTATTTATATTTAGTATTTGTTTATTACTTTTGCCTATTATATCTATTTTGTGTTATTGTTTAATTTTAGATACATGTTTTGTTCCTTTTACTTTATCACATCAGTAAATTGTTGAAATATATCCAACAATGCTCATAAGGCATCAATTAACATTTTCTTTTAATTTAATCAATGCATCTATTCATAAAAAAAAATATTCTGTCATTTTGACAAATTGTAAAAAAAATTGTCTCACTAGATTTATATATATATATATATATATATAACACTTTAATCACCTTTTCTTCCAACACCTATTCCTAAACAAATTTGTAGGAGTTGTTGATGAAAATTGTTTGCATTAATCACATCATAGAAGTAAACGAAGGACCACAAAACTATGATAACCTTCTCCAATTGTTCTCTGCCTCCCAGCACATTCTTTTCTTTCAGAATAAAATGTTGGTATTTAATATTTTTTTTAGTAGTATCAAGTATGTATCTAACATGAGATATATAAAGGAAAAGAAAAAGGAGACAGAGACATCTTCAATGATTTATTATTAGTATCTTTTATTTATTTATTTATTTATTTATTATTATTATTATTTATGATTAGACCTTCCAAACATGAGACGGATATACTTAGAAAAAAATCTTGATCAACCAGGTACATGATCAACACAAATTATTATAGTATTTTTTTTTTCAATAATTAGAATTCCTAATTGAGAGGGGCAGAGGAATCAGTTTATATTACATTACTATCATTCGGTTCCAACCTCAAAGGAATAATGAGTAACAAAGTCTAAATACATAATAAATTTGACAACATTTTGTTACATTTGTTAAAGTAGTAATTGTGATTGGTGTACAATCAACCAGTGGTTTCAATAAAAATAATATTACACTAATAATAAATTAACTACTCAAATAAATTTTTTTTAAAAGTTGTAATTTTGTGTGTGTGTTTGTAGCATTATTGGATAAATAAACAGTAAAGATGATAAATTAATCAGAGAAGACATATTTGACATATACCAGATCCTGTCAACTTCACATGTGTGTACTACTATAGACTAAACTGATGAACCTAATTAATATATGTTGTATTCTTTCACGAGTCACAATCTGGATGTGCGAGTGCCAAACTGCCAATTATGATATCTCACTTCGTGGACCCCTATCGACATAAACAATGAATACACGTCTAATCAAAACACCTGTACTAATGGAGTGAGATAAGAATACTTATAGTAGTAATTTTTGCCATAATTGTTTTACTTCTTGCTACTTTTATATATAGATCTATTATTTTTTATTCAATCATCATAATCAATTATTTTGATGCTACTTTTATATAAATCTATTATTTTTTATTCACTCGTCATAATCAATTATTTTGAGAGTTGCGATAAAAGTTGTTTACTATTTTGTGTTCCTCGATATTTTTTTTTTTTATGAGATAAATGTAGATGGAGAATGGAATATAATAGAACATTATTAGAAACCAATGTTTACTTTACTTTGAGGTTCTCCTCGTGAGAGTGATAATGACCTTTGCAAGTTGCAATTAACATTTGCACAACTACACATATTCACACCTCAATTTTTTTGGCTCTTAAAAACTCACAAATTAAAGCAGCATGAAATGAACAAGGCCCTATAATGGGCCCACCTCATCTCATGGCAGTATTGTAATTCCATCAAAATACAAGCCCTTAGTGGGAGTAAAAGAAAATTTTAAAACCAGCTTTTTGAACAACTGGTTCCCTCTGCCTCTGCAAAATGCAAGTGCAAGTGTGCAACTTTCCCGTTTTACTTCACTTTCTTTTTCTGGACTCCAAAAAAAATAAAAAATAAAAAATAAAAAAACTAAAGTGAAAACAGAAAAAGCAAACTCCTTAGTTAACCTCTCGTACAGGAACTCAAAACTCAAAGTCAGAGAGAAGAAGCACTTCCTTCAAGAAAATTCTCTCTAACCCTTTTTATATTATAACTTCATCAACATCCTTAAAATTCACTCTTTGTCTTAAGCTTCTTTCTTTTGTAGATTCTCATTTCTTTTTTTTTTTTTCTTTTCTTTTTTGATTCTTTTGTCAAATTCTTCATTTTGCTTTTATGGGTTGTGTTTATTAAGCAGTGGCAATGGGTGGTGGTGGTGTTGGTGGTGGTGGTAGTGGTAAAGTAGAGGTGGTAGAGAGTAAAGGCTGTTCAAAGCTATTGATTGGTTTGTCAACTCCAATGTCTTCTATGAGAAGTCTACACCCATTTGAGCCAATGTCTCCTGCTTCATCTTCTCTTGCTTCTGAGACCTTCACTGCTAGATCAGGCGCTCCCTTTGCTGGCCTAGTTATCTGTGTCACTGGTCTCTCTAAAGGTATCAAATTTTATTTTTCTTCTTCTTTTTACTTATTTCATTTGTGTTTTATGAATTCTCTAATTGGTTATTCATTTTTTTTGTTTTGTTTTGTGGATGCTGATTCTGTGTTCTATGTTTCTGTTAATAAAAACAGTATCTTTTTTGTTTGTTTGTATCTTTTTGGTTGCGTTTTGCATTGGGATTTTTTGCTTTTTTTAGTTGGTTAGTATCTTTGAAGCAAATTGGCCATTGACCATGTTCAGATACATGAAGTCATGTCACAGGTATAACTTAGTTACAGCTCTACCTTAGCTTCCCCAAATTAAATTCAATCATGGGGTTGCATTGACCCACAAACTACATGGTTGAATTTAATTGTCCTTAAAAAAGATAACCATATGACTAACTTCAATTGGGGAACCTATGGTATAGCATCTAAGGAACTCTAACTAAGTTTTTCCTTTGTTGTATCTTTTCTTTTCCCCTCATTATAAAAGATTGCGACCGTACATCTCAATTATATGTAATAAATCAATGTTACAAAGTAATGGTTTTGAGAGGGAAAACAACTAATTGAGGTCACAAAAGTTTCTATTAATGTTTTTTCACATATTTCTTATGCCTAACTCACTTCTCTGTGAAAATCTTGCTTCATCACTTTTTGTTTTGGGGGGTTCATACTAAGGATCTGTGGTTCTTGTTTTGGCAGAAGCAAGGAAACAAGTGATGGAAGCGACAGAGAGATTAGGTGGCCAATACAGTGCTAATTTACATCCCCAGTGTACCCATTTGGTGGTTCAAATATCCTTTATTAGTTTTTCAAATTGTTTAACTAGTTTTATATGAAGTGGCTGACCGCAATTACATTGGATTAAGATTTAGTCATTGATGTTGTTCTCTCATCTTGTTTAGTATACATGGATAAGCACCAAGTAAATGTACCCAGATGAAATTTCCCAGTCTTCTTTAGTTGGTTAACATGGAGGTTTTCTAAAAAGCAAAAAAATAAAACTTCAGTTTTATCATTATTTATTTCATTGCATCGTTCATGAATGATCTTATCTGTACTCACTAGATGCACATCAAATATTCAATTCTACTACTGGGATGGCTTTGCATCATTTCCTGAACCTAGCATGTCCACGTGATATCCTTCCTGATGTAATGCTTGTGCAAACTCCTTAATGCTTATTACAGCTTTGGTGGACGCAAGTTCGAGCATGCTTTGAAGCATGGATCAAAAAATGGTCTCTTTGTTGTCACACTTGGGTGGTTTGTGGATAGTGTCAAGAGGAATGGTAATAATGAGACTAAGAAAACAATAGAAAAAAATTGACATATGATCTTATTAAGTACTTCATATATGGTTTGTTTTGCTTGCTGCAGTGAGGTTGAGTGAATCACTCTACAGTGTTAAGAACTGTGGAGAAAATGGTATGCGCTTGGATGAGTTGAATCGGCTTGCTGGGTTTTCAGGCACTGAAAATTCTTGTCTGCCTGTTGGTACTCATGGAGCCAAGAAATTTGACATGATTGAAAAATCAAGGTTTTCTGGAAGAGAGTTGAATAGAAGTACAGGCTCAACCCTTTCTGGTCACTCCTTGTATGTTGATCCAGGCATTTCAGCTGAACTGCGTAATAAGGTAAACTTGAATATTTAGTGGGATATAGTGTGTTTTCTTTTGAACCAATGAGCCCTAGCTCAAATGGCACTATTGCAAGTGTGCCTAGAGAGGTTGTGGATTCAAAATCCATTGGGTGCATGTATAACTTATCTAAAAAAAGTATGTACTTTTGAAATTTTGATGCACATATGTTGTGTCTCCTGTTGTGATGCTAGCTGATAAAGGTCTTACATATCATCTGTCTATTATTAAGTGGGTACACCCTGCATCGATTAAGCCAGCATCTCTCCAGGTACCTTCAGAAACTCCCTGAGATGATTGATATCTTTGGCAGGTTGTTGAGGCTGCTGCTAGAGAAGGTGCCAAACTTGTAGAACAATGGTTTGTTGGTTCTGGTGCTAGTCATGTGGTTTGTGAAGGGACTTCTGTGCAAAGATATCTTGGCCACTCAAGCAACATCATCACAGTGAGTCTCCGTGGCATTGCATTTTATATTTATGTGAATGAATATTTTATATCTCTAGTTTTACAGAGAATGGATATTATTTATGTCATAAAATTTCCTGATTCTCTTACTGTTGGCATGTCTCACTGTACCAAATTTTGGCTGTCTTCATCTTCATGTATTTTAACCTTTGTACCATTGATGACATTGTCTGCAATGTGGAAAATATTGATATACCTGATAGAGATCAGAGAGTACTCTATGTAATTACTTTTGTCACAAAGAAATTCATCTGATATATGATGTGTCTCAGCCACTGTGGGTTCTGAAAACAGTAAAGGAGAAATATGTACAACGGCTTGTTCACATGTCCGCTGACTTGGCCAGGCAGGTTGGTATGATGCTTGAAGATTCTCAAAATGGCATTGCAGGGAAGGTAAATATTGATTCTTTATTTTCAATATTATGAAATGCCATTTCTATTCTTTTGCACTTACTGGTATGAATGAAACATTATATACAGAAATATTATGTTTGATTTAGTGTCTTTCTCTTTTCTGCCCCAAACCTCAGGGTGATCAATGGGTGGGGTGAGGTTGGACTATGTTTAATGTTCAAATCTTGCTAGCAGGAAAAGAAAGGGGGGGTGGGAGGAAGTGAATGCTGTTAGTAAAAACAACCAAATCTCGCTTTGGTTGTTTTTTCTTATTATATCAATATGGGTGGGGCAAGGGGTCTTCAAATTATAGTCTGGGATTAAAAGTATAATGGATTGAAACATTAAAACTAGTTGTAAATGCGGATGTACACGAGAATTTATCATTTCAGGAATATGCTGGGATGAATGAGAATTTGGAGTGGTTAGAGGAAGTCTAAGATGGGTAACATGATACTGACGGATTCAGATCTTCTAAATTTCCTAGGGTATTCTACCAAATAGATCTCTTTAAATCTTAACCATTCTTTTATGCTCGGATTTCAACCTTCTGAATTCTCAGCTCTTGTTCACATTGTATTCCTATTCCATGACAAAAAGCCTTTGGCATTCTTTAAAAGTGTGAAGTTGATATTCTTTCATTATTTTATTCGAATATTCATTTAATTTGTATTGTCTCATATGCTTGTATTTCTCTCTAAAGTTTATACACACACACACCCTCACACAAAGTTTGATATTGTTATTATTGACATTTCCTAGGAAACAAATGGGCAAAATGTCCCTGAAGATGATCAGAGTTGTAGAAATAAAGCAAGCCTCAGTGAAAGGCAACACCTTGTGAAATCTGCTAAAATTGGGGTTAGAAATCGCCGTGATCGTCGTATGCAGGTAATCATATTCAACAGGTTTTTCCTGCCCCATCCAGGACTTTGTTGTTAAGAGTTAAGACACCATACTTTGCTTTATTAAATTCAGAAAGCTACATGTTAGTTTAAGCTGGATTATAATACATATAAATTCTAGAGGCAAGAGAAACACAATTTACTTTGTTTTCACTCAATAGAAAATATAATTTACTTACTCTGCTGCAATAAATTTTTAAGTGGACAGATGACAGGCACTAAATTGTGAGATACTGAAGCTATCTGGCTAGCACTATCCTGCCGTTTATTTTTTGCTCTTTGTTCACTTCCATAATGGTGAAAGAGCATACTAGGAAATTTAATAATGATTGGTAAAACTTGATTATATTATCTTAGCTATCTGATGTATTGACTTATGAATATTTAGAAGAAACATGAAGGGTGGTTTATGATAGTTGAATATGTCTGACCGTTTGACATTTTTTACACTTAGTAATTTTTGAACTTAAAAATCCGAAGTCTTTTTTAGTGAGTGTAAGATCCCAATGGAAGGTCTTTGCATGATTTCTTTACTTTCACTCAAGTGCAGAAATGCTGGAAATCTTTGTAGTCAATCTTGAATGTATCCTTCCTCTGTGTCTGTTTAAGCAATTGGTGGTTGGGGAAGAGAGAGAGAGGGGGGGGGGGGGGGGGGTTGTTGATCTGTCTTAAGATGGAACACTATCAATGGATTCACAAGTGTTGATGTGAAGTCATCTAATAGTGAATTCTGTTGTTATTACAGACCTGTCAAACCCCAATACATCCAATAACCCCAACCAGCCTTTTGGATTCAATCTGCTGGTCAATATCCGAGCCGACTTCGACTGCTTCTATTTACACAGACTCTTTCAGTGTTGATGGTACTAGTGAACATCCCTCATCTGTATTCCTAGATGCAAAAGGCGATGGCAAGGATTCAGAAGCTTCATTTATGAACTTAACCCGGCCACTTACAGAAAGGTGCTTGTTCTCCCTCTCTCACTTCTAATATGTAGATTTCATCTTTTTCTGATAGGCATGAGTTTGATGGATGGATTTTACGCTCTACTGTGTTACTTCATCTTTGTTTATACGTGTGTGTATCTTGCTGTAAATTATAAAGTGGTTCAACAAATTTTAATGTTGTAATGATCTGATGATATGGAATATGTGAACTCTGACCTGTTCACATGGCATCATTTTCCAAATTTTGTGAATCACACGTGTGCTTGTTATGCTGTGTTTCTGGTTATAGCAGTGTTCTCTATCCATGAGGAGTCTCACTGCATTTAATTTTTCTGTGGCCTGTTTGCAGTGAGAAATCTGAATTGATATTTAAATACCATTTTCTTACCATACTGCTTCCCATTGACCGATTTGCTGAGATGGGGCCTTCTTCAAGAACGTTTTTCAGCGATAATGGCTTTACATGTTTGCAAGTGTTAGATCATATCTATTCATTTTATCAGGTGAGTCTTGAAGAGTTTCCTTCATGTTTCAGTCTATATATATTTTCTTATGCATAAGCAATGATTTAATAATTTTCTTTTTGTCATAAGAATTTCAAGTTATATCTTTCATAGTTGGTTTGGTTATCAAATTTCAATATGGTATTGAATTTGGCATCCTCTAGTTTTTAATAATGTATTTGCTAAAGGTGAGACAAAAAGCAAAAAGTTGGAAGCAAAACCAATTTTGCCAAACGGAATCTGGTGGAAGGGATTATATTAACTATTAATTTAATTTTTTTTTTTTTTTTTTAAAAAAACCTACGAAGAAATACAAACCTTTTGTCCTTTTGACATGTTTTTAATCACCATTTTGACATGTTCTGTTACTGCATCAAGAAAAAATTCAACAGAAAACATATGTGGCGTATAATCAACCCCTTTTGTATAATTATGATGGATGTTTTTGAAGCTTAAAGGGGGCTGTTAGTTTAATCACTTTTGAAGTTTATGTGCATCAATGCAACCTATTGGCTATGGCATCTACCAGACAGTAGAGCTGATTCCTTTTTCAGGGGGCTTGATGTTTATGTTTGCTATCTGGCAGGAGAACATGTCTGTTCACGAAATAGAGGCTGCAATTCACACCGATTCGAGGCATGCAGACCGGCTGCGATCAGTGTACTCTAGTAGAGAAACAGCAGAATGTGGTTATGTGGTTTTTAAACGGATTGATTTCTTAGGAAGTCGCAAAAGTTTTGAAGTGTTGAAGCGTGTCAGTGGGGACAACAACAGTAACGTGTACGAGCTGTTGGTCAGGGCATGATGTCATCTTTTCAGTGGCTAATCCCTTTCCCGTATTTTAGTTTTGATTCAGTGGTAGTTCAATGGCCTAGCTGAACTATTAGTTCCAGGTCAAGATGCATTCAACCTTGCTTCTTTGAGATCTCAAGAAGAATGGTAAAGGTTTCTACCATGTTATAGAACACTTAAGAATATATGATTTGTATTTACTCTGCATAGTGAATGGTAAATGAGTGAAATATTTACAAATAGTCTTTTTGTTCAAAGCCTACAGATTGATAGTATACACCAATTCAAACGGCAGTGCCTTTACACAGCAGCTTTGAATTTCAGATCCCTTGTACATTGATGATACATTTGATGGATAAGGATTTTTTTATTATTATTATTTTTTTTTTCATTTGGCAAGTGTAGTAAATAGTAAATGAGAGATTGAAATACTTGCAGATAATCTTTTTGTTCATAACCCACACCCATCCAAAGGGTGGTGCCCTGATACAGCAGGTTTGAATTTAAGATGGTTGAGATGTTTTCAAATCTGAGCTAGCTTCGACTGTTCAACAACTCCACATGTAATGTAATCTTGCACTGGATGGTCTTGTAATCAAAGTTCTATTTTTGATCTATTCTTGAAAGGTATTAGCGGGGGTTAAAGTGATAGCTCAGTGGTAATAGCATCATTTGTGGTATCCTACGTCTGTAATTCAAATCACACATTTTCCCCCCACTATCCACTTTTTTTAAAATAGAGGTATAAAGTGGCAATTCTTTTAGATTTGCATATCAAGGAAATTTTAGGTGGGGGCATCACTCTGGATTTCTTAGGACGGTATCAGATATCAGCTGTATCACATAAAGTTTGGATTTAGTCAGGATGCAACTTAACAACATAGTCCCACACATGTTGTGAGACCCATATGTTGTGAGGGGCTGGCAGCATTATATGCCTGTCACACAAGATAAATTTTCTTAAATTATTGAGGCAGATTTGCTTCAAAATGACTGAGTTGATATTTTTGCATCCTAAAACATCAATGTGACCCATGTAAGTATAAAGCCAAGTACAATAACTGATGTGTGTCTCATGTCTGCACGAATCTTAATAGATTCCACTGTTGGTGTCTGGTATGTACTGAGGTTCAAGAACATGAAGCAACTTGTGATACAGAGAGCTTCAAAACCCTGAGAATAATGATCATGAAAGTGGTGCAGTACGGCTACAAATTTATTTTTCTTTTCAAAATGACATGGTTGGACGTCGTTTCTGGAGTACGGAGTGCCAGCATAGTTGTCTATTGTAGCATTCGTCGTTTTCAAGATATCAAGGACAGTCATTTCAATAATGCTATGCGACACAAAAAATTTAATGACAAATTTCACCCGAGTGGTAAGACTCTGACCGACAGTGAAAAAAAAAAAAAAAAAAAAAAAAGGTGAATCTGAGTGAACAGTGTGTCTAGTTGTGAAATTTAATATGAAATAATTTGTGTTGGTAGCGTTGTTATAGTTGTATATTTTTAGGTGCCATATTGTTGATATGATGGGGCGTTTACGATTCAGATACTAACCAGTATTTAGTATTTATTATATATTTCAAACTTGACATTGTGTTAGGAGTTTTACAAGTTGCTAATGATGGCATGAGGAAGTGGAGTGCTTGGACAACATCAGGCCAGTCACATGACTCAATGTTTTCTAAGACACCAATGGCTCCTTATGCCTATCTAGTGAAGCTCCTAAGTGCTCTTTGAGGGGGACAAGCCCAATCTCCCTACTGGATGCTGATTGATGAGCATGATGAAGGGCAGCATGTGGAGGCACCTTGCTCCACATGATGCCCTAAGGCCATGGCAAAGGAGGGCCATGGTGGGCAGAGACGGATTGTTGATGATGGGTAGCAGCAGGTGGTGCCGACCCTACGTGGTAGTGCATGGCATGATGGCTTGGTTAGTGATTGCTTTGTATGTGGGCTTGGTGGCTTGAATGCAAGGCAATGCTGGGCTGCTGATGATGATGATATACTGTGCAAGACATTGGGCTGGTTGGTGCTGGCTGAATGCATGGACTTGTATGAGTGGGCTGATGACAGTTACTTAGTGTGCTGTTGATGGACATGTTATGTGGGCTGTGATGCTGATGAGAAGGGCTTGGGCAGAGGGCCAAGGCTTCTAAAAACGTGGTAGAACTTATTATGTGTGGGCTGCTGGAACATGGGCAGAAGACCCATGAGGATGTGCTGAGTAATGGGCTGGCATGTGTTGTGTGTGCAACAGCAGTTATTGGCAGTTACCAACGTTTCCTGGCTTTGTGGGTGGTTCAGACATGCAGTGCAAGGGCTGGAAACGTGTAAGGCAGATCCAGACAGCATCAGTGAAGGTGTCCTAAGTCAGATTACATGTGGCAGCAAATCCTGGACAAGGGGTAGTTACTTGGCAGTAACTGCTGTGACAGTTTATTCTGTATATTATCCTAGGCTGTTGGGGTTGTCAACAGCAAAGAGTGTATTATTTGCTTAAAGAATTTCGTGTGGATTCTCAGGCTTCCTTTGTACTTGATATTGAGTAATGAAGGTTGGGGTTGGTGTCCTGTAAATACTGTGTGTGCTGTGTGCGTATGCATTCCCTTGATAAAACTGTTCTAAGTGTTCCTGCAGTGTGTGTATGTGGAGTGTTGGCTGAGACTAAGTCAGTGGGTTTAGTGCCATCACAGACAGAAAATTTAAGAGAAAAATTGACCCTATGACACATTGGTACATAACATTTCAAGACAATTGTCAATTTTAATCCAGCCTATCCAGGTCACCTTTATGCAAATTTTATAATATAATTGGTTGTTATTTTATAAAAGAAGTCAAAGCCACTTTTAAAAAAGACATTTGTTTATTAGCTTTAATTACTTCCTAATACGGATAAGACTCTTTTAAAACCTTTTTAACGAGTGCACAAAGTTATCCATTTACAAAAGCCTTTTATTATTGGTAACCACTAATGTGGTTTACTCATAAGTTTATCAACACTTTTAATCATGCATTATTTTTAGTGGCCTAACTCTTGTAATCAACAAGTGCTAGAACATGGAAGTATTGTAAATAGTAAAAAAAACAATAGATGGCCATTATTATTATTATTCTTTTGTATTTTAGCATCTGTTGTAATACAATGACATTTGTCTATAGGTTGTAACATTTATAGATGAACATTTTGTAAGCAAGGACACGTATTGTCCTAAGAAATTCCTTCTTATCTTTTAGTTTGTCTTCTTATAAGACAATCTTTACTAGATATAGGCATACACACTTTCGTAAGAAAGCAACAGCTTCCCTTTAGATTTCCTTTGTGTTTGTAACTAGTATCAGAGCACAGCACAGCAAGCTTGCTAAAAAATATAGCTTTTTTTAGCAACTTAAAATGCTACTACTTTATCTATTTTAGTACTTCATTTTATAATATTCCCAACATCAATTGTTTTATTTTAGCATTCAACACATTAAAATAATATAAATAACACAATAAAATAATATATCCAACACAATAAATAACAATCACAACCATCAATATATTAAAATACTTTTTTTTAACACCACATATTAAAATTTTAGTTTTTGTTTTGAGTTTTAAGCTACAAGCTACTAAAGATAGCAACTCACTGTAGCTCATGCTCAAATTTTTTTAAGTTTTCATTCTTTGCTGTAGAACACATTTTTAGGGTATTGGTTACTAAATTGACTTTTTAGTCAATTTAGCAACATTATTGCAAATGCTCTTATCCACTTATAAATACACTAAAACGCTACTTCTCTTTAGTCGTATGAAAAGATGATAACCCAATTTTTCAATTCATAAAAAAATGAACGATAACCCTTTCTAGTGTTTACAGTGCTTTAAGTCTATCATTCCAAGCAATAAAATACCTTCTTCTTTTTTTCCTTTTAATAAAAAATCTCTGAACATGTCATTCCTATTTTTTCCTCATCCTCCTCTTGAGGAGCTTGTACAGGAAACCTGGCTCCGTAACATGTTAGAGAGTAATCCTTAACCACTACAGTTTTCAGATAATTACAGCATCTTTTCCTGGTCAGTTTGTTTTGCTTCTCGGTTAAGTTTGTTCTCCTCCTAATAACTATTACTTTTGGCTGTCAGATTAATGATATTATTAAGGATAAAGATGATTATACAAAATTCTAAAAAGATTTGTAACTTAACTAGTACTTTCTGATATTTTCAATAAAGATGTCCAATGTCCAAATCTCCTACTTCCATTGTCGTAATTATCAAGTTATCAAATCAAAAAAAAAAGAAAAGAAAAAAGATGACTTCACAAAATTATTGTTGTTCTGACTGAGAATTGGAGATTAAGATTTATGGAAATATGAGTTAGATGAGATTCTGGAGTTTAGTTAAGCACTACCAACATTATCATTTTTACCCTTGAAATTCTATTTTCAAAGTCTTTTACCTGACCACATAAAGTTATGGATTTCGTATTTCTTTGTTCTCATTAACAATTAAGGAAAAAGGAAGAATCCCCAATGTCCGCTAATGTCAATCAGACTGAAGTCCATCACTTACAAATAATGTTCATTATTATTTTAACTTTTAAATGAATCAAATAGTTAACAAACATATGAAAATTGATGCAAGTATTTAATGATAAAACCAAACTACAATCTCTCGTAATGTTGCAGCATAATAACATCAATCTCGCAAGAGTGGAATCCTAAGTTCTACCAAATTATGGGCAAGGGAGTCATTGGGATAGAACTTAGAATTATACAATCCTTTAATTAGAAAAGAGGGAATGTTGAAGACATAGTTTCATTATGAGTATGTATTCATACAAATAATTAGCAGTAGTGTACATGACTTTAGTACATTGACATCATAGCTAAGATTAGACTTATGTTTGATACACTGCCTAACTAGCCTGTTGCCTAATTGCTCTATAGGTGCTCTATAGGTTTAGGGAAGATGAATAGGGTGGTCTACTATACAAAAACAACATAACATCATCCCATTTTTTAAGTTAAAGAACCACTACTTGACACCAATGACAAGTTTTCCCTGTCGTTCAAGCTCATAGAGCATGACAAGCGCTGCGGAGTCAAGTGCACTCTTCTTATCAGCTCTAGCATCTCCTGTGCATTCCATACTGCCGAATTTGGGAATGTGCAAGCTTATCCTTGATACAAAACTGTTAAACCCATTTCTTATTTCAGAGCCTTCTCCAAATTCAATTGGAGATCTGAGGGAGAAGATAACAATTAGGTCAGAAACTGAAAAGAATTAACAAATTTTCTAGCAGCCATGAATGCAAATCCACATTTATATAAGCATTAAATTATTATACAGCAAACAAGGCTGACCTTGATTTATTTTCTGTTGAATTGAATGTAGGCATTGGCCACTGCACTTTCTTACATAATTCAAAAAGAGTGGTTCGGGGTCCTCCTTTCTTTGTGTTGATTGTGGCAATAACTACAAACAAAAAGCCATAGTAGTACTAATTTATATAATTCATCATCTTATTTTTTTTTAATGTATATAAGGATTTAGAAAGTCATAATAAAGAGTAAGTTCAAGTATGAAAGATTACAAGTAA
Organism: Quercus robur; assembly: GCF_932294415.1. NCBI lineage: Eukaryota > Viridiplantae > Streptophyta > Magnoliopsida > Fagales > Fagaceae > Quercus > Quercus robur. The sequence goes on along the minus strand of NC_065535.1, from coordinate 18,010,333 downwards.
CAAACTCCAAAATTGTATCGTTAAAAATTATAAACAAATCAGAAAAAAGAAGTCATAAGTGCACAACAAGAATAATAATAAGATGCCAAAGTGTTTGAAAAAAAATATAGTCAACCATGACATATCCAGCGATTAAATTTTCTTATTGAGATAACATCTTACTTTTAGCTTGATAATTAAATTCGTGATTCTCTTCAGGAGGGAGCAGAAGAGATATTCTATCAAGAATTTGCAGCTGTTTACTTACAACTGACTGCACTGGGTCCAACTCATAGCATTTTTATGAGCTTATCCAGCACGTGGTAAGCCTACTTGGTGGATTAGACTCTCTTTCAGGTGAGGATCCCTTTGTCACCAAATAAATATATAAAGCTCATTTAATTCTTTCACCAGATTATAAATCCACTGAAATTTTACTTTGATCAAACATAAAAGAGAATGTGACTGTTTATAGATTATGAACCTAATTCATCAACATCGATGTGGTTATTGTAGGACAACATTGAGTGTTAAATGGCCAACACGTTTGAATTTGCACCCATTGTCATTTGATAAACTTTTTTAGTAATTTAAATAAAAATATTAAACAAAAATATGTGCAAGTTCCAGAAAAGCAAAAGCAGCTGTGTGAACAATTCTAAACACAATCATATACGGACAGTAAGAAGTCATCAGTTTTTTAGAAAAAGGATAGGGTATGGAAGGAAAGTGTAATAAGAAGAAAATATCAGAATGCAAAAGCTGAATGCCACACACATTGACTATCTTTAATACAAAATGCTCTGGCATTGTTTGGATCCATCACTCTCAGTATCAAAACGAGAAAAATAATGCATAGATGGTGCAAACCTGGGGTGCCACTGTCGGGACTGCAGTCTTTGCTAGAACAATCATTGGTTGGGGAAGAAAAACTAGTTGACTCAGGAGGCAATTGATCTTCAGTTGATTTTCGCTTTTTATTGATCGCTAGCTCTGAAAGATTTTCATCAGTTAATTGATCACATACATCAATTTCCATGTATGGAGCAGTTGAATCATCAATATGGTCAGCATCCAGTTTTCTCTTTTTGGAAGCACTTCGGGAGAATACAATTCCTCTTTTCTGTTGCATTTAAAAGTATTACATTAGATATGTTGGGTAATGAAAAAAGTTGACAGGTTCTGAGACGTACAGCACATCAGCAAAATCTACTTGTGACCAAATCGCTTAACACTTAGCCTCATTCATTACTACAGAAGCATTAGGCTAACTTTACAAGAAACTAAACTTGTGTATGTCATTTTCAGTCTGAACTCATGAAATCATTCAAAATATAAATTCTATCACCAAATTAATTATTTTTAGGGCATTTAAGTTCCATTCCATAACCATTTGTAAATAGTTCAATTTTCATTCTGATTGTCTATCTACTTCTAAAGTGATTCTTGCTTAAATAACCGCTAAAAGGGGGTATTTGGGGGGGGGGGGGGGGGAAGGACACCTAAGACAACATTTAAATCATCATCACAATTAATTTGAAGAATGGAAGAATTTTAGGGTGACCATTATTTGCATAGGTTTCAGAATTTTTTTTGGGTTACTTTTATTTCTTAAATAAGACATCAGAAAGGCAAGAATGAATATAAATAATAATTTTTTTAATTAAAAAAAAATGTTTCTAATGCTATGTCCATTTTATAGATTTGAAATTGTTCCCACACAAAAAAACATTGGGTGATTTATGACAACAATGAGATTGTATATGTAAAAAACTATAAAAAGACAGATAGCCAATAAAGTAACCCTAGAACTTTATATTAAATAAAATCTTAACATTGCTAAGAAAAAATTGAACTGCCCAATAATCTTTAATTAAAATGGTGATCTGCATAGTATAGTTTAATTAGGAAGCAGGTATTTAGAGAAGCACCAACAAACCTCAAGTTCCTTTAATAAGCGACAAGCTGCTTCTCCTCTTGCAAATTTTTTCCCCCCCTCATATCCCTCTCCAATCAAAAGGACGTCTTTCAGTTGTAAACTAAGCTCGGCATGCACCATATCTCCCTTCTTTATAAATTTTTCTTTTATAAAATACCCACGAGATGCACATAATTCATTCAGTTTTCGAAATGGATGCAGTTCAAGCTTATCAGGGGTCACAATTGGAGACAACAGGGGCTTATATATTCTCCAAACTTCATTAAGATTAAGCTTGGTGTCAAGTAGTATTGCCCCTGCAATACTTTCCACCATATCTCCAAGAGCCTGTAACAAAAAGAATATGGTCATACAAACAAACACTAATCATAAACAGAAAAATAATGGCAATCAAACCACAAAGAAGCAAGTCAATGTAGAACTCAACAACCAAATGACTTACACCAACTGCAAATATTTAAGAAACATTGACTAAGAATCATGGATATAAATGGCAACTGTCGAAATTCACAACATCAGGAAGAAAGAAAAGGGAATGAGCATAAAAACTAACCTTAGGACCTTTTGGGCGTTGGAGTGATCCATCAGTATGAGATTCAGAAATAGACTTCACATATTCTGTTAGCTGACTTAGAAGTAACCCTGAGCAGTGTTGAAGATGCTGGTGAAGGTTTTGTCTTACAGCGGCTTGAGCAAAATTTTCATTATTTACTGAAGCTGAACGCAAGTCAGTCAACTCGCCTGGATCAATATCTGTGTAGCACTGATAGAGATGCCACGTAATAAGCAGGTCCAACACCGAGTCACCAAGATATTCAAGCCTCTGTCAAATAATTCAAAAAGTTAAGAAGAGAGATTATATAGAGCTCTTGCTTATTGTGTGTTCAATTTCTTGCCTTTTTCAAAATTTACAAAGACTTCTTCAATAGACATTTAAAAAGGATATTTTAGGAAAAGGAAGAGGGGGTGAGGGGGCAGAAAGAGAAAAATTCAATCAAGTGATTCAAGTCTGCTGAGAATGTCCATTGCTACCTGGTAACAATAGCCAACTCCCAGTTCTTGCTGGGATGCATGTGTTATGGCCTCCTGTAAAAGACCCTTAACAGAAAATTCATAACCAAGCTTTGACTCTAGGGTTGCAATCTCATTATCTTTTGGGACATAGGACCGTAGAGAAGCAGTAGTAATTGCTTCAACAACTAATGAGGGATCAAGTTCAGCATCAATTCCAAGCCACTTCATCAGATGGAGTGCAGCAATTATTCCACCACCCACATAGTATGCTCCTATGAGGGCTTCAACACAATCAGCTATGGTTTTTGAACTCATCCATCTATGACCTTTATCACAGCTATTTCCAATCATAACTTTTGGGTCTTCAGTATGGAATTTTGCATCCAAAGGCACTTCTGGAGTATCCACCCCACATTTACAAGGAACAGGCCTTATGGAACGCTGTCCTGGAGCAACCCAACGACGAGGATCAAATGCACTGTCACGTATATATCCCTGTCAAAGGAAAAATACAAAGCATCATAACTCAATGAACTCATATACTCATTAATGTACTAAAGCCTGTTAAAAGTTAGACTTGTACCCAAATTACGGTCTCCTAAATGAGTGCAGGCAGGAATTGCAAAGCAGTGTATAACAAAAAAAAAAAAAAAAAAAAAACAGGGATAACCTATGTTCATATATTGTGGCATGTTCACAAAACATTAATGTCATTTTTCTGATGTACATAACAAAATACCAGTGATCGTTACTCCAGTTCCAGTGCCTGAGTTTTATTTATCTGTCAAAGAAAGAAATTTATACACCAACATGCTGCTGATTATTACATGTTCATATTGACTTATTGGATACTAAAACTATTTTATCCAGGATGCCATTTCAATGTGCCCATATTGTATTGTAGCTGAATCCTGAATCCAAATTTACAACTCAACTTGGTATCAAAGCATCCTGATCCAACCCTAGAACTTACTAAAGCACGTTAGAGGCTATGTTCCAATGATAGGGGTGTACTAACGTCAGCACCGACAAGGTCACCAGAATCCGAAGAACACACCATCTGACTTGCTGTAATCTCCTGATATTTGCGGTGATTTTCCCAATTTTTTTGGAGCCATCTGCAATGTCTTTTTCATTCTCCATTGTTTTCTTTTACCCTTGGCACCAATTCAACCCTAGAAACCACTAAAATGCATTGGAGACTGTTCAATGATAGAGATTCCATGTACTTGACAAGGTGAGCTACTACTATATGGAGGTTTAGGGTGGAGTAGTGCAAGGAACCCGGTTTTGTGAGGCAGGTAGGTGCATGATTGAGAAAACTGTAGTCTGTAAATGCCTTGTTTGATGTATTGTATTTAGCTCAGATTCAGGATGGGATAGAAGACAAAGTGTGTTGGACACTTGAGAGTAATGGCAAATTTTTGCTTGCTCATAACATGAAGTAATGAGAAGTAGGGTTGTTCAGGTTCCAACTGGAACCAACGAAACTGATTGGAGCCGAGCTGACTGCACCGCTCATAGCTATATATAAATATAGATATATATATATATACACACACTTCTAGAAGAAAAAACCCTTCAGTTACCCTACAATCCCCACCTGCGAGATTTTTCTTCCTCATCCAATCACCCCCCCTCCTCTTTCCTCAACAACTCAGATCTTCCCCAACTCTGGTTGCCATCTCTACCTTCCTCAAACTCTGGTTATCACCCCACAGCCAAACTCAAAAAGAGCAAAGCTTCCAGACTACAATCAAAAAGATTAGCTTTGATCAATCAAGAACACAGACAAAGAAAATGGGTGGCAGTTGCTCTAAAGGGTAAAATTTTTCATATCTTGAATCTGAGATTCTAAATGCAGTGGGTTTTTTGTTTGCTGTGGGTTAACTTTTTTTAATTGTTGTGGGAAAACTCCTTGTAATTTTTGGGTTACTCTCACTCTGATGGTTATGCATTTTTTGGAGCTTTCAAAACAGTATAGAATTTTTTTTCCCCTCTTTTTCTTGCCAGTAGTCGGCATCCGACTACAGCACCAATAGAAATGGCTGCCAATGTAGTCAGAATTTTGATCCCTACTGTGTGGTAGTGGTTTGAAGTTTAAGAAAACTGATCCATGCGGTGCAGCTCAGAAAATCTGTCCCAAAATCGGCCACACCAAACCTTGTACACACCTAATGAGAAGCACCACCAGCTTGGATTTTCCCTGGAACTGGAAGGCTATCAGAAAGTAGAAGGCTCCAACAAGAATAGCTTTCTATATATGGACTGAATAGGGAAATTTCTCTCTGTACATAATCCTATCAAGCAAGTGATAATCATTGTAAATCAATGTTGTTGTATGTGTCAGAGGAGTAGTGAGTATTTGGATCATTTGTAGATTCAACAACAACATCAAGATGCTATAATGACTGAATCCATGATGTTTTGTGTTAGATGGATAATGACTGAATCCATGCACATATTGCTCCAATGTTGGCAAAGGAAACCAACTTCTTTATCATTATGTTTAATGTGGACATGGAGGGACAATGTTAGAAATTATCTCAAATTTCTAATTTAACAAAATTACCTTTTTTGGATTTTTTATTTTTGGATCTTCTTTATATGGAAGGAAAGTCTCTTCCTCATCAAGGAAGTAATTAGAATCCCTATCAGAGAAGAAATGTTGTAAACTTTGTTCACCAAGGAAGAGAAGTTGGACTCTTATATATAAGTACTGTTGTAAAGGTTTGGTGGTTTTGGTCCCAAATAGAGAGAGAAGAAGACTTTCAAAAGAACATTGAAAGGTTTTCTTCTTAGAGTAGCCTAATAGTTCCTTTGGGGTTGAAAAGATACCTATGTGTCCAATGCAAGTTGTGAGGCTGATAGAAAACAGAGAATTCTTGCTCCTGGGCATAAGCATAAGCTTCTTAGCCTATCAAGAGTGAATGCCCCTGGATTACCAGGAAATTGATTCTGGTGGGTGAGATCAATTGCCCTTAGGTTTTACTAGCTACAATCAAGTCCAAAGGGCTCTTCTTCAAGAAGGTCCCTACATTATCAAAGAGAGAATAGACCAATCTCTCAAGAGTGAGTGGTTGAGAGGTTGAGCGTTGTAACCTTCCTTGAGTATAGTGGATTTCACCTCCCTTTCCATGGATGTAGACAGTTTGTTGAGCCATGTAAATTCTTGTCTCTTTTGTGTTTGGATGGGGGGAGAGCATAAGAAAGGAGGACCAGCATATGATGCAGGACAAGCCAGAACGATGCAACAAGAATAAAAAAATAACAAGAAAACAAAAGATAGGAAACCTAGGAGTCAGCACCTAGGCTTGCTTGGAGTCCACGCCAAGCAAAGAAAACCACTGAGTCAGCACAAGTGGAAAAGAAAAGGTATAGTTCATCAATTTTCTGATACAACTATATAAAAATTGATACTATGCATATTGTTATTAATGAGAGATCATGAAGTTTTAATTCATATGCACCATGATGTGCCTAATAAAGCCACTTAAGAGATGTGAGCCATAGAAAGGAGACATATATTCAAATACCTGTAATTTGAGATCTGTTCCCAATTTATGTAGGGTTGCATTACAAATAACCCGTATACGTATATCAGTTAATTGCCCTTCATGCTTCTTAGGATATTTAAGAAAGAGGTGACAGCCCACTGCATACTTTAGAACCGAATCACCAAGCAATTCCAAACGCTCCATTGAAAAATTCTCAGAACATCTTAGCGTTGTAAGAGCTTCTAGAATCTATTCACAAAAGATCTTGATTAGATTAATCAAAACTGTATGATTCAAAAGAATATAGACAAATCAAGAGAATAACCAACTAATAGGACAGACCAAAGCGCTTGAAATATGAAATTTGCTAGAACAACGAATCTCTTCTCTAAGCTGGCTGGCTAACATAAGGGATTCCAGCCGATGCATCACAGATGGTAATAAATAAAATGATCTTAAAACTCCTCTGGAAACATCAAGCCTGATTAAAAGCTCAGGAGGCATATGAACATGCATTTGTGCCTTTTTGACAAGCACACCTGCTTCCAATGTCTTACCAGTAGTGCCTGCTTAATCAGAAGAAAATATTAGATATATACACAAAGTTCCACAGCATTACTAAATCAGATTCAAGAACTTTATTAAAAGAACTAGAAACAGACATCCATCTAATAATTGTACAATAACAACTTGTGTAATACACCCAACCGGTAGGGGAAAACCCTCATCTAAGATGATAAAATGTGTGCAATTTTTGTATGCCGACACATGCTCATGGAAATTTCCCTTTTCCCCCTCCTTACTGGGCATGCTTCTAAGCCGGATTTCTATTACACTATAGAAATAGGGAACTAATAGTTGACTGCTACCTGCTTTCTTAAACATGCCAGTCAATTATCAAGATCCTTAAATTAAACTTGAGAGAAGTGTTTAGCAATGCCAAACCTGACTCTCTTTTTGCTTCCTTTTTCCAATTGAACATGGTGTATCATATAGAGAGATCTCCATCTACTCCATCTGTAACTATCTTATCCAACTCTTCCCTACCCCAACCCCAATTCTCTCCCATCCGGTCTACCCAATGAGAACTGGGAATCATAGTAGTAGTAGACAAAGCTGAAAGCCATGACTTAGTTGACGGGTGTTGATAATAGAAGATTAGGGTGACAATATGCATTGTTCAGTTAAATTGTTTCAATTAGATTATCAAAGTTGGAAAAATGAAATAAAATCATCTTCTTTACAAAGGCTAAATATTATGAAAGCATAACTAGCACATAAATTTGCCAAAAGGACAGGAAAAAAAGACCTGAATACCAATATACAGAACATGTGCACTACATATAAGACATTATACGTTGCAACAAAGCTCAAGCATTCAAATTAACAAACCTTCCTCATCGAAGTTTACAAGAAGGTTGTGTGGGTTATGACTTTGCTTTAACCGCACCAAAGGCTGTCCTGGATACATCAGCGTTATCCCATACCTGATCAGGACAGGCGTTATCTATGGAACTCTATAGAGGAATCCAAAGGGGAAAATACACAATAAGCACAAAACATCATTCAAGATAAGAAATCACCTACTTTTTGTTGAAGTACTCTGAAAATGTCATATATTTTGATGAGGCATTATCAGTGTTTCCATCAAAAGGACTCTCAGCAGAGGTATTATTCACAACCTCAACAACAGAGTAGATTTTTCCAGTGTGAATTGCCAAAACTACCATATCTTTGAGATTGTTTGTGTCGACCATACTATAAGCAAAGTGGATAACATTAGTGCTGCATGAACCATTCCTATAAGGTGATAAATTTCCTGTCTCACCATTACAATGTTCAGCGCCCAACAAAGAGCTTTTTCTCATGATTTCTACCGCTGAAATGCAAGAATTGATGCCTATCCAATTTATTTGGCAAGGCTCAGGACTTGAAGTGTTCAATGTTTCAAGAGGTAGAAGCAAATACATGTTTGATGGGCTCCATAGTGATCTAGTTTCATTCTTAAGTAAAAATTCTCTGCATGTTCCAGCTGATTTAGATCCAAAAGACAGTCTCCCAAACAAACCATTAAAGAAAAATTCTTGAAAAGTCTTTGCCTTTGTCATCTGATAAGGAATAATGGACAGCATGGAATTAGAAGAAATATTCCCAAAAAAGAACAAGAATGATAAATGAATTAACAAGTTCATGTGTGCACCTGTTCTGCATCCAAATGCACTTGCCCGCAAAAAGATACAGAAGACTTAACCTTCTTTGAGACCAAGTAAAGCTCCAATTCAATATTTCCCACATCATCATCAAGCTTTGTCTCAAGCAAAAGAACAAATCCAGAATAAAGCTCTCCGGGAATATTACATAAAAATTCAAATTTATAGGCCTGAAAAATGGCTCCATCGACTTTTTCTCCCCAAGTTCCGGATAGTGCACGAATGCAAGTAGTCCCATGTAACTCCTTCCTCTTTGTTGTTCCTTTGAACACCAAAATAATAGGTATAAGGAAAATAAAAGGAGAAAAATAAAATGCCTTGGCACATGCCAGATATGATACAAAAACAAAATGCACAACATAAAAACTCAGACACCTAATGTATATTTTTCTGCAGTTGAATTCAAAAGTAACTCAAAAATAAACCATGAAGTCATCCAAAGCATCAGACTGATGTATATTTTTAACATGTTAAAAGCTTCAGGATCAAAAGTATTCTCTCATGAAAAGTATCAACATTGCTAAATCTTTTTTTTTTTTTTTGGACATACAAAGGCAAAATAAGAAAACAAAGAATTTATCAACAAGTAATTTTTTATAAAAATAACATTGCAAGTTGACAATTGACTTGTAAACGAGTATTTTACCAAGGCTTGCTTTATTGTTCCAATGTATTCTAGATTGGGTCAGATTCAAATTGAAATGCATGTCTTTCAATATATCAACTACCCCAATGAACCTTAAATAGGGACTACAGAACCATTTTGTGAACACTACATCTAACAACCAAAAATCAATTGGTCACATATACATACCTGCACCCGAAGCTGATTCTTTGCTTTTTACAATGAGATTTTTCTCTGGAAGCTCTTTGATGGATGGGAGAAGATGGTCATCCAAAGCACCCATTTGATGCAACTTCTTACATGCCTCCAAGCAAACAAGCTGTTTTGCTAAATGAGAATTCCTACTCGAGGGACCAACTATGGATTGAAAAGCCGCATTAGGGGGTAATGTCATTTTACACTCATAAGACCCTTCGATAAGTGAATTATGAAATTTTGGCTTTGGGACAAAGTACCTAATTAATACAGTAACAAATTATGACTGAATAAGAGATAACTTGATTTAATGAATAGAATCATAAAATAAAAAGGGAAATTATATTAAATATAACTAATCAATTTACAAGGAAGACATATCCATACTTGTCACCAGGAAGTTTTTCACAATATCGATGAATGAGGTTGACACTAGAATCTGCAGTAACCGAGGCCCCAGTTGCTTCCACATGATATGCATTTACTTCCTCAGTAGTACATGCCTTCAGAATGTGTGCATCAGGGTCTCTATTCATGGCTGTATCTGTCATTGAACGCTCACTCCTGATTATGTCAAACAGTTGATCCCTTTGTTGTGTGTTTCCCCTTTAGATATATGCATAGTTAGAGCAACAATATACTTGAGTTTACATACAATAGCAACAAAAAAATATATATTCTGAATTTCAAGAAACTATGTAAAGGCTAACAACAAAGAGGAGACCTCACCTCTCCAACATCATGACAAATTGAGAGTTATCCTGTCGAGCTCGTCCCCGAGATTGGACATAACTACGGACTGTCTTGGGGAGGTCAAACCGTATCACACAAGAGCAGTTTGGCACGTGAATTCCCTCCTCAACTACATCAGTAGCAAATAATAAATTGACCTACATGGAAGGGTTAGCTAATTTAGAATTGGGTTTTCAAATAACAAAACTTCTAATAATTCAAATCCTGTATTAAAAGATTAGACACCTTGCCAGAGCGAAATGATTCCAATGTTTCCTTTTGCTTTTTTGGCGGCAGTGAGTCCACTGATGTATTACTTCCAGTCAAATATGAAACCGTGAAATGCGATAAATAGGCAACTTTCTTCATGAATCTCTCAATTACCTTAGCCGTAACAATTCTCTCAACAAAAATGAGGCACAGTACTTGCTCAGCTCCTCTGCAACCACAAAACATGATGGTAAATCAACCACATAACATTATAAACAAAAATCAACTGGTGTAGTTAAATTACCCAAATGATTGGAAAAGTTGAAGAAGTTCATGTAGTTTAGGAGATAAATAGCCCAAATCTACTGCTTTCAAATAACCAGACCCTAAATCCAGAAGATTTTCATCACCTGAAAGAGACAAAAAAAAGATATTACCAATAAGAAATATCATATTTAAACCAGAAACATAACATAACAGATTTTAATTTGAAATATATTAGCATATGGCCATATAAAAGGTGCATTGGGCGAAAAAATAAACCCCAAAATAATGACATACCATAACAAGAGAAACACTTCATAGATACCAAACTAAAATAAATCCAATCAATAGCTACTGGAAGAACATTCTCTTTTTAAAAAGCAAGGAAATAACTTATAGTGTATGCAAATACCAATTATGGTGTACAGAATCAGGATATACCACTAACAACTAAATTGCACCAAGTAAAAATAGGTTCAACAATTCATTTCCCACTTTTGCCCCAACAAATAGAAAATACAATCTTGTCAGAAAATTGTTGATTTACGCCACATTGTAATACCAACTAAATTGTTACAACTTATGGGTGAGGGAAGATAGGAAGAAAAGTACATTTGTGACAGGGTATTAACATACAGAGTAACAACATCAGAAATTTTGACAGTAGTGCAAATGATTTGGACATGCTGTATCACAATAGGTACACAACAAAGAAACAAAATCAGTTTGCAGTACAAAGATGCAAAAAAAAAAAAAAAAAAAGGATAAATGTTATGATACTGCTTAAACCAGGATAAAGAATAAAGAAGAAATATTCCAAGCAGCATACCATGTGGGAAAGATTCCCCAATTATACACAAGACTTCCTCAAGAAAACGTTTACACAGAAAGTAACTTTCTCTATAAACTTCACACTCTGCGTTGCCGTTCGGAACATTCTCTAGACAGACTTTCACAGCCTACAAACCAAATAACATAATACAGAAAAATAAAATTAAAAGAGAAAGGTATGACCATGAATGTTTACCATCGAAAACTTTAGTGACCCTTTGCCTGTATTCATATAGAAAAGAATAACTAATAAATTTTTTGTTTTTTGGGTGAATACATAACATCATATAGAAAGAATGAAATTAGAACCAAAGGTATGATCATAAACAATAGTAATCATATACTAAGGCTATGAGGTCTGTAACTAGAGCTGCTTGAATGTCATACAGTTGGAGGGAACCCAAGGCCAAGGGTGTAATAAAGATAACATATGTAAGTATGTATGTATGTATGTATCTTTCCTTTTAAGACACAACTCTCCTCTACTCTTTATTCTAAATTTAGAGTCCTAGCATACCTCATAAGCACACATGAGTCCAAGGTCATCCAGACAATACAAAACCTTTGCCTGATCATTAGACAAACGCTTTCGCAGCATATTAAATTTATCATCCGTGTCCTTGTAATTACTTTGCAATGACCCTTGCAACTCTAACAAGGATGCATCAAACTGTCAATGCAGGTAAGCTTTTATTAGTATCCCGACAAGTTTACTGTTTAAAAATAAAAATAAAAATATAAGCATGGATGGGATGTGTTTTTATGGGTGAGAATGCATACGTATGAATATGTGTATTAAATGGCCCAGAAATACCTTGGAACACAAGGCCTCTATTTTCCCCTTTAAATCCAAACTGGGAAACTGTGTTTGGTCATAAAATCTACAAGTTTCTTTTGCAGAGGGCACATACACTTCAATCTCTGTCCTGTCTCCAACAGTATAAATCTAACCCAGAAAGGATCAATACTTGAGTTTAATCCATTATAAGTGAAGAATCATCACTATTAAAAATTGTAAAATACCTGGGAATCCAGGATATTTTCTAGTTCTGATATTTGACCTTCACAGTCCACGATGGATGAGACACCTGCTACACACATTTGTAAGTAAAAGTGTGCAAAAATTATTTTTAATATAATTACAGATCTGATAACTAAACACTTGATAATGAACATTTAGCAATGGCCCTGTATAGCATTTCTTAAACACAAAGCATAAAGATAAGAGAAAGCAAAATAATTAAACCACAACAGAGTAACTGGAAAAGGCTTAAAATACGCTAATCATTCAATGGCAGCCAAACAATCCATAAAAAGAAACTTTAAACTCTATGCAGAAAAACTTATATTAAGCTAATTAGCTTTCCAGCTCTAATCAGCCTTAACCTAACTCCCCAGAGAGAAAATTTAATGAAACTTAACATTTAAGTACTAATGGCACTGAACTGTACACATGAAGCACATCTAAGACATGTACAGTACAAAGTACATCAAATAATGGCAAAAAAAAAAAAAAAAAAAAAAAAAACTGGACCAACTTATCTTAGCCAATGACATAGCAGTACACAATATCACCACAATATCTTACCTTTTCTTACTACAGGGGATGCCGTCATTCCAAAAATCTTTGGCTTGTTATTAGAATTGTGATAAAATTCCTTCACCAAAACAACACAATTATTGAGATGTTCGTAAAAAATAAGAACGAAAAATCAGCTTAAGATGGTGTACAACAACAAAAATGGAAAATAATAGATATTCACCTTCATTATTTTTGTATATGGATGGTTACCAGTAGCACGATGACATTCATCAATTATCATTAAGCACACTGCTTCTGGACTCAAGAATGCCTTTCTTAAGACATCCAAAAATATCTGGGGTGTCATTACTAGTACCTACAAGATAACATAAAGTATTTGCATTAACATAACACTAGCAAAGGTAACTTGTGAATAGAAATTTAAATCTAGGATTTTAGGAAAAATTATTTCCATGTAATAATTAGTAGGGAAGATTGATTTTTTTATTTTTTATTTTTTTAAAAACTTTGACTACATAAATATATTGTTAAACTAGCACCAATTTGGAGTTCTCAGAGACAATCAACTTACTGGCATGTGATGAATAATGACTAACCAAGCAATATAGGAAATAGTAACTAACTCACTTATGCTAAATGCCAGAACAAATAAAAGTGCATAAAGAAAGAAAATTAAAGCAACAATTAAAACAGAGGAAGCTCAAACTGAGATTTTAACAGTAACATGCCATTAAGAAGTAGAAATTAGAACTGCCCAAATAAAAACATAAAGAAATAATTCAGTATACAGATAATCATAAAGATACTTGGAGCTATTTAAGAAGCAACCTTACATCATTCTTATTAACTTCCCTTTCCCAGGTCTCTAAACTCCAATTATCAACTCCCATGTCTCCATAGTACTGCCCCACTTCCATATTTGTATGGTTTTTTATAAACTCAAATTGCTGCAGACAGAAAACCCATTTGTTTCAGTATGTGAATAAATCAACTAGCCACATTACATGTAGGTTCACAAGTATACTTTATTAGCACTAAAATTCTTTCTTTTCATTCAACAATTGAAGAGAAATACTCCATTAAAGGACAGAAAGAATTCAAAAGAGTACCAAAAAGGGAAAAAAAATCTTAAAAAAAAAACCATGCCTGATTAACAAGATGGACAGTGGGAGCCAAGAAAACAATCAACTTTTTATGGCCATTAGACTTGATAGCTTCACCAATGGCTTTGATAAGCATAACGGCTACCATAGTCTTGCCAGCACCTGTCTCCAACACTGCTATGGTGTTCCTCTTCTTTGCAACTTCAAACACTTGCAATTGGTACCTACACAACCCAAAAAAATACACATACATATTCACACATTATTAAAATCTCAAAACACACAAATTGATCATCATCATCATCAAGATTCAAAAACAAGAAAAAGAAAAAAAAAAAAAAAAAAAAAAAGCAGAAACAAACCCTCTGGGCTTCATGCAGTTGGGACTTGAAGAAGAGGGTGATTCTTGAACAGAAAGATCATGATCAGATTCCTTCATATCACTTGAGCTCCGCTTGAGAGTAAGAAGATTCTGGGTCTGATTCTGCTGCTCTAAACAAAGCATGTTGAAAGTAGTCTCTTTGGATTGGGAAAAGGCCTTTGATTATCTAAATAGTGCAAAAAAATTCTTTCTTTTCCTATATTGAATGGGAATTTTTTAATGGTTCCCTAAGAATTTAAAAACAATTATTTTCACACAGTGGTTGAGTAGAACTAGAAAGTACACACTAAAAATCACTTTCAGTGAATTTTTACCCAAAAAAAGGAAAAAAAAAAATCTGGGAAATCTTTATTTTTATAATAAAAAAACAAACAACAAATTTCTCTGTTTCTTGTGCTTTGAGAAATCCGAAGTTCAGGACTGGGAAGATTTCATGTTTTTTTTTTTATAAACAGTACTTTGGGTTTGGTCGTGTACTATAATATTAAGTGATATTCGGGTGAGTAACCTGTTTGAGTTTCGAGATTTAATCCCACGCGCGCGTGTATACACGGTCCAATAATTTAGCGACACGAGTATTTTAATTGTAACGTGGGACCATTACAAGTCGCACACGTGAGTGAGTCTACCCCGATTCCTGAACAAGTTGACTATGTGTTTGTTTGGGAAAAAAAGCACTGAAGTAAAAGTGTTGAAGTTGAACAGTGTTTCCGAAACATACTCTCGTCAAGTACTTTCTTAGGCTACACGTCGTTTTAGTCCCCAAAATTTTTTGTGTCATAATTTAATTAGACCTTTTTTTTTTGGAAAAATAATTTACTTCTTATGAAAACTTCTTTTATATATAGAGTAATGCTATAAACACAAACTAATTTACAATATTTTTACAAATTACTGATGTGGTTTTAGTAAATTTCAAATAACTATTGGTAAACATAAATATAATGTTAGTAGTAAACCCATATTAGAACTAATAAGAATTTGTCACATCAATAATTTGTAAAAATATTATAAAATAGTTTGTGACTATAGTATTACTCATATATATAAATATATATATATATATATATATTAAAAACAATTATGGTGTTAATAAACTTTTTTAAACTTTTTTTTATTTTAATAAAATAATTATCAAAAACTTTGTAACTTAGCTAGTTGACAAACAAAAAACTTGGTGAAACGAACAAACAAACAAAAAAAAAATCCACCCCCAATAACTACCGAATTGTTCCCCCTCAAAAAAAAAAAAAAAAAAAAAAAAAAAACTACCGAATTGTCAAACAAAAAAATTTAATGAAACAATAAAAATAAGTTTTAAAGAGTTCTTAATATTTATTGTGTTAACTTAGTTTTTTTTTAGAAAAATGGTTACTCTCAATTGATAACACAATTAATTAATATTAAAAAAACAGAAATAAGAGAGTCATTATTAATACCCTTTTTTAAAAGACTATACAATGATCCTGAATCATAAATATCAATAAATTACTGATTTTGTTAATTTAATTTTACTCACTATTTTTTTTTTTTGAGTAAACATACTTACGTAGTTAGTAAAATATGCATATATATATATATATATATATAATTAGAGCTTAAAAAAACTTGTCTAATTTAATTAGAATTTGTTTGGAGAAAATCAAACTAAATTAAATTATTTTCAATATTAGGATGTTCTATTCGAAAAGGCGATAAATTTTAAATAGTTCAAGCTAACATAGTTTAGCATTATCGGTAACATTAAAACCAAATTTTCAAAAAAATGAAATTCACTCTACTCTTTTTCTTTTTAAAAATAAAATTTGATAATTATGGCAGTTATTAATGAGCATCTATTATGATTGTATTTATATATGAAACTATCTATTTTACCAGACTACTACTTAAAGAAATTATAATAGGTCAAGTATCAAATGAATGGTATAAATATAAAAGGTTTTATAAGGAATTTAAATTCAATTGAAAATATATACTATAATAGGATCTCAATATATAATATAATAGGATAATGATGGGTAAATTTGTCCCTTCCAAATTACTAGTCTCATATTAATAAGGATCTGTATAAGGCTAAATCACTCAATTTTTAAAATAATCTCACAAACATTACACAATTTTTTGAAGGATGTAAGAATAAGATGAGATCAAATCATTCTTATAATTTCAATAGCTAAATTGATAAGGGTAATCACACTCTCCTCCCTTGAGGTTTGAGAGAATTACACTTCACCCTAATCTTAAAGAGAAAAAACACTTTCCTCCCTTGAAGTTTGAAGAAAATAACACTCATTCACTTCTATACGGCGTATGGTAGGGGGCCCATTTCCCTGGGCCCAAACTTGAATGGGCCTATGAATAGTGCTCGGCTATGGGCCCACCATCTCTCATGGATAGCCATTAAGCGGCCCGAAAGCATCAACCCACCATCTGAGAGTTCGATGCGCAGCAAGACAATCTCCGTAATTAGTTGAGGCACCGATGCTGTTTAGTTGCATCTCGGCAAATCGGGAGTGCCTTGGGAGACTTTGCTGTTGGGCAACTTTCAACGGCTGGTACCAATCCCAACGTCCCAGCTCCTTTTTCCAACGGAGCATATTCCTTGTCAGGAATAATCAAATTGCACTCCACCCACACGAGCGGAACCAGAGAGCAATCATGACCCTGCCATTATCCTTAAGCTATAAATATTAGAGGAAATGATGAAAGTGGGGTTGGACAATGGAGAGGGAAGATTGAGTGAGTAATTGAGCACACAAGAGTGCTTTGAAAGAGAGAGAGAGACAGAAGTTAGCTTCTGTATAAAGCCTTTCATTGAACCCGTCCAGGAACCACCCATCGTAGGATACTCAAAACCCACTAAATAAGTAAATTGTGAGCCCAAATACCAAGTCCAGTTTGGTGTGGGATATTGGACACGTACAACTTCTATTTTTATTCCGTTAATATTACTAATAGAATATTTTAAATTTTTTTAAAAATTATTTTTACCAAAGTTTAACCAGAGTTAGTATTTTTTTTTTAAAGCATATTAAAAACTCAATTCTATTAGGTGTGTAAACAAGTCAATTTTTTTTTTTTTTTTTTTTAAAGAAACAATAAGCTGACTTATTAAATTGAAGACTGGCCTACATATTCAACTAAGTGCTTACTATCTCAATATGCTAAGGTTTGGTATGTATATGTGTTTTTTTTTTTTTTTTTAGTGTTGACTGTACAATAAAAGTATATATTTTATTTAAGGAGAAAAAAAAAAAGAGAGAGAGAGAGAGAGAGAGAGAAGGACAGAAGGCGTCAAAGAGGTGAGATTGTGGAAGAAAAAGAAAGAGGTTTAAGCGTGTGAGAGAGTTTTAATTATGTTTGGTCATATCAAATGAGTCTCATGATTTTTAACTTATTTACAAAAATGTCACTCAACAATGTTACTCGAAAACTAATAATGATATGAATGAGTTCTCAAAATACATGTTGAAATCATCCTAATTTGAGAATTGTAAATCAATTGCTCTTAATAAAACATCCTTACCAAACCCAGTTTTCAGCGTTTAAACTTTGTTTGAAATATGCTACCATAGAAACTCCTGCAAGGGCAAGGCTTTCAGCAGCAAAACCCAGATTAATAACTCAATGGGGTTCGATTAGCCAAAAAAAACTCAATGGGGTCCATTTCATTATCCTCCACATTGTCCACAATGGCATGCTCACCCAACATATCATTCACAAAATCATGTCTACAATTGCCATCATAAAGGAGGCCCCTCCCTGAACTGATGACTATTCACAGTTATTCTGCCCCAGGGCTTAGTTGACATGCACAGAAAACTAGGCGATGACAAAACTTCACCATAGGATGAAGCAGAAAATTTTAACTTTCCAACAAAGCTATTACCATTAATAGTGTGTGGACATAATTCTTGCTGCTCACTTAACTACTATCCACTGCCTGCAGAAGCAGGAAACTTTGAAACTTCACCATCATCATGCAAGGACAAATCCGCCAAAGAAAGGTTCCCAATACCTTGAGACTCATCTTCTCCCATGACCTTAAAGACGGATAAAATATCACCACAAGCTGGCGACGCCAACATTGATGGGCCTCTTCATTAGGAGTTTTTAAAACAGATGACTTTGATCTCTCTAGGCTCTAGCACTGCTTTTCCTAAAGTTCCCAAATTGGCAAGCCTTGTTGTGGCATCCGCAGTGTTGGTGGTTCCAGATGATGATCTGAGGGCAAAGGGAACAAACTCTGCTGCATTTGGATTTAAAGTTGTTACCTTGCTTAGGTTACTCAACTTTCTGATGTTGGCTTGGGTTCCTTTATTGACTGAGGCCATTATTTACTCAAAATGAAAACGAATAAAACACTATAATATACATGAAAAAATGACATTGAAAGAAAAACTCAACTTTCAACGAGCATTAGCCAAACCCTTCAAAAAAAAAAAAAATACCATTCAAGTATACTAATTATTCAAATTGACCGTCAAGAGACACCCACATGAATAAAATCCAATGTTTGCCCAAAATAAACTCAAATACCATATCTCATATACCACATACTGCTAAATCTGGATAGCACTCAATATCAAAACTCTTTCTATGAACATTTCAAAAAAAATAATAATAATAGCGATAACTTTTCGATTTAATGATACATATAATATGTAACAAACAGAAAAATCATTTGAAGGGTGCAGCTAAAAGATTAGGTGTTGAATGTATCCATGACCAAAGTAACCCGTTAGGGTGCAGCCTAGTAGTTGGAAGATTAGAATGAGTTATAGACCCAAACATTTTGGGTTCGATGATCTCCACTAGAAAATCCCATATATTACCTGATCCATGGTTCTAGCAGGTGGGGTCACGTATTGGTGGTTTACTCCCTAAGGGTGGATCCAAAGGGTTTTGCCTTGGTAAGGTTCCACTTCTAAGTAATCGAACCAAATTTCATTAATGGGATAAAATTGACACAAAGAAATGCTTGAAACCCTATAAGTTATGAATTCATAAAATCAAAATTTCCCAATAGAAACAACAAAAGCGAGATAACACAAAAATCCTTGCACCATTATCATTAATGAGGTTGTTTAATTAAACTCTAACCACAACATTAAAAGGTGAATTCTTTACTAGCAAATCTAATAAAATAATAACTATATTTTAAAATAAAAAAATGACAAAAAGTAATTCAAACATTTATTTATGTATTATAGAAGTAACTTGAATCAAATTCATTACCACGTCATTTTGTACGCCTTTTATTATAAACTTAGTAATTGTTTGTACAATACATGGATAATATTGTAATATTTTATGTAAGATAGTTTTGAAGAATGTTGTACATATGGACACTATAGAGGGACATCACAAGCCTTTTACATATGCAAGTTAAATTTAAATCAAACTACATACATTCTAACTCTAATCAAGCAACTCCAATGGTAGAAATAAAATTAGAGAGTGATATATTTTACAAAAATATTTTATATAGACAATTCAAAGAACTATATTAAGAACCTAAGACCAAGTACTTAATTTCTACGAAATAAAATAGCTTCCACCTAATGCGATAGATAACATGGGTTGACGGATTGCAAATGGATTTTCATATTGGTTATTTCTAAGACAGTTGGGAAAAAACATTAAAACCGGGGAAGGGGGAAAGGGGAAAGGCCTTACCTAGTTTAGTCTTAGCTTTTCTTGCCCATGCTCTTTCTTTCACATAAACATTAAAACAAGGGAAAAATTCTTTAATAAATGTACATTACAAAAAAATAAAATCTAAAATAAATTGATGCAGAATTGGAGGAGGAAGAAAACCGCATGCTAATTTATTGGTCATATATATTATAGGAAGAAGATGTATACATGCCCACGTATTAGACCTGTAAAATGGACATTTTACAAATTTAGATTCTAGAAAAAGAAGAAAACACCAGTGTATTTTATCAAACAATTTTCATGCATGTAACAAAAAGTTTCGTTAGTTAAGTCCACTCCAGCAATTTTTTTGAGAAAAGGGGTGGTTGGCAAAGAGACACAAAATAATCAAATCTTGAATTAGAATGCCAAATCAAGGTGACCAAATCATGCTTCAATTGGGTTAGGCAGAGGTAGGGAAAAATAGTTCTAAGAAGGAGATAGAACATTCCAAGCTAAATGGCATTGAAGGAGGAATAAAGCAGCTAAGTGAGATTTATAATTGGCTGAAAGGATTAGCATTGAAGCCCAAAAGATTGAAATCTCTTAAGCTTCCACATTTATCACTTCAAGTAATCACTAAATCTGGACTGAAAGCCATTGTTTTCAAAGAAGCTGAAGAGTGTGTCTCCACCCTCTACTCTCTACTCTCTACTCTCTACAATGTAGTCAGTCACGATCTTTGCTTCCATCTACATGTGGGGAGGCTTGGGCTTTTCAAATAATCTGTAATGTAATAAGTGGGGTTGGGCTTTTACAAACCTTATGGGTTGCCCATTTTCATTGTTTTCAAAGAAGCTGAAGTGTGTGTCTCTACTCTCTACTCTCTACTCTCTGCAACGTACTCAGTCACGATCTTTGCTTCCATCTACATTTGGGGAGGCTTGGACTTTTCAAATAATTTGTAATGTAATAAGTGGGGTTGGGCTTTTACAAACCTTATGGGTAGCCCATTTTTTTGGAGAAAAGTGAAAAGAACTTAAAGAAAAGAAGTTAATGCAAAGGCTAAATACAAGATTAAATTGCCACATGACAGAACCTTATGCTCTCCTAGTAAGTATGCTAAAAGACATGAAGAAGAGAGAAATATGTGGTATAAGCTTAGAAAATTAATGAGAGATTAATGAGATAACGGTAAAAAAAAAAAGAGTTAATGGGAACTTTTTGGTAACAATAAAAATAACTTAATAAAAAGAGGTAAAAAAAAAAATTAAAAAAAAAAAACTAAATGTAAAATTAAAGCGCCACATTTCAGGACTTCATGCAGGGGTCTTATATATATATATATATATATATTTTTTTTTTTTTTGATTGATTCATTTGTAATAACTGTATAAAAATTGATACAATGCATATTGTAATTAAAGAGAGATCATTAAATTTTAGTTAATATGCACGATGATTTGCCTAATAAAAACCACTTAAAAAACCCCTTCCTTGGCCATCAAAATAAGTAAGATGTGCAGGAATCAAATTCATAGCATGCTTTTTTTTTCCCTTTAAAATTTGTTCCTGATCATGTAGTACAGAGTGCACGTGTACTATGTGCATCTTACTCAAGAAATAAATGGACCAATAGTGAAATGATACAAATGTTGCAATAATTTGTAATTATCACAGATTTCTAACAACAATATCTTCTCTGCATTTAACACAAAGTAAGAACAAATAAAGGTACTTTTGGTTGTATGGATGTCAACAAAAAAGGTTGGAAGTGGGGGAAAGAGAGACAAAAACAGTAAGATCAATTTCACATCACCAATAATCTCCACAAGAGCATATTCCATCACTGAAACGATGGAACCGATTAGCATCTCTCAACACAATTTCTCGTTGAGAAACCTTTGAGATATATTTGATTGCATTATGGCAGTCTCCACAAACTCTAAGGTTTTTAATCACCCGAATTGTAGAGGATGGGGGAGTACTTATGAGTCCATAACCTACAGCTAACTTCTCACTATGGTAATAAAGAGCACGCTCTTTCTCCTCTTCTTCCACATCAAGCAGTGTAAAGTCCGTATCAGGGACGTATCCTTCTTCTCTTATCCTTTTTATCAAGTCCTCCACCTTATCATATATCAAATCAGTTTGTGGATGGGATCTATCATCCACCACAAACAAATGCACCTTGTTTTTGACATCTATCCAGCTGAACCCTGGATCCTTCTTTACTTTTTTCCTTTCCATCATTTTTCTAGCAACAGTTACATCATCCCATTGGTTGGCAGCAGCGTAGATATTGGACAAAAGCACATAAGCAGATGAATCTGATGGCTCCAATGCCAAGAGCTGGGTTGCGACCCGTTTTCCAGCTTCTGTGTCCCCTTGAACCCTACAAGCACCAAGCAGGGCTCTATACATGGAAGCAGAAGCTTCAAAGGGCATCGATCCTATTAGCTTTTCTGCTTCTTGAACACGACCCACACGGCCAAGGGCATCAACTAGACAAGAGTAGTGCTCAATCTCAGGTTTAACACCATACTTTTTGCTCATTGAATCAAAATACTCATAAGCTTCAGAAATTAAACCAGAATGGCTACATGCGGAAAGTACCCCAATAAAAGTAACTTTATCAGGCTCAATACCATTAGATTTCATAGCTTTAAAAAGTTTCAGGGCTTCTTTGGCATTTCCATATTGAGCTAACCCTATCAACATTGCATTCCACAAGGCAATGTTACTCACTTTCATCCTCTGGAATAAAAGGTACGCATCTCCTATGTTCCCACACTTGGCATACATGTCAATAAGTGAAGTCCCAACAAAAGGATCTAAAGCATAATCCAACTTTATCACATTTGCTTGAATTTGTCTCCCTTGTTCCAATGCTGTTAGACAGGAGCTGGCTTTGACAAGTGTAGCAAAGGTATATTCATCAGGCTGGACTCCTGTGAGTCTCATCTGATGATATATAGAAAGAGCTTGGTCCTCATCTCCATTTTCCACACATCCTGAGATCATAGTTGTCCATGCAACCTTATCAGGCATAGGGATTTGGGTGAAAACCATGTGTGCGCTTTCCATGTCTCCACATTTGATGTACATATCAAGAATACCACTGCTGACACATAAATCTAGGTCAAATCCTGTTTTTATTACATAAGTATGAATTTGCTTCCCTTGTTCTAACCCAACCAAGCAACCTGAGGCTTTAGCTGCAGTTGCCAAAGTAATCTGATCTGCCCTCTCTCCACTTTCATGTATCAGACTCAAGAGGTTCAATGCTTTCTGATTGTCATTACTCATTATGTAACCAAACATCATTGCATTCCAAGATGCCAAATCAAATTCAACTTCATTTTCAAAAAGAAACTCTGCCTCCTCTATATTTCCAGTCCTAGTATATACATCAATAAGGGCCGTCGAAACAAAACTGTCAGCAATTATTCCGGTTTTTATTGCATGAACATGAATCTGTTTGGAGAGATACAGGCCTTCTTTAAAAGAGGAGCAAGCCCTTAAAAAACTTGTAATTGTAAATTGATCTGGCCTAAGGCCATCACGTAACAAATCTATAAATAGGTTCACTGATTCCTCTTCTAAACTACTCTGTGCACAACTAGATATCATTGAGTTCCATGAAATTAAATCCATTTCTTTCATGGAATTGAACACTTCTCGTGCAAAATAAAGAGAACCTGCCTTTGAATACATGTTGATAAGACTATTTGCTACAGTAACAACAGAATCAAAACCCGACTTCACAGCAACACCATGAACCTGCTGCCCCATCTCCAGGTTTTTTACACCTGCAATTGCAGAGAGAATAACAACCAATGTCACACTATCGTATTCTACTTTTGATCTAATCATATTTACAAAGCACTGGACAGCAGCCCAATTTTCACTGGCTTGGAGATACTCAGACAATTTCTTGTTCCACATAAATACATCTGAGTTTTCATGATTCACAAACAATTTCATCGCATAGGCTTTAACCTGCTCGGCAAGCCTGTTCCCTTCATCAGAACCAACATTGTTAATCCCATTAAGAACACAATGCACACTGACATCATCAGGATGCAACTCACTCCGAAGGAAAGATGAAAAGAGATAGAGTGTATCTTTATATAAAGCCATTTCCACATAAGCCTTGAGCATTACATTCCACAACACAACATCCCTCTCTTGCATGCCATCAAACAAAACACGGGCCTCCCTAATCCGCCCAAACTTAGCATATATATTCACGAGAGCCCCGGATACAAACACGTCCCATCCCAACCCAATCTTAATGGCATACCCATGAACAGCCTCGGAAGCCCATACATACCCAGAGAGCAAGCAGAGCTTTAGAACCGGCGCCAAAGTGAATCGACTAGTTAAAACTATAGACTCACGAAGAAGGCGAAACAGCTGAAAACCCTCTTGAACATTCTCGACCTCAGAGTCCGCGGAGTGTGCGTAGGCAGCTAGAATGGAATTCCAGGTTACAAGGTCTCTGTCAGGGGTTTTATCAAACAGTTGGCGTGCAGATGAAAGTGACCCACATCTTGCATACAGTGTAAGGAGATTGTTGTTCAAAAAACGATCTGGGTTTTGGCCCGAGATGATAATACGTGCATGCGCAGACTTGCCAAGCAGCAAGTCGGTTTTGGAAATGGCGACACGGAGGATGGAAAACCATTGAGAAGAAGAAGAAGATAATGCAAAATAGGAAGGGTGAGAGACGAGGTCGCAGAGAGAGGAGAAGCAGAAGTGAAGGAGGAGAATGTGAGGGAATGGGGTTTTGGCAAATGGGAAAATGGAAATGGAAGTGGCTCTGAGTCTGACTCTGAGGTTGGCTTGCAACTGCATTTCCTGCTTGCAGACTCAGAGCCACTTCAATTTGAGAGGTTCTAAACTTCAATTTGTACTTTGTTTGTAGTACTCGTTTAAAAATACATGCAATGAATTTTCTTTTTGAAAAAGTTAACAAATGTTCTAAATAGTTAACAAATGTTTTAATTGCCTTGGTTTAGAAAATATTTATAAAAAAAATTTATAAAAAAAAAATCTAATTATTTTGAAAATTTTTTTGTATTTTTCATAGAAATGATATTAAAATTTTTATTAAAATAATTATTAACAAATACCATATGGACAGCCGTTAACTTGACCATTTATTCTTTTTATTCTTTTTTTGAGACAACATCTGTTTTTCTAAATATTACTATAATAAAAAATTTTAAAAAAAGAACATTTTTGACAATAAATCGAAATATCTCTCTTAGTCAAAATAAAATAAGATAAGATTATATATCTACCCACTACAATTAAAACAAATAAATTATTTTATTTAAAAAAAAAAAACAACGATATTATGAAAATATTATGAGATTTTTTTTTTTTTTTTTTGGTGATCATAAGCTTTCTTAACATTTGTAGCTTAATAAACATTTTTAGTAACGTGAACTTAAATTTGGAATTACTATTATAAAAAGAAAAAAAAAAAAAAAAAACCTAAGTTTGGAAAAAATCTACAATATAATAATTTTTAAAATCTTGATTGTTTGGTGAAACACTTATGGTTTCTAATTTTATTGAATCATCAATAACTTAAATAGATATAGATATCATGAAATTAATAATAATTATTTGTTTGAATATTGATAACGTTACAAAATATAAAAGTAAATTATACAAACTTCATTTGAGATTTTGCAAAATGATGCATTTTTGTTATGTTGTATAAATGAGTAGAATTTAAAAAAAAATAATAATAAATTATTCCATTCAGTCATGATGTGAAACAACATTAAATTATCTCTTGTATTTATAAAAATCCTTAAGTTGGATTTCATTTCATGAAAGTTCAAGTGAGATTGGTATAATGTACCCAAATATAAAATCAATCCTTTTATCAATGAATAATCAATATTTTTGTATCAAAAACAAAAAATAATCAAGATTTTACAAAATTTACTGTAGGGTTTTTTAAAAAACTCTAGAGGATCTTGATCCATTTGAAAATAAAGGGTTGTTAATTAGTCATAGTAAATATCAATACTCAATTGTTAATATGGTTGTTAAAATTGGGATCATGTGTGGAGTTGGTTGAAGATTACTACAAATCAAATTATAGTATTGTATTGATAATTGTAAGATTCTACTTTTTATAAGAAAACATGAAAATTAAAAATCACCCATAATGATGATATATATTACAAAATCATTGGAAATAAGATAAATTTGACATAAATTACTCAAAAGTTGGTAACTACTTAAGTACCAATTTACCAATATATGAGCAAATAACAAACTTCAAATTTCTAAGTTCAAACACCACAAACATACATAATATTCCAAATTAACAATACAATGGACAATGATTTTTACTAAACCTAACAGTAGGGTCGGATTGGGTTCAAGTCAAAATTATCCATATTAAATTGAGTTACTATTTTTTAGACCCATGGCGAGGGGGAATGTCCTGTATCATTAATTAATATTATGGTAAATTACGTATTTAATCCCTATTCTTTACATCATATTTAAATTTGATTCCTAACTTTTTAATTGTGTCAATTTGGTCCCTAACCTTTCAGTGTCATGTCAATTTAGTCTCTGTTGTAATTTTTTGGATGAAAATTGATGACGAGGCAAATAGCAAAAATAAAAAATTAGTTTATTACCATATTAACGGAAACTAATTTTTTATTTTGACTGTTAGTCACATCAATAATTTCCATTCAAAAAATAATGATAGAGACTAAATTGACACAACACTAAAAGGTTATGGACTAAATTGACACAATTGAAAGGGTAAAGACCAAATTGAAATCTAATGTAAAAGATAGAGACCAAATTTGAAGTTTATCCATAATATTATTCATCACATAGGCA